>NC_143572.1:45517500-46717500 GCF_054136105.1 Typopeltis vanoorti | reverse complement strand
GTCCTGGAGGAGAAAGGATTTGAATCCAGTTCTTTGAGACTAAAAAAACATTGCTGAGCTACAGAGGCTATTATAAGTATAAGATGAAAATGTGCACCACATAACTGAAAAATTATTAAATCTGTAAGTTGTAAAAGAGATCTAATCCAATATGCCCATGAGCAATCTACTACATAATGTTAAAAGATGAGTCGAACTCATTTAATTTTCATTTTTAACTGTCACAGAAACACTGCTGTAGTTCATATTTTAGTGATCATATCACTATCCTGTTGAATCTACTTCTCTAAATGTAACGATTATAACATATTTGAGAAATATGGGATATAAATGACTTGTATATAAAATATACAAGAAATATAATTAGCAAATTTAAATAAATTATATGAATAGTTCATCAAAATGATTAAATATGCAGATAGCAAATTGTAATATAAAATACTCAAAAATTAACTTTTTCTAGATTCTGGTGAACTAAAAATATTGCAAATGCAAAGTATTCATCGAATTCCTGCCATGTACCCTCAAGGGGTGTACAGGATATGATAGTACAACATGAAAAATTTACATCATTACTAACTTCCTATCTACAATTTTCCTCCAAATCAGTCTGTTACTTGTCAAGACTCCAACATTATCAGATCTTATATTTCTATCGTCTAAGGCACTTTATACCATATCAATCCACATATATCTTGGTCTTCCTCTGGGTCGTTTTCCTACCAACATGGTAGAGAACAAATGACCATACCACTTGAGACTGCTAATGCATTCCTGGATGCAAATAATAATATTTAAGTTCTTTTCTAATATCCTCGTTTTTAATATACTGCCATTGTTGCCATCTGTTCATGCCCCTAATCTTTCTCAGGATTCATAAAAAAAGTATGTTATATAAGCGTAGGAAGAATTACGATCTAGTGTTTGAAAATGGCTACAAAAAATTTGCTAAATGTGCAAAGGGGGGGAAAAGTAAAGAATGGATGTTAAGTACAATAATTACTGAATGGAGAAAATGATGTTTGTTTTCTCCAACTAGGCAGGTATTACATGTATATCCTAGTATTACTATTCAACTTGTCATTTTTTAGTTTTTCTAGTTATCTAATACCAAAGCTTAAAAAAAAATCGACACTATTTGAGACAATACCATTTAGAGTTTATGAACACAAAGTGGAATTGTCTAACGTCTGAGGTGATAGGATTGGAAAGTAGCTAAGATATCCAATATAATGTTCACCTCTTGGAATCTGTCCAACTGAAATTAACAATGCTGGGAAAGCTAAAGAAGATTGAAGTTGAAGAATAACATGACTATTTGCAAAGGAATGGTTGTTGGGATAGGTGCATTCCTAAATACCTTGAACTATATGAGATAACGCCATGTGCAATAAAGGAATGGCAAAGAATCTAAGGGCATGGGAATGCTCAAGGAAGCAACTCCTGGCGAGAATTTGAGAAGGAAACAAAAAAAAAATTAATTACTGACAAGTTTGTTTCATGCATGTAACAAAGATGTTTGGGATTAAAATACAAAACTTAGGACTACTGATAATAGGAATCTTTATGAACGACTGCATAAATTAGTTTAGATGTGGTCTTGTTTCACTAATTGTTTCTAGATTTTGGAAAAGCATTTGAGAGAACTCCATACGAAAAATTTGTAATAAAAAAGGTTATAAGATATGGATAGTTTAGACATAAGAAAAGTTAGTTGTAGCCACAATGAATTGTGTTTGGGGGACCCAACATAATTCACCTTGATTTAATAGACAAGAGGAAATCCATAACTTCTTTGGCCATTTAAGGATTGTTTAAGAGTTAAAATTCATAGTTGAAGTACTAGTGTAATGGAAGATAACGAAGTTGGAGGCAATGGGAAAGTCGCAGAGTTTCATTTTTATTTATTTTGCGATGTTTGTTCTCGGTTCTGAAGATGGCAGATTGATTTTGCCAACAGATTACATTATTTGTGCTAAGAATCAGTCCGAATAATTGAAATGTATAATAAATTCCATTCTTCAATAAAATGTGTATGCTCTTGTCACAACGGTTATCGGGGGAAAAAGTTACCGGATTAGCATTTTTTTTTTTTTTAGCGAAGACAGCGACATTCATTCAATTCAAGTAGCAAATTATTTAGTTATGTAACTTACGTGCATAGCATCCACAGAATGGATTTGCAACAGGTGCTCGTAAAGAAAATTTTCTAGTGTGAAAGAAAAAGCACTGAAGGTTGCTTCTTTTGGACAAGTGACCACGTTTTCATGCTATGGAGAAGCTTGTCAAGTGTGGTGACGTCCAATATATGAAGGATAAGATAATACTGTATGTAAAAACCGCTATTCGTCGTCCAACACGTTGAATGCGCAGTTCCGGGCATCGACTGCGAATCTGCACAAAAACATTCAGAACGGAGGTTAACAACATACATTTTCATGGTAGGACCATAATATGCAACCCTCACTTTAACCAAATCAACATGCAATGTTGATTTGGTTGAAGTTCAGTGGTGCAAACAGCGTGTACACTAGGATGTGGAAATTGGAAAAGCTGCGTTTTGAGTGACAAATTATGCTACATCCTCTACCGAGCAGATGGTCGGGTGTAGGTGTTGGCAGATGGATGCCCAGTGAACGTCTCTTACCGTAATGCGTAACCCCAACTATGAAATTCGGAGGTGATGGCTGTTTTGGCCTAGAACCTCTGTACATGCTTCCTACTTGGTGTTTCTATGAAACTGACCATTGTCTCTTTCAGCAAGACAATGCACCATGCCAATATATGAAACTGTATGGACTTGGACGTCACCACACTTGACTAGCCTCCACAAAGTCATCTGAACCCTATTGAATATCTGTGCGATGATCTGGAGCATAGAGTGAGGTCAAAGGATGTCTTCCCCACTACATTCCTGGACCTCGTTACAGGAAGAATGGTCCAAAATTCCTATTTATGGAAAGCATTGCCCCTAAGTTGCTGGTCATCTCAGTGAAAGGAGGTCCCACATCTTATTAAGGTGGGTGCAATGGTGTCTGTTGACTTCTTTCCAAGCAGTGTATTTCTAATTGCAAAACTGTCATCCATGTAGTGAATTCACACAAGAAAAAAATCATCCTCTGAAAAATTAAATTTTCCTAAAAATATCAGTACTAGATAACAAAATTTTCATGGCAGTTCCTTCTACTTGAATTTATCCTCCAGGTGAAATAATCTGAGTAAATAAATTTAAACAGCCCTCAGATGTCAGGAGTTTTCGGATAAAATTCCATCGAGTCAGTATTGAGGAGAGAGTATCTGATTTATGGCCAAAGCAAATAAGGCCATGAGGTGTGTATTATGTCTGAGTATGGCCTGTTTTGTGGGGATGAAAACCATTTTCCTGAGGGGAACCCTGCTGGCTCCATATGAGATCAGCCAATTTACCTTCACCCAAGATGTTCTTTGCATCCTACAAAAGATTCTAACCCAAATCTTAAACAAAACGCATCATCGATACCTAATGAGTAGCAGAGAAATGTCAAAATTCATATCAGAACGATCTAAATTGTGAATTTTGCCTTAAAATGATTTTCAATAATCAAAAATGCATTTTTGATTTAGTAACACGTGACCTGCAAGAGGTAGGGAATTTCAGAATCACATAATGAGGACTGCCAATCGAATCCACTGTTATTCAAAAGGACAACCTTATTTGTGAATCTTTAGTAAACGGTTGGTCTTGAATGATATATCTTAATCTTTTTTAACTGGTGTTGGGTTTAACAAAAGGACTAGCTAAGAGTTTAAGCTCACATCATTAAATGAGAATGTAATTTCGAGTCACGGGTTTGCAGTGGTACTCAGTTTTCTGATTTTAATTCCCTTCGCAGATGTAGTTAAGTTGCAAAGCCATTTTTGATTCTAAAATACATGCTTTGAAAAAAGTCAATGGACATCATAGTGCAAAGAACAAATAACCATTGCACCCACTTAAAAAAGATGTGTGGCCTGTGATGACTGCAGCCATAGGGCATTATTTCCACGATAACGATCAATGAGAATTTTGGACCATTCTTCCTGTAGTCATGTAATGAGTTAATGGGGCAGACGTCCTTTGATTTCACCCCATGCTCCAGTTCATCCCGCTGATGCGTATTAGGGTTGAGATCAGGTATCTGTGGAAGTCAGCCAAGTGCAGTGACGTTCATGTTTACAAACGACGCAATTACAGCAGCAGCCTTAAGACACGGTGAAAACACGGTCTTGCTGAAAGAGACAATGGTCAGTTCCATAGAACCTCAAAGTACGAAGCATTGCATCGTCCAGAATGTTCAGATACTTCTCGACATTCAATGGTCGTGGCACTACAAACCGAGGTCTGACGCCACCAAACCATGACTATATCATCGCACCGCCATCTCCGAATTTCATAGTCGGGGTTACGCACTCCGGTAAGAGACGTTCACCGTCACACCCATCCATCTGCTCGGTAAAGGATGTAGCGTGATTCATCGCTCCATAACACAGCATTCCAAGTTTTCGCGTCCGTTGGGCCAGTGAGGACGATGCTGCATGTTGCTTCCGGTAACGTGGGGCTTGCATATTGTGGCCCTACCATGGAAACCAATGTTGTGAATGTTTTTGTGTAGTTTCGTGTTCCAGTCGATGCTGGAACTTGCATGCACCGTGTCAGCAGATAAATGTCGGTTTTTACATGTTATCCTTTTCTTACCGTAGAAGGTTACGGTCACTTTGGCGAGTTGTGCACAGCGGGTGACAATTGCAGTTGACTCCCTGCTCTTCGATCTCGGTATGATACTGCTGACCTGGCTGGGATGACCCAATTTGTCGAACAGATAGGCCTACATCATGGTCCAATCACAACGCCTCTTTCAAACTTTAAACTCCGTCAGTTCCCTTCTTATAGCCATTTCACCCGGACATAGTTGTACTGACTTGGGAGCATCATAATTCAATTTATATTTATATACCGACTACAAACACGCGACTCGTTACATAGCATAATACATCTTGCCCATGGATATGTCTGTGACTTCTTTCCCCACAATATGCTTTTTAATATTCTTTTCTTACCAAGGTGATCATCGTTGGTGTCATATTGACAGGATCTGTAGACATCTGGCAAGGAGAGGGTATTCTGGGGGACTAACTCACGAAAGTAGAAGCTTTATTCAGAATTCTGAAATGTTAGAATAGCCACATCAAGCAAAATTCAATCTGTTGGTTGTACTTTTCATATAGGGTAGGGATATAAAGTATGAGTTTTTTAAAACTGAAGATGAGTTAGCCGATCTCACACAGAGGTAGCAGGGTTTTTCATTTCGCGTACAGTCAAATCGCTCAGAACACACGCAATTTACAGATAAAAAAAAGACCGTTGTTGGTGGTGATGGCATTGAGAATAGCAGTGTCGTAGGATAATTAAGTAGTAGTTGAGATGGTGAGACGTATATAACGAAGTAGAGTGCCCTCCCGCGATGAGTCGGACTCCTGGAGTTGTCACATAATAATAATGTATAATCTGTTTGGGGGGGGGGGGGGGGGGGTAATGGCTGTTGGTAAGGAGTTTGGCCATGATTTTATTTAATTTGCCTTAGGTAAAGACAATTTCTTCAGTTGGAAAAAAACTAGGCTAATACATAATTCCTTATATCTGGAAGTGGTTTAAGTTCTACAGACCCGTTAGCTGCAACAGAACTGACGGTATTCGTAGTGATTACAATTGACGGTGTGGTTGTAATCACTACGACCACTTTCAAAAGGGTATATACTGGCTGTCATTTCATCCTGTCTTCAAGTGCATTTGATACTTGAACTTGCAAAACAGCATATAATAATTAAGTTAGTAAATTATTTTTTACTAACTTAATTCCAGAAATCTCAACTTGAATCATTGCAATAATTGTGGAAAGGGCATTCATTCCAGATCTAGACACCAATTTACGAAAGTTCACAAATCTGCCCTTTGAGCTAAATACGAGGGAGGGGGGAGTTCTGATAAACATCTATAACAAATATTTTCTTTTTTTCCCTCAGAGGATTGCAAATGATGCAGCAGCGTTATAACGTATTCTCCACGAAGTGTTATACACTTCGTGGAGAATACGTAAAATAATGTGTACGTTACGTTTGCTTCAATTCCTTCAGGTGATCAGAACTTCTTAACTCCCCTCATACATATAGACTATGTTCACTGGGCATCTACAGATGCCGCATGGTCACTCCGATGCTCGGTGATGTTCCACACCAGGCCTCGCCATGTAGTCCTGTTTGCTTTTCTGGCAGCCTCAACTCTTTGAAGATCACTCACTCCACACACGCCATCCATCCATTTCATTGATTGTCTACCCCTACCTCTTTTTCCAGGAACCATATAGACTCCGAGATACGTAAATCCTTAGTTAACGTAAGAAATTCGCTGTAGTATAGCACGTGAACTCGGTCTTGCAGTATCGACAGTAAATACCATGGTAAAGGATGCCTATAAAAGAACATGTTAAACGAACAGCCAGTATGAAACCCATTATTTAAAAAAAAAAAAGCGAAGAGTGAAAAGTAAGATGGAAAAATTGCTTACGATATGGATGGAAGACCAGCAGAAACGCGTTCCTTTGAGCCTTATGAAAATACAGGCTAAGGCAAGTTTATTTGAGGACCTTAAGGGAAAATATCCTGAAGGAACACAGTCGTTTACTGCAAGCAATGGTTGGTTTGCATTTTATAATCGTGCTGGCTTTCAAATATATTCGGTGTGGCGTTAAACAATTGTCCAAATGGATATTATGTAAAATGCATCTTTTATGTATTTAATACAGGATGTTTATCATTTTATTACTTCGTGACACCTCCAAGGAGGACACCTACTCTACAACTCTCCATCTCCACCAGCTAACCGAACCTCTACTATTATCATCAACATCAAATGCCCACCACTAGTATTTTTTTGTCTGTATGCAGGATGAAAAACCCGAGTTTCCGGGAGGAAAAAAAAACCAGCTACCGTCGTATGAGATCGGCTAACTCACCTTCAACTGAGCCCATATAAAGATAAAGATTCCTCCCGTCACGACGAGAATCGAACTTCGACCGTTTCCAATCGAAGGGGGCAATGTAGCATCGTTCTTCCAATTGCGCTATGGAGATGCTATTTAATAATTTTACACTGCATTACATATTTATTTTTTTTTGCATGTGTTTGACATGACAGTATTATGAAAGGTTGGGGGGGGGGGGGTCCAACTTGCATGATAAGTTTCAGAACGGTCCACTTACATACGTCGAGCAGTGTCTGTAGTTAATTCTACTGGCAGCCCTACGAAATTGCAAAATTTGCATCTGACATTCTCCCTACTCTTAGATTACTCACGTTCATATGTAGAAAATACCAGATATCTTAGAAATTAGATGTAAAGCTTGATCCTTCTGATGTCATGGTGTTGGTATCACTTCCTTCTGTTTACCGATATACCTCTGGCTGACTATGTAGATTATCTTAAGGTTTTCTTACTGACAGGGCTATTTAAATTTTATGGACTCCAGATATTTTACCTGCAAAATATTTTGTCTGAAACTTAAACTGAATGGACCATGATGGGCAGTTCATTATCCCATATAGCAACTATTTTTTAGAAGTTAAAAGCGTCTACCCCAAAATCATGAGTCATACCCTAAAACAATCATGAACTGTTGACATTTTTGCCATCTGGAACCATCTACAAATATTTTAAAACTTAAAGCTCTATGCTTGGTCTCCAGAGCAGGATTTTGAGCTATCTAGCACTTAGCCAACTCACAGTTCTAATACTAATGTTGGGAAGGGATTGATTTTTTTTTTTTTAATCTTCAATTCAACACAGGATTAAGTTTACATTCTATAAAATGAATCAAAAGGAGTACTATCCTTGCTGAATGTCTCCATTATGAAACTGGTTGTTTATCATCTACATTATCACAAATCCACGTTCACCAGATGCTGTTTGCTTCAGTTTTCTCCCTATCCCTTCGAAATATATGGCACATATGGCATAGTCAAGTGTTCAACAAATGTTGCTCTGAAGTACTTCAAGAATTCTCACCCATTAAGCCAACAGTGTCTTTAAATAGTTGTAAAGTGACTCAAGGAATTATTTATCCATTCTCTCCTGCCAAATCATGGTGAGATAAGTATAAGTAGTATCCTATTCCTTAGGTGAAAAGAACATGTTGCAATAGTTCATTTCAGAAATTTCAGTTGATTATACCTTCAAATTAAAATCGTCCTCTTCAGTCAAAGAGGACATTCAGCTGAAAAGCAAATCTAAGAACACCAATCTGTATTTTGCTTATAAAACCACATCTAAATTAGATTTGCATGGTGGTGTTACTAACCATAGAATTCTTTGGGATAATTCCAAATTACATCTTCATCTTAGTTTCTAAACAGAAATTTTTAGTTTCTAATTTATTTTACTTTGAGATAAAATAAATTCTGTAACACTTATTCTCCAAAGGGAATAGGCAGAGCTCCTACAGCTCTAACTTGAAGTCAGTCCTTCACTCATTTACTGTTACTTCATGAAATATAATCAAATCATCCTGCAATCGTTCAGCATCCTACCCAGCTTGAAATGGATGCTGAAGCCTAGAATGATTTTGTGGAAGCATAGGAATCTACGATATGCTTAATATATTATAAAAGTAATTTTTTAAAGGATATTAAAGATATGTAATTGAACTACCAAAATATTAGACATAAAAAATATTGTTTTTGCAAATCACTTTTATTAAAACTGCCAAATATTTTGACAATTTAAATAATACATTGCACATCTTGTTATTAACTATTTAGCACCTTATGCATCCAAACACAAATAACATTTGTTCATTTTAACTGCTGTGCTAAACATACATCCTAACATTCCTACATTTACTACTTTTTCCAAAAAGTGGAAAATATTTATTTGTATATACAATAAGGATATTTTACATATTAACAGAAAATGAACACATTAATTCTACAAAAATCAAACTAATACTTTGGATAAAAGTTGAATTTTATTTTATAAGGAAAAAAAAAAAAATCTGGACAACACCAAATCAAATCATATGTTCTATTAATTATCACATGGAATCTTGGAATTTTTTTTTTTTTTTTTTTTTTTTTTGGTTTTAAAACTAAAAGCTAGTTTCAGCATAGGAAAAAGTGTAAAAATAAAAAACACAATTACCAAAAACTGAAAAATTTTCAGTATTAAATTAATATTATTATTTTTTTTTTTTTTTGCAGATAAAAGTGTGCTCAATTTTACAAAATTTGGATAACAACATTATTCTGACATCATATTCAACACAAAACCAATTTTATGTGGATTTTAATACCTATGTATAAAAATCCATTGATTATTTAAACATCCCAAGTGCTATGAAGTTACTTTTATGAAAAGTGAGTCCTCATTCCTAATATCATTATATTAAATAATTATTAATTTAAAAGTTTTGGTTCTGCATTTTTTGCATTCTATAATGTTTTAGCAAAATTATGAATCATTAAAATGTAATTAATTTCTAGAAATTACAGGATAAAAACAGCTGATTACAATGAATGAATGATACAAGGTGCTAACTATTCTACCAAATCTTAGTTTATGATATATACTCCCACCTAAAATAATTTCATAAGAGTAGTTTTAAGCATTTTAGCAACAGGAGCGCAAGATAAGGATTTAGAAGAAAACCTGCTTCTTGAGCTCTTCTGTATATCTAGTCAAAATATCAATATCATGCTGCATTCCATATATATGATTAGGAATTTCTTCATAATTACTTATGCAAGGACTTTAAAAATGATTACTCAATGTTAATTCATTTGAAATCCACTACAATAATCACTATGTACCATATATACAAAGATATATATTCATTACTGTCCAAACAATTAAGGATGCTGTTGAATTGACAACCAGAACATGAATTACACCTGATATCCTATATTATTCATAAGTCAAATTATAATAAGAAAACTAACCATACATAACTAGCTGAATGCCAAGTAAACCAATATTCTTAAAAATAAATAATGGGTATTTATAATTTCATGGATGAAATCCACCCATACTAACACCTTGTACAAGTATACTGCCAACTCTCACTACAATGAATCCTGCAGAATAAAAAAAGCTTATTATAGGGGTGGAGATTTATAATAAATTTGAGATTTTTGGCTGGAACTTATTAGTAATTTGCTACAGTGAGCATGTTTATTCTAGTGATTATATATATTATACTAGACAAATTATATTTAAGTCTTAATGAGAAATTATATCCTTTACAGAAGCAAACAAAGTTTGATGTGAAGTATCTTCATGATTAGGCTGTTGACCTAATGGCAATTACCTCGTATCCCATAATGCACAGCACACTTCTACTTCCTTTCCAACATGTATACTGCTAATCATGGGAAGGATCACAGCTCTGACTGGTTTTAACCTAAATTTATTGATTTCACTGGTGGGAACTAGACCTGTGAAGATATTGAAAGCCAAATCAATGCAGAAGTCATATTTTCAATATACAAGCAGCAAAATGGTGCATCATCATATTAAATTACTCTAGAAAGGAAATGTGCTGTGCATTATGAGATAGTGAAGCAATAGATATGAAGTCAACAGCTTCCATATGCAAGCGGTCTAGTTGTAAAGATACTTCACATGAACTTTTGTTTGATTAGATTTGGTAAAAAATTAAAATATGAATAACTTGTCCAGTATAATGTACTTTCTAACCACTGAAAAATCTTTTTACAGTCATTATAGTGGTGTTTGTTAAATTGCAACTGAAGCTTAATTTTCAATTTAATACAATGCAGATCTCACTGCAGAATTATTTTAAAATATAGGCTTCATCTGAATTTTTTTCCTCTAAATTTCCTAATCATTTTATTGACAGTAAAATGTCACTTCATTCACTATGAAAGGGGAAATGATAGAATGGTCTGAATTTAAAATACAACTTAAGATTTTTTATATATACAAACAGATCCATTATTTTATATGGGTTCTGGAATAAACAATGTTCAATAAACATATTTAAAATACAAATTTTTAAAATAAGCACTGTAAATGATAATATATAACTACACACCAGAAAAGACAACCCCTCCTCATATAGCTAGCATTATTTAGTATCATGAATTTACAAAGGAATTCTCTTTGTAACTTATAATGCTGCTATTACATTTAACTTTCACTACAACAAACATGTAGTGACCAAGGAAGCCAAATGAATAGTTTGCTATAACAAGTTGCCCTTGTGGGAGGAAGATAAGCTCTACATGAGAATTTTCAGAAGTGTTTTTTCCTAAATTTGTTACAGTGAGAATTCACTGCACGTTATTTCAACTAAAATTATGTGATGGTTGATTGTAAATGTAGTTAATAAACTGGATTATCTACAGCAACAGTAGTTGAACTAACACTGAACATTTTTTTTTGTAATTGTAATATTCTGTCACATAGACAATTTATATTATTATTCAACAGCACAGCATAACGTGATCAAATAATATGCAATGCACCGTGTTAACATTTTACTCATTAACCAAATAATCTAGTCAAACATTTCACAGGATTAGATAACAAAAAATGCTTCATATTTTTATTTCACATGACCACTTTTGAATATAAACAGACCGCAAATAAATATCTGAATAGTATGTTAACATTTATGCACATCCAAAACAGCTGCAACATGACTTGATTTTATACACATAGGCTCAACTTGATAATCTTTGGGAAGAGCTAAAACAAAAATTACTAATTTCAATAATAGCTGGTTATTAATTTTTAAAAGCACATTCTCATAACATAAAAGCTCATATTCATAACATGTTTTTTTTTTTTTTACTTCACTTTCTTTCTCTTTCATAAAAATTTTCAAAATATATAATACACAAATAGTGATGCATATCAGACTATATTTAACAGCTGCCCAGATTGCATGTGCCTATTCTGATAAATTCTGCCATCACACTTAAATTGGGGAGAAAAATTACTTTTTACAAAAATATATTTATTAATAAAATTAAACATTTTAAAATAGCTAAAAGGATATAACCAGCTATTGAAGTGAGACAACTGTGATGATTAAAATATATTTTATATATATTTTACAAGATGGCACTACTTATGGACTGGAGTATGTGAAATGATGCTGAAGTCCTGTCTTACATAGCATCATTTACATAATTATGTACATGTATGATAATGACAGTGTTGAAGATCATCATGAAGTATTAAAATAGTCCAAGACAAAATATGCAATAACAATATAAGAAAATAGAATGTATACAGATAACAAATTTCATAACAGAGGAAATATTCAAAAATCCAAGATTATGCATCGCATAAAACCAAAGTATTTTGGCTCAGCAGTTTGTTTAAAAATTTCAGCTATATTCTACTACCTATGGTGTACCAACATAGCAATAAAAAAAAAAGAAAATTTTGAAAATTACTATTCTTAAATTAGCAATTCTATAAACTACTCATTCAACAAACTTCTGCAATTTTCCCCTTTTCTCTCCTCCTCTACTCTCCCAAATGCACAAAGATTATCAATAATCATATTACTGTCATCGCATCGGGAACAGATTGTTTATAATTACATAAGGAATGAATGGAGATCACATGTGTTCAGGGTGAGAGCGAAGGCAGTCTATCATAGCATCAGGCTCTATTTGCTTTGTGAAAACTTTGTAAATTGCTACAAACAATGGAAAACTGAAAAGTAAAAAAAAAATATATAATTATAATTCACAGTATAGTTATTAGCATTATTTATAAGAAATTCATATATAAATTAATTATACTGAAGTTCATATGCCTGACAAAGTTAAATAAAAATAGCCTGTTTTTATTTTTTATTAACTTAGTAAGTGGAAAATAAGGGATACATAATCTGAAAATGCCTAAATATATCAGTTTATTTTTTTATTTATCGTGTGGCTTGTACACATGGTTAAAAGACAATAAGAAGAAGATATACACATATGATAAAAAAAAAAAAAGAAAAAAAAGTCTACATTCAGGCAAATACAAATATGAAATTTATGACAAGCATCAGACAGAAGATTAGTCATATTTAACATTTAGGCTTTTAATCCAGTTGATCGCCTCTGGGGATAGGTCAAAGATATCCTTAAAGTCACCTGGAAATGCTGTCAGCTCGCATTCCTGTACTATATGGTGAATGGCTTGGGTCTCGGCTCCTCAGGGACAGTGGGAATTTGGTATCTTACCCCACTTTGAAAGGGAGTCTCCACATACACCATGGCCTGTACGAATCCTGTTAGCCGTCGTCCATATATTCCTGGACAGGTCAGATCCAGATGATTTTTGGAAGATGTTAATGTGATTATGAACTGCAGGTGATACTGCTTGGGACCACAGTACATCCTACCTATTCACCATACTGTCATTCTGGCTAAGAAGATTATGGGCGGTTTTTATGGTAGGTCTTCTGGATTTTAGTCTATTAGATAACGCATCTGGAATAAATGCATGTATTGAAAGATTTTGGTTATTTAAAATTATTTTATATTCATAAAGCAAGGCTTCCTGTCGTCGCAGTTCCAGAGGAGCAATATGGCTCAAAGTGGAGAGCCATTGTAATGGTGTACTCCTAATGCAACCTGTTATTAAATGCAGAGTGGAGTTAAGTTGAGTATCTAGTTTATTGACATGGTAACTATTAAGCCAGACAGGAGCACCATACTCTGCTGCACTGTAAACTAGACCCATTGCAGTGCACTGCAGAGTTGTGGCACTTGAGTCCCATATAGTACCACAAAGGTTCTGAACTATGTTATTTCTGGTGCAAACTTTAGCAGCGATATTAATCATATGCTGTTTATATGTCAGAGTTATTCCCAGATATTTAGGTGTTGGATTAAATGAAATTAATGTTCCATCAGCATATATCTCTGATTTTTGATTTACAAGTCTATTGTTCAGGGTGAAAGCAAGAGCATTCGGTTTTTACCAGAATTTGGGGATTAATCTCCATTTTTTATAAAACTGCCATAAAGCAGACAGATCATTTGTCAGTTCTTTTGATACACTTGTCACTGATCGCCAAAGCTAGATTATCTGCATAAGCAAACTTCCTGCTGGCTGTTTCAGGAATATCTGTGATGTAAAGGCTAAAAAGCAGTGGTCCGAGCACTGAGCCCTGATAATCCATTCTTAAGCACTCTGTTTACTGATCACACAGTAAATTGTTTAGAAGACTGCCCAATATTTTACATGGGATGACCTTAAGAAATTTATATACGAGTCCCTCCCTCCCTCCAAACAGTATTGTAAGCTGCTGTAAGTCAATAAAGACTGCATCTTTGAAATCCTGCTTCAATGTAGGTTGTTAAGCTGAGAACTTGATCCGTGCAGCTGCGATCTCTTCTGAACCTATTCTTGTTCTATTGGAACACATTCCAAAATTTTATCACTGATCCTGTTCAATATTAGTCTCTCCAATAATTTGTAGGTTGCACTTAAAAGAACTATGGGGGTGATAGCTTTCAGTTCTGTCTGCTGGCTTATCTGGTTTTAACACAGCAATGATTTTTGTCCTTTTAAATTCTTTAGGAATGCAGCCACTTTCAAGTATATTGTTAAAGAACTTAGCCAGCCACGATCTTGCATAAGGTCCACAGTGCGTCAGGAATTCATTAGGAATATTGTCAAATCCAGGAGCCTTCCCCATCCATTTTGATGTTTTGAAGCACCGAGGATATTTCCTCACAGGAAAAAGGCAAAGAGAATTGTTGATTCTTTTGCGTTACAGACTTCATAGCCTTTAGTTTGCGTTTTGCCTCTTTAGTATGTTCTTTATCTATTGGAGCTCTAGAAAGAATATGAGCAGCTATCTGATTTGGATCGACAAGAGGAGATTTCTTTGGTTACAGAGGGACTTGAGCTAAGCTTTTTAAGCAGTGACTAGGCTTTTCTACTAGAGTGTTTGAAATCTACGTTTTCAGTTATTTGAATCCACTTTTCCCTACGGGCAGCATTGACTGGAGGACTATGGAGCAGTTCTCCTATCTCAGGATCTTTACTTTCAAGGAATTCTCGATACAGGGATTCGCTTTCATTGGTCCATCCAGGCACATATTCTTTTCGGTAGCCTCGAGGAATGTGCATTTTTGCCACCACTATAACTACTCCAGTGAACCGTGTATAGTTTTTGTAAGTTGGAGGAATTTTTCTAAAGCATGTGTCTAGATCCACAGTGAAGTTTTCCCAGTCGGCTTTTTGGAAATTCAATCTTGGTCTAGGAAATGACGTTATCACTGGAATTTGGGCTCCTAATTCCATAAAGATGGGACGGTGCTGGCTATTTGGAAAAACCTCAAGAATATGTCTGAAAGTCTGGCAAATCTGGGTTATATTTATTCCTTATTCCAGGCTCTTGATTTAAAGGTGCCTTTTTCCTTGGCATCAAATACCAAGTGAAGACGGTGTTGATCTGCCCATTCAGCTAATATTTTCCCATTTTGATCATTCCGATCGTATTTCCAAGAAGTATGATGACTGTTGAAGTCCCCAGAGTACACCGTTGGGTGGGAGTATGTCTGTAGAACATCATTTGGCAAAACAGTTGCAGGTGATTTATATACATTCACAATCATAATGTCTGCTATTTTAACAGTGATTTTATGGATTTCGTCATCAGTCCAAGAAGATATCAGCACAGCATTCTCAATACCATTTCAGACATATGTTATGTTGCCGTAGCTACGACTAAGTAATCCCGAGAATGTCATAGCCAGGGATTATTGCTCTAGATTTAACTTGATCTTCAGTTTCAATATGTGATTCTTGAATGAGAAGTAGATCGACGATTTTTTCTCGTAGAAGTTTAGAAAGACATTGACATTTTGATGCGCTAATACCCTCAACATTTAACTTGAAGATACAGATATTATGTCCAATATTCCTTATCAGCTGGTTCAAAGAAGAACCGTTGTGAAGGTTTTCAGTTTCCATGTGTAAGTATGGTCAGGAGATTGTACAATGGTCTGGCCGCCAGTCGCTCTAACTCTTTAGCATGACCCAGGGTGCACCACGAGGAGGCAAGCTAGAATTGCACCCCAGTTTATTTTGTATATCTGACATTCACAAAAAAGTCACAAGACCTATAGCACATCAGTGCTCTGTATGGACATACATGGCAGTAATATTGACAAATTACTATTACATTACATAGGACTTAATCTTTCTTATTATCACACGTAGTTATCATCTGAAAACACAAAAGGATATGGAAAAAATCATCATCAACCTTGCTGTTCTAACTTAGATGCTGGAGCAGCACTTTTTTTTGCGAGTAATCTTAGGATCTGTTTTCAGTCGCACACTGTGTATTATGGCTGTAAGTGAAAGTTCTTCAACTGATTTAGTGTTGCCTTTTTTAGGGTTTTCTATAAAAAGGGTTATATAAAATTCCCTCCTTTCCAATCAAAGATATGATGTATGCTTAAAGTATAGTACAGTTATACCTTCAAGTTTCAGAAATGAGTGGGAAGACTACTAATTTCTTCCACAAAGAAGTAGTGTCAGAAAATGAGTAAAGAAGATTCTCTCTCTTTATCATTCAAGTGTCAGTGTACAAGGACTGGTTTATTTTCAGAAGAATTACTGAAGCAAACTAAGACCAGGAGGGTCTTAGTTTGCTTCAGTAATTCTTCTGAAGCAAACTAAGACCCTCCTGTTTCCTTCCAAAAAATGAAGAAAGGAAACAATTATCATTTTATCATCTCATTACATCTTTTCATTATGTGTTAGCCTCAAGGACCCTATTGTGGCCAAGTAGCTTGGCTTTTCAGAAACTAATTAATTCTGATAGGGCAGTTAATTCCTATCTGCATAGTATATTATGTCTTTTTGTATGCTCTAGCCAGTTTTTGCTGGGATGAAAAAATAGACTTTCTGGGAGACTAGCTAAATTCACCTTCAGTTGAAAAGCCCTTATAAAGATTTTTTGTATCCTAGACAAATTCAGACCTATATCTCTTCAACCAGAGGCATTGTCATTACTAAGTTACTCAAGCTCACATCATTTTAATGTGATGATGACTTCATTACTGTGGAGGGTTTGGAGAACTAAGGAAAGGGAACATCATTAGGTGAAAAATCAGATAATTATTCATTCAAAATAAAAGTTTATTATACATAGTTATTCAGCAGATACTGCTAGAATATATCTGGCACTTTTATCTGCACGTTCTTTCTTCTTAGAAAAAAGGTATTATTGTTGGCTCCTCTTGCATGCTTCTGTTTATGGTGAGCTCCAAGAAAGGAGTACTAAATCTTTCTCTGGATTCTTCAACTAGTTGGGCATTCTTCCTCAGTAAATATGAAATGGAGAATAATTAAGACTGCTTTTAAAAATTGGAGTACCTTGATTATATAGGAAAAATGACAGTTTGCATAAAGTGTAAAGTAAGTCACAATGCATTTTCTAAAAGGTAGAATATAAAAGGTTGGCTTACTAATAGTTTACTCTGATAAGAAAAATTTTAATTATTTCAGACTTGCTTATCTATATATTTCACACAGTGAAATATATAGAAAGGATAGTTCTAACATTCTGAAAAAAAAAAAAGAGTTTATGAGGAGCATTCCAAAAGTAACACCTATGTGTACACAGCATTTCGAGTATGGGTGGCCTAGAAACATGTCTAGACTTGTTTTGTTCCTTCATCCATCCACTAAAGTTTAGTATGCAGTAGTGTATGATCAATGTCTTAATTTTCATGTTACTGTGTACAAATGAACGAGCCTTTCACAAGTTTGTCAAAATGTGTTAAACAATGTTCTATGATATCAAATTTTTGACAGGAGTGCTATTGAATTTTAACAGTGATTTCAAAGTTTTTATGGTAAAGCAACTGCAAGTCTGACTGACATACATCAATAAAGAACAGAAAATAGCAATGACAAAGTTGGAATTAATATTGGTTATGAAGTAGGCACCCAAAACCTCAAATGATGATTTTCATAGGCAGAAACCGAGCAGATAAGGGAAAATCTGAGATCAGTAGATTCAATATATAAAATATTGTTTCACTACCTCACCAAGAGAAAAAAAAAAAAGAGTTCAAACCTCAAACCCAACCTTCATCCAGAAAGCATGCTGTCTTTTGGGACAGCAAAATCAACTCATTCAAACTATAAGATGAAAGGGATAATAAATTAAATCATGTTTGTACTGAGGAACAGCATACTGCTTTTACAACAGGAGTGCATTCAACTTCAAGAACTATTAAGACACTGGATTTGAAGTTGTGGAATATCTGATGGAGCCAAGTCCGGACTACAGGTTAGAAGTCAGTTTATTTCTTAAGTTTCTTAAATGAAGACATCTCACTGATGTGTTCATTTTGAAAATGAACAAATCAAAGGAGAGGGCAGTAAACAAAATAAAGAGCTTTGCAATGATGACTTTGATGATTTTCACCACCCCATAACAATGGGGTGGTGAAAATGTATCAAAAAAGGGGGGAAGAGAGAGAGAGAGAGAGATTATCTTGAGAAATGAATATGAAAATAAAATAGACTTCAAACTATTTTTTTTGTTTTCTTTTATTTCACTGGTATCTCTTTTGGGTAGGGAGCTATCACAATGGATGCATTATTTTCAGACCAACCCTTGTACCTTGTGAATAATCCTAGTGTTCCCTTGACTATAATACTGTGCAACTTGTAATAAACAACAACTTATACAATAACCACAGTAATTAACTTCAATAAAATGAAAGTACAGATATTTTGTACTGAAAATAACAGTACATCATAAGGGTGTAGAAACAAGCAAATCAAAGAAATGAGAATACAATGTACATACAACAATTGGTTTATCAATTAAAAAACGGTTGCCACATGCTAGAAATTAATATTAAAAACTATTTTTGATGGGTACATAAAATGTGAATCTCCCAAACCTTCTGGAAGAGAGAGACCATCATTCAGATTCAGGTTTGGCCGATGTAGGGCTTCGCAACTTTCTTTGAAAAGGCACTCATATTTAAAACTGCTTCTATTGAGAAGATGAGCTTCATCTCAATGGATACTGTGTTTAGCATCAATACTATATGTTGTGCCAGACCAAATTTCTGAGGTTTCATATATTTAATATAATACTGATTTTAATGATTTTTAATTTACTGATTATAATACTCATTAATTCTTTTTTTTCCCCACAGAACTGCCTGTCTGCCCAAAGTATGTCAAATTACATTCACAAGGTATCTGGTAAACACCAGCTAACAATAGAGGTGACAGCTTGTCTTTTGTAGATGGTAACAGATGAAAAATTTTGTTGATAGAAAAATGTGGGAATAAAATGATACTTCTTCAAAATTCTACCAATAGGTTCAGAGATATACCAAAAATATGGGATTGGAAGATAGGAGTCAATTATCTGTTGGATTTAATGAGGGTTGCAACCATTAAATTCCATTAAAATTTTGAAAGTAAGAAGTTCTTGTTGTAATAAGCTTGAGGGAGAGAAGCATATGTTATGTGCTCTATTAATTAAAGACTTGATGACACCAATTTTTTTGAGGTGTGATGAGCAGACTTTTGATGAATGTATCTGCCAGTAAAGGTGTATATATATATATATATATATATATATATATATATATATATTAATGATATAATGGGTATGGTATATGCTAAACTTTTGTGAAGACATTATGGGATATCGGTTGATATCCCATAATGTTTCTCATTATAAGGAAGGTGCAGAGAGAACAATCTGTGAAAGTTGAGTTTTTGTGCAGTTTAAACAGGGATAAGAACTAGATTTTTCTCTCGTAGAGCTACACTTGAGTGGAACAATTTTTTATAAAAATAGTGAATGCATCTAGTGTGAATGAGTTTAAGAAAAGGTATGACAGCTGGTGTGGGTGATGTATGGCCTCCCTCGATGAGTCATTCCTGAAGGTCAAATAATAATAACAATAATAATCTGATTTTTTTAAAATTTTTTTTTGATTCAGAGCTGATAACTTGAAGTCCCTCGAGCTTCAAATGAACCAGCAACTACTATTTATAGTAGTTGCTGATTGGCTGAGTGGTTAGCGTATCCACTCTCCAGCCAAAAGGCTGCAGGTTCGAATCCCGCGTGTAGGTGATGTGGTTAGCTGTAGTTGATGGATTGAGTGACTGAGACAGAGTTGTGGAGTGGGTGCCCTCCTTCGATGAGTCTTTGGACTCCCTGGAGGTATGATATAATAATAATATTCCAGATGTAAGTAACTACAAAATTCTCTTTGTAGTTATTTAATAGTGATATGCAAATTGGACTCAGCTATTGAAACCTAATGTTAATATGGATCTGAATTTCAGACTTAAACCATTCATATGACTATAGTTTCCAACCTTTCAATGAATATTATGGAATTAACAAAGAAATGGAAATAAAATACAGCAGGCTGAAAGAATCAATTAAGACTGTCATACATTAAATAGTTTCTAAATAAGGGCCAATAACCTTCATAAAATATCTTTTATACTTAAGCTTTCAGCTGAAGGTGAATTAGCCAGTCTCAAGATTGCAGGATTTTTCCTCCTGCAGCCAAATGAATCCATGAATACAAGTCTGCAGACATAATATGCAGTACCTGACACCATTACTTACCCAGCAAGTGGCTAGGGTTAATATGAGCCAAAATCACTTTAACTAATTCCCTCGAAATCACTGGGAAAGAAATCAAAGAAGCATCAATAAAATATTTACAAAAGTAAATACATAATAGACATAAATGCTAATATTAGTGTAATTAAACATATGCTTTTCAACTAGTCTGCTGTCAGCAGGAAAACAAGCTTATCAGATCATTACATTCTCTGCCTATACACAGACACACAAAACAATAACTTAAATCAATGAGCCAACCTTCACAAAACTTGGTGTGAAGGTTATGCGATATGAGACCATCTTACTGTAAAATTGCCATACTAAGGGCTATCCGTAACTATTCTTTTTTGGCCATTTCCAGCTGGAATCAGATCTGAAACTTAATCACTTGAATAAGTCAGTGAGACAGCACCAAGAAGATGCCATGCTGTTGCTTTTAGGATTATATCAATGCAACTAATGAGAGGAAGTTTTATATCTGTCAGCTGACTTGTCTGTTTTTGTGGGCAGAGGGAAATAGCTTACTACATCCATATGAGACCTATATGAATAGGTCTCAAAAAAGACAGCATAATAAAGTCCTTGAAAGATCCAAGCCTAAAATCTTGTTTGCTTTTGGGGGGGGAAAAAATTAAAATAAATGCATTCACTTTCAATCTGCTAAGCTTATAACCAATAAATTGTGATCACCACATAAAATACAGAAAGTAAAAAGACCAACATCTACAAAAGCAGTGCAATTAAATAGTTAACATTGATTTATCTAAAACCGTGTGTGCGTGCGTGTAATTCATTACATATAAAGAAACATCGCATTAAAAAATAAAGATAATAAATTATTCTCTAAATGACCACTCACAGAACTTCTAGAAAACTGGAAGTCTGAAGAAGCCATCTAAAGACTAGATGTAAAGTGATTTAGAATCTTAGTGCTTTAAGAAATAATGCAAGCAGAAAAAAAACCTACTTTAGTCATATGGTTTCAATCATACTAGCTGTTCTTAAAAAAAGATTGGTTGTATTTGCAAAATCATATGCACTGATTTGTAATTTCACACACTAAACAAAACAATCATGCTGAATAAAAATTGATGATGAAATAGCATTACCAAAGGCTAGTTTTATATTAGAAATCATAACTTTCAAATAATCGTAATTAAATTAAACCTTGGTGTGTTGCAGGATATCACAAACATTCAGCGTTTTCCACAAAAACAATTTTATCCCAGCTTATTTTTATTATAATTTAAATTTTCTGCTGTCTTTTCAATCTCTGTCATATACACTATATATTTCAGTATCAATTTTCAACAAAAGGTAACTTGTGGACTTACTTGTTATTCCATATAGTAAGTTTTAAACAGTTTCAGATTACCAAAGTCACATTTATATATTTACTTCAAAATAAAAAGACACACCTATCTAATTTTCCTTCTTTTTCTAACTTTGCATAGACTTCCTCTGCTGTTTGATTTCCTTGCATAACCTGACCCTTCAATAATTTCTTTTCAAGTTCTTCTATAGGCTAAAGAAAAATAATATAAACTATCACTAATATGAAAACTAAAATAATTTCATGTAATGCAAAGATAATCAAAAAAAAAAAAAAAATGGAGCTAGCCGAGGAAGTGGATAAGTACCAGATCGACATAATAGCAGTGACTGAAACAAAAAAGACAAAAACTGGTAAGATCTTTCTGAGCAATAAATACAAAATGTTATACTCAGGAAAAGAAGGAGTAGCCATATTATTCAACACAAAATACAAGGCTAATCTTCTTGAATGGCAGGCAGTCTCAAGTAGAGCGATATGGGCAAATATCCAAAGGGGGAATTGGACAATGAGACTTATTTGTGCCTATGGTCCCACAGACGGCTCTAGTAAGGTAGAAGCGGAGGAATTTTTTGATGCTTTAGAAAAAGCAACTGACACAATGAAAAAGAAAAATATGGTCCTTGTTGGGGATCTAAATAGCAGAGTAGGAAATGATTGTGAGACATACAAAAATATTTTGGGAAAATTTGGAGAAAAGAGCAAAGCTAATAATAATGACAAATATCTGTTGGATTTCTGCTCATAGAGAAATTGATATGACATAGACTGGTTATTACTAACACCATGTTCCTACATAAAAATGTGCACAAATTCACATGGAGAGAAGAGGCAAGGAATAAGAAAAGTCTCATTGACTATGTTATTATCGATAATGATGTTTTCTCCCTGGTACAGGACACCAGAGTGTACAGAGGATCTGAAATTGGAAGCGATCACTATTTAGTCTTCAGCAGGATAAAATTGAATTTCATATTGAAAAGAAGAACATGTAAGAAACTTTTAAAGCGAATAAAAGTTGAGCAGCTCTCAGATGTGAACCGTAGATTAAAACACACAAAGATTATTGAAGAAAAAATGAAAGAGTTTGAGAACAGGAACTAAACCTTGGAGATTCAGTGGCAAGCCTTGAAGAAAACCCTGATTGATTCACCCAGAGAGGCATGTGGTGAGGTTGTCAGGATAGAAAAATCAGAACTCCATGGTGGACACAGAAAGTTGAAGAGATAGTGAAGGAAAAGAAGAAAGCATATCAAAAGTTCCTGTCAAATAAGTCAGCTTATGCTCTTAGAGAATACAGAGACAAATGTAAGAAAGCAAAACAATGTAAAACTATCTAAACAAAAGTCTTGGGAGGAACTCTGGCAAGAACATAGAAATTAAATATCAAGAAGGTGGTATGATATTCTGGAGGTTGTTGAAGAAGCTTAGAAATTGAGGAAAGAGTGCTGTAAAAGGAGTTAGAGATGACAAAGATGACATGAAAACAGGAGAAAAAGATATCCTTTAAGTATGGAGTAATTACTTCGAAAATTGCTAAATGAAACAATCAGTGATAGCACAATGGTAAAAAACACTGACCAGGCATACAGTCAGGAATACATATCCATACTTGAAGTAGAAAAAGCCATCAAAGGCTTGAAATGTGGAAAGGCAGCAGGAGTAGATGATATTCGACCAGAAATGCTGAAGTATGGTGGTATAAAAGTCTTACAGTGGCTGCACTGCATAGTTCAGAAAGCCTGGACAGAAGGACGAATTCCCGATGATTGGAGT
This sequence comes from Typopeltis vanoorti, assembly GCF_054136105.1. Classification (NCBI taxonomy): domain Eukaryota; kingdom Metazoa; phylum Arthropoda; class Arachnida; order Uropygi; family Thelyphonidae; genus Typopeltis; species Typopeltis vanoorti. Next base: position 46,693,709 of record NC_143572.1, on the reverse strand, counting down.
AGAGCTCTAATAGTACCCATATATAAAAAGGGAAATAAAACTGAATGTGAGAATTACAGAGGTATTTCCCTACTGAGGGTTCCTGGCAAGATCTATGCAAGTATACTTGAGAAACGGTTGAGAAGATTTGTGGAAGAAAAGCTTGGTGAAGAACAAGCTGGATTCAGGCCAAATAAAGGCTGTCAGGATCAGATCTTCACTTTACAACAAATAGTTGAGAAAGCATATTAATATAACAAAGATCTGTATTTAAGTTTTGTCGATTTGAAAAAGGCATATGACAAGGTGTCAAAAAAGAAGCTATTGAAAACACTACAGTTATATGGTGTCAATGGGGCATTATATCAAGCAATACTTAGTCTTTATTTGAGTTGTAAGTCAGCAGTTAGAATCGAAGGAAGTACAGGAAGATGGTTTAATGTTAAATCTGGTGTGAGACAAAGATGTACATCATTTCCTCTGTTATTCATTATCTATATGGATCACATTATGAGGGAAAGTGGTATTAAACATGATATCAGAATTGGAGATGTTAATGTCAGCTCTTTGCTTTATGCGGATGATGTTATAAATAAATAAATCCACTACAAGTTTGCAAGATTCCCTGACTAAATTGAATAACTACTGTAATAGATATGGTATGAAGGTAAGCATTAAAAAGACAAAGACAATGAAAATAGGTAGAATTGTTGAAAATGTCAACTGCGTTGTGAACAGGGAACCTGTGGAACAAGTAAAACATTTCAGCTACTTAGGCACGATTTTTAGTGAAGATGGTAAATTAAATATGGCAATAGACAACAGAATCAACAAAGCTGGTATTGTAGGATGTGAATTGAATAAATTCATATGGAATAAGAGAGAAATTAGTCAGAACACTAAATTAGCAGTATACAAGACAATGTTCAAACAGTTCTAATTTATGGATCTGAGAGTCCTGAGAAAGATGAGAGGCATGAGCAGATGGCATCAATGGCAATATCATATTAAAAACGAGGATATTAGGAAAGAACTTGACATTGTCAAAATCCAAAAATGAGTTAACTAAAAATTAAGGAATTGACAGCGTACACTAGAAATATAAATTAAATAAACTTCAATATATACTTTCTGATATTTCGGCAAACATCACGTTGCCATCTTCTTGGGAACTTATTACAAAGACAGGTGCACACACAAGTACTACATAACAGCAAATGAGAACAGAAGCTAGGAAGTTAACGTTTTCCTAAAGTCCTGATGGTGCCCCCTGGTGGGCTATATTGGTAGTTCTTGGGCTTTGGGCTGAAGTTCTTCTGATAAATGTTTCCCAAATTTGGGGCAGTCTCGTGCATCCAAATTTGTTGAGGTTTGGCATGTTCCTAAGGGCTGAGGCTGATTTCATGAATAGTCTTTCACATTTGAACTTGCTGCGGTGTATTACTGTGGCTTTCTTCCATCTTATTCTGTGGAGAGTATCCAGAACGTGGTCTGCAAGCCCAGAGTGGCTGTACTTGTGAAATCGGATGTAATCCTTGTGTTCTGAGATTCTGATATTTGCTGTCCTGTCTGTTTGGCCAAAGTAGGACAGTTTACAGATGCAAGGGACCTGGTATACACCAGGTAGGTCTAGGGGAAGTGGTTGGTCTTTAGTGGAGCAGATAAGGGATGCCAATTTTCTATGTGGTCTGTAACAGGTGGTCAAGTCATGTTTTTTTAAGATTTTGTTGATTTTTTCCGAGGTGCCTCGGATGTAGGGAATGGTGATGGATCTAGAGTAATCTTTTTTGTGAAGGGGAGGGGGTGGTGGGTTGTGGATAACTGGGTTAAGTATTTTTTGGATTCTTTTTTTTTTTTGGGGGGGGGGGGGTAGCCATTGGCTAAGAAAGTGTCACAAATGTGATTTAGTTCAGTAGTTAGGGCTTGCTCATTAGAACAGATTATTTTTGCCCTGTTGAATAGTGTCTTAATAACTCCATATTGTTGTGAGGGGGTGATGGGATTGTTGGTGAATGTATCTACCTGTATGGGTGGGTTTTCTATAAACTGAGAAAACCAAGGTTCCATCAGGTTGGCGGGTGACTAGTGTGTCTAGGAAGGAGAGGTTATTGTTTGCCTCTTTTTCCAGGGTGTTGGTTGTTTAAGTGTGTTAGGAAGGAGAGGAGTGAATCTGGGCCATGTGGCCAAATAGCGAATAGTGATCACCAAAGCGGATAAGGGGAACGCCACTGTGGTACTCAATCTTAATGACTACAGAGGTAAGCTCAAGGCGTTACTATTAGATAGATACACTTACCTCCCTATTGAATATAATCCCACCAACTCTCAAATTAGAAAACTCCATAGGCTCCTTAAGAAGGTCACTTCTTGGCCTGTGGAGATTACCAACAGACTGAAACCCTATAACTCTAGACCCCCCCCCCTGCATATATGGACTCCCAAAAATACATAAAGATAATGTGCCATTACGTCCCATAGTGGATGGCACTGATTCCCCCACTTACAAACTAGCCAAGCATTTACCCAAAGCGCTCTCACACTATACTGGCAACACACCATTACACATAAAAAACTCAGCCCACTTCAAAGCTAGTATAGAAAACCTCACACTCCAACATAATGACATAATGGTCAGTTTTGACGTCTCCTCCTTATTCATGAATATCCCCCTCAAAGAATCCTTAGAGCTAATCCAAGCTAAATTTCCTCCTGATATCTCAGCCCTATTTCAGTTTACAATGAACTCAGGCTATTTCGTTTGGCAGGAAAAATTCTACAAACAAATAGAGGGGACAGCCATGGGTTCACCACTTTCCCCACCCTTGGCTAACTTCTTTATGGAGACTTTTGAAGAGAAAGCCTTAAACTCAGCCCCACAAAAACCTACCATATGGCTTCGCTACGTTGATGATGTGTTCGCTATTTGGCCACATGGCCCAGATTCACTCCTCTCCTTCCTAACACACTTAAACAACCAACACCCTAGAATCAAGTTCACCCTGGAAAAAGAGGCAAACAATAACCTCCCCTTCCTAGACACACTAGTCACCCACCAACCTGATGGAACCTTGGTTTTCTCAGTTTAGAAAACCCACCCATACAGGTAGATACATTCACCAGCAATCCCATCACCCCCCCCTCACAACAATATGGAGTTATTAAGACACTATTCAACAGGGCAAAAATAATCTGTTCTAATGAGCAAGCCCTAACTACTGAACTAAATCACATTCGTGACACTTTCTTAGCCAATGGCTACCCCCCCCCCCAAAAAAAAAAGAATTCAAAAAATACTTAACCCAGTTATCCACAACCCACCACCCCCTCCCCTTCACAAAAAATATTACTCTAGATCCATCACCATTCCTACATCCGAGGCACCTCGGAAAAAATCAACAAAATCTTAAAAAAACATGACTTCACCACCTGTTACAGACCACATAGAAAATTGGCATCCCTTATCCGCTCCACTAAAGACCAACCACTTCCCCTAGACCTACCTGGTGTATACCAGGTCCCTTGCATCTGTAAACTGTCCTACTTTGGCCAAACAGCAAATATCAGAATCTCAGAACACAAGGATTACATCCGATTTCACAAGTATAGCCAATCTGGGCTTGCAGACCATGCTCTGGATACTCTCCACAGAATAAGATGGAAGAAAGCCATAGTAATACACCGCAGCAAGTTCAAATATGAAAGACTATTCATGGAATCAGCCTCAGCCCTTAGGAACATGCCAAACCTCAACAAATTTGGATGCATGAGACTGCCCTAAATTTGGGAAACATTTATCAGAAGAACTTCAGCCCAAAGCCCAAGAACTACCAATATAGCCCACCAGGACTTTAGGAAAACGTTAACTTCCTAGCTTCTGTTCTCATTTGCTGTTATGTAGTACTTGTGTGCACTTGTCTTTGTAATAAGTTCCCAAGAAGATGGCAACGTGACGTTTGCCGAAATATCGGAAAGTATATATTAAAGTTTATTTAATTTATATTTCTAGTGTACGCTGTCAATTCCTTAATTTTTAGTTATCATGTATAACCAGCGTATAAGCCTCTCAACAAGAACAAAAATGAGTTAGCAGAGCTAATCTCAGGTGATATGGTCACTTGAACAGAATGGGCGAGGAAAGATTAGCAAAACAAGTGTTCTCTGCCAGGAAAACGATATCCAGAGGAAGACCAAGATATAAGTGGATTGATACGGTACAAAGTGCTTTAGACGATAGAAATACAAGATCTGATAATGATGTTGGAGTCTTGACAAGTAACAGACTGATTTGGAGGAAAATTGTAGATAGGAAGTTAGTAATGAGGTAAATTTTTCATGAAGTACTATCGTATCCTGTACATCCCTTGAGGGTACATGTCAGGAATTTGATGATGATATTACATACTTGTAGCAGATTTATTTAAAAGTATAACATCCGCATAAAGCCAAGACCTGAGATTAACACCTCCAATCATATCAGGTTTAATACCACTTTCCTTCATAATGTAATCCATATAGATAATGAATAAGAGAGGGGATAATGTACATCCTTGTCTCACACCAGATTTAAAATTAAACAATCTCCCTGTACTTCCTTCAACTCTAACTGCTGACTTACAAACACAGACTAAATATTGCTTGATATAATGCCCCATTAACACCATATAACTGTAGCATTTGGAATGCCTTCTCTCTTGGCACCTTATCACATGCATTTTCTAGTTCTACAAAACTTAAATACAGATCTTTGTTATATTCCCATGATTTCTCAACTATCTGTCATAAAGTTAAAATCTGATTCTGACAGTCACTATTTGACATGAATCCAGCTTTTTCTTCACCAAGCTTCTCAACTGTTTCTCAAGTATACTTGCATATATCTTACCAGGAACACTCAGTAATGAAATGTCTCTGTAATTCTCACATTCAGTTTTATTTCCCTTTTTATATATGGGTACTATGAGAGCTCTACTCCAATCATCTGGAATTCGTCCCTCTGTCCAGGCCTTCTGAACTATGAAGTGCAGCCACTGTATGATATTTATGCTTGAGCATTTCTGGTCGAATATATCTACTCCTGCTGCCTTTCCGCATTTCAGGCTTTTTCTACTTCAAGTATGGATATGTATACCTGACTGCATGCCTGGTGAGTGTTTTTTACCACTGTGCTGTCATCACTGCTTGTTTCATTTAGCAGTTTTTCAAAGTAATTACTCCATACTACAAGGATATCTTTTTCTACTGTTTTCATGTCACCTTTATCATCTCTAATTCCTTTTACAGCACTCTTTCCTCCATTTCTGAGCTTCTTCAACAACCTCCAGAATATCTTGCTACCTTCTTAATATTTATTTTCTATGTTCTTGCCAAAGTCCTTCCATGACTCTTGTTTAGTCAGTTTTGCACAGTGTTTGACTTTCTTACATTTGTCTCTGTATTTTCAAAGAGCACAAGCTGACTTATTTGCAAGGAACTTTTGATATACTGTCTTCTTTTCCTTCATTGCCTCTTTAACTTCCTGTGTCCGCCATGGAGTTCTGATTTTTTTTATCCTTGCAGACAACCTCACCACATGCCTCTCTGGCTGAATCAATCAGGGTTTTCTTCAAGGTTTGCCACTGAATCTCCAAGGTCCAGTGGCAAACCTTGAAGATTCAGTGGCAAATCTGAGAGCTGCTCAACTTTTATTCTCTTTAAAACTTTCTTACATGGTCTTCCTTTCAATATGAAATTCAATTTTATCTTGCTCAAGACTAAATGGTGATCACTTCCAATTTCAAATCCTCTGTACACTCTGGTGTGATAGACCAGGGAGAAAACATTACTATCAACAATAACATATTCAATGAGACTTTTCTTATTCCTTGCCTCTTCTATCCATGTGAATTTGTGTACATTATGTTAGTAATAACCAGTCCATGTCCTGAGCAGAAATCCAACAGGTATTTGCCATTATTAGCTTTGCTCTTTTCTCCAAATTTTTCCAAAATATTTTTGTATGTCTGACAATCATTTCCTACTCTGCTATTCAGATCCCCAACAAGCACCAGCTTTTCCTTTTTCATGTGTCAGTTGCTTTCTCTAAAGCCTCAAAAAATTCCTCTACTTCTACCTTAGTAGAACTTTCTATGGGACCATAGGCACAAATAAGTCTCATTGTCCAGTTCCCCATTCTCATATTTGTCCTGATCACTCTACTTGAGACCACCTGCCATTCAAGAAGATTAGCCTCATATTTAGTGTTGAATACTATGGTTACTCCTTTTCCTTGATTGTCATTGCCTGAATATAACATTTTGTATAGATTGCTCAGAAAGATCTCACCAGTTTTTGCCTTTTTTTTGTTTTGGTCACCCCCTATTATGTCGATCTGGTACTTATCCAATTCCTCAGCTAGCTCCATTTCTGTGCCATTCAGGCTTCTTATGTTGATAGTACCGATCTTGAACTCTGGTGATGTTGAGTTGGGGTAAGTTTTAGGATTTGTTCTAGTAGCTGACTTTTGGCTGTTCGCCCTGGTTCCCTGGCGAAAACAACGGGAGCCTGTTTAAACAGGCAACGCCCCAGCCAGCATGAAATTCTGTCATGTTGTACCATCATTTGAAATTTTGGATTAAGCCAATAAGAATACAATTTGGTCGGCTAAGTCCCAAATTGCCAGCCGATCCTCATGTGTTCAGTATCCAGGTAGATACCTAACAGGGTGCACCACGAGAAGGTGAGAAATGAACATTAAGTCAGAAGCCTTGGTCGATTCTCTGCATTCATTTGAAGGCTATGTGGAGGTCTCCTCTCAGTTATATAGCTTTGACCCTTAAGCCTCCCTAACAATATAACAATAATTTTAAATTCTGTTTAGAAGAATTTAATAACTAAATACAATTTAAAACTGCATTAAGCAATGTTTGTGAAAGAGTAATTCCAATTCCTATTTTTCTTTATATATTAACTCCAATGGAACCAAAGTAACATTCTTCTTATAAACTTAATTTTGGTGATAAAGTGGGCAATCTCTATGTTGTCATGAATATTCTCTAAGTATGAGAATTTCAAGGAGAGAAAAACTGCCACATCCATGAGACTGGCTGACACATGATGTCAGCCAGTCTCATGGATGAAATCGACATGCAAGTTTCTTTCATCCTTGACTAAATTAAAACTCAGATCTTTCCAATCCAAGTCATTATTAACTTGGATATGGAAGTACTTGAGTAATTATTGTATTTTATTAAAATTTAAGCTGACCACAAAGTCTTTTGAAGTTGGAACAAAAAAAAAACCACTCAAGTTATTGAGAAAAATAAGTTTCTTCTGCATCTTTTTAATTTAATTAAAAATCTCAACAAAATTCATAACATTCAGGAAATTAATCAATTTTATATTTTCATAATTTCAAATATCCAGAATGCTGTCAATTACCTTTTATCCATATCACTTGCCCTGCTACTCTTATCATTATTTTCTGCATTGCCATTATGATCAAATGCTTTAATAGATCTCCAACCAAAAACTATCACTCCTGAGGAACTAAATGATCTAAAATTTGCTATCTTGGTCTTGAAACCTATATGGCATTGTTAGATCTGTAACGGGCGACCTCATTTTTAATGACATCACCATTCCAGAATCTAACAGTAAACATAAAATAAATATGCATACTTATCTTTTGGCACTGTATAACTATGTTTTCCTTTTGTAAACAAAATCTTGTATATTAAACTTTGAATTATGTGAATGAAAATTAATGTATCTGTGTGTCAAGTATAAATGTAAGTCAGCAAAAAGGGGCAGTTATAAGAGAAATTATTAGTGATTTTCTACAAGTGAAAGAATGCAAGTTATTCAGCAACATAGGGCAAAGATCGCCCTAATGCTACAAGAGCAGCGTAAGCACCCATGGGCATCACATCTGAGAAGATATCGTGATGCATGCATTCTCGGAAATAGAGAGTCCAGTATGTTGATCAGTGAAGTCACCCAGTCGGAGATCAATAGGCGGGACAATAAGAGAAATTCAAACTCGGAAAGGTGGCGCCCATGGGGAGCGTATAAAACCAGCGACACTGAGTCCCCCCCCCCGTTTCTTTTGTTCCTGCATTCTCTCCGTGTGCTACAAGTGTTCATCGCAGTTCAACTCTTATGTTTAAGAGCTGACTTTCGAGAAGTTCCGGCATGGCACCTCAGCAGAGTTCGGCAAGATCGAAGAACGTAGGCCATCAATGAGAAGGATCATTGATATAAACCCTTAGCAGAAAAATAGCGCCCGGCTCAGGAGAGCACATGTATCCCATGTGGCGAGAAAATTGAGATAGTCAGAATCGTAACAAAGAAGGAGGGATGGAAAGAAACTGATAAAGAGTAGATAAGTACTTTCACATGTTCTAACCCCTTTTGAGAATTGACTAGCAGTGCGAAAAGAGTGTATCTTAAACTTGTAATAGGAGGAAGTGTGAAGGACTGTGATTTATGTAAAATGACTCTATGCCTTTTGGAATGAATTTAAGAACTTTCAGTTAGAGATTTTGTTGCAATTCATTCAAGAAAGATTACACTGGCCAACAAAAAAATTTTTTTTCCTGCTAATTATGATCTGACACTTGTTTTTTTACTAATTTGGGTGCACTGATTTCAAATATCAAACCCATTTTTCTCTATCACGTCAGGTTTTTCCCTCTACGGCATTTTCTTTTTGCTAATTTGTAAGTTTTTGATAGTTTTAAGGAGGCAGTACTATTTAGAGGATCAAAAAAAGCGATTTTTTAATATTATTTTCTGAAAGTATATACTTTTAAAAATCTGCTCCTAACTTTTTATCAAGAAATTTGAAAAATTCCCGAAGATATAGCCTATTATTCAAAGCGGTGCACAGATCAGAATCAGAGCACTCACCGCTCTCGCTTGTTAGTAAACGAATAAATGCATAAGAACCTGCAACGGCACGTACTGGCGCTTTGAATGCGAGAGAGGCCGATAACCAACCTAATACATTTAGGTGATGAAAAGTAGGCGATGACAACTGCCTGAAACAAATGAATGCTATATGCATCATAGCAGACAAAGAACAATCGAAATCAGTCAATTGTTAATCGATCGTGAAAGCATGATGAGCGCTGATAACGTTTCAATAAAGTCTCTGGTTTTTTTTTGTCTTGTTAATTGCATGTTAGTTAGCAGTGAAGAAAATACATCATGTCTACTACTTGAAAATGTGTCAATAGTGTAGATTCCTTCTGCTACATTTGTGGCAGCTTTACTGTTCCCAGTCAAAGGACAAATATCACTGATTTCGTTAAGAAAGTGTACTTTACATATTTTGACGTAAAAGTTGCAGATCAGGACAATTCATGGGCTCCAAATAAAGTGTGTAAGTCATGTGTAGAAAATTTACAACAGTTGAGCAAGGGAAAACACCAAAAATTAGCTTTTGGCATTCCAATGATTTGGCGTGAACCGAAAAATCACGTTGATGATTGCTATTTTTGTTTAGTTCAGACTTCTGGTTATAATAAGAAGAATAAGAAAAAAATTGTGTATCCAAATCTTGACTCAGCAATTCAGCCAGTTGCTCATTCCAATGAAATAGCCATGCCAATTTATAAAGGACTTCCTTTACTTAAGAACAAGCATGATCGGGAAATGCCAGATGTTCTTGAGGAGCAAGACCCAGATGTTGATTTAGACAATAAAAATTTAATTTATAGTTCTGGACCGCAACGTTTTACTCAAGTGGAATTGAATGACTTAGTAAGAGATTTGGCCCTATCAAAGGAATCATCGGAATTGTTAGCTTCAAGATTAAATGAAAAAAAAACTTACTGGAGCAAAATACGAAGATAACTTTTTATCGTAGCAGGGAAAGTAATCTTGTACAATATTTTAAACACGAGTGTGGGTTTGTTTACTGTAACAATGTGTCAGGTTTACTAACTGAAATGAGTGTTGTACAATATCATCCAAATGAGTGGCGTTTATTTATCGACAGTTCAAGCAGACGTCTCAAGTGTGTCCTACTACATAATGGGAATGTATATGGCTCAATTCCTATTGGCTATTCAGTCCACTTAAAGGAAACATATGAGGACATTAAAAAGGTTCTGAAGTTATTAAAATATACAGACCATAACTGGATCATCTGTGTGGATCTTAAAATGGTGAACTTTTTACTTGGCTTTCAAAGAGGATATACAAAGTTTCCATGTTTTCTATGCTTCTGGGATAGTCGAGCTAGAAACCAACACTGGAGTCAAAAACATTGGCCTCTTAGAATATCCTTAATTGTTGGAGAACAGAATGTTATAAATCAACCTTTAATCGACAGAGAAAAAATCATTTTTCCACCTCTACACATCAAACTAGGTCTTATGAAGCAGTATGTTAAAGCCTTAGATTTACAAGGTGACTGTTTCCAATACATATGTGAAAAATTTCCACGACTTAGTTATGATAAAATTAAAGCTTCTGTATTTGATGGAATGCAAATTAGAACTTTAATGAGAAACCCAAATTTCATCAACTCTATGAACGAAATTGAGAAAGAAGCCTAGACTTCATTTACAATGGTTGCGAGTAATTTTCTTGGAAACAAAAAAAGCATGCAATTACAAAGATCTAGTGGAAACAATGCTTGAAAATTTCCAGCACCTAGTTTGAAACATGAGCATAAAGCTTCATTTCCTATACAGTCATCTTGATAGATTTCCCGAGAATTTAGGTGCTGTAAGCGATGAACAAGGTGAAAGATTTCATCGAGACTTAAAAACTATGGAAAATCGGTACCAAGGAAGATGGGATTCTCACATGATGGCAGACTACTGTTGGAGTATTCAAAGGGATTGCCAAAACAGAACACACAGCAGAAATTGCTACAAACAAAAATTTATTCCCTGAAACTCATGTAAGTAAAATTGTTATTTTTTTTTATAAATATTCTTGTAATTTTTAATGAATATTGTTAAGTAGTTATATATCTAATTATCGGCCTCTCTCGCATTCAAAGTGCCAGTACGTGCCGTTGCAGGTTCTTACGTATTTATTCGTTTACTAACAAGCGAGAGTGGTGAGTGCTCCGATTCTGATCTGCACGCCGCTTTGAATAATAGGCTATATCTTCGGGAATTTTTCAAATTTCTTGATAAAAAAGTTAGGAACAGATTTTTAAAAGTACATACTTTCAGAAAATAATATTAAAAAATCGCTTTTTTTTGATCCTCTAAATAGTACTGCCTCCTTAAAACTATCAAAAACTTACAAATTTGCAAAAAGAAAATGCCGTAGAGGAAAAACCTGACGTGATAGAGAAAAATGGGTTTGATATTTGAAATCAGTGCACCCAAATTAGTAAAAAACAAATAAAAGTCAGCAAAAATTGTATTGGACTGTGTTATCAATGTGCTAAATGCCTAAGTGACCAAATTGAGTTGTAGATAAGAATGTAAAATATGTTGAAATATTTAATTTGTCAACGTTTAGAAATCAACGCTTAATTATTTTAAGAACAAAAGAGTGATAGAAAAGTAGAAGTTTAAATTAGAATTAATAATTGTCTTAATTTTGTATTGCATTGCATAATGAGTTCATTAAATTTACTTGATACTTTACGTCTGTATTTCTGATCATGCTGACTGACCCTGACCCTTCATAAAATACGAACCTGTGATTGTATGTGTGTGCAGGGATATCTCAATTAAGAATAGTAGGGCACGACTGCAATAAACTAGGAAACCTAAGGCTTCTAAATTTTAGCTGAGATTATTAGTAGCACCTGATGTCCTATGACTGTTCTGAGGCTGAGTTTAACTCTACCCTTAATGCCCAGGATGGTGCAGTAAATAAATTTGGCTGTGTGAATAGGATAGCTCATAGTATTCATAGAACAGGTATTTCTGGGAGCCCTAAGAAAGTTAAATTATGTAAGGAATAAAATAGAGTGAATAAAGAATAGTATGACAGAACAAAGGTGCAGACCCAATGATAAGTATATAATAAGAGAAGGAATGTAAGGATTTGATAACATTAACGCTAAGACATGATAAGAGTTAAAATTAAAATAAGAATAAGATAATAAAAGAATAAAAGGAAGCTCAACAACATATAAAAGAGAAAGACCACATAACAATGGCAGCGACATGGCATAACACAAGCGGTAAGATTCTGATAGAAGAGGTTGAAGTAAGAAAGGATATAATTAAATATAGAGCATCGATACAATAGCAAGAAATATAAATATTACATACCACCTAACATAACAGCATGAAACTATTTTGCCATCTTTCAGCTAATTCTCTCAATCTAATTTTGCTTTTTCTTGCCATGCTAGTCACTCTTCTTAAATACTCTATCCTTGCATAACATTTTCTTATTTTGCAGTTTCTGCTTAGCCACCTTACTGGCCATTATGAATCAATTACGCATCCTCATATATTTCATATATTTATCTATATGATGATATATTTATCATCATATATCGTGATATATACAATTTTAATATGCACTTCGCATCCATGATAACTGTGACGTCTTGGCCAGTAGTATGGTTATTGATACTACTCCTTTAATTTCTTCCTTCCTACTTTCTTGTTCAACTTCTATTCTTGCTGCAGCCAGCAAGAAATGTTGAACTTTATCTCGTATATGTGTCTGTGCACATGCTTACTACATCCTTCCCTTTAATTTCCATTCTTTCATTGAACAAAACTTTCTCCAGACATCTAACTCCAACTCCAAATCCATTCAAATGTACCATCAGTCATAACAAGATCTTTCATCCATCAACACACACACACACACACACACGCCCACCCCTAACTTATTTGAAATTCTTCTCAATTACTCCTATCAGACCTTAGAAACAGGCTTATGACTTACTTTCTCATTTTCTTTGTTCCTTCCAGTAATTCATATCCTCTCACAACATTTCATACCTTTTCACTTTTAAATTATTCATTTCTGGTTAAAATTAACAACTATCACTTTTCTTCTTTGCAATCTTATTGCACCACTAACAGCACAAGAGAAGTAATTTCATCATGCACTCTTCAAGTACACCTCTAACTGAATAACCAAATATCATCTCCTTATTCTTACCTTCTCACCACTCCTTTCTTACTCTGCTAAACACACAGCGAAAAGACTACATGAACACATTATTTGTTTCAATAAAATCATCTTACTAATCTCATCTTGAAGTATCTCTTGATGTTAGGTATTTTTTAACTAAGTAATTTAAGGAAATTACAACGTCACTAGGATATACATTAAAATAAATTTTAATATACTTCAATATTTCGGCAACGTCACATTGCCATTTTCAAGAAACTTAAGAACAAGACATGTGCACGCAGGCACAACAAACAGTAAATGAGGAAGAAGCAGGAAGCTATTATTTCTCCTAAAGTCCTGATGGTGCCCCCCTAGCAGGCAATGTTGGTATTCTTGGGCGATGGGGCTGAAGGTCTTCTGATGTAGGTTTCCCAAATTTCAGGCAGTCTCGTGCAGCCAAATTTGTTGAGGTTCGGATTGTTTCTTAGGGCTGAAGCTGATTCCATGAAAAGCCTTTCATACTTGTATTTACTACGGTGTACTATCGTGGCTTTTCTTCCACTGTATTTTATGGCAGGTATCCAGCGCATGGTCAGCAAGACCAGAGTGGCTGTACTGGTGAAACCGGATGTAGTCCTTGTGTTCTGAAATTCTGATATTGGCTGTCTTGCCTGTTTGGCCAAAGTAGGACAGCTTACAGCTGCAAAGGACCTGGTATACACCAGGTAGGTCTGGGGGGGGGGGGGTTGGTCTTTAGTAGAGTGGATAAGGGATGCCAATTTTTTATATGGTCTGTAACAAGAAGTTAAGTCATGTTTTTCTAGGATTTTTGTAATTTTTTCTGAGGTGCCTTGGATATAGGGTATGGTGATAGATTTAGAGTAATCCTTGTTGTGAGGGGGGAGTTCTGGTTTACTGGTTTCAATTTTTTTTTTTTTTTTTGGGGGGGGGAGCCATTGGCCGAGAAAGTGTTGAGAATGTGGTTTAGTTCTGTGGTTAGGGCATTGTCATTTGAACAGGTAAGTTTAGCCCTGTTGTGTAGTGTCTTAATGACTCCATATTGTTGCGAGGAGGGGTGGTGGAATTGTTGGTGAATGTATCTGCCTGTATGGGTGGGTTTTCTATAGACTGAGAAAACGAAGGTTCCATCAGGCTGGTGGGTGACTATTGTGTCTAAGAAAGGAAGGCAGATGTTTTTTTCTTCTTCCGGGATGAATTTGATTCTGGGATGTTGGTTGTTTATATGTGTTAGGAAGGAGAGGAGTGCATCGGAGCCATGTGGCCAAATAGCAAACACATCATCAACATAGCAAAGCCAAATGGTTGGTTTATGTGGGGCAGAGTTTAAGGCTTTCTCTTCAAAAGTCTCCATATAAAAGTTGGCCAAGGGTGGGGGGAGAGTGGAGAACCCATGGCTGTCCCCTCTATTTGTTTGTAGAATTTTCCTTGCCAAACAAAATAGCTTGAGTTCATTGTGAACTGAAAAAGGGCTGTGATATCGGGAGGAAATTTAGCTTGGATTAGCTCTAAGGATTCTTTGAGCGGGACATTTGTGAATAAGGTGGAGACATCAAAACTGACCATTACGTCAGTGTGTTTGAGTGTAAGATTTGAAGTGGGCTGAGTTTTTTTTATGTGTGAAGAAACGGTAGTCAACCTTTCGTCAATTAATGTAAAACCTGAAGCACTCGACGCTGGCCACAACTTCGCCATTGCGCCCAGAAGAATACCTACGGAAGATATTATGATAAGAATTGAATGCAGGATATGACACCTTCCAAACCACGTCGCCAACGATATCAGACTGGATGTAGCTTGTGTTCTGACCAAAGCTAAATGACCAAAAGCGAACTTGTCCAGTAAGGAAATTAAATCTCTACTGGAATTAAAGAAAAACAAGAAAATAATAATCACCAAAGCTGATAAACGGAACGCCACAGTATTGCTTAAGCAAAAGGATTACACAGGTAAGCTGAAAGCTTTTTTGTTAGATCGGGATACTTACCTCCCTATCGAGTACAATCCCACCAACTCACAAATTAGAAAACTCCACAAGTTCCTTAAGAAGGTCACTTGTTGGCCTGTGGAAGTCACTAACAAATTAAACCATTTAATTCCATACCCCCCCCCCCATATTTATGGACTCCCAAAAATACATAAGGAAAATGTGCCATTACGCCCTATAGTGGATGGCACTGATTCCCTTGCATACAAACTAGCTAAAACATTTGGCCAAAGCTCTCTCACACTATACTGGCAACACACCTTCACACATAAAAAACTCAGTCCACTTGAAAGCCAGCATAGAAAACCTTACACTCAAACACACTGATGTAATGGTCAGTTTTGATGTCTCCACCTTATTCAAATGTCCCACTCAAAGAATCCTTAGAGCTAATCCAAGCTAAATTTCCTCCCGATATCACAGCCCTTTTTCAGTTCATAATGAACTCAGGCTATTTTGTTTGGAAAGGAAAATTCTACAAACAAATAGAGGGGACAGCCATGGGTTCTCCACTCTCCCCGCCCTTGGCCAACTTTTATATGGAGACTTTTGAAGAGAAAGCCTTAAACTCTGCCCCACATAAACCAACCATTTGGCTTTGATATGTTGATGATGTGTTTGCTTTTGGCCACATGGCTCTGATGCACTCCTCTCCTTCCTAACACATATAAACAACCAACATCCAAGAATCAAATTCATCCTGGAAGAAGAAAAAAACATCTGCCTTCCTTTCTTAGACACAATAGTCACCCACCAGCTTGATGGAACCTTCGTTTTCTCAGTCTATAGAAAACCCACCCATACAGGCAGATACATTCACCAACAATCCCACTACCCCTCCTCGCAACAATATGGAGTCATTAAGACACTACACAACAGGGCTAAACTTACCTGTTCAAATGACAATGCCCTAACCACAGAACTAAACCACATTCTCAACACTTTCTCAGCCAATGGCTCCCCCCCCCCAAAAAAAATATTAAAACCAGTGAACCACAAAACCCCCCCCCCTCACAACAAGGATTACTCTAAATCCATCACCATACCCTATATCCAAGGCACCTCGGAAAAAATTACCAAGCTGTCCTACTTTGGCCAAACAGGCAGGACAGTCAATATCAGAATTTCAGAACATAAGGACTACATCCGGTTTCACCAGTACAGCCACTCTGGTCTTGCTGACCATGCGCTGGATACCTGCCATAAAATACAGTGGAAGAAAAGCCACGATAGTACACCGTAGTAAATACAAGTATGAAAGGCTTTTCATGGAATCAGCTTCAGCCCTAAGAAACAATCCAATCCTCAACAAATTTGGCTGCACGAGACTGCCTGAAATTTGGGAAACCTACACCAGAAGACCTTCAGCCCAATCGCCCAAGAATACCAACAATCCCCGTTAGGGGGAGCACCACCAGGACTTTAGGAGAAATAATAGCTTCCTGCTTCTTCCTCATTTACCTGTTTGTTGTGCCTGCGTGCATGTGTCTTGTTCTTAAGTTTCTTGAAAATGGCAACGTGGTTGCCGAAATATTGAAGTATATTAAAATTTATTTTAATGTATATCCTAGTGACGTTGTAATTTCCTTAAATTACTTAGTTAAAAATGCATAACCAATGTCTAAGCCTTTCCACGAGAATCATTCTTAGGACTTATACTTTAATTACCCACTTCATTTCTACATTCTTTTTCTTTATTCTCATGAATACTTGCATTTTCAACCATAGTCACCCTACTATCTTGCACCACACAAACACTTCTGAAACTTTTATAATATTTTTACATAGCCTTTCATTTCTGATAGCAAATACATCTTCTTTTTCTCTCTTCCATCATCTATATGGATGATGATGAGGCTGAAATGAACTCTTTCCACTTCCGTCTGTCCCGGGAAAGTCCGAACAATTCTGTCCAGTTTGGTGTTGCTTGTTGTGATTTGGTTTTCAGGTCCTCTTTTATTTTATCTATCCATCTAATTCTGGACCGTCCTTTGGATCTTTTACCTTCCATCATTGTATTCAGGGCTTTAGATGGTAGTCTGTCTGTTCCCATGGCCAAACAATTGCAGTCTTCTTTCTTGGATTTTGTCTATTATTGTTATTTCTTGTTTTAGTCGTTTCCTTATGTCTTCGTTTCTTAGTCGATCCAACAGAGATACTCCAAGTAATCTTCTTAGCCAACCCATTTCAGTAACTAATAATTTTTCCTCTTCAGCCCCTTTTTGAGATTCCAGTATCCATTTCCATAGAGGAGTATTGGGAGGACCATTGTTTCATAGATTCTTACTTTTGTTACTTGTTTGATGTCTCTTCTCTTCCATATTTTATTAAGTCGTCCAAAAGTTTGGGATGCCTGACTGATTCATCTGTTTATACATAGCATCTCACAAAGTTCATCACATCAAATTCCTTGAACAATATCTTGGCTGCCACTAGCTACATTATAATAATAAAAATAATGCTTGTAAAAACACATACCAACTCACATTACATAGGAATTAAAACTATATTATGAACTGAATTAAATCTGAACCCAACTTATCAGAATCCGTAGCTCAGCTGGTATAGATGAAGCCCTTTGGTCAGAAAGACCCGAATTCAATTCCCATCCATGGTGTGAGGAACCTTTATCTGGTCTCTTTCGATTAAAGGTGAGTTAGACAGTTTCATATAGAGATAGGGTTTTTTTTTCACCCAGAGAGCGTTTTTTTTTTGTCCCCCAGAACAGGCAAACCGGCCCCATGAATACACACGGATTTACAGCCATTAATACTTACGACAATATGTGGAAGAGATAGGGTCCTCACCACATGTCGTAATGCCTGTAGTTAACCATGAGTCAAATCACAGTAGTCAACCTCCTAGATAGGAGATGGCACTTGAATGGGATAACAAGGAATGGCTTGTGGAACAAAAAGAGAGTACGTGTTTTCTTACTAGTAAAATTATATAAAGTACAGAGTAACATTCATGTTGAAGTAAGAAATATTAGGTTCTACAATATTCCAAAATAATGTTTCTTTACAAAAGAATGAGATACACAAAGAGATGCTAATGACACTGAGGCATCTCAATTTTTTAAGATAAATAACTTTCAATCACTTTTAACTGCATTAACTTACAACATTATATAAAAAATAAAATATGTAAATGAAGCAAGCTGCTGATATTTCTTCAGATTCAAACCAGCATCCATCTCTGGAGTACAAAAAGCACATACAACATTACAATTAAATAATTATGAAACAATTTAACTAAAGTCCTAGCATGCACCCTCTACAGCTAGATATATAGCTAACTGTCATATAGTATGTCAAGTGGAATGGAATCTATACAGTATTTTGAACAGAAATGTAGCATATCTGCAGCCAATGCTGAGTTTCAGACCATCAAAATGAGGATTCTTGAATCAATTATCAGAAAGCATATCCGAAAATACACTTTCAAAAAGTTATATCTTGGAATGAAGGAAGCTGATGCAATGCTCCTATTTCAATGTCTAATTAACATAACCAAGAGCGTCCATACAGATCTGTCAGTATAGATGAAGCCCTTTGGTTGGAAAGACCCAGGTTCATTTCCTGTCCGTGATGTTTGTAGTCAACAGAGGAACCTTTATCTGGTTCAACGAAAGGTGAGTTAGCCAGTCTCATACTGAGGAAGATTTTTCACCCAGAAACTCAGGTTTTTCGTCCCCCAGAACAGGCAAACCAGCCCCATGAACACACGCATTTACAGACATAGGACACACCGGGAGGCATAGGGCTAACCACCTTATCCTCGAATAACGATTGCAAAGCCCAGAATAGTTGGAATCATGGGTACTTAAGTGGCTGTTAGGACCACTGATGATGATTAACATAACCAAATGTTCAGGTCCTCAAAAAATTCAAGTATGAGATGTGTAGTTCAGAGGTGGATTACTACTATGCTATACTTGGCCCTGAAGAAATTTTATTTGTGTCAATCTCACCTACAAAATATTGGCAACTTATGGCACTATGAACAAATATTTAAATAAGCCAGATCCCTCACTCTAGGGACCAAATATGGAAGTCGCTCAAGCAACTTCAGTCAAAGTACTTAAAGATATCATTAAACTGTATGTGGCACTTAAGAAGTATGGTGACAAAATAATTTCAGTATTTGATGGTTGTTAGTCTACTGACATGAACAGCAGTTGTTTTCAAACTTTTTTGGTCAACTCAGAAAATAAGCAATGATTTGCAGACATGATTAGCAATGATCTGAGTCATCCATTAAATCTTACCAATATATTTTGATAATTCAAACAATCAATGAGTGTCCTATACACCAGTACAGTAGTCTATGGCAATTTTACAGATTTCATTCTTCTGTTTCCATTTATATAACAAAAATTCTGGACAAATCTTGATATCTAGCAACTATTAAAAAACCTGCAATTCATGCATACAATCCAAGAAATTATCTCCTACAACAGCAGTAGCACGATTCTACTGTATCTGAAAGTGAACACATAGAAAAGAGCAACAGCTATATCAGAGATAGGCAGAAAACTACTGGTGGGATTGATGGGTCTCGGACGAATGTATTAGCAATTACAACTGGAATGCATCCGCAAGAAAAACAACCTGGGCCATACAGCAACATGCAACACTTGAAAAGGTGATTACTGTATGAATTCTGTGAAATCTAACTTTGAAATTAAAATATTCATTATTGTTAAGAATTTCACAATTATTAGAAACACTACCAAATGTACTGAATTTTTGATAAATATATAATCTGCAGGGTGCTTAAGGGTCAAAGCTGTATAACTGAGAGGAGACCTCCACATAGCTTTTAAAGGAATGCGGAGAACCGACTAGCACTTCTGACCTAATGTCCAATCCTCACCTTCTCGTGGTGCACCCTGTTGGGTATCTACCTGGTTACTGAACGAACGAGGATGGGCTGGCAATTTGGAATTTAGCCAACTAAATTGTATTCTTATTGGTTAAACCAAAATAAAAAATGATGGTACAACATTACAAAATTTCATGCCGGCTGGGGCATCGCCAGGATAAACAAGTCCCCCCATTTGCTTTCACTAGGGAACCAGGGCGAACAGCGAAAAGTCAGCTACTGGAACAAATCTGAAAACACACCCCAACTCAACATCACCAGTTAAAGATCGGTACTATCAACATAAGAAGCCTGAATGGCAAAGAAATGGAGCTAGCTGAGGAATTAGATAAGTACCAGATCAACATAATAGGGGTGACTGAAAAAAAAAAAAAAAACTGGTGAGATCTTTCTGAGCAATAAATACAAAATGTTATATTCAGGCAATGACAATCAAGGAAAAGAAGGAGTAGCCATAGTATTCAACACAAAATACGAAGCTAATCTTCTTGAATGGCAGGCTGTCTCAAGTAAAGTGATGTGGGCAAATATGAGAATGAGGAACTGGACAATGAGACTTATTTGTGCCTATGGTCCCACAGAAGGCTCTACTAAGGTAGAAGGGGAGGAATTTTTTGAGGCTTTAGAAAACGCAACTGACACAATGAAAAAGGAAAAGTTGGTCCTTGTTGAGGATCTAAATAGCAGAATAGGAAACAATTGTCAGACATACAAAAATATTTTGGGAAAATTTGGAGAAAAGAGCAAAGCTAATAATGATAGCAAATACCTGTTGGATTTCTGCTCAGGACATGGACTGGTTATTACTAACACCATGTTCCAACATAAAAATGTGCACAAATTCACATGGAGAGAAGAGGCAAGGAATAAGAAAATTCTCATTGACTATGTTATTGTTGATAGTGATGTTTTCTCCCTGGTGCAGAACACCAGAGTGTACAGAGGATTTGAAATTGGAAGATCACTATTTAGTCTTGAGCAGGATAAAATTGAATTTCATATTGAAAAGAATAACATGTAAGAAAGCTTTAAAGTGAATAAAAGTTGAACAGCTCTCAGATGTGAACTGTACACTAAAATACACAAAGATTATTGAAGAAAAAAATGAAAGAGTTTGAGAACAGAAACCAAACCTTGGAGATTCAGTGGCAAGCCTTGAAGAAAACCCTGATTGATTCACCCAGAGAGACATGTGGTGAGGTTGTCTGCAAAGATAGAAAAATCAGGATTCCATGGTGGACACAGGAAGTTAAAGAGGCAGTGAAGGAAAAGAAGAAATCATATCAAAAGTTCCTGGCAAATAAGTCAGCTTTGTTCTTAGAGAATACAGAGTCAAATGTAAGAAAGCGAAACGCTGTGTAAAACTAGCTAAACAAAAGTCATGGGAGAACTTTGGCATGAACACAGAAAATAAATATCAAGAAGGTGGTATGATATTCTGGAGGTTGTTGAAGAAGCTTAGAAATAGAGGAAAGAGTGCTGTGAAAGGAGTTAGAGATGATAAAGGTGACATGAAAACAGGAGAAAAAGATATCCTTGAAGTATGGAGTAATTACTTTGAAAACTTGCTAAATGAAATAAGCAGTGATGATAGCACAGTGGTAAAAAACACTCAACAAGCATACAGTCAGGAATATATTTGATGATAAGTTCCACTAGGCCAGTCATTAGAAAATCATCTTTTACATTTGTCACTACAAAAAACAAAAACGGCCTAGTTAATTCTTCCTCCCCCCCACATACTTGCTCACTTGTTTTCATTAACTGTGGAAGGTGAAAATTATTTTTTTAACTCAGAATTTTTCAAAATACAGATTCATGCTTATGTCATTTTGATTGCGAGTGAATTTGAACAACCAAATAAATACTAAGAGAATGAATTCAGGCAATTAAATAATACTTAGAAAAATATAAACTAATACAGATTAAATTAAAATCAGTGGTAGGTGGCAGTTTAATTATTTTAAGTAGCATAGAGGTTAGGTTTGTGTCTAATAAGATATGCATATTAAGTTTAATTTCTCATTTCATGCTATGTCGCAGGTTTATCTCCAAATTTCTGATTGTATAATATTCATTTAATACAACATCAGGTGTCACCATACCACATTGTAAAGAAGTCGCAAAAAAAAAAAAAAAAAAAAAAACTCACTTTGCGAGATGTAACAAATTCTTCAGCAACACGTCTATTTCTTCCACCATAACATGTTGTAATTAAATCTGCAATACCACAACTTTCAAAGAAAGTACTCTGTTTGGACCCTTTATAGAAGACCTCTGCATATTTAATCATTTCCATCAATCCAAGACGAATTACAGCAGCCTTTGTGTTGTTTCCCAATTTAAGACCATCAACAAATCCAGCTCCACAAGCCACAACATTCTAATGAAAGTAAAATGCACATACATATATATATTCTTTTAATTGTGCAAGGGTAAAACTAAATTTCTATATAGTATAGAACTCAAATAAAATTCATATTTCTACAGCTTTCTCAACGATCACTAAATCTATTTCCAAAATGCATCAAAAATAAACATCATGAAAATATCCACTGCCAAGGAACACAGATGAATGGAGAAAATTAATCTCATAGGTCAGTGGTGTTCAACCATTTTTACTACGCAAGCTACTGCTACCTTTCTATAAAAAGTTATTCAGCAATCTACTCTCTCATATATCAGTTATTTGGCGATCTACTTTCTTATATAGATCACGTTCCCCCAACCTGATATTTGATTACACACAAATAAACAACTAAAAAAATATCCAACTGAAAACTTTATTTGTGTATTTAAAAATTTATTTATCACTTTTAATTATTTTAATACAACAAAAAAAACAAAACAAATATATTGGAATAAAATATTTATTTCTCTATTTTGGAAAACCAAAGTTAGAAAAAACAACAGATTGATTACAAACTCACAAGTTACCGGAAATGTTGGTTTATTTAAAAAAAGTTCATGTGAAATTTGGCATTGTTTGGACCTCGCAATATTTTCAGTCAAGTTGATATGAAGAAGTAGCCAATCGCAGACTAATTACAAATGATCATTTGTAATTTGGTTTCTTAATTGATTTTTTATAACGTTCATATTTGAAAAAGCGGATTCTGACAAGTATGTCGATCCAAAACACGACAGAATTTTTCACGCAATATCAGTTAATATTGGAAATTTTTCATGTGCATACTTCCAAATGACTTCATTTTAAATTATTGTACAACAGAAGTTCCCTATCATCATCATCTGCCTGTAATTTAAATAACCGGCGTTGCAGGGCTTTTCCTCAAACAGAATTTACAATTTTAAATGTAATATCCAAAACATCTTTTGTGTTAAATCTTTTACTACACAGTACTTCTTGGTGAATAACAGTGGTACGTTAAAAAATCTGGATATTTGTCATCGTTTTTACATAATGAAATGAAGCCTGATTTATTATCTATCATTGCAGGAGCACCATCAGTAGTAATAGACAAGTTTAAAAAGCGGAAGTTTGTGTTGTTTCACAAATTCAAATGCCGAAAAAATGTCTTCTCCCCTAGTCCTTCCCAATAATAGTATAATTTTCAAAAGTTCTTCTTTACTTGAATAATCTTGAAATACCATGCGAATAAATACCATTAACTGAGCAATATCAGTGAAGTCGTTTGATTCATCAAATTGTAATGAAAATGCAACACACTGGTGAATGTCTGACATTAACTGAGTATTCAGATCGGCACTTAAAATTTCAACTCTTCTCATAACTGTTGTTCTGGAAAGTTGTAAATCTTTAATATTCGAAATGATTTCATTTTTATTTTTAAAATCAGAAAATAAAGATTCTGCTGCTGCAAGAAACAATTCTTTTATTAACTCTCCATCAGTAAAAGGCTTTTTTGTTTTTGCTAATAAATGACACTTTCAAAGATGCAATAGCAACTGATATTGGTTTATTTATTACTTTCAAAATCATATTTTGTTGTCCAGAAAGTCCTGCCTTTAAATTTATAATTTTTGATTTACATATTTCAGAATTTTTGGAAAAATCTTCATCATATTTTGCATGTAGCGATCGAAAATGTCTCTCAATATTACCGTTTTTTGGAATTGCTACAGATGAATTACAAATCAAACAACACTTTCCATTTACCATTGTAAAAAAAAATCCGTTTCCCATGCCTTGTGAAAATGATACGTCTTCGATTTCTTTTATACACTCATGATTATCCTCAAATTAAATGAAACACATACGATGTGCTTTTGTTATACGTCTACTTTTGCTATCTAGTTGTTACTGCGGCATTGTAAACTTTTATTATTATTTAACTTTGCATACTTGTAATTTCTATTAATTATTTGTGATGTCTTTTACTCTATACTTTAGTCTCCGTTATTCTAATTTGTTGTGCGCACTTTCTCTCTCTCAGAATCTCTCTTGTTTATCTACCTTTCGCATTATGAGTCTTATGTCCAAGATATTAGAAAATTTATTTAAAATGAGATTGTGCCACTAATATCTTTGATTAGCAAAAAGAACTGAAATATACGGCCAGTAGATTTCTCTCTCTCTTTCTCTAACACAAATTCCTACATTAAAACTTTCACAAACAGTTGTGGCCTATTCTTTTTCTTAATTTCATGCTTTGGCCAACTCACTTAGATTTCCATTCCACAAGTCCAATTTATTTTAGAAACAGTGCAGTTGTAAATAAATAAACAAACAGGCAGCACTCTTTTAACAAGAAAGTCAAATGACAATTATTTACATTACTATGAAATATACACAATTTTAACGTTAAGGAGATTGCTTTCTCTATCCATCTATAAAAACTCTTTAGCAAAAATTAGAACCTTCTTTGTTCAACATTAAATACTTTCTTTACCACATAAAGTTACCTACTCTCAGTTTACAAATTTTTACTTATTAATCTCTAAGCTTACTCGTAAAGAGGTTACCTAAATAAGTTATCTTTACACATTTGATATCAACCTCTAATGCCAATTGATTCTCTTATGGACATTTCTTAACACTATTAAACATATCTTAAAAGTCTTTCTTGTATCAACTATAACAGGAATTATATAAAAGTTTTAAACTTACAAAGGCTCTGTATCTCACATTCAATCAAAAGTCTTTCACTAAAAGTTCTATGACAATTCTTTAGTCTCAGATCTTCTTCAGGAAATTTTGGCTCGGCTGTATCTCATCGGGAACGTAGCGGGCTGTGGGCTCATTCAGCTCCGGCAAAAGGTTACTCTCCCTCGGCGAAAAGAAAAACTTGCGAGCGAAGGTGCTTCGGGAAATTTGCCTTGCCTTTTCTCCTCTGCTTGGGCTCGCCGAAAATGCCTGGACGACTGCCTTCCTTTTCTGCCGTTTCAACAACTAGAACTGCCGCCAACTGTTAACTGGATCCCTCTCTGGCCTGGAAACTTTTCTCCAGCAATTGGAACTCTTCCTTTCAGCAATTTGAAACCTTGTCTGCGGCCTAGAAGTAGTCTCTCTCTAGCGACGTCTCGAACCGAGAAGCTCCTATCTGGAAGCAGGAAAACTCCTCTCTCAAGCAACGTGGATCCAGGACCCCTTCTGCTTGCTTCAGTCCCTTTTTATCAGGCCTCCTCTGAGACCTCGCATGAAGTTTGGCAACCCCCAAAGAATTGGTATGAGTCTTTCATCTTACGTTTCAAGTTCAGCATGCCTTTTGTTCTCCTCCACTTTCTTTTGATTGTAAGTTACCGGCCATCGGAAAGTTGTTTGAACTCTTTCTGACTGGCTTCGGAGATGTTTACACTTAGAGCCTGCAAGCCTTTCTCATACATACAAGTTTCAATAACAATCTTTCTAATGCCGCCATGTACAACTTCGGTGACAAAAACATTGCCTTTGTTTTTAACACTCTAACATATTCTTATTAAAGCAGTATATACAGTTAGCTTCAAAAGAGTTATTTACAAAAACATCTAATACAAACTATACCGAGACAAAGTTTATTTTTTTACAATATTCACATGGGACTTAACCTAAGTAAAAAATCTATGTAATGTGCTTTGGAATATTTAATATTTAAGCTACAATCGAGTTTTTACACTTTGCTTATAATCATATTCACTCGGCTTGCTGTTTGACTTCCACTGATCCAAATTAATTCATTTACCCAGACTTATAAGAAAATTACTGATTTGACAATTTTAATGAAAAATAAATAAAATACACTTAAAGCAAATTAAAAATAATACAAAATAATGATAAATAAAATATTATGTTTACAGTTTTAATTAAATTTGTAAGTAAGGAGGAATACACAAGAGATCGACCAAAAATCGCTCCACGTTCGATGGGTTGAACACCCCTGTTATAAGTGATACACATTTTGCAAAATGTGTCATGAAACTATGATACATTCATTCTCTATAATCAAGTCATTGGTATCAAAATAAAATGTACTTAGGAACAATAATGAATGTTTAGAAAAATTCTAATGATAGATATAATGACTAGCACATATGATAAAAAAATATCCCTAAAGGAACATTATTCTCAGATGAACTATAAATATTAAGATAGATATATATCCTAAAATATTCATTTTTAATACTGTTGAGAAAAATTTAACTCTTGATTTCTTTAACAAATTACCCCAACATTGATTAATATTAAACAGCCACCTCTCTGATATCTCATAATTTGAATACCTGATATTCACCTATAACAAGGGCTCCTGTAAGTGCAGAAGAAAATTAATTTTCCCCTGCATCTGTAACAGTGCTATAGATAATCTCTTATAAATTAGCTGAATGTCTCATCAACATCTTAAAAGAAAACTTATTTCATCATTTCTACAAAATAAAAGACAACAGTACAATAAAAGAAGGAGGTTCAAACCTTCTATATAAAGCTCCTTCAGAAATTTTTAGCTCATTCTACAGATATAATAAATATGCAGTGAACTTGCCAGTGGCTGGAAAAATAAACAGCTTCCTAGATTACAGTTCCCTCATGTTAATGGCATATGAACTAAGAAAAATGAGAGACTGTAGATGGCAATTTTATGATTGATTTTGGTATTCATCATTATTTACATATCACCATCAATATCGATCCACTGGTGGATGAAGACCTTTCCAAGAATGTTAGTCAATTGCTTTCTTTTACCATGACACTCCTGCAAATCTGATTTCATCAATCCACCATGATTCTGATCAGGTTTGTGGTAATTTTTCTTCCTGTGGAATCCAACCCAGTACTTCTTTTTCCCACTGAGAGTCTTGTCTTTGGTTCCTTTTGTGATCCCAAGCATACATTTTTCCATACTAAATTATGTTGTTCTTAAAAAACCAAGTTTCCTTTGCATTTAATGTCTGTTTTGCATCCTACACTGGTTAAAAGCTTTCCTTTTTTAGGAATAGCAGTAATTGGCTTTAAGAATATTGACTGAACTTTTCCAAATGCTTTGAAACATCTAAGCATTATTCATCTTGACTTCTTCCATGGTAATAATATATAATATTGATCTAATAATATTCATTGTCCTAAATATGTATAATGATTCACTTGTTCAATTTCATTATCATTTATTTCTAATTGCACACAGATACTGAATACAACTTTTCTTACTTTCAGGTTACACAGCAATCAGCAATCATTATGAATAATTATAGAGACAAACTGTGTTGAAGAACTTTAATTTATTATAAGAAAAACATTTATAATAAATAGCAACAACAAGAAAGCAATCCAGTGAATCTTCCACAAAAATACAAATAAAAAAAGATTACAGTAAGGCCATCCCTTATATACACGAAGATTACCTGAAAGAATAGACAATACACTACAAAAATACAATATTAAAACCAACAATAAAAATAAAAACTATACTAAGTACTTCTAAAGATTCCCTTCTTTCCATTGCCCACCCAGGTTTATATCAGATCTGTTGCATCTGTAACCTACCCTATGTAGGTGAAACAGACTATACAATCCCAAAACAATAAGAACAAACAACATATTAGGTACCTTTGTCATGGGAAAAGCAGGTCTTTCTGACTATACACTTGAAACATGTCACCAGACTGAGTGGAAAGGCACCCAAGTCCTTACATTAGAGCCAAAACATGGTGTGAACACACATTCAAGGAAATGTGAACTACTTATCAACCAACCAAATGTGAACAAAAATGTTTGAAAGTCCAATAATGTTGATGGCTCATCTATAACCCACATAACATCTGATAAAGAAGAATAAACCACATAGTGAATGCCAGAAGAAAAAAAATTTAACTGGATAACAACACACTAACTCTCAGATAGCAAACAGAAATTTAAAGGTAACAGGACTAAAAGAAATCAAAACTGCTAATGTAGTTTTACTAAGATAATTATGTTTTATTTTATTACTTTTTTTTTCCAGCAGAGGTCAGGATATGGTCAACAGCTGACCAAAAGTTATTCTCAGTGCACTTTCCTGAAGATGACCTTGATATAAAGATCAAAGAATCAAATTTTATTTTAATTTTAATTAAACATGACAGTATCTCCATAATTATTCATAATGATTGAACATAACTTGGGTTTTCTTCTTTATATTTATCTTCATACAATATGTCTTGATAGCAATTTGAAATTCACATGGACTCAGAATAAACATAACTCTCATCTGCGAAGTGTAAATGGCTTAAATATCTCCCATTTGTCTTCAAACTTTCTTTCTTCCCAATCAAGAAGTTTGAATATTACTTCTAAAATGCTGTGAATAGTTTTGGGGATATTGTGTCACCTTGTCTTATGCCTCTCTGAATTTCCACACTGAAAATGTTTCCATTAAAAACAAATTGCTGTCGCAATGATGCAGGCTGATTTACTGACAGATATAAAATGAATGCTCCATTTGTTGATTTAGTAGGACCTTAGGTACTGCACAGGTTTTTACTGAAGCAAAGGCTTTCTCATAATCAATAAAACCAAGAAATAATGGGAGTTGGTATTCATTTTACATGATTCAATAATCTGTTATACAACTCAAATATGGACCATTACCTCTAAAACCTGCCTATTCTTTTGACTATGCAAGTTCTAGAGTTGATAAAGCTCATGAGCCAAGACTTCTGAAGAATTTTCTACAAGTTATAACTAATTTATCTGACTACATATCAGTACAGTCAAGTCACTTTTTTTTTTTTTGACAAAGGAATTTGTATACAAAACCAATGGCAGTGGATTTCCAATCTTTCTTCTTCTCCTTGAAAGACTTATTTTTTATAAGAAAATTAAAATTATATATTAACTCATAAGTAGAAATTTGTGCTACCTAGCCTCACTGCATATGCTCACTAGGTACTTTAATTCATTTCAATATCATCCTATGAATACAATTTATCACAAGAAAAGTAATTCCTAAACATTTTCCTTTTCAGATCATATTGGCATAAATTTCCTTGTCAATAATTCATTGTGGGGTATTTAATGTGAATGTGTATAATCAGAAAAACTACACAAAAGCAAAATATATACCCAAGCAAGTCAACATCCCTCTCAAAACGATGAGATCTCAAAACACTTATTTCATGTTAACAAAGATTTGTTTCACTGATAACATCTTAAATGAGCTAAAAGTTTTGGAGGACTCTTAAAAAAATAATGGTACAACTATTGTACTATCAGTAAAATTCATCAACAACCATCAGCATCAAATTCCTGATATATTCCCTCTAGGTATATATCAGGAATTATATACCCTGATATATATGCCCTCAAGGGTGTACAGGATATGATAGTACTACATGAAAAAGAACATCATTACAAACTTCCTATCTACAATTTTCCTCCAAATCAGTCTGTTACCTGTCAAGACTCCAACATTATCAAACTTTATATTTCTATATTCTAAGTCACTTTTTAACGTATCAATCCATCTATGTCTTGGTCTTCCTCTGGGTCTTTTTCCTGCCAACCTGGCAGAGAACGCTTGTTTTGCTAATCTTTCCTCTCCCATTCTGTTTAAGTGACCATACCATCTGAGATTAGCTCTGCTAACACATTACTGCATGCTGACAATGTAAAGTTCTTTCCTAATATCCTCGTTTTTAATATGATATTGCCAATGATGCCATCTGTTCATGCCCTTAATCTTTCTCAGAACTCATATCTGTGGTCTCTAGTCTTTAGTCAAGTGTTTTACTTCTGACCCAGCTCTCAGATCCATAAGTTAAAGTTGGCTTGAATACTGTTTTGTATACAGCTAATTTCTCTCTTATTCCATATAAATTTATTCAATTGACTTCCTACCATACCAGCTTTGTTGATTCTGTTGTCTATTTCCATATTTAAGTTACCCATCTTCACTAAAAATCATGCCTAAGTAGCTGAAATGTTTTACTTGTTCTATAGGTTCTCCATTCATAATGCAGTTGATATTTTCAGTGTTTCTATCTATTTTCATTGTCTTTGTCTTCTTAATGCTGACCTTCATACCATATCTATTACAACAGCTATTCAATTAAGTCAGGGAATCTTGCAGACATGGTGGATTTATTTAGAGGTATAACATCATCTGCATAAAGAAAACAGCTGATATTAACATCTCCAATTTTGATATCAGGTTTAATACCATTTTCCTTCATAATGTGATCCATATAGATAATGTACATCCCTGTCTGACACCAGATTTAACATTAAACCACCTTCCTGTACTTCCTTCAGTTCTAACTGTTGATTTACAACTCAAAGACAAAGTATTGCTTGATATGATGCCCCACTGACAACATATAACTGTAGCGTTTTGAATAGCTTCTCTCTTGGCACCTTGTCATATGCCTTTTCCAGATCGACAAAACTTAAATACAGATCTTTGTTATATTCCCATTATTAATCAACTATTTGTTGTAAAGTGAAAGTCTGATCCTAACAGCCTCTATTTGGCATGAATCCAGCTTGTTCTCCACCAAGCTTCTCTTCCACAATCCTTCTCAAGTATACCTGCATAGATCTTACCAGGAACACTCAGAAAAATACCTCTGTAATTCTGACATTCAGTTTTATTTCCCTTTTTATATATGGATACTATGAGAGCTCTACTCCAATAATCTGGAATTCATCATACTCTGTCCAGGCTTTCTGAACTATGCAGTGCAGCCACTGTAAGACTTTTATACTTCCATAATTGAGATATCTGGTCGAATATCATCTACTGCTGCCTTTTCCACATTTCAGGCTTTTGATAGCTTTTTCTACTTCAAGTATGGATATGTATTCCTGATGTTTTTTTTTTTTTTTTTTTTTTATCACTGTGCTTATCAGTGCCAGTTCATTTAGCAGCTATTCAAAGTAATTACTCTATACTTCAAGGATATCTTTTTCTCCAGTTTTCATATCACCCTTGTCATCTCTAATTCCTTTTACAGCACTCTTTCCTCCATTTCTAAGCTTCTTCAACAACCTCCAAATATCTTACCACCTTCTTGATATTTATTTTCTATGTTCTTACCAAAGTCTTCCCATGACTTTTGTTTAGCTAGTTTTACACAGTGTTCAGCTTTCTTACATTTGTCTCTGTATTCTCTAAGAGCATAAGCTGACTTATTTGCCAAGAACTTTTGATATGCTTTCTTCTTTTCTTTCACTGCCTCTTTAACTTCCTGTGTCCACCATGGAGTTCTGATTTTTCTATCCTTACAGTTTCTAGTTTACAGCTATCGTTACACTACCACACAGACAACCTCACCACATGCCTCTTTAGCTGAATCAATCAATGTTTTCTTCAGGACTTGCCACTGAATCTCCAAGGTTTGGTTCCTATTTTCAAACTCTTTCATTTTTTCTTGAATAATGTTTATGTATTTTAGTCTAGAGTTCACATCTGAGAACTGCTCAACTGTTATTCACTTTAAAACTTTCTTACATGTCATTCTTTTCAGTATGAAATTCAATTTTATCCTGCTCAAGACTAAATAGTGATCTTCCAATTTCAAATCCTCTACACTCTGGTGTCCTGAACCAGGGAGAAAACATCACTATCAACAATAACATAATCAATGAGACCTTTCTTATTCCTTGCCTCTTCTCGTCATGTGAATTTGTGCACATTTTTATGTCGGAACATTGTGTTAGTGATAACCAGTCCATGTCCTAAGCACAAATCCAACAGGTATTTGTGATTATTATTAGCTCGTCACTTTTCTCCAAATTTTCCCAAAATATTTTTGTATGTCTGACATTCATTTCCTACTCTGCTATTTAGATCCCCAACTTTTCCTCTTTCATTATGTCAGTTGGTTTCTCTAAAGCCTCAAAAATTCCTTCACTTCTACCTTAGTAGAACCTTCTGTGGGAACATAGTCACAAATAAGTCTCATTGTCCAGGTCCCCTTTCTCATATTTGCCCACATCACTCTTTGAGAATGCCTGGCATTCAAGAAGATTAACCTCGTATTTAGTGTTGATTACTATGGCTACTCCTTCTTTTTCTTGATTGTCATTGTTTGAATATAACATTTTGTATAGATTGCTCAGAAAGATCTCACCAGTTTTTGCCTTTTTTTGTTTTGGTCACCCCCTATTTTGTCGATCTACTTATCCAAAATAATAAAAATTGACTTAAACCAAAATAAAAAAAATTATGTACCATAATTTTTTTTATTTTGGTTTAAGTCAATAAGGATAGAATTTGGTCGGCTAAATCCCAAATTGCCAGCCCATCCTCATTTGTTCAGTATCCAGGTAGATACCTAACTGGGTGCGCCACGAGAAGGTGAGGATTGGACATTAGGTCAGAAGTCCTGATTGGTTCTCTGCATTCCTTTAAAGGCTATGTGGAGGTCTCCTCTCAGTTATATAGCTTTGACCCTTAAGCACCTGCCAACAACCTTATTAGCAATTAAAAAAATAACTGTAACAAGTCTGATTTCAAGGTACCATTTTCTTTATACTGTTAAAACCCTGAAAAAATGAAACCTCTTAATAGAATTCTGAAAGAAATACAGGAAGGCAATCGCAAAATTAAACAATGACATTAATGCCGATGCACACAGATTTTAGCAAGAAGCAAAGGGCAATGATGGTAGAAGAGAAGGGGAATTTCTATAAAGTAGCAAAGCTTTGATAGAAACTTCTTTTCAAGATTAATGCACTATGGTTTCTGATTTTCTGCTCCAGGAACTTGAGTCCTTTTTTTCCGAAAGTCCTGGGACTAAACAATTTCCTGCATGAAAATAATTTTTTAAATATATTATTATTATTTTTTTAAATAAAAAAAGTATCAACAGCTGTTAAATGAATATCATGATTAAGGCAGAGTAAATTTTCAAATCAGTTTTCATGTCGAAATTTTTGCATTATCCCCACTTCATCTTTTGTTATGGCCATGATACAATTGACTGCACTTCATGCAGCCTTCAACAGCTAATCTCCCTTGGTAAAAAGGTAAAAAAAAAATCTTGCATTCTGAAGTCCATTCCACAATATTTTGAATATCAACTTATGAACATGTTCTAGATATACAAATTAATAGTAAATGAAAAATTTTCATATCACCTGAATGAGCAAAAATACCAAAATATATTTTATTTCTAGTACTAGTCCATTCCAAAGACTAAAGGATCCAATTTCATTAATTCTTTAATTTTTTATGTGCTCTTAAGATATCTGAGTGGTTCTTTGGTAATCCACAATTCTGCTTTGAAACTGATTTGCATATAAAATAACTATTAGCAATTGTTCGAAATAAGATTCAATTTTGGCAGCCAATCTAGATACAATCTAACTTAATTTTCTTGTTTTACAGAAGTTTAAAATTGACTAATCAACCTTACCTCAGTAGTACAATTAGAAGAACGATGAGTCATTGCATCCTTCTATTAGAAAAGCCCTGAGTTAGATTCTAATAGTGAATGAGAGGAATCTTTATATAGGTGTATTCAATTGAAGATGAGTTAGCTGATCTCTTACAGAGGTAAGAGGGCTTTCTCCCCCCCCCACACACACACATAAAAATTGGCCAAAAGAACACATGCAGACAAAAAATAATTGTGATGATGTGTGTAATTGAAGGATTAAATAGTGGAGCATCCATCTCACAATGAATCTTCAAACTCCTTGGAAGTCATTATTATTAAGAGAGCCCTCCAGGGAGTCAAAGACTCAGCGAGGGAGACCACATACTACACATACCAGCTATCATACTTATTCTTGAATTCATTCACACTGCTTGCACTCAACATCCAATGGCAATTCATTCCAATCATGCACCACCCTCTGAAAGAAAAATCTAGCCCTCACACCCTCCTTGGCAGCCTTCATTTTCAGCTTCTAAGGATGCCCTCTCATTCTTTCCCAATCCTCCATAAACTAAAAAATTCCATCAATTTAAATCCTGTATGACTCTTTCAGAAGTTTGTAAGTCTCAATCATATCACTCCCTCTTTCTCCTGTTTGCTAGTGTCTGCAGCCTACAAATTCTCAATCTGTCTTCATAATCAGTATTCCACAATCCTGATATCACATTTAACATTCTCCTTTGTACTCTCGCCAGTATATCAGAATCACAATGGAAACCGGGAGACCAGACCTGTGCACAAGTCCAGGTGGTGAGGCTTATCAAGGCCTTATAAAGAAGCAAAATAACATCCTTATTTTTACATGTGAACGTTTGTTTCAGCACTGCAATTATCTTTTGAGTTGTATTTGCAATCTTTGCCACATGGCCCCTAAACTTCAACTTCTTATGTATTAACACTCCAAGATCCCTAGCCTAATCCCACCAATATAATACGACATTGAATATCTAATCATGCCGAAGTGAATGACTTTATATTTATTAACATTGAACTGACACCCATTTTTCTATGCCCACAATTCCAGCCTATTCAAATCATTCTGCAAAGACTGCATATCAGCAGCATTCCTGATTATCCTACCTATCTTTGCATCATCAGCAAATAACTGTATGTCACTTGTCAAATCCTTCCCAATATCATTAATGTACAGACTGAATAACAGTGGACCAAGCACTGATCCTTGTGGTACACCACTTGTTATCTTAAACCTTGCAGACTCTGATACCCCGTATACCACTTTTTGATATTTGTCAGTCAGCCATCCTCTTATCCATACTAATATTGTATAACCCAAACCCATTTTCTCCAGCAGTCTGCACATGCTGGAGAAATCGAAAAGTATCATGGTGTATCCATTCCCCCTTGTCTAGTTCGATGGTAACATTGTTATAGAATGTGAGCAAGTTGCTAAAATATGAACTTCCCTTAATAAACCCATGTTGCTCATTGCAAAGTAGAGATTTACTGTCAACCCATTTCTGAATGCAGGCCCTAACCAATTTTTCCAAAATATTCACCACCACTCCTGAGATACTAATTGGTCAACAGTTGGATACATCAGTCTTTGCACCACCCTTGTGCAATGGAATTGCCATACATTCCTGTGGAATCTTCCCTGTTCTGATACTCATATTAAATATCCTGGTCAAAGGAATGGCCAGTTCAGCTGAACACTCTTTTAGCACAAGTGCTGATATTCCATCAGTCCCTATTGCTGAATTCTTATTCAGTTTGTGCAATAGCTCTAATACCTCGGCCTCACACACCTGTTTCTTCCTAGTGAAGAGGTAACAGTGAGCTCAATGTTGCATTCACCAGGTTGATAGCTTTTAATGATATGGGCACTCATTAACTGAACAACTTCTTCTGCATCTGTAACCCTCATGCCATCTGAATTTAGAAAGTTTTTCTTTCATATTCATTCTTTCTTTTACTTGCAGCATATCGATAGATTTCTTGTGGGTTGTCTTTAGCATGCAGAGCCAGTTTCTTTTCATAATCTGACTTTGCTTTTCATACAACAGTTGTGACTATTCTAGCCTGCTGCTTATAATGTTCATAACGGAGACGTCATCATTATGCAAATTGTATTCCTTCCATCGTCCTTTTCTTACAAATCTCTTGCTTAATAAGATTACACATCCATTTGACTCCTACTCTATTTATTCTTCAAACTCTCAGGACACATTCTGATATCACATCATTTAAGTATTGTTTAAATGCTTCCCATGCACTGTCGATATTCTTTCCATCCAGCAACCGATGACATTCCGCTGAACTCAGTATACTCCTCAGTTGGTTAATTTCCTGCTTTGTAGTTCAGCATGTAACCTTTTCTGAATGGAACATTCATAAACTTAGTCACTTCCCAAGTGAGCACTGCATGATCACCATCACCAACTGGAGGCAGAATAGTTACATCTTTAACTGAAACACCCTCTGACACTATAATCAAATCTAACACTCTTTGACCTCTAGTTCCTTCTGTCACATGCTGCTTGAAGAAGTTGTCCCACAACAGCTCAATAAATGCATTTCATTCTTCTCATGAAATTCTACTTCTACCTAATCGATATTTGGATAATTAAAGTCTCCCATTATGATTACACTTTTCGCGCTCACCTTTTCTATTTGGTAATGCATTTCTTCATCACCAGCAACTGATCCCCGGGTCTGTAACAACACCCCACTATGTAATTTGTCTTGTTAGATTCCACCTCACATCAGATAGCTTCAAACTCACTGCCACATGAAATATTGTTAGTAGTATTACTACATTCATAGGTCTCAACTCTAACTGGATTTAAGTCATCCAATATCATTAGCAGCACACCCCCTCCTTTCCTATCCACTCTATCCTTCCTAAAAATACTGTACTCATGACACTCGATACCAGTTAGTAGGTCTGATTCTGATAGCCAGGTCTCACTAATTCCTACAATCTGAGGTCGCAGCATATTGACTAAGGCAACAAACTCTACCCCTTTGTTTCTGATACTCCTAGCATTCGTGTACAGACATAATAATCTATCTTTTGTATACTCTTGTTTGACAAGAGTTGGACAACTTGCAGATCTCTATTCTTCTCTAATGCCTTACACATGCAGACATCTTTGCACACATATGATGGGTCCGAACCGGGTGAAGACAAATCCGAAATTGTTCTTGCCTCGTCAACATTTCCATGACAAAGCCCATTCCTGTCATTAACACAGTTATATACCATTGTCACTCTTACACTTATCATCACCAATTCCCTCATGTACTCCCAAGGGGTGTTCAGGTTACTCTGACAGCACTACATGATTAAGTTTACATTATTATTAATCTCTTATCAACAATTTTCCTTCAAATTGGTCTCCTTGCCCTCTTTGGAAGTGTCACGATAATTCCTGGGACAGTATCCCTGTCCCAGGAATACTCATTTTTAACATATCTCTACAATCTATTAAAAAAATAAAAACTCATGTAGGATATTTTAGATTAAGAAAGATTTCAATAACCTACTCAAAAAAACAGAGCAGAGCAATCTATAACTGACCTAGACAAAAAAAAGAAAAAATAAACTATTAAAAATGCATTTCAAAAGATTCAGTGCTAATGCCTAACATCTGAAATACTAATGTAAATAAAAATAGTCTTCAATTAAATGGCAGTGCTTACTTTTAAGGCTCCACAAACTTCTATTGTCTTTATATCATCAATTACAGTGCAGCGAAAGTAATCAGTCTGAATTAAATCTTTCAAAACTTTTCCTGTATCTTTATCTTTGCACCCTAAATAAAAGTTTCATATAAATAGAATAAAAAAAATTTCTAGAAATAAATTTTAATAATATGAACATTTGAATTACATATTTAATCAAAAAATAAATTTTCAGATTAAGAGGAATAAAAGTATGCAGCTTCTTCAAACTAATATATTACAGAAGAAATTTCAGTGGACTAGCTTTACCTGAATAATTATGCAGATGATTTAATATGTGTGTACACATACAAGTAGTAGATCTTTTGTAATTGCTAGCCAAGTCTCACTAATGCCTACAACATTTGGCAATGTTGCACTAACCAATGCCAAAAACTTCCCCTTCATGTTACTTTTGGCATTAGTATATAAAAACTGCAGCATTCTTATAGGCCCCCAATCACATTTACTTCCTGAAATGACTACCCTATTCAATATTCTTGCTTGAGAGGCTATATTCTGCACTTGTTGATCACTCTACATTTGCTTCACGGGTGCCTTCACACACTCATCTGTATCTGTTCTAGTTAGTTTTGGTTTTCCTGATTTTGCATGCCCACACTCTCAGTGAACAAAGCTCTCTCTCTCTCTCTAGACACCTAACTCTGAATCCATTTAAGTGCAGTCCACCAGCATTGTGCAAATCATTCTGTCCATCAAACTGATGCCATAGGTCCACAAACTCCACATCCTTCTTCTGCAAAACCTCTGTATTGATTCATTAGCTATCATCGCCTTCTTTTTCAGTTTGCCTCTATCATAGCATGGCAGAAAACTTATAAACTTCAACTTCTCACTATAAAAGTATCGGCGAATACTAGCGTAAGCCAAAGCACATAGTCCAACACTAGGGCAATTCGTTGCAAAAGTGGGGAAAGTTCTGATCACTATTCTTGGTATTTCCCATTATGTAAAACCCATCTCCTAGGAGATGGGTTTCAACTTCTCACTTTTTTTTTTTGCTTCTTCCAATAACTCTTTCACATCTTGCCTCAAACAATATTTCTCACCTCTCAAGTGATTGGTTCCAGGCAAAACTAATTCTTTCACCTTCCCTTTCTGCATTCTAACAGCATTACTAATATTAATTTGTGCATCAGGGAAACAAGAATTGGTAGTGCTTTGTGAAGTACTCCCCTTATCACTGAATTACATAAAAAAAAATTATCTGCTTATGCTCTTTCTCTCATTTATTCTTACAATTTTCTTTTTGGCTTTACACCTCTTACTTTTTTCTGTTCTCAGTTCGACTAAGCTCTTGATGTTTGTGCAGCACTTTATCCTACGAAAATGAAAGTGAGCCATTTCTTTACTCACGTCTTCAACATTTTCCTGAACTTCTGCCACCATTGTAATTATTTCCTACTCTGCTTTTTAGATCTCCAAAAAGGACCAACTTTTCTTTTTAACTGTGTC
This sequence comes from Typopeltis vanoorti, assembly GCF_054136105.1. NCBI lineage: Eukaryota > Metazoa > Arthropoda > Arachnida > Uropygi > Thelyphonidae > Typopeltis > Typopeltis vanoorti. The sequence goes on along the minus strand of NC_143572.1, from coordinate 46,654,828 downwards.
AGTTACCTTCTCTAATGTTCCAAAAAATTCCTCCATTTCTTCCTTAGTAGAATCTTCTGTGGAACTACAGACCAAATAAGTCTCATCCAGTTCCCCATCATGATATTTGCCCACATCACTACTTGATACTGCCTGCAATTCAAGAGGATTATCTTCTTATTTAGTTTTGAATACTATAGCTACTCCTTCTCCCTGATTGATATTGCCTGAATATAACATTTTGTATTTGTTACTCAGAAAGATCTCACATGGATTTATCTTCTTTGTTTCGGTCATGACTATTACATCAAACTGGTATTTATTCAGTTCTTCTGGTGGTCCCATTTTATTTCCATGGATGCTTCTCACACTGTTAGTACCAATCTTGAAGTCTGCTGATGTTGAGGTGGGATGTGTTCCGGGATTAGTTCCAGTAGATGACTTTGTGCTGTTTGCCCTGGTTCCCCAATGAAAACAAAGGGGAGCCTTGTTTAACCAGGTGATGCCCCAGCCAGCATGAAATTTTGTCATGTTGTAGCATCATTCTGCATTGTAGTTTAAGCCAATTTGGTTGGCTAAATGCCAGATTGCCAGCCCATTGCATTCGTTCAGTATCCAGGTAGATATCTAACAGGGTGCACCACGAGAAGGTGAGATTTGGACATTAGGTCAAAAGTTCTGATCAGTTCTCCACATTCCTTAAAAGCCTACGTGAAGGTCTATATGATCAAACTCCGGATGATTTGAATGAGATCTCTCACAGTACCCATCTATACAAAAGAGAAATAAAACTGACTTCCTATATTGAGCATTCCAGGCAAGATTTATGAAATCATATTTGAAGAAAAAATATGCCAGGCCAAACAGGCATATTGTTTTGCTACAGGGATTGCCGAAATCATTTTCAGTTTAACAGAAAATAATCAAGCAATACCGTCTATATTTGAATTGTAAATCAGTATTAGAACTGAGGGAGGTAGAGACAAATGCAAGCATTATCTCCACTGTTATTCATCCATACAGATCACATTACCAGGACTCCAGAAATACAACTTAATCTAAAAGCCACAAAAATATTTTACTTGCACAAGGTATAGGTCTACTTAGTGGGTTTAAATATGTCACAACACACTCACAACAACTCACTTTGTGTTTTCTTTTTTTAAATTGTTCATAATGAAATGTAAATGGGATGCTTAAGAATCAAAGCTGCATCCTTAAGCACAATGTAAAGGAATGTGAAAAAGGAAAACCATCACAATGTAAAGGAATGCAGAGAACCGATCAGGGCTTCTGACCTAATGTCCAATCCTTCTTGTGGTGCATCCTGTTAGGCATCTACCTGGATACTGAAAGAACATGATGGGCTGGCAATTTGGGATTCAGCCAACCATATTTTATTCTTATTGGCTTAAACCACAATGTAAAATGATGGTATAACATTACAAAATTTCATGAAGGCTGGAGTGTCGCCTGGTTAAACAAAGTCCCCATCAAGAACCGAAAAAAAATCTACTTCTGAAAGGTTTCAACTTCGCTTTAACACCAAGCTACTTACCAAAAATTGACATCATAGCTCAAATAGAGAAAGGAATACGAAATTTGCCTGGTGATACATCAGATCTCATCCATATACAGAATACAGCACTGCTATTACAAAGCAAATTACCACCAAGGAACCTACCTTATACTGAATACACAGCCCTCAAAGAACTAAAATCAGACAAAAATATCATTATAATTAAGGTGGTTAAAGGGAATGCAACGGTAGTTTTGAACTCAGAGGATTATAACAAAAAAATGAAAACTCTTCTTGAAGATACTAATACCTATACACCTTTAGACAGAGATCCCACCCGGCGAGCTCACAATAAAATCAATGATCTAATAAAAAAGATACCCAATTAGGCTGAAGAACTAAAAAGAACTCTACAATCAAAACACCCATTAGTTCCAAGAATATATGGTGTTCCAAAAATACCCAAGATAGGTATTCCTTTAAGACCGATAGTGGATGGAAGCGCCTCTCCGACCTCGAATCTGGCAAATCATCTCATCAACATGATTTTACCACACATAGGAAAAACAACATCTTTCATTAAGAAAAGTGCACATTTTATTGAGAAGGTAAAGGATATATGCATAGAACCATCAGACATCTTAGCAAGTTTGGATGTAACAACCTGTTTACAAATGTTCCTAGGGATGAAACAGTGAATCTCCTTGAGGACCTCTTTCCTCCAGACGTCATAGAACTTTATAAACACTGCATAAAAAATACTTTTTTCCATGTATCAAAATAAATTTTGGGAACAAAAAGAAGGACTGGCTATAGGGTCCCCCCTCTCCCCAGCTTCAGCAAACCTATATATGGAACATTTTAAAAATTATGCTTTAAACAATTATCATAAAAAAACAAAAATTTGGTTACGCTATGTAGACGATATTTTCATCATATGGCCAGGAAAAACAGAGGAACTAACAGCTTACAAAGATTATCTGAATAATATACACAACAACAACAACATAAAATTTACTTTAGAACAAGAACATAAAAAACTTCCCTTTTTTGATATCCTAATAGAAGTGAATGAAAAAGATAATAAATTATCCTTCTCCATCTATAGAAAACCCACCAACACAGGAAGATTTCTTAATGCGGCCTCACACCACCATCACTTGCAAAAAATAAGTTTAATTAAAACCTTCAGGGACAGAGCTTATATTTCCAGCACAGAAAAACAGAGAATTTCAATATTTAACACAGATCCTCAAAAAAATCATTATGAAGCTAAGACAATAAAAAGAATCCTCAACACATCTCCTACAAGCATCTCACAAAAGCAAGATTTCAAGAACGCAATCACGCTTCCATACATCAAGAATGTTGCAGACAAAATGGCCAAATTACTAAACAACCATAACATCAAAGTGGCTTTTCTACCGCTGGAAAAAATTTCAAAATTTCAACATTCCCCAAAACCTCCACACCATCCTTTAAAAAAACCAAGTATATATAAAATTCATTGTTCCTGTGGCATCTGTTATGTAGGATAGACGGGAAGATCAGGGGAAATTTGCATGAACGAACACCAAAAAGACGTACAAAAAAGAAGAGAGCACAGCACAAATCAGGCCTAGCATACCATACAACTTCCACTGGCCATAATGTACTCTGGCAAAAAACAAACATGTCTAACATTGAAAAAAATTGTTACATACGGAAATTTAAGGAAGCTGCAAACATGCTTAGACTTCCAACGCAGTGTAACAAAAACCAGGGCCTAATTCTACACCAAGTTTAGTCAGCATTGATAAAAAATATACCCAAGTCAGACTTCGGACAATGTGAACGTGAACAACAGAACGTGGCAGCATCCAGCATTGCACTGAATCTAAATTCGGATATTCAATTTAATAACAGCAAGACAGTCACAACTATATATAATGAATTATTTTGAGTAATTTCTCATTTCTTGAGTTTAAACTTTTAGTTACCTTTGACCCCTGAAGATGTAAGTCAAACGACTTATGAATCTTGTTGGGTTTGTGGGTTTGTTTTTTATTTTCATTTAGCTTAATAAACATGTGGTCCAATTACCGGAATCTTTCTTATGAAGGCACCATCATTTTTGCCAGAGAACCAGGGCAAACAGCAAAAAGTCAGCTATTGGAACATATCCTGAAACACATACCCCAACTCAACACCAACAGAGTCCAAGATTGGTAATATCAACATAAGAAGCCTGAATGGCAAAGAAAAGGAAATGACTGAGGAATAGGATAAGTACCAGATAGACATAGTAGGGGTGACTGAAACAAAAAAGTAAAAAACCAGTGAGATCTTCCTAAGCAATAAATACAAAATTTTATATTCAGGCAATAACAATAAGGGAAAAGAAGGAGTAGCTATAGTATTCAACACTAAATACGAAGAAAATATTTTTGAATGGCAGGCAATATCGAGTAGAGTGATGTAGGCAAATACCAGAATGGGGAACTGGACAACGAGACTTATCTGCACCTATGGTTCCACAGAAGGTTCCACTATGGTAGAAGTGGAGTAATTTTTTTGAGGCTTTAGAGAAAGCAACTGACGCAATGAAAAAGAAAAAGTTGATCCTTGTTGGAGATCTAAATAGTAGAGCAAAATGACTATCAGACATATAAAAATTTTTCAGAAAACATGGAGAAAAGAGAAAAGCTAATAATAATGACAAATATCTGTTGGATTTCTGTTCAGGAGATGGACTGGTTATTACTAACACAATGTTCCAACATAAAAATGTGCATAAATTCACATGGAGAGAAGAGGCAAGGAATATGAAAAATCTCATTGACTATGTTATTGCTGACAGTGATGTTTTCTCACTGCAGAATACTAGAGTGTACAGAGGATTTGAAATTGGAAGTGATCACCATTTAATCTTGAGCAGGATAAAATTAACTTTCATACTGAAAAGAATAACATGTAAGAAAGTTTTAAAGTGAATAAAAGTTAAATAGCTCTCAGATATGAACATTAGACTACAAAACAAACAAACATTATTCAAGAAAAAAATAAATAAGTTTGAGAACAAGAACCAAACCTTGGAGATTCAGTGGCAAGCCCTGAAGAAAAGATTGATTCAGCCAGAGAAGCATGTGGTGAGGTTGTCTGCAAGGACAGAAAAATCAGAACTCCATGATGGGCACATGAATTAAAGAGGCAGTGAAGGAAAAGAAGAAAGCATATCAAAACTTCATGGTGAATAAGTCAGACTGTTCTCTTAGGGAATATAGGACAAATGTAAGAAAGTTAAACACTGTGTAAAACTAGCTAAACAAAAGTCATGGGAAGACTTTAGTAAGAACATAGAAAATAAATATCAAGAAGGTGGCAAGATATTCTTGAGATTGTTGAGAAAGCTCAGAAAATGAGGAAAGAGTATTCTAAAAAGAATCAGAGATGATAATGGTACATAAAAATTGTAGAAAAAGATATCCTTGATGTATGGAGTAATTACTTTGAAAAACTGCTAAATGAAACAAATAGTATTAACACATTGGTAAAAAACATTGACCAGACATGCAATCAAGAATACATATCCATACTAGAAGTAGAAAAGACACCAAAAGCCTTAAATGTGGAAATGTAGCTGGAGTAGATGATATTCGACCAGAAATGCTCAAGTATGGAGATATAAAAGTCTTACAGTGATTGCATTGCACAGTTCAAAAGGCCTGGACAGAGGGACGAATTTCAGATGACTGGAGTAGAGCTCTCATGGAACCAATATATAAAATGGGAAATAAAACTGAATGCGAGAATTAGAGAGGGTATTTTCCTATGTATGTTCCTTGTAAGATTTATGCACGTATACTTGAGAAACGGTTGAGAAGGATTGTGGATGAGAAGCTTGGTGAAGAACAAGCTGGATTCAGGCCACATAGAGGCTGTCCGGATCAGATTTTCACTTTATGACAAAAAATAGTTGAGAAATCATGGAAATATAACAAAGATCTGTACTTAAGTTTTGTAGATCTGGAAAAAGGTATATGATAAAGTGCCAAAAGAAAAGCTATTCAAAATGCTACGGTTATAAGGTGTCAATGGGGCATCAAACAATACTTTCTTTGAGTTGTAAATCAGCAGTTAGAGCTGAAGGAAGCACAGGAAGATCATTTGATGTTACGTCTGGTGTCAGACAAGGATGTACATTATCATCATCAAATTCCTCATATATACCCTCAAGGGGGAAGATGATTTGATGTTAAATCTGGTGTCAGACAAGGATGTACATTATCATCATCAAATTCCTGACATATACCCTCAAGGGGATGTACAGGATATGATAGTACTACATGAAAAATTTACATCATTACTAACTTCCTATTTACAATTTTCCTAAAAATCAGTCTGTTACTTCTCAAGGCTCCAACATTATCAGATCTTATATTTTTATCATCTAAGGCACTTTGTGCTATATCAATCCACCTAAATCTTAGTCTTCCTCTGGGGTCATTTTCCTGCCAACCTGAAAACACTTGTTTTGCTAATCTTTCCTCACCCATTCTATTTAAGTGTCCTTAAATTAGCTAATGCATTCCTGGATGCTGACAATGTCGTTCTTTCCTAATATCCTCATTTTTAATATGATATTTCCATTGATGCCAACTGTTAATGTCTCTAATCTTTCTCAGGACTCTCATATCTGCAGTCTCTAGTCTTTGGTCAAGTGTTTTACTTCTGACCCAGCTCTCAGATCCATAAGTTAAAGCTGGTTTGAACAGTGTCATGTATACAGCTAATTTAGTGTTCCAACTAATTTCTCTCTTGTTCCATATGAATTTATTCAATTGACTTCCTACCATACCAGCTTTGTTGATTCTGTTGTCTATTTCCATATTTAATTTACCATCTTCACTAAAAATCGTGCCTAAGTAGCTGAAATGTTTTACTTGTTCCACAGGTTCCCCATTCAAAAGACAGTTGACATTTTCAACGATTCAACCTATTTTCATTGTCTTTTTATTGCTGACCATCATACCATATCTATTACAACAGTTATTCAATTTAGTCAGAGAATCTTGCATTTGTAGCGGATTTATTTAGAAGTATAACATTGTCCTCATAAAGCAGAGCTGACATTAACATCTCCAATTCTGATATCATGTTTAATACCACTTTCCTTTATAATGTGATCCATATAGATAATGAATAACAGAGGGGATAATGTACATCCTTGTCTGACACCAGATTTAACATTAAACCATCTTCCTGTACTTCCTTCAATTCTAACTGCTGACTTACAACTCAAATAAAGACTAAGTATTGCTTGAGATAATGCCCCATTGACACCATATAACTGTAGTGTATTGAATAGTTTCTTTCTTAGCACCTTGTCATATGCCTTTTCCAGATCAACAAAACTTAAATAAAAAGATCTTTGTTATATTCCTATGCTTTCAACTATTTTTCATAAAGTGAAGATCTGATCCTGACAGCCTCTATTTGGCCTGAATACGGCTTGTTTTTCACCAACTTTTCTTCCACAATTCTTCTCAACTCTTTCTCAAGTATATTTGCATAGATCTTGCCAGAAACACTCAGTAGGGAAATACCTCTGTAATTCTCACATTCAGTTTTATTTCCTTTTCTGTATATGAGTACTATTAGAGCTCTACTCCAATCATCAGGAATTCGTCCCTCTGTCCAGGCCTTCTGAACTATGCAGTGCAGCCACTGTAAGACTTTTATACCACCATACATCAGCATTTCTGGTCGATTATCATCTAGCACTGCTGCCTTTCCACATTTCAAGCCTTTGATGGCTTTTTCTACTTCAAGTATGGATATGTATTCCTGACTGCATGCCTGGTCAGTGTTTTTTTACCACTGTGCTGTCATCACTGCTTGTTTCATTTAGCAGTTTTTCAAAGTAATTACTCCATAATTCAAGGATATCTCTTTCTCCATTTTCATGTCACCTTTATCATCTCTAACTCCTTTTACAGCACTCATTCCTTCATTTCTAAGCTTCTTTAACAACCTCGAGAATATCTTACCACCTTCTTGATATTTATTTTCTATGTTCTTACCAAAGTCCTCTCATGACTTTTGTTTAGCTAGTTTTACACAGTGTTTAGCTTTCTTACATTTGTCTCTGTATTCTCTAAGAGCACAAGCCGACTTATTTGCCAGGAACTTTTGATATGCTTTCTTCTTTTCCTTCACTGCCTCTTTAACTTCCTGTGTCCACCATGGAGTTTTGATTTTTCTATCCTTGCAGACAACCTCACCACATGCCTCTCTGGCTGAATCAATCAGAGTTTTCTTCAAGGTTTGCCACTGAATCTCTGAGGTTTAGTTCCTGTTCTCAAACTCTTTCATTTTTTTCTTCAATAATCTTTGTGTATTTTAGTGTACAGTTCACATCTGAGAGCTGCTCAACTTTTATTCGCTTTAAAACTTTCTTACATGTTATTCTTTTCAATATGAAATTCAATTTTATCCTGCTCAAGACTAAATAGTGATCACTTCCAATTTCAAATCCTTTGTACACTCTAGTGTCCTGCACCATGGAGAAAACCACTATCAACAATAACATAGTCAATGAGACTTTTCTTATTCCTTGCCTCTTCTCTCCATGTGAATTTGTGCACATTTTTATGTTGGAGCATGATGTTAGTAATAACCAGTCCATGTCCTGAGTAGAAATCCAACAGGTATTTGCCATTATTATTAACTTTGCTCTTTTCTCCAAATTTTCCCAATATATTTTTGTATGTATGACAATCATTTCCTTCTCTGCTATTTAGGTCACCAAAAAGGACCAACTTTTCCTTTTTCATTGTGTCAATTGCTTTCTCTAAAGCAGCAAAAAATTCCTCCACTTCTACCTTAGTAGAACCTTCTGTGGGACCATAGGCACAAATAAGTCTCATTGTCCAATTTCCCATTCTGATATTTGCCTTACATTATCCCCCTCTGTTATTATCTACATGGATCCCATTACGAAAGAAAGCAGTATTAAACCTGATATCAAAATTGGAGATGTTAATCTCAGCTCTTTACTTTATGCAAATGATATACTTTTAAATCTGCAAGTACCAGTCTGGTACAAGTTTGCAATCAGACTGGTACAAGTCTGCAAGATCCCCCAACTAATTGAATAATTGTTGTAATAGATTTGTTATGAAGGTCAGCAATAATAACAAATGAAAGACAATGAAAATAGGCAGAAACATTGAAAATATCAACTCGTTGTGAATTGAGAACCTATAGGACAAGTAAAATATTTTGGCTACCTAGGTACAATTTTTAGTGAAGATGGTAAATTAAATACGAAAATAGACAACAGAATCAAGAAAGCCAGTATGGTAGGAAGTCAACTGAATAAATTTATATGGAATAAGAGAGAAATTAGTCAAAATACTAAATTAGCTATATACAAGATAGTGTTTAAACCAATTTTAAGGTATGGATCTGAGAACTGGGTTAGAAATAAAACACTTACAGATTAATCACAGATATGAGCGTTCCTGAGAAAGATTAGGGGTATGAATAAATGGTATCAATGATAATAACATATTAAAAATGGGGATATTAAGAAAGAAATTGACATTGTTAGCATTCTGAAATGTGTTAGATGATCTAATCTCAGGTGGTATGGTCACTTAAACAGAATGGAAGAGGAAAGATAAGCAAAATAAGTGTTTTCCAGGTTGGCAGGAAAAAAAAAACAGAGAAAGACCAAGATGTAGGTGGATTGATACAGCAAAAAGGTGCCTTAGAAGACAGAATAGGATCTGATAATGTTGAAGTCTTGATAGGTATCAGATTCATTTGGAGGAAAATGGTACATAAGGAGTTAGTAATGATATAAGTTCATATAGTACTATCATATCCTGTACACTCCTTGAGGGTATGTGTCATTAATTTGATGATGAAAGGTAAATTTATATAAAATATCCATAAACAATTTAATAGACAAGAAGGACGAACTACATTTTTTCCTGTATGTGAAAAAACTTCATGACACCAGCCAAATGTGGACATAAATTATATTACACAAAAAATGTGTTATAAATTTCATACAAATTAAATTGCGATACGTTTTTGACAAAAGTTACAAATTTCCTAAGGACATAGTTATGGAATTAATTTACAGTGCTTACAGAAAACCATGAGGAGTGACATTTCAGTATTAAATATATCTACCTCAAACTACAATGCAGATCTCACAATGTCATACCATCTTAGCACCAAGTAATTCAGGGGTTCTTGAGGCAAACTGGTCTGCTTCTCCTTGAGAGAAAGGATAAGGCCTTGTTTGTTTTCTGGAGGGGAATTTTGAGCAGCAAAGCGCCCCCCCCCCCCCCTATTGAGTTCCAAACATGTCTATGGGTTGAGACCCAAGAGCATGCTACTCGATTCAATTAATATCCTTGGTCACCAGAAGTATTGCTATACCACATTGTACATGTACAATGTGGCATAGCAATGTCATCCATAAAAATGAATTCTTTGCCTACAGCACCATGGAACAATCAAACATGTTGATGAAACTCATTGCAGTATCATTCATTAGTCATAGTCTCTTTTTCTTGTAGCTCAATGTGTCCATTAATAATGCCTCCCCACACCATGACTCCCTCAAGAACATTCTCGTGATGGTGAGCAGTATCACTTTCATGCCAGATCAAGTGTCACCTAGAACCAGAGGAAAGACTAAAACAACTCTCATCTGTAAAGAGTACATTAGTCCATTGGTGTCATGTCCAAATTTTATGGATACAACACCATGCTCTATGATGAGATGTGAATAAAGAGATGCAGACTACAGGCCTTCGGGTATATAGGCCTACTTGTCGCAGATGTCTTATCACAGTTTCTAGAGATATCCACATACCTGTACTTCAATGAAGCCAGCTTGCAAGCTGACCTGTTATGGTGCATTAATTATGTTTTGCTGATATAACCAAAAATCTGTCTTCATGCTCCGTGGTAGAGGAGGGCAACCTCTTAACAGATGTTTGAAACACATTCCACTGGTTTGAAATGCTGCCCAGAGCCTGGATACAACACAATGTGAGATTCCAAACACTTTGGCAATATCAGTAATTCTGCAACTTTTTCAAGCTTTCCAATAATTTTTCCCCACTGACATCCAGATGATGTCTATGAGACATTATAAGACATTCAAGTTTGAGACTTTATTCCTTCACAAAAAAAGAACTTCCTTCAAACACAATTCGCTTAGCACAACCTATTGCCTTTCATCATGTTTAGTGCTACCACATGATCCCTCTGCATGCAATTCCAAAATTTGAATGCGTAACTGCTTTTTGCTCAAAATCAACTATACAAATTGCCAGAAGCTATTCAAATGAATTTATGGTTGCAATCTTAAGAAATAGTGTTCATCTCCTTAGGTTTCGGACACTAGTGTAATAAAATTCATGAAAACAAAATAGGGTAGGTAGCAGTCAAAGTGGAGCCAGATTCGCTTTCTACGATGCACTCAGTTACATGATCTAGTCTTTAGATAATTGTATTTTTTAAATAACAGTAATGAAAAGCATTTTTGTTATGTAAAATTTTCAAGCATTTAATCACACTAAGCTAATTCATGTTGTGAGCTGTGAAAATAAGCTTAGGACAATACTATATTACAATTGCATACCAACTGAAGGTGTTGGAAGAATAAGATTTATAGATGTATGACAGTATTTAATTAGATTGCACCAATTTTAATTTTTGTGTTTTTATAATTACCAGTTCATTTTTTACATGAAATTATATTGTGAGAAAAGCACAATTTTTTTAAAAATAATTTCTATTACATATGTTGTGCTTACTGTATATACATGTAATGTTAATATTGCACTAAATGACCAGCAACTATAATTTAATTGAAATGTATTCATGATATTAAAAACAATAAACACTCGTTTTCTTACACTTTCAAGTATGCAAAATCTAGTATTTTCAAGTAAAGCACTGTAACTATAACATGTAATGGTGGCTCATTTTTCTTGCTTCATAACTAAAATGGAAACTGAAAGTGTGATGCATAGTGAAACATTCATGCAGTAAAAAGAAAGCTATAATACTGCTGTGTTATGGAAATTTCTAGAACACAATGGTGGATATTTAAGAAGTATTTCACATAGAAAGAAAAATGTTTAAAAGTTATAAATTTTTATATTACGTCGATGATGACAGGGCCTGTTGGGAAGACATGACAATTGTTTTTTTAATGACTGTTTTTTTTTAGTCTTTCATACAGAAAGAAAAATAAAAGTTCTGAACCGCAAATTTAGGAGATAAAAGGATGGAAAAAACTGAAGATGATTAGTTTACACTATGACTTTTAGAGGAAACTGCTGACTAAAATTGGAAGTGTTTTTGTGATTTTTCAAATGAGAATGCTGTACTGTTGGAATTAAGGATTTCAATCCATAAGTTTTATTTCCAATTCTCAGGAAATAAACTTTGCTAGCAGCCACTGTGATCAAATAACTTGCAATGAATGAGATAATGCTTTACAACTTAAAAAAATAAATATAAGTTATGCAAAGAAAATAATATATTCAGAATGAATTTAGAACAAGGCTGAAAATTCACTCGCCACTTGTCTCCTGATCACTCTCCTATGGCAAGTGGATTTCTGGAGCCCTGTACATTATAAAGAAAAATGGCATTACAATTGATATCAAAATGAGATATTCCACTCACCTCTTCATGTTATGTAGATGTTATACTCATATAAATCCAGGTACAAGTGCACAGGATTCCTTAACTGAGTCGAAAACCTGCTGTAACAAATTTGGCATGAAAATCAGCAATAAAAACACTGTGAAAATAGATGAATACTGTAGAACGAGTAAAGCATTCCAGCTAAAAGCATTCTGAAATACTTTTTTGTCAGATTGTAAATTAAATATAGAAAGAGACAAGAGAATAAGAGCAAAGCTGGTATGGCAGGAAGCCAAATGAATAAAAAAAAATCACACCAAAATATTTTGAATTATATACGACGACTTTTTTGTTCCAAAACTGACATTGCTTACTCATGTTATTATACCGACAAGAATATCTGTATTAATTTTTTACACTTTAATATATATTTGTGTGCTTAAGAACTGAAAGAGGACCTTCACATAGCCTTTTAAGGAACAAATAGAACCGACTGAACTAATGTCTAATCCTCATCTTCTTATGGTGCACCCCATTAGTAGGCATCTATCAAGATACTGAATGAACGACAATGAAATGGCAATTTCAGATTTAGCACTAAATTGTATTTTTATTAATTTTTTAAAATTTATTTTTTAATAATAATTTTTAAAAAATGTATTAAAATTGTATTAAACCATAATACAAAATGATGATGGTACAACATGACAGAACTTCATTCAGACAAGCATCCTGGTTAAACAAGGCTTCTGTTGTTTTCATCAGAGAACTAGAGCAAACATCAAAAAGTGGGCTGCTGAAGTTAATCAAACTCAACATCAGCAGAGTACATGATTACCACCATCAACATAAACCTCAATGGAAGAAAACTGGAATTAGCAGAGGAATTGGATAAGCACAAGAATGACATAATAGGTGTCATTCTCATGAATTATCCTGTGACACCTATTATGAATGACATAATAGATGTCATTCATAATAGGTATTACTGAAACAAAGAAGACAATAACAGGTGATATCTTTCTAAGCAACAAATACAAGATGTTATATTCAGGCAATAACAATCAAGGAAAAGAAGGAGGAGTGGCTATAGTATTCAATAGTAAATATGAGGATAATCTTCTTATCCTCCTCATATTTGATTTGAAATAGGAAGTGGTCAGCAATTAGTTTTGAGCAGGATAAAAATTGAATGGCAGGCAACAATATAAAGTAGTGATGTGGGCAAATATCAGAATGGTGAACTGGAAAAAGACTTATTCATGCCTATAGTCCCACAGAGGGTTCTACTAAGGAAGGAATGGAGAAATTTTTTGAGTCACTAAAAAAAGCTGACAAAGAAAAAGATGGTCCTTGTGGAAATCTGAACAGCAGAGTAGGAAATTAATACTACACATTGAAATGTTTTGAGAAAATCTGGAAAAAGAAGAAAACTAAGAATAATGGACAAGTCATTACCAATACCATGTTCCAACATAAAAATGTGTACATTTCACATAAAGAGAATGCACAAGTCTCACTGACTACATTCTTTTTGATAGTGATATCCTCATGTTGATTATACAAGAGCATAGTAGCTGGGATTTGAAATAGGAAGTGATCAACACTTAGTTTTGAACAAGATAAAAATTGAGCTAGTTGTCATATTTACTCTTCAACAGGTTGAAAGTTAAGAGTCCTGCTATTGGACATGGATGTTTGTGATTGTCTTTAGGTGGGAGATGAATTTCATTTCCCAGTTTGAGACTATTGCCCCACTTACTGGAGGCCTGAAGTGACTTGAAAATGTTCTTTGTTCATCAAAATGTTCATCCAGTTCAGAAACCCTGCCTATAAAGCAGGGTTTCTGAACAATGTTAAAAATAAATAAAAAATACAAAAATAATATATAAACTTAATAAAATAGGGGGAAAAAATCTTAGCCCACCCATGGTAAATTATATCATAAACTTACAAAAACGTATCGTGGGTGGGAGCCACACAAATAACACAGCTTTCTGAGAACTGCAGACTCAAATATGCAAATATTATTCAAAAAAAGAAAAGAAAAGAAAGAAAGTTTAAAGACAAGCATCAGACCTTGCAGACTCAGTGGCACACTCTGAAGTAAACATTGACTCATTCAGAGAAGGAAGCATGTAGTACAGTCCTCGACAATACACAAATTCACCTGCAGAGAAGAATAAGAAATCTCACTGATGGTATTATTGTTGATAGCACTATTTTCACTGTGTGCTGGTTCAGCACTCCAGAGTATATACTGAAATTTATCATCATTTAGTTCGAGCAGGATAAAACTGAATATCATATTGAAAAAGAGAAGTGTGTAAGAAAGTTTTAAAACAAATCAAAGTTGAGCAGCTTTCAGGGGTGAACTATGGACTCAAATACACAAGCATCACGGAAAATATGAGTTTTTAAAACAAGAACCTTGCTGAACTTGCAGATGCAGAAATGAATCTGCAAGGTTTAGGCTAAATAGAGGTTAAGATCAAATTTCTACTTCAAGACTGTTTAGAAATCATGGGAATATAACCAAGATCTGTATTTAAGTTTTGTAGATTTGAAAATGGCATTCAAGAAGAAAAGCTGTCCAAAATGCTATAGTTATATGATATAATAATGGGCATTATATCAATACACAGTATATTTGAGCTGTTAGAATTGAATTAGGTATACGAAGATGGTTTGGCATTAAATTATGTGTGAGACAAGGCTGCACATTATCTCCAGTGTTTTTCATAATCTATATGGATCATATTATAAAGGATAGTGGTATTAAACCCTATATTAAAATTGGAGCTGTTAATATCAACTCTAATTTTATACAGATGATGTTATAAACCCAGTACAAATCTGTAGGATTCCCTGACTAAATTGTATAACTGCTATAATAAATTTGGTATGAAAATCAGCAATAAAAACACAAAGAAAGTAGGCAGAAGCACTGAAAACATCAACTGCATCCTGAATTGAGAACCCATAGAACATAAAAACATATCAGCTATTTAGGAACAATTCTTAGTGAAGATGGCAAAATACATATGGAAATAAACAGAATTAGCAAAGCTGGTATAATAGGAAGTCAACTGAATAAATTTATATGGAATAAGAGAAATTAGTCAAGAGGCTAAACTAGTTGTATACAAGGCAATGTTCAAACAAATTTTATAGTATGGATTTGAAAGCTGGTTTAGAAATAAAACACTTGATCAAAGATTGGAGACTGACATATATGAGAGTTCTGAGAAAGATTAGGTAAGTGAACAGATGGAATCAATGAAAGTATCACATGAAAAATGAAGATATCAGGAAAGAACTAAATGCTAACTTGACATTGTTAGCATTCAGGAATGTTTCAATGAAGATGAAGCTCTGGGTGCATTGATACAGTAAAAAGTTCCTTAGAAGACAGGAATGTAAGATCAGATAATACTGGAGTCTTGACATATAACATCAATTTGGAACAGCAAGTTATGATGCACCTTTTTCTCACTGACCGATAAATATATTTCTTTAAATACTGGTTTATACACAGGGTTAAATATTAACCATAGCATTAAGAAAAACTTATAAACTTGACTATATCCAGGAATAAACACACAACTATATCTTTCAGACTTATGATATAATTGTGGTATTCCAGCTAGATTAACATCTGACTGGTGAGTTAGTACAAAATTTAAGTCCTGGATATGAGAATATCTAGGACTTCCTGACAGATAACAGATATATTTGGAGAAAAACTGTTTAGAGGAAATAATGATGTAAGCTTTTCATGTAGTACTATCATAATATCCAGTATACCCCCCCCCCCAAGAGTATAATATTGTACAATTGTGCAAATTCCTGATATTTCAAATTATACATCAGGAATTCAATGATGATTAAAGCTTATATCCCAAAGCAGTAAAGGCAACTACTTCAATTTGGGAATTCATAGGAATTAGTTTTCTGAAATCTTTGAATTCCTAATAAATAAATATCTTAAGTCTCCTACAACTCCTAATTTTAAATTAAGATTATGTTTCATTTGTAATTGTACAGCACCAAATTACAAAATAAGTACTAGAAGAAACATACCAATAGTTGCTTCACAAAATTTTTTTTCAGCTACTTCTCCAGCTAGGTTTGCTCCCATAAGTACGCATACTGGTATTTTCAACTCATTTTCAATTACTTCTGATATTAATTGCACATCTCCATTTGGGCAAATATCAAATCCCTAAGCAAAGATATTTAAATACCTAGTTGTTAATGTTAACAGAAAAACATTTTAAGTCTATGATAATACAAATTCATTATCAGATCAGATGCTAACAATACAAGTTATCCTACCAAAAGTTACATGACATGTAACTGCAGGAAAATAAATATATGCAACTATACAATATCTAAATTGTTTTGCCTATAAAAGAAATCAGAAATTCGCCTGGAAGTAAATTTCAATCTTGTATGCTGAAGGATGAATATACTGAAAGCTAAATGTCACTTTGGTAACATGTCTGTGAATAATGAAAAAAATGAAAGTTCACAAGCAACTGTACAACATGGTTCTATTTGCCTATTGTAAACGTTGTTGTCTGCTGTTGTATTGTAAACACCTGTTGGCTGTTGTGCCTTTGTAATACTCTTGATTGTTCACTATTATTACTAGTTTCTGTTTCTATCTTATGTGCCCTTTAGTTGCTATCTCAATCTACAACATATAACGTAATTCACTCACTCGTACAAAGTTTACTCTACCTTCTGCTTCCTGTCATATGCCTAAGAGTACTGAAAATTTATTTGTTTAGACTGTGCCACCAGTATTCTTTTCTAGGCATAAGACTTGATAATATGGCCAGCAGATCTCTCTCTAACATAAATTCCTTCCAATTAATTATGAAATGGTCCACTTGCACTTATTATCGTTTCTAATATCCTAATTGTTTCCCCACTTACAGGCCCGAGTTTATTTGGAAACAGTGCATTGTAAATCAAAGATCAGGTGGTACTCTAGTGACATATATTAAACACATTTATTTACACTAAGATAAAATTACACCAACTGTACGATAGGGAGATTACTCCTTCTACCTATCTGTTAAAGCTAAACGTTAAAATTTCCTATTTAATTCTTGGCAATTATACAACATAAAATATTCTTTCACTTTCCTGCTTACTAAATAAAATTCTTATCTATTCATAAGGAAATTAATTTTCTATACTATACTAAGCTATTACAAATATGTACTTCAATTACTAACAAGCCAATAAAAAACTTACACATAGACACTGTTTATTCTTAGCACCTTATATTTAGCAGTCCACTATAAATGGTTCTCCTAGATTACATAAACAATAGAACATATAAAAGGAACAAACTCACATGAGCTCTGGCATCTTTGTCGCACACTTATTCAAGGTTCCGTTCTAGTCCTAAACTTTTCTTCCATCTCAGGCTTTGGATTTCTTCCTACAGTATCTCGTATCACCGGCGTCTCATCAGGAATGTTGCAGGGTCTGAAACACAGATTTCCGGCACTCATGGGCTTGGGCGAGGGGAATCCAACGTATGGAGTATAAGCATTCTTCTCCGGTACAGAAGTCCACTCCTCAGTCAATAGCTCTCGGCAGCCTTCCGCTGCTAAGTCATAGCTTTAGACGACTTCCTGGACTCCAGTGGACTGCCATCCTTCTCTTCTCTGCCTCCATCCAACTTGACCTAGCCGAAAAGTCGTGTCCTTGATAGACGATTGCGATATTCTCGTCGACGTCTTTTATCTCCCCTTCTTCGGAACCTTGCGTGAAGGGTTGAGATCCCCCCCCGAAGAATTCGGCGCGACTCCTTGATCCCTTACTAACACTGACTATTTCTTTCTTCTCTAAGTGCACTCCTAAAATCCGTTTTGTCAGACAGCGGAACTTTGTCTGATCCGTACTGACCCTTTTAACATTGGCCTTGAAGATGATCACATACAGAGCTCGTAAACAAAAATTTCTTATTCACTTAGTCAGAACAATAATATAAAGTTTCTGGTGGCAAAGCATTACTCTTGTTTTTACTAAATTTGGACGTTCTTTGTTTACAAAGTTTGAGCAAATTAATTCCCAACGGATTATTTACATAGGCTTTTAGCATTCTTTATACAGAGATATAAAAGGTTATTTTTATAACACAATCATTTGAGATGTGACCTCTGTAAAAGTCGATGTAAAGCACTTGTAAAATTCTAAACTACATCGAATTTTACACAACACCGAACTCAAGAAATAGTGAAATAAGGCTAAAATATGGCATAACAGGAGTCAATGCTTCTTGAGATGGCTGATTACTCTTCTCGGTATCAGACCCTATAGGGAATGTGTTTGGGGATGCGAGTATCTAAAAGCAATTTCTAAATGTTTTCTGCACAGCAAGCCACATGATATGAATTTTCATAGCAGTACAGCCTGCAAGAATATATGTCACTGAATGATAGTGACCAAGGCACCTTGAAATCAAAACTGTGAAATAGGCCTATGGAGCAACAAGTCACTACACAGCAAACGACTTAGGTGTTGTCGATTATTCATATTAGTACTTCATGATATAAATAACACCAAGAGATGAAAAAATAAATTAATTTATCGAACTTACTAATATTTTGCTGGTTTTCTACCCAGCATCATCAGAGCACAAATTATAACTGTGATAAGCATACAAGCACTATACTAAAACATAAAAAAAAATTAAATTTGCAACTGACACAGAACCAATACCCTAACAAGGTGCTCTCTATGGATCAGTTAACCATATAGTTAATTTGGAGTCAGGCTATCTAGTCTCATAATGACTATCTCCCAGATCTTTGGCAAATTAATGAAACCATACTTGAGGTTGGAGGAGAGTGCTTCATAGCAGATGCCGATTCTAAACATAGTCCTTAAGATCTATAGCGACTTCTGTGTAAAACTGATGTTTTCTTCCATTTTATCCTATGGAAAGGAGTATTCTGAGCAAGGTCTGCTAGTTCCCACTTGTCATAAGGATGATCATGGGTGTAATTTTTGTATTCTTCAAGGAAAATGCTAACTGATCTACCAGTCTATCCAAAGTAGGCCAAACTGCAGGCACTAGAAATTTTATACATTCCAGGATGTGCAAGAGGTTGGTGAAGTTGATCTTTAGAAATGCAGATGAAGGTAGCTAGCAGAATAAGTGGTTTAAAAAGGACATAGAGATCATATTTGAAGAGAACTTCAGCTATCTTTTCTGATGTGCTCTTAATATAATGGGATTGAAATAGTTTTGCTGTGATCCTGTGTGTTGGTTGTAGGAGGAATGGGATTTGCTATTTTATAAGATGAAAATCTCATTTCTAAGAGAAAAAACCCCCAAACACTTTTGACTGAAAGCAGAGAATTCACTTTCAGCTGAAGTCTTATAAGAGTTCCTTGCATCCTAAAATTCATCCAAGTCATCTCAAACAAATGTCAAACATGACTGCACCACAGAGGTACTACTTAAAAAAAATACAAAAAATTAAAAAAGATCGAGAAAGAGTGAAACAAGCTACTTCACCTCATCAACCATCTTGCTAAGGTAAAAACAGTAGAGTTGACTCTCCATAGCAAGCACTACTGTAACATACTTGCCCACCAGTGGCGGCTCGTGACTTGAAATCATGGGGGTGCTGCAACTTTTGAAATATACATACACACTGTAAATACAGTGTACTTACAGTGTGTATTGGATAATTTACATTGGATAAAATATCAAAATTATGGTAAAAATTTAAAAAATAATTAATCATGAAAAAATATTGTTTATTATCAATAAAATTATACAGTTTAGTATAATTCAAAATTACTTAAAAATTCTGAGGTCATAATTGTCAATAACCCCAATAATGTTCTAAAATAAAAACTATAACAAATGTTATGTCTTTAATTGTAATGTCTAAATCTTTAAAGAGACTGAGTAAACACGATAAGCACTACGAACACTACTACTGGTGCAAATTGCATATAAACAACAGTGGAACTGCGCGACAGACAGTGCTGCATTATGCTAATAGCTCGCATCTCACTATGACGTGCATATACTTGCGCTCGTAGCAATATGACACTGTGATAAACACAGTCCTGCTAGCGTCCTTCGCCCTCCTGAGTGCTACAAGATGAATGTTTATTATTTTTTATACAAAATAAGATAATTGTATAGGGTTGTTGATGATAAAATTAAATATTACAAGCAAATATAAATAAATTAATAAATATATTTATATATCAAGAAAAATTGGAGATGCTGCAGTTCCGCAGTGCCTATGCACGAGCCGCCCCTGTTGTCCACTATAACAAACTACTGAAAAGTCCTGATCAAAGCACCATAAGTACAATGTCATGCTATGCCAGAAGAAATTCACTATAGCATATGCACTATAACCAACTATTTGTTAGGAGAATACAGTAGTTCCCCCTTATCCATGGGTGATATGTTCGAAGATCCCCCACCCCCCCAGTGGATGCCTGAAACCACAGATAGTACTGAACTCTATGTGTACTATGTTTTTTCCTATAAATTTTAATTTAAAAATTAGGCATAGTAAGAGATTAACAAAAAATAACTAATAATAAAATAGAATAATTATCGTATAGCAATATACAATATAATAAAACTCTCGTAAACTCCCATGTTAACTAAATGACTGTTGGAAAGGAAAGAGTAACTTGTGAAATGGAAAAATTCAAATTGTACTAATGAGTCCCAATTTTCTTTGGTTGTGCTGTTATAACTAAAAAAGGTAAGAAATTGCATGATATGCAAATTTTGAAATTTTAGGTGTATTCAATTCCTTCCAGTTTTAACCCTCAGTGACTAACTCATAGTGCATTAATACTATGGGTGAACTTCATGATATGGACACAATGCTGATGATGGTTTGAATGAATACATTTCGGAAGACTACCAGTCAGTGGAACAATAATCACAAATGGAATTTGGGAATAGAATGTTGAGGCAAAAATTCAGTTCTTTAATATTCAAATGCACTTGCACACTTTGAGTAATAGTTAAAAAAGCATCACAGGCTTATTACACAATAATATCACTCAAAAAATACAAGTGTACTGATTTTTGCCTAGACATTATTTTTGGATTTTTAACCTAATTGTTACTTAGGTAGAGTGATTACTTGTATCTTCAGAATCCACACTTGTTCTCTGTTCTCATTTTGTGATGGTGAAGAATTAATTTCCTGGAAAAGAACACTGACATCACAATAATATGTAACCACCTCAAATTTGGCTAAAATATTTGTTGTATTTTCAGCAGTACTAAAAGCTCAATATTTTAAACCAAAGAGCAGATGTTTTCACTGTTATAAAGACAATGCTGTGAGACAAATAGCTTCTCTATTTTTTATTTTATTTATTTATTTTTTTGCAAAAACCTTAGTTGAGAAATCTGCAAAAACAACAAGAGCAAAGAATGAATTACTGTGCACAAATATTAACAAAAGTTAAAAGCTGTCACTCACCCTTAGCAGTAAAGAAATACTACACTAAGATACTGCCATGCAATATCCTAAATACTGTAATGCAGGTATTGCATCTCTACTTTTAAAAATGTTCAAGTTTCGTTGCCTGATGAAAAGATGCTGCCAAAAGGAATATTTTTGTTTCTTACTAGGCATGAAGCTTATTCTAAAGATGCATTCCTTTGTAACATTGTTTTTCACCATCCCTCTCTCAAATTAAACTGACAATTTGCAATTATTTGATTAGTACAACTGAATACATGCATATGTTAATAACTGTTTCAAATAACTCAAACAATGCTGATCTTGTTGGCCAAGTGGACTGTCTAATTTCCAACTACAAACTCTGGGTTCAAATTTCACTACAGAATGTATTTTTTAGATAGCAGATGAGTTTTAATACTTAGTGAGACCTGTTTATTGGAGTCCTGAAGTGGCTTAAAAAAAAGCACCATGGTCAACATAGGTGTATATACTATAGATTTGTAATCTTTCATGCATTAGCAAGAAATTAGACTATCATAAAAAATCTGAAACAATAGTTTACTTTTTCTAGAAAGAAAAGCTTAATTGTAATGTTAAGAGTTAAAAGATTTCATAAATGATGACCAGCCTGAGTTTATTTACTATTATTTATAATTTTAAACACAATTAAGCAAAAAAGTAAAGAAGAATAAAACTAACATATTATTTTGAATATCTTTACCTAATGATGCTTTAAATTTAAAATACATACCTTTATAAGTGATACAGCTACTGCTGTAGATTTGACTTTACCTACTAGTGGCTTGCATGCATTCCCAACAAATTTATGAGGTAAAACAAAGATAAGAAGATCAGCATCTTTGGCTGTCTCAAATACATCTGTAACTGCAACCTATTTAAGCATAATAAGAATAGAAAGCCAATTATAAGTACATAATTTTAAAAAAAATTAAAGTATTGAAAACGTTCCCTAGATAATACATGAAAATGATACCTGCATCCAAATAATTTATTAGACAGCATATAATAAAATTTCTGAGCTAGTCAAAATACTGGTTTCATTATACTAACCAAGAACTGTAAAAAAAATTCATAAAGAAAGCAATTGTGTGAATTAGATAACCAACTTCTCTGTGCTCTGTGTTTCTGGCTGCTTTTGACTGTCATTTCAATGTATACAAATTAGTTAATCTCTTGTCACTAGTTCACCTTATTCACCCTATCATTTTCTCTTTCAAATTGCTGACTTTAATAAGAGGTTTTTTGATGGCATCACTCAATTTTAAAATCTGTATAATCTTAATAAACTGGAATAACAAATAGCTAAAAACATAAAATTAAAATTTCAGTAAAAACTGTTTCTACTTAATTTCACTTTCCAATTTTAAGAAATAAAAGCATTATTTCAGTATTATATACAGAAGAAACTATTTCTATAATTTTATCCAACAGCATGTAACCTATTTAAGAAATAGGCCTGGCTGGCTGAGTGGTTACCGTATCCACTCTCCAGCCAAAAGGCTGAGGGTTCGAATCCCGCGAGCATGGATGATGTGATTGTCTCTGGAAAAACTGGTGGTGGTGGTGGTAGATGGCATTGGTGTAGTTGTAGTCAGTTGGTGGATTGAGTAATTGAGACAGCATTTGACACCTCCAGGGAGTCCTTGGACTCCCTGGAGGTGTCAAATAATAATAATAATAAATCATAGCAATATAAGAAGGATTTTTATTTAAGTTCTGTTGATCTGGAAAAGATACATAAGGTGCCAAGAGAGCTGTTCAGAACAGTACAGTACAGTATAGAAGTACATAGTCAAAACTATGCATGGTAGGAATGTTTTTCTTATGCTTTCTAATTTGACAGTATTTTCATTGAGGTTCAATAGTCAAGCAACAAAAAGGGAAATATACAATTTGTTACAGCAGTTTCAATTTATTTAAAGAATCCAGAAGAGACTTATACAAGATTTATTTAGGATTATACCATCACCTACATAAAGCAGAGCTAAATATCTCTGATTTTGATATGTTTAATGCCACTTTCCTTCACAATATATCCATGTAAATGAATAGCAAGGGAGATGGTCTGCACCCTTGTGTCATACTTAATTTTTGCACTATCTTCCTATATCACATTCAGTTCTGCTGCTTACTAACAACTAAAGTATATAGGCTATATACTGCTATACTGTACCATTCTGAACAGCTCTTTTGGCACCTTATATGCCTTTTCCAGATAAACAGAACTTAAAAACAACACTTGTTATAATGCCATGATTTCTGTTTGTCTTGAAATAAAAATCTGATCCTGATAACTATTTGACTTGAATGTTTCCCTACCACAATTTTTTTCATCAGCTTTATGTTATGTTTTCAAAAATCTTACGCTCAGAAGAGAAGTTCCTCTGAAATTCTCAGTTTTACTCCCATTTTTATAAATGGTTACAATGAGAGCTCCACTCCCACTACTTGGAATTTGGGCTTCTGACCAGACTTTCTAAATTTTGTACTGTAGCTACTATAAAACTTTTTATACCTGCATATTTGAACATTTCTGATTGAATATCCTTCTACTCTAGCAACCTAGTTGGGTGAGTGGCCTTATTTGAGATCTGATGTGGCTTAAAAAAGCCATGTTTGGTCTCTAGAGCAGGGTTTCCAGGGAAAAAAAACAACAACAACAACAGCCTACCCACGGCACAAATGTACTATAAACCTTTCATGGGTGAGACCAAGATAAAAAAAAAAAAAAAAAAAAAAAAAAAAAACCTTTCATATTTCTGTTTTTTTCTACATTCAGATGAGAATGAATTTTGTTGTTCAGTGTGAGACCATTGTCCTCTTAATGGATGCCTTAAAAATTTCACCTTTGATTTCTAGAGTGGGGTTTCCAGACTATGTAAAAAAATAAAATTAAAAAAAAAAAATGCAAAAAAACATATACAATTAGCCTACCTAGTACAAATGTACTTTACTGAAGCATTTCATGGGCAGGAGCCACATGAAGAAAAAAAAAAAGGCCTGATTACTTATGGATGCATTCTTCTTGAATCTTTTCTACTACAGCCATTGCTCATCTCATTTTATAATCTTTCAAAGGAATTATTCTAAACACCCAGTATAATCTTGAGTTTTTATATCACCTTTATTTGATTCTTTTTTCCAGCACCCTTTTAAGCCTTCATTTTCAAGTTTTTTCAATAGTCTCCAGAACATTTTGCCACTTTAACGATAAAGACCAACATTTAATGTATAATGCTTATTTGCATAAAAAATAAAAATCAAACTTCTGATATCTATTACAAATTTGTCTGGTTAACTGCATAATGCTTATTTACATATGTTTTGGCATACCCAAACCGTGCTAAATTTCACAATTTCTAACACATTTTGTAACAGTTAACTACTTAAATGGTTTTTTGAAAAATATATTTTTGTTTTTTTACAGAAATTTGATTTCATAAAATTTTAGAAATTTTTCTGTGTGCTGATTTTTGAAGGTGGAATTTTGTGGAGGAACACGCTTGTCAGGCCATTATATACAGTACTGAGTTATTCAAGTTGAAATGACACTTAAGGAAGATGAAATGCAAGACAAATAAACAGTTTTAACATTTTCATAAGTATACTTTGTTTTTTTTTGTTGTTTTACAATCATACTAAAAATTTATTAAGAGAGAAAAGAGAATGGAAACATAACACTTACCACATTAGTAGGAATTTTAAAATTTGGTAGGTATTTAACATTTTCATGTTGTTCATTAATTACTTCACTAAGTTTCTTTCCACCTAAATCTTCTAATACTTCTTCAAATACATACATCCTAACTTCCTCTTCAAAATAATCATATTTTTTTACATTTTCTCCAATAATTCGGGCTATTGCAGTACCCCTAATATAAAAAAAAAAAAAAATAAAAGTCAGGAATTATCATACTGCTTAATAAAGTAGTATGATAATTAAAAAAAATTTATTAGATTTTTAAATTAATTTTTCAGGGTCACTTTAAGGATCAATGCTAGATAAATAACTATGTGAGTTCACATTCCAGTTGAGGCATATGGAGAACCAACAGGACTTCTGACCTAATGTCCAATTCTCACCTTCTCATGGGCAGCTATTTAGTAGTCATTAACTTGGATACTGAATGAATGACATGGCGGGGAAAATATGGGATACAGCTGACCAAACTCTGTTCCTATTGGCTGAAATGAAAACAAAACTATGTAATTTCATGCCAGCTAGGCCAGTGCCTAGTTAAACAAGGCTTCTGTTGTTTTTATCATGGAACAAGGGCAAACACAGCTACTAGAATAAACTCCAAATCACCATCAACAATTCAAGATTAACACTATCAGTATATAGGTATGAATGGAAAAGAAGTGCAACTGGTAGAAGAATCAGTAAATCATCAGGGCAGTACAACTGAGGTTATCAAAACATGATATACTCTACCACAGGTCTTGTGTAGCTCAGTGGAAGTGCTGTTTGCATCCTCTGCACAAGGCTGCCCAAAGATAGACTTAAGTTGAAACTGAAGGAACTTTTTCTAAGCCTTTCTTCAACCAGTTCCTGAGTTAGTTGATCTCCGATATAGGAAAGTAGGTTTTTAAAAACCACAAACTCAAAAACACACACAGAACTCATACTATATCAGACAATAACATATCTTGTTAGGGTTAGTTACTAAGAGATGTCAGCACATGTTTGGCAGCCTCTTCATCAGTTGCCACTTAAAATTAGTGATAGTCATGGGTCAGCTATATGATTTATGATGAACTGCCCATTCAGTCTCCAAAAGCTAGATAGGGTTAAAAAGGTCTTGCCTACTCCTTATACGGGAATAAAAGGCTTTAAATCATTTTTTTTTTTAGCTGAGCTGATTTATACTCTACCTCATAATGTTCAGCGAAAGAAAGGAATAGCTATAGTATTAAACACTAAACAACAACAAGATAATCTTCTAGAATGGCAAGCAATATCAAGTAGAGTAATGTGGGCAAATATCAAAATAAAGCCTTAGTAGAACCCTATGGTTCACAGAGGGTTCTACTAAAGAAGAAGTGGAGAAAATTTGAGACTAAAGGTGACAAAGAAAAATAAAAAAGATGGTTCTTGGAGATCTAAACAGTAGAGTAGGAAATAAATACCAGAAATGTTTTGAGAAACTATGAGAAAAGAACAAAGCTAAGAATACTGGACTAGTCATTACCAATACCACGTTCCAACATAAAGATGTGCATGAATTTACATGGGAAAAGACAAGAAATAAGAAGTCTCACTGACTACATTCTTGCTGGTTATACAAGAGCATAGATGGGATTGAAATAGGAAGGGATCAACAGTTAGATTTCAGCAGGATAAAACTGAAGACAATACTAAAAGAAAAGTGTGTAAGAAAGTTTGCTGGGCTGGTTGGCTGAGTTGTTTAGCATATCCACTCTCCAACAGGTTGTGAGTTGAGTCCTGCCATGAGTACAGATACTGTAATTGTCTTTAGGTGGAAGATAAATTAATTGCATTGCCCAGCATGAGATTGCTAAGCCACTTAAGGGAGGACTGAAGTGGCTTGAAAAAGTTCCATGTTTAGTCTCTAGAGTAGGGTTTCCAAACTATGTCAAAATAAATAATATAATATATATAATTAATAAATAGAAAAAAAATCATAATCTTTAGTGAGGTTACAACAGTGAGAACCACACCCAAAATTACAAGGTTAAATCAACATAGAGGTCAAACATTTGCAATACATGAGCAGGAAAAGGGTCAAAGCTGTATAACTGAGAGGAGACCTCCACATAGCCTTTAAAGGAATGCAGAGAACCGACCAGGGCTTCTGACCTAATGTCCAATCCTCACCTTCTCGTGGTGCACCCTGTTGGGTATCTACTTTGATACTGAACGGACGAGGATGGGCTGGCAATTGGGATTTAGCCGACCAAATTGTATTCTTATTGGTTAAACCAAAATATAGAATGATGGTACAACATGACAAAATTTCATGCCGGCTGGGGCGTCGCCCGGTTAAACAAGGGCCCCCGTTGTTTTCACCAGGGAACCAGGGCAAACAGCGAAAAGTCAGCTACTGGAACAAATCTGAAAATAAACCCCAACTCAACATCACCAGAGTTAAAGATCGGTACTATCAACGTAAGAAGCCTGAATGGCAAAGAAATGGAGCTAACTGAGGAATTAGATAAGTACCAGATCGACATAATAGGGGTGACTGAAACAAAAAAGACAACAACTGGTGAGATCTTTCTGAGCAATAAATACAAAATGTTATATTCAGGCAATGACAATCAAGGAAAAGAAGGAGTAGCCATAGTATTCAACACAAAATACAAGGCTAATCTTCTTGAATGGCAGTCAGTCTCAAGTAGAGTAATGTGGGCAAATATGAGAATGAGGAACTGGACAAAGAGACTTATTTGTGATTATGGTCCCACAGAAGGTTTTACTAAGGTAGAAGTGGAGGAATTTTTTGAGGCTTTAGAAAAAGCAACTAACACAATGAAAAATGAAAAGTTGGTCCTTGTTGGGGATCTAAATAGCAGAGTAGGAAATGATTGTGAGACATACAAAAATATTTTGGGAAAATATGGAGAAAAGAGCAAAGCTAATAATAATGGCAAATATCTGCTGGATTTCTGTTCAGGACATGGACTGGTTATTACTAACACCATGTTCCAACATAAAAATGTGCACAAATTCACATGGAGAGAAATGGCAAAGAATAGGAGAAGTCTCATTGACTATGTTA
The DNA here is from genome assembly GCF_054136105.1 of Typopeltis vanoorti. Lineage (NCBI taxonomy): Eukaryota > Metazoa > Arthropoda > Arachnida > Uropygi > Thelyphonidae > Typopeltis > Typopeltis vanoorti. The sequence goes on along the minus strand of NC_143572.1, from coordinate 46,626,413 downwards.
TTGTTGATAGTGATGTATTCTCCCTGGTGCAGGACACCAGAGTGTACAGAGGATTTGAAATTGGAAGTGATCACTATTTAGTCTTGAGCAGGATAAAAATTGAATTTCATATTGAAAAGAATAACATGTAAGAAAGTTTTAAAGCGAATAAAAGTTGAGCAACTCTCAGATGTGATCTGTAGACTAAAATACAAAAAGATTATTGAAGGAAAAATGAAAGAGTTTGAGAACAGGAATCAAACCTTGGAGATTCAGTGGCAAACTCTGAAGAAAACATTGATTGAATCTGCCAGAGAGGCATGTGGTGAGGTTGTTTGTAAGGATAAAAAAAATCAGTACTCCCTGGTGGACACAGGAAGTTAAAGAGGCAGTGAAGGAAAAGAAGAAAGCATACCAAACGTTCCTGTCAAATAAGTCAACTTGTGCTCTTAGAGAATATAGAGACAAATGCAAGAATGCTAAACACTGTGTAAAACTAGCTAAACAAAAGTCATGGGAGGACTTTGGCAAGAATATAGAAAATAAATATCAAGAAGGTGGCAAAATATTCTGGAGGTTGTTGAAGAAGCTTAAGAATGGAGGAAAGAGTGCCATAAAAGGAATTAGAGATGATAAAGGTGACATAAACACTGGAATAAAAGATATCCTTGAAGTATGGAGTAATTACTTTGAAAAACTGCTAAATGAAACAAGCAGTGATGACAGCACAGTGGTAAAAAACACAGACCAGGCATGCAGTCAGGAATACATATCCATACTTGAAGTAGAAAAAGCCATCAAAAGCTTGAAATGTGGAAAGGCAGCAGGAGTAGATGATGTTCGACAAGAAATGCTGAAGTATGGTGGTATAAGAGTCTTACAGTGGCTGCACTGCATAGTTCAGAAAGCCTGGACAGAGGGACGAATTCCCGATGATTGGAGTAGAGCTCTCATAGTCCCATATATAAAAAGGGAAATAAAACTGCATGTGAGAATTACAGAGGTATTTCCCTACTGATGTAAGTATACTTGAGAAACGGTTGAGAAGAATTGTGGAAGAAAAGCTTGGTGAAGAACAAGCTGGATTCAGGCCAAATAGAGGCTGTCAGGATCAGATCTTCACTTTACGACAAATAGTCGAGAAGGCATGGGAATATAACAAACATCTGTATTTAAGTTTTGTCGATCTGGAAAAGGCATATGACAAGGTGCCAAGAGAGAAGCTATTCAATAAGCTGCAGTTATATGGTGTCAATGGGACATTATATCAAGCAATACTTAGTCTTTATTTGAGTTGTAAGTCAGCAGTTAGAATTGAAGGAAGTACAGGAAGATGGTTTAATGTTAAATCTGGTGTGAGACAAGGATGTACATTATCCCCTCTGTTATTCATTATCTATATGGATCACATTATGAAGGAAAGTGGTATTAAACATGATATCAAAATTGGAGATGGTTAATGTCAGCTCTTTGCTTTATGCGGATGATGTTATACTTCTAAATAAATCCGCTACAAGTCTGCAAGATTCTCTGACTAAATTGAATAGCTGTTGTAATAGATATGGTATGAAGGTCAGCAATAAAAAGACAAAGACAATGAAAATAGGCAGAATCACTGAAAATGTCAACAGTGTTGTGAATGGAGAATCTGTGGAACAAGTAAAACATTTCAGCTATTTAGGCACGATTTTTACTGAAGATGGCAAATTAAATATAGAAATAGACAACAGAATCAGCAAAGCTGGTATGGTGGGAAGTCAATTGAATAAATTCATATGGAATAAGAGAGAAATTAGTCGGAACACTAAATTAGCTGTATACAAGACAGTGTTCAATCCAGTTTTAACTTATGGATCTGAGAGCTGGGTCAGAAGTAAAACACTTGACTAAAGACTAGAGACTTCAGATATGAGAGTCCTGAGAAAGATTATAGGCGTGAACAGATGACATCAATGGCAGTATCATATTAAAAACGAGGATATTAGGAAAGAACTTGACATTGTCAGCATCCAGGAATGAGTTAGCAGAGCTAATCTCAGGTGGTATGGTCACTTAAACAGAATGGGCGAGGAAAGATTAGCAAAACAAGTGTTCTCTGCCAGGTTGGCAACAAAACGACCTAGAGGAAGACCAAGATATAGGTGGATTGATACTGTACAAAGTGCTTTAGACGATAGAAATATAAGATCTGATAATGTTGGAGTCTTGACAAGTAACAAGACTGATTTGGAGGAAAATTGTAGATAGGAAATTAATAATGATGTAATTTTTTTCATGTAGTACTATCATATCCTGTACACCCCCTTGAGGGTACATGGCAGGAATTTGATGATGATGATGATGAGCAGGAAAAAAAAAAAAGTGTTTCACCTTATTATTAAATACTCTGGATAATTATCTAGCTCCTGCTGATAACACCTCAATAAAAGTCAAAACCAGTCTGGTTAGTGACCCTTCTCAATGTTTTTTGCATTATGAGATACTATGGGAAGTAATGTAAAGTCAACAGCCTTTATACATAAATAGAGAAGTCACAAAATTGCTTCACCTATGCTTCACTCTCACTTTAATTAGGCTTGTTTTCTGTTTCTGGTGTTCTTGTTGTATGAAATAAGACTAAAATGAAAAATCTAACTCAAGTTGGATGGCAAGCATTTTACATGACAATTCAAGGCCACATTTCCCTTTAAGTATCTGACAGTATATGGAAAAGTACAGATAACAAGTGCTTCTTTGCCTTCCATAAAGTCTTAACACAAAACACTCCAGACTTCATCTGTTCTAAGTTAAAAGAACTGGTCTATGGAAAATGCTTCATTACCACTGATGTCTCTGCTAAAGTGATCTCACTTATCAAACACATCAACAAAAAATGTTTGCTGAGAAAAATACAACACTTACCAAATACTTGGAAGTAGGTGATAAACTGGAATGGAGATTATACTGAATCCATGTAAATTTATTTTCTTAAATAAATGTTTAGTTAAACGACAGAAATTCTGTGTGTGCAGAAATTCAGAAACAACCCCCCCCATGGTTTTTTTAGTATTGCGAAACCAATAGTATTGGTTTCACAATACCTATAAAGAAAAATAAAATATTTTTCTCAATAAAGAAAAATAACAACATTCTACACAAAATGTATATTTTTCTTTCTTTCTTTCTTTTTTGTTATAAATAATAATAATAATAAAAATAAAATGAATCCTTAAGTGACACATCCAAGGACTTGTCAAGAGAGACGGCACTTTACAACTCTCCATCTCCACCATTTAATCCAGCATCTTGAGGATTCTAATAATTGAGCACAAGGTTTGTCAACAGAAAAGGAGGAATGGAATGTACTGTCATCAAGAAAGATATAGATAGGATTGAAAGTCTGTGAGAGTAGGTCTTTTATACACAAGAGGAAGAAAGTGGGTGGAAGAACAGAACCAGTACTCCTACATTAGTGGGGAAATTCTGAGGAGAGTAAACCGTCCACCATGACACACAGTGAGTGACCAGTGAGAAAGTTGACAATCCAGTTGCAGAATAAGGAAGGCAGACCATAGGATGGCAGTTTGTCAAGTAGGTCCCTGTGCCAAACCCGATCAAATGTCTTTGAAATGTAGAGGGCAACCACATGAGTTTCTCCAAATTTCTCCATGGCTCGAGTCCAGAGGTGGGTGGTGAAGGCAACAAAATCAGCTGTAGATCACGAGTGGTGGAATCTACACTGCTGGTCATTGGTTAATTGATATGACTAGGTAGTTCAAGAGTTGGTTGTTGATGACCTCCATAATTTTAGAGAGAACAGAAGTGAGGGCAATTGGATGGTAGTTCGTTGGTTGACTTTTATCACCTTTCTTTGTGATGGGCTGGATGTGGACCTGCTTCCATGTTGTAGATGCCAACTGAATAGGACAGACTGAAGAGTGGATACAAGATAGGTGTTAGTTCTAGGGCACAATGTTTTAACACAATAGGTGGGAGACCATCAGGACCAGATGACTTGTTTGTGTTCAGGCCATTGAGGATTCTTCAGATTTCTTTGTGATGAAGGGAGCTGTTCTTGGTAGTGTGGAGGGAACTTAGCCTTGTCCTTAGGTGAAGTAACTACAGTACCATCCAATTGTGAGAGTGGTGGAAACCTGGGTGGGGTAGAAGTTGCACCCAATGGCCTTTGCAAGGGACCAGAAGGAGCGACTGCAATTTCAACAGGAGGTGAGTTTGCAGTATTTGGTCCTTTTAAAGTCTGACTTGGATTTGGTGATGATTCTTTTACAACTGTTGCAGGCTGCAGTATAGGGAGAGGGTAGCTGGAGTTTTGTTCTTGAGCCAATTGTGGTAAGCAAAGGTTTTTTTCTTTTACAGCACTGGCACACTTTTTTGAGCACTAAGGCTTGGATGGTAGCCGAGCATTTGGAGTGGAATAAGGGATAAATGCCTTCATTCCTGTGAGGATGATTTCTGGTATTTTGTCTGAGGAGGTGTTTGGATTGGTAGAACTGAAGCAGTAGTCAGACAATGGGAAAGAGGAATAGAAGTTGCAGGAGGTCCTCCCAGTTGGCACCCTTGTAGTGCCAAAGAACACGAGACTGAATTGGTGGGTGGAGGCTGTTCCATGGCAACAGAGACTTGTATGAGGTTGTGGTCTGAATTAACAAGAGGACAGTATACCTGGAAGGGATCAAGTGTGTTGGCAAATTGGAATGTGGAATGAGTAGACCAGTATTGGAAATAAAAAGGCATTTCCGAATTGTTAATTTCTTTGGAAAATTTACTTTCCCTTAATCATGCCATTTATCATCAAAAATTTGCTCTTCTGAATTCTTCAGTGTGGCAACTTTAAAACTTCATTTCTGAGCACCTTTTGACATTTCAGATTTCTGATGGCCTTTTCTACCTCAAGTACTGATAAGTACTCCAATTGCATTCCTCTTTAATATTTTCTATACATTTTTCTGTCACTACCAGGGTTTCTGCATCTTGGCCACTGTTCTCTTCCCAGAACTCAAGACTTTTTTTGTTTTTTCCAAGTCATGGGAATTCCCTGGACCATAAAGTTTTACTTATGAAAATTATTTTTCAAGTATATTTTTTATATTTTTATAAAATGCCTATAACTGCTAAATAAATGACATAATTAAAGAGAATTCAAGAATGGGTAGATAAAAACACGCTATTGTATGAGGGTCAACATGGCTTTGTGAAGGGTTGGTCATGCCTTAGTAATTTATTATGATGATTTTGCAAAGGCATTTGACAAAATACCACATAGAACTCTGTTACGCAAATTAGAACAAATGGGGATGGATATGACACTAGTTAAGTGGATAGGAGGGTGGCTGCTGGACAGATATCAAAAAAGTGGTATATGGAGGGAGACAGAATCAAGGCAAAAACAGGTGACTAGTGTGCCACAAGGTTCAGTATTAGGACCATTGCTGTTTAATTTGTACATAAATGATATAGGAAATAACCTGAAAGGAAATATTCAGCTGTTTGCTGATGATGCGAAATTAGATAAGGGTAATAGTTAATCAAGGCGATGTGGAGAGCTTGCAGGATGATTTAAATAGGCTATCAGTATGTGTGTGTGAAAAAGATAATGGGTATCAGTTTAATGTGGAGAAATGTAAAGTTCTGCATTTAGGGATAAACAGATTACAAGCCATGTATTACAGTGATGGCACTATACTCGAGGAAATAGATGAAGCTAGGGATTTAGAGGTGGTGGTAGACACACGGTTAAAGTTTAGAGGACATATTGCTATAGTTGCTAAGGTAGCCCATAACATTACTTGGCTATTGAAGAACACATTAACAAGTAGAAATAAGGAAGTTGCTATTCCTCTTTATAAGGCCTTGATACACGCACATCTGGATTACTGTGCCCAAGTCTGGTCCCCTGGATTTCTTGGAGATGTGGAAGCAGTGGAGAGGATTCAGAGGTGAGTGACCAAGATGGTGAGTGGGCTGTGGAATGTTCCCTATGAGGATAGATTGAGGGTGTGTGAATTGCAGAAGTTGGTTGATAGAAGAAAAAGAGGGGATGTGATAGAAATATTTAAGTTGCTTAAAGGGTTTTATAGGATAGATGCAGGGGAAATGTTTCAGCACTTGGCTAGAGAGACCAGAACAAGGGGGTCATCCTTGGAAGTTGAATAAAGGTGTGGTTAGTAGGGGGGTATGAGGACTAGAGTTTTTGCTTGGAGAATTGTGAATGAGCGGAATGGGCTGCTAGAGTCAGTGAATACTTTGTTGTTAATGGGGGTTCAAGGAGAGGTATCATAGATTTGTGGATAGATTGGCTCTCCCGCGATGTCTTCGGCCTCCATAGAGGAGTCCATATAATAATTATTAAAGGAAAGTAAATTTTCCAATGAACGACAATATAGAAATACCTTTCATTTCCAATACTGGTCTACTCATCTCACATATCCAAACTAAGACTAAAATGGCAGCCCAATTCTGTTAATTCTGATCTCAAAATTAACTTGAAGATATCTGACTGGTTCTTTGGCAAGATATAATTCTACTTTGAAATTGATTCATGTATGAAAGAACTATTAGCAGTTGTTCAAATTGAGAATGTCTTCTGTAGCCAGTCTAGATTCAACCTCACTTAACTTCGTTTTACAAAAGTTTAAAATTGACTAATTGGCCTTAATTATTTTTGAGCTACTTGAAGGTTCCCTATTTTCCTCAGCACTTCTCTTTCAATATTATTCTTGCAATGTTCTAAATGAATAGGCTTTTCCATTAGGTTTTTCCACTGGTATTAGATCCCTTACATGAAATTTGTTTTGGACAATAACTACACTGAGTTGCTTTCTCATTTTAACATTTTTTATAATTTAAAGTGTTTCTAAACTTCAAATTCATTTAATTTTATTCTGAAACCAAAGTGAAATGTAGCAATCTTTTGTTTATATTTAAAACAAACAAACTACCTGATAAAAGGAAAAAGATAATTCTGTGAATAAATCGACTTGGAGCTGCTAAACGTAATAAAAATGTCTATTTACATGTGACCATTTCATTGCACTTGATTCACAGTCATATTAGTCATATAATATCTAATATGAACATTTATATGAATATTACTTAATAAATAACAAATGATGCAATCAATAATAAATCTCCAGATTTATAATGGTATAAAAGCATGCAGATTTCAAGAATTCATGGAAATATTCAAATAAATAATTCAAATCCCATCACTGAAACTCACAATAGAGGTTTGCTATGGAACAGATGAAAATTCAGCTTATAAAAAAATGTTATTAAAGAACTTTTCCAACAGTTCAAATCAGCAAACAGTAACAAATGACATATACACAACCCAACCAAGAAAAGTTGTAAACCTATAGCATTTCAGTGCAATAAGGATTAGATAATTCAGGAATCCTTTAAACACCAAAATGGTACTATTTAAAGCTACTTCAGACCTCCAATACATAAGATGGTGGTTTGCACCAGGCAACAAATATTATCTACTACCTAAAGACATTTACAAATATCCATACAATAGCAAGATTTGAACTCTCAGCCTGTAGACTGGAAAGTGGAGACATTATCCACTCAGCCAACCAGATCCATTAATACTAACTAGATATTGTGGGATAGTTATTTTGATCAATTGATCTCATCCATCCATTTAGGATGGGTAGTCTCCTAATGAGGAATTCATGACAAAATTCATGTGGCCAGTTTGTCACTCCTTGCTGCATCCCCTAAGGGTAGTTAGTATTCATGACTGTAATCTGTGTGTGTTCGTGGGGGCCGGTTTGCCTGCTTGTGGGATGAAAAACACCAGATAAACTGGTGGAAAAACCCTGCTGTCCATGCCCAAGACCAGCTGATTAGCTATGGCTGAGGAAGATCTTTAAGCCCCTCACGTCGTCAACAGGAATTGAACCTAGGACACTCCTTCCCCGGCATATGGTTGCAAATGGCAAAGCCACCAGGCTAACCATGCAGACTAATAGTTATTTTGCTCATGGTAATTCCTATTATGAGAAAAAAACAGTCATCTCTCTCTCTGAAAACTCATTTGCATTAACATGTCAGACAGAACCAAAAAGAGAAGGGAATAATGTAATCTGATGCTTGCTAAGAAATCATCTAATATGATTAATTAGATTAGAGAGATACAAGTGATCAAGTTTTAATCTGGGATATATGTTGTGAAACTACAGGGGTTTTAAGAATTAAAGGAATTAAGAACCAAAGAATACCGAGAGAGAGAGAGATCTCGTGAGGCTGTCTGCAAGGATAGAAAAATCAGAACTCCATGGTGGACACAGGAACTTAAAGAGACAGTGAAGAAAAAGAAGAAAGCATATCAAAAGTTCCTGGTGAATAAGTCAGCTTGTGCTTTTAGAGAATATAGAGACAAATATAAGAAAGCTAAATAAACACTGTGTAAAGCTAGCTAAACAAAAGTCATGGAAGACTTTGGCAAGAACATAGAAAATAAATATCAAGAAAGTGGTAAGATATTCTGGAGGTTGTTGAAGAAGCTTAGAAATGGAGAAAAGAGTGCTGTGAAAGGAGTTAGAGATGATAAAGGTGACATAAAAACGGGAGAAAAAATATCCTTGAAGTATGGAGAAATTACTTCGAAAAATTGCTAAATCAAACAAGCAATGATAGCACAGTGGTAAAAAATACTCAACAGGCATACAGTCAGGAATACATATCCATACTTGAAGTAGAAAAAGCCATCAAAAGCTTGAAATGTGGAAAGGCAGCAGGCGTAGATGATATTCGACCAGAAATGCTCAACTATGGTGGTATAAAAGTCTTACAGTGGCTGCACTGCATTGTTCAGAAGGCCTGGACAGAGGGACGAATTCCTGATGATTGGAGTAGAGCTCTAATAGTACCCATATATAAAAAAAAAGGGAAATAAAACTGAATGTGAGAATTACAGTTATTTCCCTACTGAGTGTTCCGGGCAAGATTGATACCAGTATACTTGAGAAACGGTTGAAAAGAATTTTGGAAGAAAAGCTTGGTGAAGAACAAGCTGGATTCAGGTCAAATAGAGGCTGTCAGGGTCCGATCTTCACTTTACAACAAATAGTTGAGAAATCATGGGAATATAATAAACATTTGTATTTAAGTTTTGTCGATCTGGAAAAGGCATATGACAAGGTGCCAAGAGAGAAACTATTCAATGCACTACAGTTATATGGTGTCAATGGGGCATTATATCAAGCAATACTTAGTCTTTATTTGAGTTGTAAATCAGCAGTTAGAATTGAAGGAAGTACAGGAAGATGGTTAAATGTTAAATCTGGTGTGAGACAAGGATGTACATTATCCCCTCTGTTATTCATTATCTATATGGATCACATTATGAAGCAAAGTGGTATTAAATATGATATCAGAATTGGAGATGTTAATGTCAGCTCTGTTTTATGAGACGATGTTATACTTCTAAATAAATCCGCTACAAGTGCAAGATTCTCTGACTAAATTGAATAACTGTTGTAATAGATATGGTATGAAGATGAGCAATAAAAAGACAAAGACAATGAAAATAGGTTGAATCGTTGAAAATGTCAACTGTGTTTTGAATGGGGAACCTGTGGAACAAGTAAAACATTTCAGCTACTTAGGCACGATTTTTAGTGAAGATGGCAAATTAAATATGGAAATAGACAACAGAATCAACAAAGCTAGGATGGTAGGAAGTCAATTGAATAAATTCATATGGAATAAGACAGAAATTAGTCAGGACACTAAATTAGCTGTATACAAGACAGTGTTCAAACCAGTTTTAACTTATGGATCTGAGAGCTGGGTCAGAAGTAAAACACTTGACCAAAGACTATAGACCGCAGATATGAGAGTGCTGAGAAAGATTAGAGGCATGAACAGATAGCATCAATGGCAATATCATATTAAAAACGAGGATATTACAAAAGAATTGACATTGTCAGCATCCAGGAATGCATTAGCAGAGTTAATCTCAGGTGGTATGGTCACTTGAACAGAATTGGCAAGGAAAGATTTTCAAAACAAGTGTTCTCTGCCAGGTTGGCAGAAAACGACCCAGAGGAAGACCAAGATATAGGTGGATTGATACGGTACAAAGTGCCTTAGACGATAAAAATATAAGATCTGATAATGTTGGAGTCTCGATAAGTAATAGACTGATTTGGAGGAAAATTGTAGATGTTAAGTTAGTAATGATGTAAATTTCTCATGTAGTACTATCATATCCTGTACACCACTTGAGGGTACATGTCAGGAATTTGATGATGATGAAAAAGGAATATGACAAGGTGCCAAGAGAAAAGCTATTCAAAATGCTACAGTTATATGGTGTCAATGGGGCATCATAATAAGCAATACTTTGCCTTTGAAGGAAGTACAGGAAGATGATTTAATGTTAAATCCAGTGTCAGACAAGGATGTACATTATTCCCTCTGTTATTCATCATCTATGTGGATCACATTATGAAGGAAAGTGGTATTAAACCTGATATCAAAATTGGAGATGTTAATTTCAGCTCTTTGCTTTATGCAGATGATGTTATACTTCTAAATAAATTCGCTACAAGTCTGCAAGATTCCCTGACTAAATTGAATAACTGTTGTAATAGATATGGTATGAAGGTCAGCAATAAAAAGATAAAGACAATGAAAATACGCAGAAACATTGAAAATATCAACTGCATCGTGAATGGAGAACCTATAGAATAAGTAAAACATTTAAGCTACCTAGGGCACAATTTTTAGTGAAGATGGCAAATGATATATGAAAATAGACAACAGAATCAACAACCCAAGTATGGTAGGAAGTCAACTGAATAAATTTATATGGAATAACAGAGAAATTAGTGAAAACACTAAATTAGCTGCAGACAGTGTTGAAACCAATTTTAACTTGTGGATCTGAGAGCTGGTTTAGAAATAAAACACTTGACCAAAGACTAGAGACCAGAGATATGAGTCCTGAGAAAAATTAAAGACACGAACAGATGGCATCAATGCCAATATCATATTAAACATGAAGATATTAGGAAAGAACTCTCAGGTAGTATGGTCACTTAAACAGAATGGGAGAGAAAGATTAGCAAAACAAGTTTTTTTCTGCCAGGTTGGCAGGAAAAAGACCCAGAGGAAGAACAAGATATAGGTGGATTGAGACAGTAAAAAGTGTGTTAGAAGACAGAAATATAAGATCTGATAATGTTGGAGTCTTGACAGATAACAGATTGATTTGGAGGAAAACTGTAGATAGGAAGTTAGTAATGATGTAAGTTTTTCATGTATTACTATATCCTCTACATCACAGAGGGTACATGTCAGGAATTTGATGATGATGAGAATACCAAGGCATATAAAAAGGTGAAAACAGTGGAATAATAAGCTGCATCACCAGATTTAGAATCACACCTGGTCTACAACTAAGATCAATTAAGATGTACTTAATAGATCCCAGATACTCTAAACACTATTTATAATCTAGTGACCTGAACTCTAAATATGGCTACTGATTCTAAAGATAATGATTTATTCATTGTTAGCAATGTTTTCTCTAAGCTGTGCACATCCACATTGGTCAAAAAGGGAACGCACACAAAATTTATGCTTTCAGAATTTCTAATTTATAGTCAATAATTTCTGAACACACTATAAAAACAATTTATATAATAAATCGTACTTGTCACTTATTTTATTTAGTAATTTCTCCAAATATTACTCTAAGTCTTTCCAACTTAATACATTCTAATTAGTTACTTTCAGACTATGTCATGTGGGCAAACTGATGCTGTTGTCAGCAAGTTGCAGAGGCATACTTGTTTAGAGTATCCACTGTCTAGACAGTATAGTCACACTTGAACTTGTGCAAATGGTGATGGATTTCTGTAGCTACACAGACTTCAGAAAATTAATTTAGTACTCAGTTTTACAGGTTATAAATAAACAAAAAAAAAAAAAAAGGGAGGGGATATTAACATGAGAAATAAATTTATATTAGCAAGTTTAGTGTGTTAAAACCACAGAATGTTACTGTCAAAGTTAAAGCAAAAGGACAGCAAACTTTTAATTTTAGCAGCCAGACAAACAGGTCGAAATGCCATCGCATTAAGAGTTTGTGACTTTTACTATCGTGAATACAGGCTACCCCCCCCACACACACACACCCTGAGTCGGAGACTGGAAAATGTTTTTCATGTCATATCGACTTACAAAAATTAGAGGGAATATTGGTTATGTTATTGGTTAGTATATAGTAAAACAGATAATGTAAGCAAGTAATGATGTGTCAAAATAAAAAAAGCTATTTGATAAACTAAAATACATGAATAAGCTAACACTTACCAGTTTCCGGATCCAATCACAGCAACTCTTTTTTTCTGAGAAGCCATACCTACATCAATCAAAATAAAAATTCATCAGATATAAGCAGTCAATTAGTAAAAAAAAGCAAAAAAATAATAATAATAAATAACTTTAAACAAAAATGCACTATCAAGAATGATTTCAATTATGAAAATCAACTCAATGAACAGACATCCTGTTGGTGAACAAGTTTAATGTTTAATAATTATTTTAGTTAAGAAAGGTAAAAACCCATATCTGTAAGCCAAGCAAGGAAACGTTTGCACATGGAAACCAGTGTTTCACAACAACTATAATTTGTATTGAAAGAGCTAGATCAAATGGTAGCATTATTATTTTTTTCTTGCTACCCGAAGTAGCAAGAAAAAAATTTCACAGTGCAAACTTTAATTTACTTTTTAATTTATTAGATGATGGATATAAGAAACACGTTGGGATTTATGCATGGATTTTCATGTTGGTGTTACATGTTACTAATAAGAAAAATAAGTTATATGATTAAAACGAACAGCATTTACTATCAGAAAAAGATATCAGACTGAACAAAAGAAATTGTACAATATCTGAAATAGAAAAACAAAAACCACTGCATTTGTATACAGAAAAAATGATCTTTTTTTGTTTCATTTGATCTTCTGAATGGGATAAAAATCACAAGGTAATGGTTAAGGTCTTAAAAAAACACTAATACAAGACAATATATAATTCTAATGCCATATAGGTAATATTGGCCAACTTATATCTAAAAGGCTAAACAAAAATTTATTATTCTAATAATCAATTAAATAAGGCAACAGCAACAAAAAAGTAATGTTATAAAATAAAAATAATGTGATGGTTTTTTTTTATTTTTTCATTTCTTACAGGAAATTAAGCACAACTCCTCTAATGTTCTGCAATTGATAGGAAGATGTCCCCCTCCTTAGCCATCAAAAATAGATGTGCCCATTGTTAATGATCTTGAAGATACAAGACCATGTCATACAACATGGTCTTGTCTTAACACTCATTGTTTGAAATAGTGCAATTTCTATAGCTGATTTTTTTTTGAGACAAGAGGTTAAAAGCTGAAGATTCTGGGAGAAAAATCACTACTTGCCTCTACTAACAGAGATCAACTAACTCAGGAACCAGCTTAAAAAAAATGTCTAAAAACAAGTTCCTCTAGTCAGCAACTAGAATTAAACCTATAACACTTTCTTCCAGTGATCTAGCATGGTACTAGAAACAATGCAGCAAGGTTACAAGAGCACCCAGTAATGTTTTAAGTTTGATTTCTTTGCATTAATATTAATAAAACAGGATTTTAAATCATTCTTGAACAAAATCCTTCTTTTACTGATGATAGCACACTCCACTCCTACTTATATGAGGCTTTGCAGTGCTCAAATATCTCATGTTTCAAGATCTATAATAAGTACTCAATATCCTTGATTGGAGTGAAAGCAACCTAGTCAATTCCAATGCTTCCAGAATGCAGTTTTACTTGCTTTCCCATAAAAAAAGACTTAGATCTTCTCTGCTTACTTTTGATAATGCTCAGCTCAACAGTTAAGCACAAATCTCTCTTCTTAGACTGACTCTTACTCTAGACCTTTCCTGGCACAATGATATAGTAGGTGCCCTCCCTTGATAAGTCCTTGAACTCCTTGGAGGCATCATATAATAATAATAAATCACTTCTAAAGCAACAACAGCTTCGAGAAAAACTTGGCACCCTTTTCTGGTCAAGACAGTAGCTGAACAGTTACTCTGTACAAATCCCAAATCCAACCAACATTAGAATACTGCTCTCATACATAGGGGTGAAGCACCTAAGACCTCCCTAAAAATTCTTGCTGCTGTTCAGAAAAGGGCAGTCCAATTGATAAATAACACTTCTCTTACAAACTCTCTTCAGCCACTACCCTACTGAAGATCAGTTTCTGTATTATGTCTCTTCTATAGATATTTTCATGATCACTGTTCAGCAGAATTGGCATCCATTATGCCTCATATATCTGCTAGATCTACAAGAACTCGAGCTAAAGCTGCTCAACATCCTTATACAGCGGAACTGCATACTCACCAAATCTGTCACTCCCAGTCATCTTTCATTCCTTCCACCTCAATTCTGTGGAACAGTCTCTCTCTCTCTCTTATGAAGCACTATCAAGGGAATACAATCAACAGTTCAAGAAGAATATCAACAGATTACTATATTCTTGACCCTGCCCTCACACTGCATTTTTGCTATAGGCTCTTCTGCCTTTCATGTGTGGGATATATTATTATTACATAACACCTTCAGGAAGTCCAACGACTCATCGAAGGAGAGCACCTACTCTACAACTTTGTCTCCACCACTCAATCCACCAACTACATCAATGACATCTACTGCCCACCACCACTAACATCCATGCCCAAGGCAGGATTTGAGCCTGAAGCCTTTTGGCTGGAGAGTGGATATGCTAACCAGTCAGCCAACTAGGCTGGAATTCTTGATGCTGTTCAGAAAGGGACAGTCCAATTGATAAATAACACTTCTCTTAAGATTCTCTTCAGCCACTACCCCACAGAAGATCAGTTTCTATATTATGTCTCTTCTATAAATATTTCCATGGCCACTGTTCAGCAGAACTGGCATCCATTATATAAGTCAAAATTTGAAATGTTTTTTGTCTCTTCATCATTTTGAGCCAGATTAAGCTGTTAAGCCGAAATTCAAAACGTTTCACGTCCAACAACATGTTTGCCTTCATGAGACAACAATTTGTTGGACGTTTCAAAATAATGGAGAACCAGCTTACCAGCCTGGAACTCGGAGGGGGGGGGGGGCATAGGGGAAGAGTCCCCCTGGTATATATATATATATATATCCTATCCTTCTCCTCTGTCCCTTAGGATGGCTTGAGTCCCCCTCCCGTAATGAGAGGCTTACGATCAATTAATGCAGCCAGCTCAACACTCCTTGCTGCATCTCTCTAAGGGCAATATTCATGACTGTAATCCATGTGTGTTCACGGGGATGGCTTGCCTGTTCTGTGGGGCAAAAAACCCGAGTTTCCAAGTGAAACCCCCCCTACCATATGAGACTGGCTAACTCACCTTTAGTCAAAAGAGACCAGATAAAGGTTCCTCACATCACTGACAGGAATCGAATCCAGGTCTTTCTGATCAAAGGGCTTCGTCTCCTGACTGAGCTATGGAGGCTCCTAATGAATGATGTCACTATAAGAATACTAAAATTAAACACGTGATTTTATGACTGTACTCCAATCAGTTCCCTACATGTTATAGGCATGATAGGTCTACTACATGCCATTAAAAAAATAATAATAAAAAAAATAAATAAAATAATCCTGTAGCTTATCAATGTTTCATTCAACTAAAAAAAAAAAAGTAACCGAATTAAAAATAAAGTAACTAACAGAAGAAGCAATTTCCAGTTCTCTGCTAGACACGAATTCAAATACAGAACTCCTGAAGTGATATGTAGTTTTTTTCTGTGGAAGAGAATATATTATTTCCGTTACCATCTCAGTGATGCCTGGTTAAACAACTATTAAATCTAATTGCCGAGAAAGAGCGGATTCTGGTTTAATGGGATTCACACGCGAAAGTTTTGATAACTATATATATAGGGTATTGTTTATTCAGTATAATTGACATCTGTGATTCCAAGAGCTTAGGCTAAAACCAAATACGTCCAAATAGTCAAGCATCCCATAGTACGCCCTCCTTTAAAGCCCTCAATTGGCATTGACCTTGTGATCTATTACAATGCTCTCTTTAGTGTTCTTAATTCTGCCTGATCCCTGCAGAAAAACAATCTTGAAGTGTAATAAAAATTAGGACAGTTGAAAACAAAAGATATCATATTTCTAATAATGTCTCTTATATGTTCATAAATGCAATAAAAATCTTCGTTAGCGTTATTATTTGTGACCTTGAATTCTTAAAATCATTTTAATGCCTGCCTCTTGCATGTTCACTGCATCACTGTTTGCAACAAAAACATAAATTACTATATTTTTAGTCTTTTCTTAAAACATGCATATGGTAATCCGAAATATATTTTCAATAATCAATAAACGTGCAATTTATGATCTCATTTTCTGCTCATAAAAAAATGAATGCATTTTGAATAACATAATTTCTAAAAACAAAACAAAGCCGTATGATGTCAAAGCAAGTATATATAAATAAATAACGAAAGAACAAGAATGAGCATCTTTACTTACTTATCCCTTCATACGGAACTTTCAAACACAAATATTTCCGCCAAACTATTCTACACACTATAAGCTATCGTCTGCTTCTAAATAGAACCAAGCTTCTCCAATTATACTAGAAAGGAGTTTGATAAGGGCACTTTGAACTCTAATGCGCCCTCTACTATTTTAAGTGAACATCCAATCAAGTTATAATAAATAGTAAACATTAAAAAAATGAATACTTGCTTGTAAAGAGTCAACATTACATACACTTTTTATTCCATCACTTCGCTTTCTTCATTGTTTATATAAAAAAATTACATTTATAAATAAGAATTTTTTCAAATAGATAAACTTCTGAAATTGATGCTGATTTTTTATCATAAGATGTACGATAAGTTCCGTCTTTAATCGGGGTGAATATGTTCTTTTTGATGAAGAGGAATAAGATTTATCTTAGTAAATAAATAAATGCTCTAACCACTTTTACTCCTAAAAGGAATAGACGGAAATCTTTTTTCATGGCTACTGATCATTTCAATACTTAAGGATGATAAGAGTACTGCAGATAACTGCAGGCATATCTTGTTCCTTACACTAAATCAAATAGTATTATACTTCAGTGGAGGCCGGTGAAAATTTTAAGTGGGGGTAGCATATAAAAAAAAAATTCTTTTTTTCCTAATCAGTAACTAATTTATTAATAAATAAATTTACATATTAAAAATTGCTTTATTAAAAATATTTCACCCTCACCACGAACAAACACCAATAATAAAAGTTTCGTATCTCACAGTAATAACGCGCTCAAGCAAACGATACACTGCCAAACCGAGCAGGGTCGGAATGACCTGTAACGTGCAATCACAAGCGCAAACGAATATCGGCGAGTCTGGCTGCATTTGGCCAGACTCGCCGATAATGCTGCAAATGCGATAATTCTGACACTGCGTTAGATCGCAGTGTCAGAATTATCGCACTTTGCAGCATCGCAGTGTATTTCTTTCGTGTAACGATAATTGAAAAATATAATTCTTTTCATATTTTCAACAGTGACACTCGTCATAATTCAGCCTTGTATCTATAATAAAAAAATAATTATATGTTATTTTAACAGAATAAAATAAGATTTTATTCTGTTAAAAAAATATGTTAGAAAAAAATATATTTCACCATCACCACGAACAAACACCAATCATAAAAGTTTCGTATCTCACAGAAATAACGGACAAAAGCATACGATACACTGCCCAACCAAGCACTCTCGGAATCATTTGTAACGTGTAATCACAAGCGGAAACGAATATCGGCGAGACTGGCTGTGATTGGTCGAACGTGATAATTCCAACACTGCGCTAAATAGCAGTATATTTCTAAATCTAAAGGTTTAATCGAACAATTCCAATTATTATTATTATTATCAGCTATCAGCTAACGCCTTTTTATTCCCGTATATACGGGAGTAGGCGAGGCCATTTAGCCCTATCTAACTTTTGGAGACTGAGTGGGCAGTTCAATCTCCACTGGTACCCAATCAGAGACAGATGGCCCAAAGCTATCACTAATTAAGCGGTACGCAGTGAAGAGAGACGGCTCAAATGTGCAGCCATCTCGTGGTCTCTAACCCTAACACAATATATTTAATGTCTGAAATAATGTGGGTTCTACGGTCGATTTTCTTGAGTTTACAGGACGAAAAACCCCAGTTTCCGGGAGGAAAAACCTGCTTGCCCGTGCCAGAGATCGACTAACTCGGGAACCGGTCGAAAAAAGGCTTAGAAAAATTTCCTCTAGTCGCCGACTAGACTCGAAACCAAGACTTCCTTCGTGCTGCCTAGCGCGGTGGTGTGCAAACGCCACATCCACTGAGCTACACTATTATTATTATTATTATTATTATTATTATTATTATTATTATTATTATTATTATTATTATTATTATTATTATTATTATTATTATTATTATTATTATTATTATTATTATTATTATTATTACTGGCAACTCCAAGGAGTCTTTAGACTCATCGAAGGAGGCCATAAACATCATTTCAAGACCAACTATTCAACATCCACACAGTATCTATCATACTTTGCCATGAACTCATTCACACTCATGGCACCCACAACAGACTCTGGCAACTTATTCCACTCATTCACCACTCTCCAAGTGAAAAACCCAGTTCTCTTTCACAGTTTCCATTTAGGGACCCTAGTCCTCCCACCTCCAGTCCTGTTCTGAAAAATATCCTCTGAATTAATCTTGTAGAAACCCTCCAGTAATTTGAATATCTCAATCTTATCATCCTTTTTCTGCTTATCAACCAATTTCTGCAACCCACAAATCTTCAACCTGTCCTCATAAGGTTCATTCCATAGACCTGCTATCATCTTGGTGACTATCCTTTGGATCCTCTCCACCTCCTCCCCATCAAGAAGAAACCCTGGTGCCCAGATCTGAGCACAGTAATCAATATAGGGTCTTATCAAGGCTCGATACAGAGAAACAATAACTTACTTGTCTGTGCTCGTCAAAGTATTCTTCAGTAACCGAGCGATTTAATGAGCTGATTTAGCCACTTTTGCAATGTGCCCCTTAAACTTCAACTCCCTAGCCACCAACACTCCCAAATCCCTGGCCTCGTCAATCTCCTGGAGTACAGTTCCACCGATGTGGTATACTGCCGCTAATCTTTATACCCCAAAATGCATAACCTTACACTATGCCAGATTAAATTGTCATCCATTCTCTTTAGTCCAGTCCTGCTATCTATCCAAATCATCCTGCAAAAATTTTACATCATGTGCATTCACTATTACTCTACCCAACTTTGCATCATCAACAAACAAATGAACAGTTCCTCTCAGTTCCTTTCCTATATCGTTAATGAACAAATTAAACAGTAGTGGTACAAGAACAGAGCCCCTACAGCACACCACTAGTCACAGGTCATCATTTGGACTCTACCCCAGAATAAACTACTCTCTGATATCTCACCACCCTCCTATCCATCTCACCAACCCAATATCCATCCCCATATGCTGCAGTTTACTGATTAGAATTCCAGGTGGTATCCTGTCAAAGGCCTTAGCAAGGTCTAGTACTTTTGCATAGGGTAATGGATATCAATGTATATCCATTACCCTTATCCAGTTCAGCCCTCACTATGTTATAAAACGTAAGCAAGTTAGTGAGGCATGATCTACTCTTCACAAAACCACGCTGTTTCGCATACGGTATCCCATTTTCATCTATCCATTCCTGTATTTTTCTCTTGACTACTTTCTCCAAGACCTTGATAACGAGTCCTGATATGCTGATCGGTCGGTAATTTGCAAAAGCAGTCTTGGAACCTCCTTTATGCAGTGGAACTATTTTCCCCTCTTTCCACCCCCTCGGGACTAACTCAAATAAAACAAAATCGTCAAAGTCACTGACAATTCTTTAGTCGCTTCACGTAAGACCAGAGCTAGTATATCATCCAATCCCATAGATGTATTCACATTGAGATTTTGTAATATACTATTCACCTCCATTTCATTGACCTCAATTCCCGTATAAGCTATTGGTTACTTCATCCCTGCAATATCATCACCTGGATGATATACTCTTGCAAAGTGTCCACTAAGTAATTCCACTATATCAACTGATTCAGTTACCTCCCTACCATTGCCATTCCTTAAAATCATTCTGCCATATACATTTTTTCTTTTACTTGTAGCATATCGAAAAAACTGTTTGGGATTCTCTTTAGCTTGCGTGGCTAATTTCCTTTCATAATCTGCTTTTGCTTTTCTTACCATATTAGTTACCCTTTTAGCCTATGCTTTGTATTGTTCATGTGCCTGCAGGTCACCTTTCTCCTTAAATTTCATCCACAGTTGTTTCTTTTTTTTGCAGCTCAAACTTAATGGTGTTATTCATCCATTTAACTCCCACTTGATTTACTCTCCGGACTCTAGGTATGCAGTCGGCCATTATCTCCCTCAAACGCTCCTTTGCCACTTCCCATGCACTATCAACATTAAGCCCTTGCAGTTTTACATGCCATGACACTGAACCAAGCAATCTCCTAAGCATGTCATACTTATCAGCCCGGTAATTCTACATGTACCGTTTCTTAATTGAAAATTCCACACATTTAGGCACCTCCCAGGTCAATACATTATGCTCACTCTCACCAATTGGTGGCATCATGGTCATGTTCATTACAGTCAAATTCTCAGATGCAATTACTAGGTCAAGCATTCTCGAACCACTAGTATATTCCATTATACGCTGTCTCAGGTAGTTATCCCTTAATATCGGCATAATATCCAATTCCTTCCTTCAATATGCCCTCTCCTCCTTCCAATCAATGTTACCATAGTTGATATCCCCATAATAATTACCCTCCTTCAACTCATTGGGTCTATTTGTCTATGCATACTACTATCTCCACCATTAATTCCATCACCACGTTTATAGTAGCACCCAACTGTATATTTTGTTCCACTAGTCTCAATCTCACACCAAATAGCCTTAAATGTGCTCTCTTCACTATCCGGCAGTTCAACTTCAATTCTCCTTGGCTGCAGTTCATCAGCTGTCATCAATAACACTCCTCCCCCCATTCTGTTCTCTCTGTCCTTCCTAAACACACTACACCCTTCACATTCTATCCCATTAGCTGTATCATCTTCTGTCAGCCATGTCTCCCTAATGCCATGGCCAGGAAGAGCCAACCATGGCCAAAAATTCTTCCTTCTTGTTCCTAATACTCCTGGCATTAGTATACATGAAGTGCAAAGCCTGTTAGTCCCCCCCCCATCTTGATGCCTTATTCTAACTGTCCCATTCTGATTTGTTGTCCTTCATACTAGCTCAGGCATATTACACACATTCTTACACTCAACTGCCTCCCTGATGTCTGCATATCCACTCCCACCCCCAATAGCTCTAGTTTCCCTGATTCTTCTACACATCCACTTTCACTTCATTCAGCAACACTTTTTCCAGTCTCAGCACATCAAATCCATTCAGATTCAAACCATCTATCTTATATAAGTCCTTTCGCCCGTTATGGCTCTCCTTCTCAACTCTTCTCTGTTATACTGTGGTAACAGATTTGGGATTAAATTAATCCCAAAATTCAAAACGATTAATAACCTCAGTACTGTTTACAGTTGACTCAATCACCTACCTTCCTAGCAAATCCCGTTGCCCAGTTTTTTGACCATTTACTCTATCCTTTATCAATAAAATGTTCTAAATGCCAAACGCCCAATCCATTTAAGTGCAAACTCTCTCTCTTAAAATACTCCTTCCTTTTATCAAACTCATCCCAGACATTCATAAAATGAATATTCAGTTTCATTTCATTGCAAAAGCTTTTTCATAATCTTGAATTAATTCCATTTAATATAATTGCTCTTCTGTTTAATTCATCACTATCAAATCTTGGTAGCACACTCGTGATCTTTCCACTCTCGCTCTTTGCATTCATTGCTATCATTAAATCCTTCAAATACTGTCTCACAGAAAATCTTTCGCTACCTAGATCATTCGTCCCTATAACTGCAATAATCTCACTCGCTCTAACTTTCTGCAATATAACAGCTTCAGTTATATCCTTAATCATTGACCCAGGATAACATGCTTTAATTACTCCACCATCCCACACACCCTTAATTATAGAATCCCCATACAGCACAATATCTTTTCTGCTCCTTTTTAACTTGATATCCTTTATCCCCACTGATGCTTGTTTCTGTCCTTGATCTTCTCCCACATTCTTTCGTATATCGCTCAGCAATCTCTGTGTATGTATTTCTGCACTATTTATTCCATGCACACACACTCATTTAATCCGTTATTAAATAATCTGTCATTCTCATCCCATGTCATTCTTAACCCCCCCCCTCATACTTTCTATTCCATAAAAAAACTTTAGAGCATATTGGAATGCTAAAATATAGACTATACAATTTGGTCAGATCAAAATTATAAAATATATTACAGTCATTTAAAAATATCAGTTCCTTTGTCTCAAGAGAACTTGCACAATACAGTTTACTCCACATGCTTCTATCAGTTACATTGTAATATGGTTGTATAAAAAAGGAATGTTTCCTATGAGACTAATGGCACCTAACTGTGAAGTCTTGATGATCACTTAAACTTGGGACATTAGAAAAACCAGATGTATCATCATATATTACACTAAAACGTCTGTGTTTATACGAGTCAATTAATACAGGCAAAACAGTTGATACATTAGAAGATGTGAAATGGACTGCATTATCTTTCATTTCTACCTTGACATCAGATTCAAGAAATGATACCATAGACACACAAGATGTTGAGTAATCTGGATTGACATCCCTAGCGACTATAGAAGAAATGGTTGACTCAGATGCCATATCAAAACTAGAAAGTAGAGGATTGATGTCATCAGTACACAAGATTTTGATTGGCAGTTGGGAATTAACTGTAGCATCAGAAACTGAAAGGGACAATACACTGGTATGCACACATTCATCTGAATTGATGAAAGGATTGTTATTATCACTACCCAGGATTTTGATTGGTAGGTGAGAATTAGTTGAAGAATCAGAAACTGATAGGGACAATACATTGGTATAGACACCTTCACCTGACAGTTGGCCTTCAACATCCAGATCAAGGCCACTCGAATGTTGATTTAGATGACCATACTCATTTGGCAAGTATGACTCCTTATCCTTTAATGATACCAAGTCATCTATAACAGTGTCACTTGAGTTGCCAGATGTTGTTTTCAAATATTTACCCAGTTTAATTTTATTAAGTGGGATAGAAACCATCGTTTCAAGATGTTTAATCTCTGACAACGGCTGCCTTACATTACCTATATCAGACTTTTTGGCCATTTCACTCACTGTAACGTTCAGATTTAAATCCATCATAGGACTTTTTGACGATTTCCCTTGTTGACTCGTACTTATCTGTGTATCCTTTTTTGAATGCCGTTTTCTTTGGCCGGACACAATATGACTATCGAACGTCGAACCCACACTATTTTCAGACATTAAAAATATTGTGTTAGGGTTAGAGACCAGCAGATGGCAGCACTTACTAGCCACCTTCTTCACTGCGTGCCAATTAATTAGTGATAGCCTTGAACCCGCTATCTCTGATTGGCTACCAGTGGAGATTGAACTGCCCATTCAGTCTCCAAAAGATAGGGCTTAAATACGGCCTCGCATACTCCCTATACGGGAACAAAAAGGCGTTAGCTGATTTTATATATATATATATATATAAAATCAGCTAATATATATATATATATATATATATAGGGTGGTTCAAAATTCCACGTACAGACTTTGAGGGGAGGTAGAGAACATCAAAATCAACCATATTCACATAGGAAAGCATGACTGGAAACGCCACCCAAAAGTGATAGGTGGCGTTTCCAGCGCTTTAGGTGAGCAATTGAGGCTTCCTCATTCAAACTTTCGACGTCGTACGAAGAACATGCGTCATTTTACGAACGCTGAGATGGCAGACATGCACCTCGTTTATGGGTTAGCTGATGGTAATGAACGAGCCGATGCAAGAATGTATCGCGAAAGGTACCCGAACAGACGTGTACCGCATCACCAAATGTTTGTGCATTTGCATCAGAATTTGTATGACTATGGATCATTCAGGGATCGCAGGCATGATAGTGGGCGACCACGATCGACGCGAAATCCAGCCATGGAAGCGGTGTTGCCCGTGATGGACAATAATCCAGAGACAAGCACGCGTGCCGTTGCCTCTGCTATAGGAGTATCTCGATCCAGTGTATTGCGCGTTTTGCACTCTGACAACTGAGTCCTTACATCCATTTCATCTGCAACGGGTCCAGTTACTGATGGCCGAAGATTATCCTCGACGTGTGGAATTCGCGCAGTGGTTTCTGCAGATAAGTGCCGTAGACCTGGATTATCCAACTTGTGTTTTGTTCACGAATGAAGCTTCATTTACTCGCAAAGGGGTCTTCAATCACCACAATGCTCATATTTGGTCTCATGAGACCACACACGCTGTGCTTTAATGTATGGGCAGGTTTCATCGCTGACTGTTTAGTCGGCCCATACCTGTTACCATCCCGACTGGACTCCCAGAAGTATCGGACATTGACTATGACCCATTCTTTAATTTAGGATTTAGAATAACTAAACCTGTAACGTAACTGTCAACAAACTCATCCTCGAAAGAAAATACAGTGGTATCTCGCTAATTCGAACTAATAAAAACCGCGCTCGTTCAGATTAGCGAAAAGTTCGGATTAGCGAATTTTCCCCCAAGAGGCAACAATAACTAGCGTTTAAGACAAAAATAATCAGATTCTAATGGTACATCAATTTAATCCTGTAAATAAATGAATTAACTGATAGAAAAAATGCTACTGTACTGTAATATAAAACTTAAAAAAATAATATAGAACGCAAGTTTATTTTTGTAAAATATTTAGTTTGTATTCACCTGTATTGTTGAGGATTCTGATTTAATAAAATTGCATAGTTCAGTACATAACTTAATTTGCGTAAAAAATACCACTTTCTTGTACACAACACACACAAAAATTTTCTTTTGCTTCTTGGAAGCTAAACTTTTTTCAAATGCTTCTTCTAGGAGCTGCATTAGCAATAAAATTTTGTGGAATGGCCTATCATTCTGATTAGCCCATTCTATACACATATTAAAACTGCCAACTGCTTATTCGTGTTTTGCTTTTTTTTCTTCGAATTCTTTATCGTCATCATCGTCTGCTAATTCATTCTGTAGCGTCATATTTATAATTTAAGCATCTGATTTGATTTCGAATTCACTTTCGGTTCTACCTGTAATCCATTCCGTAACATCTGCTTGTGAAATTTCAACATTCGGATTTATATTTTTAACCAAAGTATGCCTGTTTTGAATATCCGCTTTTTGTGTATCACTGTAGTTATCTTCGTAAATTCTAGAAGGCCACAGTTTTTTACATGACGCTCGACAGCGGTGATTCATGCCGACAAGACAGTACGTACTGTAGAGTATAAAAATGCAAACGTGAACACACAATAAATTAAAATAGGCCTGCAGTGTAACCATACAATCGACAGTACGAAAAAAAAATATACTGTACTGTAATAATAATAAAATAAATAATAATAGTTAAAATAATAATTATTCAATAAAAATAATAATTATTCAATAAAAATAATAATTATTCAATAAAAATAATAATTATTCAATAAAAATAATAGCAGACAAAATAATAATACGTAATAAATAAAACTTTTTTTTCTTTCAAACCGCAGTTCGGATAACTGGAGGGTTCGGACTAAAGAGGTTCAGATTAGCGAGATACTACTGTATTCATTATCCATCAACAGTATCTTAAATACGGAATTGCAATAACGATTTTTTTAAAGAATATTTAATTTTTATTTTAAAATTGTAGGCAGGTACTGACACTAACTTATTATTTATTACTCTTTTGTAATAAATGGTAAATTAGAGACAGTTTGTACAAATTCAAAATAAAAATAAATATAATATAAAAAGTGATTCCCAAATATCAATTATCAGTCATAACAAGATTATTGCGAACAAGTGACAAAAATGGAATATACTTTTACATGAGTGCAGGTTACGAATCCTATAAACGGAACCAGCTTTCTTCCTCGAAATGGATTTTTATTATTATTATTATTATTATTAAAAGTTCCTGTCAAATAAGTCAGCTTGTGCTCTTAGAGAATACAGAGACAAATGCAGGAATGCTAAACACTGTGTAAAACTAGCTAAATAAAAGTCATGGGAAGACTTTGGCAAGAATATAGAAAATAAATATCAAGAAGGTGGCAAAATATTCTGGCGGTTGTTGAAGAAGCTTAGGAATGGAGGAAAGAGTGCTGTAAAAGGAGTTAGAGATGATAAAGGAAACATAAACACTGGAATAAAAGATATCCTTGAAGTATGGAGTAATTACTGTGAAAAACTGATAAATGAAACAAGCAGTGATGATAGCCCAGTGGTAAAAACCACTGACCAGGCATGCAGTCAGGAATACATATCCATACTTGAAGTAGAAAAAGCCATCAAAGGCTTGAAATGTGGAAAGGCAGCAGGAGTAGATGATATTCGACCAGAAATGCTGAAGTATGGTGGTATAAGAGTCTTACAGTGGCTGCACTGCATAGTTCAGAAAGCCTGGACAGAGGGACGAATTCCCGATGATTGGAGTAGAGCTCTCATGGTACCCATATATAAAAAGGGAAATAAAACTGAATGTGAGAATTACAGAGGTATTTCCCTACTGAGTGTTCCTGGCAAAATCTATGCAAGTATACTTGAGAAACCGTTGAGAAGAATTGTGGAAGAAAAGCTTGGTGAAGAACAAGCTGGATCCAGGCCAAACAGAGGCTGTCAGGATCAGATCTTCACTTTACGACAAATAGTCGAGAAAGCATGGGAATATAACAAAGATCTGTATTTAAGTTTTGTTGATTTGGAAAAGGCATATGACAAGGTGCCAAGAGAGAAGCTATTCAATACGCTGCAGTTATATGGTGTCAGTGGGACATTATATCAAGCAACACTTAGTCTTTATTTGAGTTGTAAGTCAGCAGTTAGAATTGAAGGAAGTACAGGAAGATGGTTTAATATTAAATCTGGTGTGAGACAAGGATGTACATTATCCCCTCTGTTATTCATTATCTATATAGATCACATTATGAAGGAAAGTGGTATTAAACATGATATCAAAATTGGAGATGTTAATGTCAGATCTTTGCTTTATGCGGATGATTTTATCCTTCTAAATAAATCCGCTACAAGTCTGCAAGATTCTCTGACTAAATTAAATAGCTGTTGTAATAGATATGGTATGAAGGTCAGCAATAAAAAGACAAAGACAATGAAAATAGGCAGAATCATTGAAAATGTCAACTGTGTTGTGAATGGAGAACTTGTTGAACAAGTAAAACATTTCAGCTACTTAGGCACGATTTTTAGTGAAGATGGTAAATTAAATATAGAAATAGACAACAGAATCAGTAAAGCTGGTATGGTGGGAAGCCAATTGAATAAATTCATATGGCATAAGAGAGAAATTAGTCGGAACACTAAATTAGCTGTATAAAAGACAGTGTTCAAACCAGTTTTAACTTATGGAGCTGAGAGCTGGGTCAGAAGTAAAAAACTTGACCAAAGACTATAGACCGCAGATTCCAGAGTCCTGAGAAAGATTATAGGCGTGAACAGATGGCATCAATGGCAATATCATATTAAAAATGAAGATATTAGGAAAGAACTTGACATTGTCTGCATCCAGGAATGCGTTAGCAGAGCTAATCTCAGGTGGTATGGTCACCTAAACAGAATGGGCAAGGAAAGATTAGCAAAACAAGTGTTCTCTGCCAGGTTGGAAGCAAAACGATCCAGAGGAAGGCCAAGATATAGGTGGATTGATATGGTACAAAGTGCCTTAGACGATAGAAATATAAGATCTGATAATGTTGGAGTCTTGACAAGTAACAGACTGATTTGGAGGAAAATTGTAGATAGGAAGTTAATAAAGATATAATTTTTTCATGTAGTACTATCATATCCTGTACACCCCTTGTGTGTGTACATGGCAGGAATTTGATTATTATTATTATTATTTTTATTATTATTATTATTATTATTATTATTATTATTATTATTATTATTATTATTATTATTATTATTATTATTATTATTATTATTATTATTATTATTATTTCGGGAGACTCCAGGAGTCCTTAGGCTCATCGAGGGAGGCCCTAAACATCATGTCCACACAACTATGCGATTACATTCTCACAGTATCTATCATACCTTGCCTTGAACTCGTTCACCGTCATAGCACCCACAACAGACTCTGGCAGCTTATTCCACTCATTTACCACTCTAAAAGTAAAGAACCCAGCTCTAACACCCCTGCTAACCACACTTCCTCTCTTGCCCAGCTTCCATAGGTGTCCCCTAGTTCTCCCACCACCAGTCCTGATCTCAAAAATATCCTCTGAATTAATCCTATAGAATCCCTTTAGCAATTTGAATGTCTCAATCATATCTCCCCTCCGCTGCCTATCAACTAGTTTCTGCAACCCACATATCTTCAACCTGTTCTCATATGGTTCATTCCATAGACCTGTTATCATCTTAGTCACTCGCCTCTGGATCCTCTCCACCTCCTCCCCATCAAGAAGGAACCGAGGTGACCAAATCTGGGCACAGTAGTCGAGATGAGGTCTTATCAAGGCTCAGTACAGAGGTACAATAACTTGCTTGTCTCTGCTCGTCAAAGTATTTTTCAACAACCAAGTGAGTTGATGAGCTGATTTAGCTACTTTTGCAATGTGCCCCCTAAACTTCATCTCCCTATCCACCAACACTTCCAAGTTCCTGGCCTCATTAATCTCTTGTAGTACAGTTCCACCAATGTGGTATACTGCTGCTAATCTTTTCACCCCAAAATGCATAACCTTACATTTTGTCACATTAAATTGACATCCATTCTCCTTAGCCCAGAACTCCAATCTAACTAAGTCATCCTGCAAAACTTTGACATCTTCTGCATTCAATATTGCCCTACCCTACTTTGCATCATCAGTGAATAAATGAATTGTTCCACTTAGATCCTTCCCTATATCGTTAATGAACAGATTAAACAGCAGTGGTCCAAGAACAGAACCCTGCGGCACACCACTAGTCACAGGCCGTCTTTTGGACTCTACTACTGAATAAACTACTCATTGATATCTCTCCATCAACCAACCACCTATCCATCTCACCAATCCTATATCCATTCCCATATGTTGTAGTTTACGGATTAGTATTCCATGTGGTATCCTGTCAAACGCCTTTGCCAGGTCCAACAGTATCACTGTAAGCCCATTACCCTTATCCAGTTCAGCCGTCACCTTGTTACAAAACTTGAGCAGGTTACTGAGGCATGATCTACCCTTCACAAAGCCATGCTGTCCCCTGTACAGTATCTTGTTTTCATCAATCCATTCCTGTATTTTTCCCTTGACTACTTTCTCTAAGACCTTGACAACGACTCCTGATATGCTGATCGGTCGGTAATTTGCAACCGTAGTCTTGGATCCTCCATTATGCAGTGAAACTATTTTCCCCTCTTTCCACACCTTTGGGACTAAACCAGACCTGAGACTCAGATTAAACAACATGGTCAAGGGCACTGATAATTCTTTAGCCGCTTCACGCAAAACCCGTGCCGGTATACCATCCAATCCCACAGATGTGTTCACATTAAGGTTCTGTAATAGACTAGTCACCTCCACTTCATTCATCACTATTCCCGTATAAACTAATGGTTCCTTCATTTTTTCAATGTCACCACCTGGATGATATGCTTTTGCAAAGTGCACGCTCAGTAACTCCACTATATCGAATGATTCAGTGACCTCCTTACCATCGTCATTCCTTAAAATCATTTTGCCGTGTACAGTTTTTTCTTTCTTGCAGCATATTGAAAGAACTGTTTGGGATTCTCTTTTGCTTGCATAGCTAGTTTCCTTTCATAATCCGCTTTTGCTTTTTTTACCACACTCGTTACCTTTCTGGCCTGCACTTTATACCGTTCGTGTGCCTGCAGGTCACCCCTTTCTTTAAATTCCCTCCACAGTTGTTTCTTTTTTTGCAGCTCAAGCTTAATGGTGTTATTCATCCATTTAACCCCTACTTGTTTTACTATTCGGACCCTAGGTATACAATCAGCCATTACCTCCTATTTTATCGAACTATTTTATCTCCAGTCTATAGCGAAACTTATAAAAAAAAAAAAAAGGAATAAAATATACAATACATTTCTTTGTAATCCTTTACAAATTTCTATGTGAATAATTAGTCGATTTCATTTGTATTGCCCATTATTCTGATATCATACAGAATCAACAGATTCTGTAGTATCGGTTGGGCACAGATATTCAGTATTCGGCATTGATATAATTATCCAATTATTTAAATTGGCTTGTTCATAAATGGCATTTCGGTATTAATGATTTTATAAACAGTTCAAAGATTAACTCTTCATCTTTGACCTCTGGTTCATTCACATTCACAACAGAACTCTTTAAAACAGCGTTAATGACCTGAGTGAGACAGTTTATTCTCCCCCCCCCCCAGCACGTGAAGAGGGCTGAGAGGGAGATCAACGTATCTCATACGTTCTCATGGGTTTTACTTTAATATCGCTAAGGATAATTTCAATCTATTACACTCTTATTTTATCCCATTCCGATCACGTATAATCCAGCAAGAAAGTATACTGGCTGTAATGATTTATTGCAATAGAAATAGTTATTTACATGTTTACAAGGATGTCGGATTGACGAAAGAGGAAAATACTGTAGGAGATTTAGCATACATGGAGGACGTTTACTACGTAAGAATGTACAAACAAATGAAAATCCAGTGAAACTTTCATTGACTGATATTTATGAGACATAAAATATTGCTTGTTATTGAGAAGGTCCAGAGTAAATTAACCGATTAATATTATTAAAAAAAATGCAGTTTTAAATTGCACTTTCTCAACAAACTATTCACATATTGACAAATATATTATTTACGCAATTACGGAAAATAGCGAAGAAACTATTCCTGTATTTAACATTGCCTACATACAAAAACAACCTTAGTATTAGTAACAGAGTTCTGGTAGTATGTAGTACCTGCTACATCCAACTCCGAGTTAAATATGCATTCAGGTTTACAAATGTCAAGTAAATATTGGATGCGAAATTCAGTGTTCGCCTCTAATGAAGAATGTTTATAAACTGCGATGTAGAAGCTGATCGAAAACTTTTGAAGTTGGAATTGAATTGCAATAAATATAAAATTAATAAATACCTTTATTTTATTTATCTGGAATGTAATGTTCCTTGAGTTAATATTTAATAATGTAATTAAGTGGATTAAAAGCGATGCATTCGCAAACAAAAAGAATTAGTATAAAATTTAGGTGAATTGAAACCCAAGTTATTTGCGTTTACATGAAAAGTATGTATTATATGTACACAAATGTACGTAATGTAAGTATCATATGTAAACAAATGTAAATAATGTATTATATGTAATCAAATGTATGTAATAACTGTAACAAATGTATGTAATGCAATAAAAGAAAATGTAAAAAAAAATATTATTATTATTATTATTATTGTTAATTTTGAAATATAAATGTAATAGATAGAATGTAGGAAAAAAAAACTAGTTTATATATTTATACAAATTTAATCCATAACCAATATTGTCAAAATGAAATCATTGTAAATATGTATGTGAAAAAAAAAAGTACAGTGTTATTATTACTAAAAAAATATTAATATTATTTTCAATTTAAAAATAGCATTGTCAAAAAGTGAAATGAATCCATTCAGCATTCCCTGCTGATACCAAAAAAGAAACTATGAATATAATTTGAGAATTACTTGAACTGCAGATGAAAATAAAAATGTAAATGACAAAATGCTGGGAGGGGGGAATGTATATTTATCTATAAAAAAAATAAAAAAAATAAAAAATAAAAAATCCCACGACCAATATCGTTAATATGAAAAATATCTCTCTCAACAGATAAAACGAATAATTGTAAATATGTATGAAAAATGGAAAATACATTGTTAGTTATTATTATTTATGTATTTAAATAAGATATTCACTTAACATTAAATACTGAATATTTGTAGTGAACAAAAATGCAATAGTAATACTTCAATTGTATGTTTGTAAATATTTTGTATAAATGAAGAGGATAATAAACTTCGTCAAAAAAAAAAAAAAATTATTATTATTATTGAGATGGCAGGCAACTTAGTCTTCACTTTCATCATGTCACTAGTTCAACGTGTTGCATTTCTACGGCATTCGAAGCTATTTTTCTTAATCCTAATTTGTCTCTTCTACAGTCGATTTTGCTCAGTTGCGGAGAAGGGGGGGGGGGGAATATTACTCTAATTTTTCGTAGGAGAAACCTCCTGCTCGAAAGATTGACTGAATCTGAAATCGGCTGAAAAATAAAAGTAAAACGCAATAAAACTTTCTTTATAATCCGATCTATAGGTTTTTCTTCTACAGTCATGAAAGTTACCATAAGGCTTCTCAGGTACCTTTTTTTATGTTATGTAACTTCATCTCGGGTGAACCAAGGATTAAGTAAGCAGGAACAAATTAAGTGTAATAAAGAAGGAAATGATGGGTTTTTTTTGACAACGTAAATACAATTCGCTGGTGTCAAACAAGGTAATATTTATTACCTAACTCTAGTTTCTAAGAATTGTTCATTATAACGTCATCGGACATTCAAATCGTCTTAAATATCGTTTTCATCTTCACTGTTAAATCAGCATTCCATTGACTGACATTTACGAGATATGAACTATTGCTCGTTATTGAGAAAGTCCAGAGTAAGTTACGGATAATAAACATAGTTTTTTTTTAAATCATTTCATTTTCGGTCGATTATAAGATAATTTCGATGAATTGAATAACATATCTAAATTACTGCCGTACTTTTATTGATTCTATAAGTGCTTAATATTAACACATATTTATTTTATCTTTCTAATCTAGCATAAAATTAGCCTCACCAATAAGCCACCCCTTTATTTTTCACCCAACAATTGTTCGAGGGCGTCTTTTATGTTCTATGCTTAGTTTCCTAACATCAGTTTCTCTTAGCAATAAGATGTACTTCCTTTCCTTATTACACGTAGTTTCCACCACCTGTTAATACTAAATATAATCGTAAACCTTTGAAACTTTTCCAAGTATGCATTTTACGTCCTTGAAATAGGCCATTTTATCAGGAAAAGCATCAATAAAAGTGTTTTCAGCTTGATCAATATAGAAAAAAAATGAATTGTATGAGTCAATATGTTCCAACAACAACAAATAAGGAAATTTAGTCAATAATAATCTATAAATTCAGTAGCGATATTAAAAGGAATGATAAACAACAAAATAATAATACATTTGGTACAGTGAATCCTTTCTTTCTGCTTACAGGGTGATCAGAATGTATTACGAAATTATGGATACAACTAGTTTTCAGCAAACCTGGACTCTTAGCAATTTTTCATTTTTTATTGGCCACTGTCCATGCCAGTTGCAATTTATATGTATACTTATATAAGTAATTTTATTTTGTAGTGCAGCTTGTTTCTTTGTATATATACGTGTACTCCAGAGCAGGGCGGCTCGTGCATAGGCACTGCGGAACTGCAGCATCCCCCAAATTTTCTCAATATATAAATATATTTATTAATTTATTTATATTTGCTTGTAATACTTAATTTTATCATCGACAATCCTATACAATTCTCTTATTTTGTATAAAAAATAATAAAAATCCATCTGGTAGCACTTAGGAGGGCGGGGCGAAGGACGCTAGTAGCACTGTGTTTATCACAGTGTCATATTGCTACGCGCGCAAGCATATGCACGTCATAGTGAGATGCGAGCTATTAGCGTAATGCGGCACTGTGCGTCGTGCAGTTCCACTGTTGTTTATTAGTTTGCGCCAGTAGTGTTCGTAGTGCTTATCGTGTTTACTCCGTCTCTTTAAATATTTGGACGTTACAATTAAATGATTTAATTGTAATGTCGAAAAATTGTAAATCCATTTATTTAATTATAATTAAAGGAATGGATTTTATTTTTAAGTAATTTTGAATTATAATAAACTGTATAATTTTATCGATAATAAACAATATTTTTTCATGTTTATTTTTTTTTAATTTTTACCATAATTTTGATATTTTATCTAAACACACTGTACTTATAGTGTGTAAGTATATTTCACGTTTGGCGTTTGCACACAATGTGGCGTTTGCATACCATCGCGCTTGGCCGCACGAAGGAAGACTTCGTTTCGAGTCTAGTCGGCGACTAGAGGAAATTTTTCTAAGCCTTTTTTCGACCGGTTCCCGAGTTAGTCGAGCTCTGGCACGGGCAAGCAGGTTTTTCCACCCGGAAACTCGGTTTTTTCGTCCTGTAAACTCAAGAAAATCGACCGTAGAACCCACATTATTTCAGACATTAAATATATTGTGTTAGGGTTAGGGACCACGAGATGGCGGGATATTTGAGCCGTCTCTCTTCACTGAGTACCGCTTAATTAATGATAGCCTTGGGCCATCTGTCTCTGATTGGGTACCAGTGGAGATTGAACTGCCCACTCAGTCTCCAAAAGTTAGATAGGGCTAAATGGCCTCGCCTACTCCCGTATACGGGAATAAAAAGGCGTTAGCTGATTTTTTTTTTTTTTTACATCTGATCTCCATGAAGTCAGAGACTCATCATGAGAATGGACCAGTTGCTTATCTATATGCATTATTATTATAATTATTTATAATGTATGTTGTATGTTGTATGCTGGGGTCTGATTTGATATGGAATTGTTCCTGTTCGGTATTTTTTTGAAAAGTAGTGTCTTAGCATGATAGTGTAATGCAGTGGCGCACCCAGAGGGGGGGGGGGTGCCAAGGGTGTTACCTCCAAAGAAAAAGGAAAAACACTATAAAATTTTCCAAAAATCTTTTCCTAATTAAAATTAATTATTTTTTTATTTATATTGTGTCGTGTCTTCTATTTCTGTACTACTTATGAATTAGCGATCATTGCAGATGCTCAGTCCTAGGTTGTATGCGATGCGTACTGTGTATTCTCAAATCGTCCACTCAACCCCCCCCCCCAAGATTAAATCCTGAGTGCACTACTGGTGTAATGACTAACATTTGGTACATTCAGAACTCGATTGTTGTTTTATGTGCTGATGGATGAAAAAGAAGGGTACTATTTTTGGAACCCAAGATTTTGGGCTCAAGAGCTATTGCTGCCATCCATCAGCCTGTTTCGTAATGATTTAGTTTTATCATCAAGTATTGCGGTGCAGAACCATAACAAGATATACCACATCTCAGTATAGATTACCTAGGGATTTACAGATGATTTTGCTAGTATATAAAGGTAATGTGTCTTGTAAGTAGTGCGTGTTAAAGATTAATGCTCAGTTTTTTGTGTATATAATTAATATGTGTGCTCCATCGCATATTGCAGTTAAAGTGCTGGCCTAAATATTGGAGATCTGTAACTTCCTAGATTGTTTGGGCAATGACAGGTTTTTGTTTTCTTGACCAATATGGGGTATAGCATGTCAATATGTGTGAGAGATCTGTAGCCATGCGAGGTTTTCCAAATATAATAATAATAATAATATTCAGGGCTCGATAAATAATGTAAAATTCTACTCGTCATGAAAAAAAAAAAAAAATCGTTCTGCTTCGCCCCCACAAATTTTTGATGATATGCCCCAGTAAGACAATAATAATTCCATAAAATAATTAGTGGAGCTGTGGGAGAACCATTCCAAATAGGATAAGTCTAATGATAAGAATAAGAAGAACAGTAACAGCAATAACCATTTTTTGGAAAAGATTATTTGTTACATTAATTTTTTACTAGAAAGGCCCTTTACGTTATGCGTATTCTTCTGTATTTGTTTTTCTAAAACAGTTAAAAAAACGTTCTGTTTACAAAGTTATTTTTATTAAATAACAATACATATTTTTATTTTTTCCAATCTGCAGTTACTCGCCAGCTGGCAAAATCTACGTGAGCGAGCGTATTTGTTATTTGTCGAGCCCTGATTAATAATAAATAAATAAGTAAATAAATCCGTTAACATGTTTTATTCCCTATAGAGAGTAGGCCAGGCTGCTTTAGTCCTATCTAAATTTTGGAGACTGAGGGAGAAAGTTCAATCTAAACTGGTAGCCATTCAGAGATAGCTGTTCCAAGACAATCACTAATTGTACACGTCATTCAGTGAGGAGGCTTACGCGTGTCGCCATCTCATGGTCCCTAATCCTAATACTAGATTTTTTTTGTCTGAAAATAGTGTGGTTTCTAAGGTCGATTTTCATGAGTTTACTGGGCGAAAAATCCGCGCATTTTCATGAGTTTACTTGGATTCTCCAGTCCATGAACCATTTCTCCAGTGTTGTGATAGTGTCCTGGAATGCTGATTGCCAGGTCTTTATTATCTGAGAGATCTTGCCAGTATTGCGGTGTCGTCGGCATATAGGACTGTGATGGTTGTCCTCGGGTTTTGTGGGATGTTAACAACGTAGATTGTAAAGAGTGGGGGGGGGGGGGGGGGCAGCAGGGCGCCCTGTGGTACTCCTGCCAGGATTTTGCGCCTGGTCGAAGTTATGCCGTTGATTTTAACCTGCATGGTTCTATCGTTGAGGTATGATTTTATTAACCTTATGAGGTGTGTTGGTGTGTTTGCTTTAATGAGTTTGAATTGATGCCACACCTTGTCGAAGGCCTTGGCGACGTCCAAGAATACCGTTGCAGTGTGTAGGTTTCAGTTATATCCTTGTGTAATGTGTTCCACTAGTCAGTGAATTTGTTGCGCTGTGCTGTGTTCGCGTCGGAAGCTGAATTGTTCGTTCTGTATGATTCCAAATTGGTCTGAGGTTTCCTGTAGTCTTGAGAGCATGATTTTTTCGGTGATCTTTCCTAAGTTGGATAGTGGGCTGATGGGTCGGTAACTTTTGGGGGAGTTAAGGATTATTTCCTGGCTTTATTATTGGTATGGTGTCGGCGGTTTTCCATGATGTGGGGAAGGGTTGTATCCTTAGTACTGCGTTCGTTATGTTGATTAGATGCACAATCGCCTTTCATAGAAGCAGCTTGACGATTCTGTTGGTGATGCCGTCTGGACCTGGTGCTTTTTTGTTGATGAGATGTTTTATAATGTTGCTAATTTCAGTTGGAGTAGTGGGGGTGATGCGTTCCGGATAGTCTGTGAACATCCTTAAGGTACTCTTGACCTATTGGTGGATTTTATAAATGTGGTGGATGTTGATGTTTTCGTACGATGGCCTGCATTGTTTTCTAGGTTGTCTGCTAGCGCCTGGCTTTTTCTATATCAGTGCAAGCGGTTCCGTGCGCGGCTTGCATGAGGGGGGGGGGGAGAGCGGTTTGTGTTTGGTGTGAAGGGTTTTCAGGAATTTCCATATTGTGTGATCCTCTGGGTGGAGTGTTAACAGCTTGTTGTCCCATTCCTGATTCCTGTGGTTTTGAAGTGCTTTTCTGACTTGGTTGTTCAAGTCGTTCAGGGTTTTCTTATCTTGTGGGGGTTCTTGTGCTGTGGTATCTCTTCTGGGCTTTGTTTTTTTTGTTCTGATCAGGTTCATGATGTTTTCTGGGAGCCAGCTGATCCTGTGGGTGACTGTGATTTTGGTGACTGCTGCTAGAGCTTTTTCGATTTGGGATGTCAGGATGCTCACTGCTTCGTCTATTTCTTCTTTCTTGTGGATGATGGGTGCAGGGCCAATGTATTCTGGGAAAATTTTGTCTAGCTTGTAACATGCTATGAAAGAGTGCGGGGGGGGCGAGTTGGTCTTGGGTGCCAAGCTTGAGAAGAAATTAATTATTTTCAGTTATTTCGGACGATTTTCTTTGAATTAATTGTTCACTGATTGGGATATTTTTGAAATCAAAAATGGACAAAACACTGATACTAAATTTAATATCTAAGACAACGGTATCTGTCGTTTTTCTTTGCTTAATGTAAATTTCACTTACTCAGGAAAGGATGCAAAACCTATAAAGCTTATTTGTTTGTTGTTGATTAAGACAAAATGTGTGATGTTATGCTATGTATGAAATATGCAACCAAATGAAATATTCAGCTGCATACATCGTGAAGAACGAAACATGGGATAGATGATAACAATTTCGCAACCACTTGACGACGTAATTGCATGTTAGCGTTCTAAACTGCTCCGAAGGTTTCTGATTCCCTGGTGGCCAAAACTCTAGTTTTATAATTCCAGTAGGCGTCGCTTTATTCTTGAGCTTAAAAATAAGTGTGAGATTGAGGTCAGCAGAAGAAAATTTACAGTTGAGTGCTGCTATAGACCTGGCGATGGAAAATAGATTCAATGAGTGGAGGACAGGTAATTATTATAGGGGATTTCAACTATGGTAAATTGATTGGAGGAAGGAGAGGACAAATGGGAGGAAGGAAATGAATTTTATGCAGTTACTAAGGGATAACTACCTGAGACAGCATGTAATAGAATGAACTAGGGGTTCAAGAGTGCTTGACCTAGTAATTGCATCTGAGAAATTGACTATTATGAATATGACCATACTGATACCAATTGGTGAGAGTGATTATTAGGTCCTGACCTGGGAAGTGGCTAAATTGTGGAATTTTCAATTAATCACGCGAACAGCCAGGACGTATATATACGTCCAGGTTACTATGGATGCGAAGTGCATATTAAAATTGTAATACCATTCATATTACATTGAAATATATGATGGATACGAAGCATATGAGGATGCGTATTTGATCCATAATGGCCGGTAAGGTGGTTAAGCCAGGGTACATGTGGAATTACCTGGTTGGTAAGAATGACAAGTTTAGGAGATTGCTTGAATCAGTGCCATGGCATGTTAAACTGCAAGGGCTGGTTGTTGATAGTGCATGGGAAGTGGTAAAGGAGCGTTTGAGGGAGGTAATGGCTGACTGCATACCTAGAGTCCGGAGAGTAAATCAAGTGGGAGTTAAATGGATGAATAACACCATTAAGCTTGTGCTGCAAAAAAAAAAAAAAAAAAAGAAAAAAGAAACGATTGTGAATGAAATTTAAGGAGAAAGGTGACTTGCAGGCACACGAACAGTACAAAGTACAGGCTAGAAGGGTAACTAATATGGTAAAAAAAGCAAAAGCAGATTATGAAAGGAAATTAGCCACGCAAGCTAAAGAGAATCCCAAACAGTTTTTTCGATATGCTGCAAGTAAAAGAAAAAATGTATACGGCAGAATGATTTTAAGAAATGCCTATGGTAAGGAGGTAACTGAATTAGTTGATATAGTGAACTTACTGAGCGAGCATTTTGCAAAAGTATATCATCCAGGTGGTGATATTGCAGGAATGAAGTGAATAAAATGGAGGTGAATAGTATATTGCAAACCTCAATGTGAATACATCTGTGGGATCGGATGATATACTAGCTCCGGTCTTACGTAAAGCGACTAAAGAATTGTCAGTGCACTTTACCATTGTGTTTAATTTGAGTTACTCCCGAGAGGGTGGAAAGATGGGAAAATAGTTCCACTACATAAAGGAGGTTCCAAGACTGCTTTTGCAAATTACCGACCGATCAGCATATCAGGAGTCGTTATCAAGGTCTTGGAGAAAGTAGTCAAGAGAAAAATACAGGAATGGATAGATGAAAATGGGATACTGTATGGGGGGGAGCAGCATGGTTTTGTGAACGGTTGATCATGCCTCAGTAACTTGCTCACGTTTTATAATACAGTGACGGCTGAACTGGATAAGGGTAATGGATTTACAGTGATACTGCTGGACTTTGCTAAGGCCTTTGATAGGATGCACATGGAATTCTAATCAGTAAACTGCAGCACATGGGGATGGATACAGGGTTGTTGAGATGGATAAGAGGGTGGTTGATGGAGAGATATCATAGAGTAGTTTATTCAGGAGTGGAGTCCAAAAGAAGGCCTGTTACTAGTGGTGTGCTGCAGGGTTCTGTTCTTTGACCACTGTTATTTAATTTGTTCATTAATGATATGGGAAAGGATCTGAGAGGAACTGATCATTTATTTGCTGATGATGCAAATTTGGGTAGAGCAATAGTGAATGCACATGATATCAAAAAATTGCAGGATGATTTGGATAGATTAGCAGTCTGGGCTAAGGAGAATGGATGTCAGTTTAATGTAGAAAAGTGTAAGTTTATGCATTTTGTGATGAAATATTTAGTAGCAGTATATCACACTGATGGAACTGCACTCCAGGAGGTTGACGAAGCCTGAGATTTGGGTGTGTTGGTGGATAGGGAGTTGAAGTTTAGGGGACACATTGCAAAAGTGGCTAAATCAGCTCATCAGATCACTTGGTTACTGAAGAATACTTTGACGAGTAGAGATAAGCAAGTTATTGTTCTTCTTTATCGAGCCTTGATAAGAACCCATCTTGACTATTGTGCCAGATCTGGGCAGCTGGGTTTCATCTTGATGGGGAGGAAGTAGAGATGGTCCAGAGGCTAGTGACCAAGATGATAGCTGGTCTATGGAATGAACCTTACGAGGACAGGTTAAAGTTCTGTGGGTTCTAGAAATTGGTTGATAGGCGGAAAAGGGGTAATATGATTGAGACATTCAAATTACTGAAGGGTTTTTACAATATTAATTCAGAGGACATTTTTCAGAACAGGTCTGGTGATAAGAAAACTAGGGAGCCATCCGTGGAAACTGAGCAAGAGTGTAGTTAGCAAGGGTGTTATAACTAGGTTTTTAACTTGGAGAGTGGTGAATGAGTGGGATAAGCTGCCAAAGTTTGTTGTGGGTGCCATGACTGTAAATGAGTTCAAAGCAAAGTATGATAGATACCTTGCGAATGCTGAATAGTTGTTTTTGATATGATGTTTAGGGCTTTCCTCGATGAGTCTAAGGACTCCTTATAGTTGCCGATAATAATAATAATAATAATAATAACTACTTCAACAAAACACCGCTTCTCGATCTTTGCTAGTTGACTGTTCCATTAAACAGGATTGTGCTGGCAGGTCTTTGCTAGCATAATCCTGACCTGAATTCAGGTCTGACAAAAGGCCAATGCCTTTAGTACTTGTAGCGATTGATATCCCCAAAGAAGATATATGAACTGACTGCTATTTGTGGCCACAAAATTACCACGGAACCTCTAAGAAAGAGAGCGTCAGCAGGACAGTGCCACAGATGTCAGCGATTTGGGCATGCTCAAAAACTATGCCCCACCAACTCCAGCCACTTAAAATGCCGCGAAGGGCACCAGACCATCACATACACCAAACCAAGATCTATGCCGGCTAAGTGTGCAAACTGCAGAGGTCCCATCCTGCCAACTATAAAGGGTGCGTAGTACATCCAAAGAACCGCAGGTCAGCAAAAGCCGCCCATCCGGCGCCCAGCAGTGACACTCCGGGCAACCGTTCAGATCGCTATCCAGTTCACACAACCTCCACTTTGACAACTCAGGAAGGAAAACAATCTGAAACCAGGAGCAAAACAAACATGCGCCAAGACTGCACGAGCCAAGGATTCTTCTTCCAACAAACTCACACAAGCTCCAACCTAACATCAGTACTAACTGCCTCACTAGCTACCATGCCTCAGGAATTCAGCAAAACAAATCTTATGCCATCCTCCACGAAAAAATTCCTTCAAGATACCCATTCAATTCTGACAGCCTTCAATCATGAATAAAAGGAAATATAAGCCTAACTACCTTATCATAACTGCGTGGAACGTAAATGGACTGAGCAACGAAATTCTGGAACTGCAAGAGTTCACTCACAGATACAATCCTCTTAGTAAATGAAACACATATCAGGCCAGCTAATAACCCTAAATTACAGAGCTACATATTATACAAAACAGATAGACTCACCACCAGTGGAGGAAGTACAGCCGTATACATTAAAAAGTATCTAAGCCACAACGTCCTGACCAATCTGCAAACCAAGAACCTAGAGATAACAGGTATTGGAGGAATTGCATAACTGATGCTATTGCTGGCAGTATTAAAATCTATGCTGTATACAATCCACCCAGCATTCCATTACTGGTATCTGACTTGGACTCCATTCTCGGCTCCACAGACTCCATCATCATTGCTGGAGTCTTTAATGCCAAGCATACAGCTTGGTTCAGCTCCGCAATCAACGACAAAGGGCGTACTCCAAACCATTACTCAATGCGAAACTCTATTGTTATAGCCGGACCCACAGAGCCCGCCCATCATAGCCCAGTTGGAAGCTCAGCTGTACTCGACATTGCCATTCTCAGAACAAATATCGGCTGGAAACGTTAAACGAGTTATCTTCTGATCACAACTCCATTCTGCTTAAGCTCGGCACACAAGAGCAATTCTCTCCTCCGCACTCCTTTATATCTTGGGACAAGCTCTCCAGAACTCTCTCAGATCACATGCCCAGTACCTATTATCCACAATAAAGAGGAAATAAACATATCCGTAAACAACCTTACCAGCCAAATTAAAAAAAGCAAAGCATCAGTTATGCAAACCACAGTCTTTCACCCTAGCGGTCGGATCTCTGAGGAAATCATGGATCTAATCAGATTAAAAAACAAAGCCAGAAATTTAAAATTTTGAATAATTTAAATAGACAAGTCCGCGAAGCTCTGCAAAAACATCGAAACCAAGATTGGGAAACTAAACTGACTAATCTAAAGCCAGAGGGCAACTCCATCTGGAAATTCTTGAGAGTCCTCTTCACTAAATGCCAACCTATACCCCCAATACAGACCAAGAAAGGAATTGCTCACACAGATAAAGAAAAAGCCGAAGCTCTAATTGACAGCTTGGAAACTCACTGTAACCCACCCCTCTTATGAAAATCTGAACATCAATCTTATATACAAGATTCACCCCGGAGTCAAGCAGGTCTTAAGACAACAAAAGGATAACTCAGAACCTATCACACCCACTTCTCCAGCAGAAGTTACAAATATCATAACCCATCTGAACGACAACAACAAGGCTCCAGGTCCAGATGACATCACAAACAGAATAATCAAACTACTCCCCAGAAAAGTCATTGCGCATCTAGTCAATATAATCAATGCCATCCTCAGATTCAAGCATTTTCCCATAACTTGGAAGATGGCGGATATCACGCCAATCAAAAAGATTGGAAAGAACTCTCAACTTCCCTAAAACTACAGAACTATAAGTATTCTATCCAGCCTTGGAAAGGTTGTGGAAAAAGTCATCCTTACAAGGCTTCAAACCGCAATGGTTAAATTAGGTATTATTCCAAACGAGCAGTTCGGATTCAGAAAATACCTTAGCACTGTACAATAAATACACGGACTGGTCGAATATCTTAAAAGGTTTCAGCTGGAATCTCCACACAGCGCGGTCTTCATAGATACTGGGAAGGCAGTATATATATATATATATATATACTGATAAGGTGTGACATCAGGGTCTTCTCTACAAACTCATCAAATTCAGTATATCAATTAATTTAATAAAAACAATTGACACATACCTCAAAGACAGATACATGCAGGTCAAAATAAATGAAACTGTATCCACCAGACACAAGATCCTAGCAGGTATGCCACAGGGCTCACTTCTGGCCCCCCTGCTATTTTCTATCTGCATAGCTGATATCCCTCAAAACCCAAGTTCAACAATCACTGCATAATATGCAGATGATACTGCTTTATTAGCAATATCTCTCAGCCCCAAATTGGCTATCAGAAGACTCCAAAGCAGTATTCATACACTGGAGAATTGGCTGATGGACTGGAGGATCCAAGCAAACCCGCCAGAAGAGTTCAGCCATACTCTTCTCCAAAAAGAAGGTCCAGACCAAGGAGGACATACATCTGCTAGGAGTTAAAATTCCATGGCAGACTGAGGTCAAATATCTCTGCGTGATGCTTGACAAAAAACTCCAATTCACCAGTCATATAAAACACATAGGCTCGAAGACATCCAAAGTAATCACGCAACTCTACCCCATGATCAACAGAAGAAGCAAGATGGATACTCGGAACAAACTACTCATATATAGGATGGTAATACGCCCAATCATCACTCACGCATCTCCTGCATAGAGCCATACCTCGGATACAAACATTCAAAAACTGCAGAGAATACAGAATAAATGCCTGAAAATGCTTCTGGACGCTACAGAAACGCCCAGATTCACAGTGAAGTCAACATTCCCTCCTTCATGATCTAGCAGAAAATTTCTTCACCAAGATAAGCAATCATCCAAAACCAGCTGATCAAGCAAGATTCAGACTACAATGAAGCAGATTTCTACAAATACAAAAGCAGTGGCGCACTCAGGATTTAATCTTGGAGGGGGCCGAGCGCTCAGGATTTAACCTTGGGGGGGGGGGGGGGAGGCCGAGTTGAGTAGACGATTTGCGAAGACACAGTACGCATCGCATACGACCTATGACTGAGCATCTGCGGTGATCAGTAATTCATAAGTAGTATAGAAATAGAAGACACGACACAACATAAATAAAAAAAATGAATTTAAATTAGGAAAAGATTTCTGGAAATTTTTCTAGTGTTTTTTCCTTTTCTTTGGGGGGTTCCCGGGCCCCTTGCAGCCCCCTCTGGGTGCGCCACTGTACAAAAGACCCAAGTACTCAGCTGAACACAACTGATCTCACTGCCCTTCCAGATTTTT
This sequence comes from Typopeltis vanoorti, assembly GCF_054136105.1. Taxonomy (NCBI): domain Eukaryota; kingdom Metazoa; phylum Arthropoda; class Arachnida; order Uropygi; family Thelyphonidae; genus Typopeltis; species Typopeltis vanoorti. The sequence continues at coordinate 46,581,568 of NC_143572.1, read as the reverse complement.
CCGACAGTTTATAAATGTAATAGTCGAACTGTAATGACCTCAAAATTTTCTTCTCTTCTTTGTTTGTTATCATTTTGCTGCTTTTTAAGTATTGTTAAAATCGTTTTTAAGCATGTTTTCCCTCTAATTTGGATAACCTTTTATATTTGGTAAGAAGTATATTCTTATATTGAGTCATGTTTTATTTTAGCTTAAGAAAATAATCAAAGTAAATAAACAAATAAAATCTAAATATTAAAAAGAAAAGGTTAAACTATAATACGAAAATATCATAAACAGTGTTGTACATAAAAATTATAATATTATACGACAATTGTAATATAAAATATGAATTATAAATTACACAATTACAAGTGATCTTCATCCAGGAGCTTGGCTATTATGGATCACCGTCTAGGATCTACGTGGTTCAAAAACATAAAGGATTGGCTGACGATATATCGGTTAGTTGCCTGCCATACAATACATAATGCATTAAATAATATATTATCAAAGATAGTATAATTTATTGTGAAATAATAACAGGAATCAAATGTATATTAATTTATACGTGCATGTTATATCAATCTCACACACGAGAGATATCAATATAACACGACAGTGCCGTGTGGCGACAAGTGATTAGAGAGAAGAAAAGAATCTGTTAATGTATTTGTTGAAGAGCTGGGGGTTGTATTGATTGGAAAAAACGGTTCTGGCGAAAGATCAGAAGAGGCATTACCCTACGTAGTTTATGGAATAACGAGTGGAGATTTGTCATGTTCATCTAAACAAGAAGTGGATGAGAAGATCAATGTCAAGAGATCTGTCTTATCTTTAGTTTATGTTTAAACTATTTATACACAGTTTTTATTTAAGTTGTAAATCAGCAATAGAATTGAGGAAGTTAAAAAAGATGGTTTGATGAGTAAATCAGGTATAATACAAGGGCATCGTTGCTAGCATTCGTGTGTGTGTGTGTGTGTGGAACTATGGAGCTATGTAGAAGTACCTAATCTCGGGAGGTATGGCTAAAACATAATGGAAGAGAGGAAAGTTAAAAAAAAAACATTTGATGCCAAGATGGCAGGAAAAGATCCAACGGAAGACCAAGATCTAGGTGGTTTGATGCAATCAGAAATTCCATAGAAGGCCGAACTATAACATCTGTCAGTATTGGAGTCCTTATAGATAAAGTAATTTGAAGGAAATTTGTCGATAAGAATTTTTTAGTAACAATATAAGCATTTCATGTAGTACTATCAGAGTATCTTCTATATCAGTGCTTCCCAAACTTCTGGATGTCAGGGCCCCCTTTGCAAAAATTAAAATATTTCACGGCCCCCCTCGAAACAAAATCGTAATAGAGAGATATATTATTATAATATTTATTGTATTTATATTCAATACAAAACATACACAGCGAATATTGCAAAAATCAAATGCATGTATTACATTTTTTACTTCTTACCGTTTGGTTCTGAAGACGATGCAGGCTGTTCTGGTAAAATATGAAATACTGTCCTTTTTTTTTAATCTGTTTCTGCTTCTTCTGATTGCTCGTGGTTTTTTTTTTTTTTTATCAGCCACTTATCCATCTCAGGTTTAAATTTTTTTAACGTAGAATAGATCAACTAATGTCACCACTTACCGATACTGGCACACCACAGACTGATAACATGAAATTAGTGAATATTACCTGAATAAGGGAATCCCCGGACCAGGAACATTTTTCTCTTTTGTGACTTTTCTCCCTTTACGGTAATTAAGCGAAACAGACAGCAAAGGCAGGTTATTAAAACGTGCATATGATTGGTGCGGTATTAACAAAAGATCGCGCAACCGAAAGATAAAAGCATAGCTGACAATTGAGTTGAAATGCTAACTCTCTTCAACCGAATTCCATATGTGAAACTGCCATAACATTCATTATATGTATATATTACTTAGTTTTAACACTTGTACGAATTTTAACACGTTCGGTTGAATTTTATTGCTGCCTTGGGAAATCGAACTCACACACATCTAATTAATAACAATAGTTTTTAGTTAGATACTGTGCTTGCCCATGCAACATATGGTTTTGTTTAAGTCAATACAGCATAGTTTCTGTATGAGGGGACATGTGATTCATTAATTAGTGTGTTTTTATCCCAGTTGTCTCTAATTGCACTATTTGTTGAGAAATATATTACATAGACTCCTCATACCTTATTCACTGGCATAATAAAAGTACTTGTTTTTATTGCCTCTGCAGTATAGTGACTGTTAGGGAGGGCGTGTTGTTTACCACTGCAAGCTAGTTACTATCTCCCCACATGAACTTGTTTAAGTTTATTTTTATGTGTGAAGTATATGCGAAACTTTTATTGGTAACAGAAAACTAGCTCGGATGACAGTGATAATATAAAACGAGTTTTCATATGTATATAAAGTCAATATCAACAGTCCCTGATTACGAGCGAGCGCGTGATGAAAGAGACAGGAAGATTTGGAGCTTCCCTGGAGAGCATTCGAAGTAAATACAATTAACCACTGCTTTGAAATGAAACATATGAATAAGCAATATTTACTAATATTCATTAAGCGCCGAAATGCTCAGGAAGCAAAGTTTGTCAACTAGCACCAATATGTGAATTTTTCCATTAAAATATAAAAAATAACAAAAAAGAAATAATAAGTAATAAAAGTTAAATACGTTTCTTTTAAAATAAAAAAATCTACTTCTTAAACCATTTTAAATTTGTTTTCATTATTTCACGGACCCCTCAACAAAACCTACGGCCCCCAAGGGGGCCGCGGCCCACAGTTTGGGAAGCGCTGTTCTATATCAGGGGTCCACGGTTGCTGACCCCTGCTCTACATCCTTTGAGAGTGTGCATCAGTAATTTGGGGATGATATGTATATATCTTTTTTTCGACGTTGCATATTCATCGTTTATTATACCACGTTATTTAGAAGTGAAGAATTTAGAATGATGTCAAATCATAGTGATGAGCACAAAAGCACTGTTAAAGTTCACAATAATGATAGTATTTGGTTAGAACAAAGTTCACTACTAAGCTAATACAACGTTAGTTTCAGAATGTCCATAGCTTTATTTACTCTTACACACGATAGTATGTCACGACAGCATCAGTTAGGTTTAAGTTTTTAATGACTATTTCTAATTTCCAAGTATAATAAACAGCAGCGCAATATTTTTCAATAAAAAAATATTAAGTATTAAAATGAATTGTTTACCTTTTATAACAATTACAAATTTCATTATTTTCTTCCATTTTTAATAGATTTTATAGATGCTACAGGGATGACTAGCATTTTAGAAAACACAGTTTTTTTATGTATCACTGTTTAGAAAAAGTTTTTTTTCAAATTAGACGAAAGTATTATGTTCGACATAAATTAGAATTGGCCTCTAACTTATTGCGAACGGTTTTTCTTGATGAATTTTGTTATAACTAAAAAAGCCAACATCTCTTTCTGTATGCAATAAAAAAGCATAGTTTTGTTAATCTAAATGTGATGCGACCAGTGGCGTAGCTAGAGCTTTTGCCGCCCAGGGCGATCCCTGAGTTTGCCGCCCCTCTCAATACACACACCAAAAATATTACAAAAAGTCAAAATGGCGCAGGGAAAGAAATTGAAACACTATTTTTATGTTTATTTTAGTTGTAAGTATAGTTGTTGAAAACTAATTATTAATTAAGTAATAAAATTACTAAGTTAACATAAATAGAAGAATCGTCGAAAAATAAAATTGTGTCTCAAGTAAAAAGTGCCTCTCGGAGCGAACCCCCCCCCCCCAGCTACGCCACTGGATGCGACTATATGCTTATATATTTTCATGGCATTAATTTGTTGTATTTATGTCTACTAGGACCAACTAACAGCTAATGTATGGTTGCGCTGTCATCAGTATATCTATACACTGCATTAATATACAGTGTGATGTTGACAGAAGCGGTAGACATGTAAGCGGGCGATTTTGCTATCTTCTTGTTCCCCTTCAGTTTGTTGTTCTCTACCTTGCGATTCATGTATTGTGCACCCTTTCTTTCTTCTATCACCTTCGTTTTTATGATATACATATTCAGTTTCTGTTGCATGCTACGTACTGAAGATTTATTTTTTAATTTTCGAGTCACACTGCGGCATGGATGTTTGTGACACTTAGCAAATGATTTCAGCCGTCTTATACGAGGCACTCACTCTGCTTTTATTATATATGTATATCCGAAAGGAGAGGAGGCCACAGGATCAGATCAGATATCCGAAAGAAAGAAAAAAAATAACCTAATGCAGTATATTATTGTTTGCAATAGTGGGTTCTACGGTCGATTTTCTTGAGTTTACAGGAAGAAACACCAGAATTTCAGGAAGAAAAAAGTTAATAAGAAAAAAAAAAGGGAAAAAACGAGTGTTAATAAGAAAAAATAACCCATCTAATATTATTAAATCAGCACAGTTGAAAAAGAACTTGGATTTAATGAACAGGATAATGAAGATGTGAGAAACTTGCTTGAGTGAGCATGATCTCCTTCAACTAGAAGAACAGCGTGCATATGAAGAAGAAGAAGATAAGGAGCACGAATAAGAAGAGAATGTTACGACTAAAAAGCTAACTGCAATAGAACTTGAGCTAGTTTTCAATCACATTGAGTATGCTAAGGAAATTTTGTTTGATGCTAATCCTGATATTGAACAAAGCTCTGAAGTCCGCAGAAATCTTGATAAAACGATCACCAGCTATCGCAAATTGCATGACAAGATGAAAAAGTCAAGCACGATTCAAACATCTTTACTTAATATTTTTGTTAACAAAAAAAAAAAGTAACTCAATCAAATATTTAGACATTAAATAAAATTTTAAGCAATTGATTTTTATTAAGTTTGATGATTTTATCCTCTAATACAGCTTATACTGTATTTTTTTTTAAAAAAATTACGCTAACTGATGGATGAATTAATATTATTTCTATTGTTTAGTGCATTCGCTTAACGCGATTTCGCTTAGCGCACATTAATTAATTAATTAATCGCGTTAAGCGAAGATTTCCTGTAAATGTATATATAGAACGAACAGCTCACATAGTGAAGTTTGCTGCGGAACTATTTTATTGACGTTGGGCTTTCATGCTTACAGGAAAGTGAAGAAATGATGGCGACCAGATCAGTGGCGCATTACTCGTGAAAACAAACCAGAAACAGGAACACAACACATCATTTAACAGTTGTTCAGTCAGGCTAGTTATACCGTAATTTATTTTCACATACAAAAAATTACATTAAAAATGCAAATGACTGATTGAAATGAATAAATGAGGTAAAAATCATTCAAAATTTGAATCATAATTGAAAAAAAAAAAAGATATGGTGCCTTAAAAACAGTATATTATATAGCATGTAATTTTAATCCACAAGGGGTTGGAATTATTACTATTTTAATACGTGGTATTCATTTCTTAAATTAAGGGGATATTAAATCCCACATAGTTTTAAAACCGAATAAGAAACTCAAAGATTGGAATCAGAGAGTTTCTTGCCGAATATAGTAAACTATAAAGTATCGGCGACACTAGCGTTAGCCAATGCAAGTGATCCTAGTACGTAGTACAATACCGGGCGACTCGTTGCAAAGGTGGGGAAAGTTCAGATCGCTATTCTTAGGTATTTTCCATAATGTAAAAACACATTTCCTAGGAAATGTATGCTGTTATTACATTATGGAGGGAGGTCACTACCCAGACCGGTTTCAGCCTTATGAGTAAGTAAAGCCGTCTCTAAAAATTCGGACGATCCCTAGGCCACTCAATCGTGGGCGAAAGACCGTCCATCTCAGCGTTGGCTCCACTCAGTGATGGCCTTCCACCCACACGCCACCACCGAGCAGAACCGCTCAAATTCCGAAGAAAATCATTCACCGACAAAGCCCCTCAGCGGGCCGTGCCGGAGAACACTTTCCCCGGAGACTCAAATTGCTCCCTTAAGGCAAAAACCCCAAGGGAGCGAACTCATAATAGCCCCCACCGGTTTCAGCCTTATGAGTAAGTAAAGCCGTCTCTAAAAATTCGGACGATCCCTAGGCCACTCACTCGTGGGCGAAAGACCGTCCATCTCAGCGTTGGCTCCACTCAGTGATGGCCGTCCACCCACACGCCACCACCGAGCAAAACCGCTCAAATTCCGAAGAAAATCATTCACCGACAAAGCCCCTCAGCGGGCCGTGCCGGAGAACACTTTCCCCGGAGACTCAAATTGCTCCCTTAAGGCAAAAACCCCAAGGGAGCGTTATTATTAGACCTATTATTTTATTCTGAATAAAGGTTTGCCGGGCAACGAATCCGTATCCGTCAACAAAGAATACAACTTGAAAAGACACTTTACTTCGAGACATGAGGATCACCCAAAAATTGATGGACAACTACGAAAAGAGGAAATACAGAAATTGAAGAAGAACTTGGATACCCAGCAGCAAATGTTCAACAAGCAAAGAACGCAGCACTACAGCATTGTCAATGCCAGCTTTGTGGCAAGCGAAAAAATCGCTAAGCATTCTAAGTCATTTGGTGAAGGAGAATTTATCAAAGAATGTCTGCTGGATGTTGCAAGTATAATATGTCCTGAAAAGAAAAAAAAGACTTCGAGAATATTCGTTTGTCGAGACGTACTGTTGTCCGACGGATAGAAATTATGGCTGATGATATCAAAAAAAGTTTAAGAGAAGATTGCTAGATTGGAAGCATTTTCAATTGCTTTGGATGACAGCACCGATGCCTCCGATACAGCACAACTAGCAATATTTATTCGAGGAATTGATGCGGATTTCAACATCACAGAAGAATTATTGGTGTTTCGGCCGTTAAAAAGAACAACTACCGGTGAAGATATATTTGAAACAGTCAACACAGTCTTCGAGAGATTTGGACTTAAATGGAGTTTACTATCTGTCATATGCACGGATGGAGCCCCTGCAATGGTTGGTGCACAGAAGGGATTTATCGGAATTTATGAAAGAGCAATAGAACTACAGATCCATCCGGAAAATTTAACAAATTTTCACTGCATTATCCACCAACAAAATCTGTGTGCAAAATCGATTAAATTCAAAAATGTTATGGAAGTTGTAGCAGCCAGTATTACTTTATTAAGTCACGTGCACTTAATCACCGCCACTTAAGGAGTATTTGGCAGACGTATTTTCGGATTATGAAGATGTGTCTTATTATTGTGAAGTGAGGTGGTTGAGTAAAGGTAAAATGTTAAAACGATTTTATGATCTGAGACAAGACATTGCAGATTTTATGGACATAAAAGGAAACACAATTAACCAAGTAAAAGATGATGAGTGGGTGTGTGATTTATCATTCCTTGTAGATGTCACTGGATACCTAAACGAACTGAATCTTAAATTGCAAAAACAAGGACAATTACTTCAGGAACTGCATGGACATGTCAAAGCTTTTTGTAATAAACTAAGATTGTTGGAAAGTCAGATAAGAGCTAAAAATTGTTATCATTTTCCTACTCTAGCAACTCATAAAAATATCCCTTATAATTGATATGGAGATGAACTGAAGGCACTAATAGAGCAATTTGATACAAGGTTTGACGACTTCAAAAACAAAGACTCCACATTCGCTATATTTGCTCGTCCGATGGATGCTTATGTAAATAATGTGCCAGAAAACTTACAGATGGACCTTATTGAGCTTCAGGCGGATTTAGTGCTAAAATCACAATTTAACAACATTGCTTTGACGGATTTTTATAAATTTTATTTGGTGGAAGAAAAATATACAAATTTACGCGCCTTTTCAAGAAAAATCATTTGTCTTTTCGGCAGCACATATATGTGTGAACAGTTTTTTTCGAGGATGAAATACAATAAATCTAAAATTCTGACAAGAATAACGGGCGAAAACCTCGAAAATTCTATGCGATTATCCTTAAGTAATATTAACGTCAATATTGATAGTTCTCGTAGTTGAAGTACAAGGCCAATCTTCACATTAAATTGTTATGTCGTTCATTATATTATAAAATTTATGCAGAGCTTTACACCAAAGCATTATATTATAAATAAATGAAATATGAAGTAGCAACTTGTTTTAATTCTTTTAATATTAATTGATTTTATTTAATAATTTGGTCCGGCCCTTGACTCGGAGACAGAATGATAATTTGGCTCCAGAACTAGGAAAGGTTGCCCATGCCTGAAAACGTTACGGTGGAACTTTTTCTAAAGAGGGAATAATAATTATTCGTAAATTCCGATTATTTCACAACATTCTGTTTCAAAGTTGTTGTTGAGATTAGCATATTCTCCTTATTTAAATTTAGTATTCAATCTGACAGCATTGAATACTAAAAAAGAAAACTCAGGCATCAACTAATAATGCGAAATTTGAAATACTCTATTTGTCCAATAACCAGTTTGCTATTCAACTGAAAGTGGTAGTAAACAGATAAGAAATAAGAGTTATCAATAGACACGCGTTTGACCTACACGTTGACCTTGAACTGTTTTGATATGAACAAGTTGACTTAAGGAAGTTGGTATTTCATGGCAGACGTAAGATCGTCGAATATACTGTGAAATAGCGGAAACGATTAGAATGTTGACCTCTCTCTCTCTCTCTCTCTCTCGCTCACTTTATCAATGTTCGCGCACACATACACACAATGTTGAGCGGTGACATATCCAAGATAAAATCTCCCTTTTTCTAAAGAGAGAAAAATAGAATTGCTGGGCAATTATAGATTTAACGTAAACACCCATGCAAGTTCCGATAGGAGTCGCTTTGCGCAGTTTCACTGTTAAACAATTATGAGCGAACACGAAAATAGAAAATAACACGAGTCGTAAATAAAATAAAACAGCCCTCCTTATTTTAGTTTTGTAACGTGAGTATTGACTTTTTTGATGACTAAACACTATTTATAAAGAAATAACCAATGGAATGATTCTAGAATTTCCATATACGATATGGAAATGTATTTCTATACGTAATTTAGCAGTCAAATCATCAAGGTGGCCAGCAATTAAAAAAAAAAAAAATTAAATAATAAACTACAAACTAAACTAAACTACATTTATATTAAAATGCAGTTTGAAAAATGTCACTAACCATTTAATTAGGAAGGATAAAAACAGCCATATTTGTTAATTAAGCCATGGCCACCGGGTAGGACTCTCAAACAATATGAAAATGATAAGTAAACATTTTCAAAATTCACTAAAAAAAATTAGCAAAGAATTCACAAACTTCTTCGCCTGATATTTGAGGGTACTATAGAGGGTACAAGACCCAGGGAAAGATCAAGATTAACATACCATAAAGCCCTTAGAATTGCACTGGACTTTTAAGAGAGAGAGAGACTGTCGTGAAGTGAATTTTTCAACTGCTTTGATATATTTGCAGATCTTCAGCTGTCTAAGTCACGCAGATTGAGTGAGTCACTTATACAAAGTGACTTCTTGTTACCAAAAGCCGTTTCTAGAGAAAGCTGGTAGTCCAGTCGAACACAACTGGTGGTCAGATGTAGATCCCTTCAGATATAGGGACTTCCTATAAAAGCGAGCATTCTGTGCTTAAGAAACTATAACACAAATCTTGTGTTCACATTCAGATGTCAAAAAAAAATAAAAGTTTAGGAGAATATATTAAAAATAAATAAAGAAATATAAACTTGTTTTTTTTTTTAAAAAAAAAAAAAGCTTCTATAGCTTAAAAGACTGACAGAAAATTAAATATTTATTATATGCAATTGATACGTCACGAAATTGTTGACTTTACTTTAACATACTAAAAGGGACAATCTAACAAGGACTTATCTATCGTAGATTCTGCAACAGAGATTCTGCTAAGCAGAATTGGCTATGTTGCTATTTAACTGGCTTATATTGGACGGCAGAGGATTTTGCTCGCGGATCTGTTTTTTTAACATGTCCCATGTATTCTTAATAGGTTTTAGATGCGGGCTTTGTGGTGGCTAGGAAAGATGGCGGAAATTGCTGCCATGCTCGTTGAACCACTGCTGAATAATTCTTGCGTGATGGACAGTAGCAATGTCACTACTGTGACAATGCTACTGTCACAAGGCCATAAGACTACTGTGACTGAAGCCTTATGGCTCTTCCTTAAGTGATTACTTTTACGCACCGACCGAAAGTTCACTTACGAAAAATACATTTCTCTGCCATTTCAAGTTCCTTTAGTACTGAACGAGAGTGTTTATAAAATGCACTAATAAAAGGCGAACTTACGGACGGATGCTTGGGCAGCGTTCATGTCTTTGAAGTAGTGCAAAGGCAACTCGGAGATGCCGAGGATTGTATTCTCGTAAGCTCAATGGTCAACTTACGAAACTTTCATAATTTCTACAAACATTCGACTTTGAAATAATATTGGACCTAGTATCCACTTTGTGTAATTTTACATCGTGGAAATGAAGCCTTATGACTCTGTCTTTAGTAATGATCTATGTATGGTGTTCAAAAAATTAAAACCGAAACATTTTTAGCTTTTATTTAAAATAAATAAATCTTCTATCCTCTCTTTATTTTTGATAGGAGTAGCACGAGGTCCCAAATTTTGGGAATTGGTAAGCGACTGGACCACGTCTTTCACCATCGCGGCATTTCTGGCAGAACGATAGAGGAAAAAAGATGGAGTGGATAAGGCAAGCAATTGCCGCCATTTGCTCTCTTAATCGCAACTAGTATTATTTATATGTATATTTGTGTGTTCTACTTTTTTTTTTTTTTTTGAGTTGTGGAATTAAAAAAATTCGAATTATTTTTGGGAGAAAGGGAAAAACCTATTCAACTGGTCAATGATTGATTGGTTAGTGAAAAAAAAAAAAAGCCTGATTGAATTTTTTTTTTTTTTCAATGTGTTAAAAAGCCGTTAGAGAATTATTTATATTTTCCCTTTAATTTTTTCATACGTTTTTATTTATATTTTCAAGTAACTAAGCAAGACGATGTGTTTAGAAAAGAATATCAACAAGGAACAACAATTAATTTCATTTTATTTATCCTATATGTAAACATTCAGAAAATTACAAAGGCGCAAACTGATCGACACTCTTAATGCATACTTCACAATGCTTTCTGTAGAGCAGACAGCGCAGTGTTTCACTGGTAACTTAGGCGCATTTACAGGAATGAGATTACTTTAAACGACACAATCGCAGTCAAAAAGGAAGGAAATCCAGGGTAGGTAGAAACACCGGAGTCAGTCATTATGTTCGTAATTCTTTGCATAGAACCATTATTCGGAAGTGCGTCAATACCCAGCAGGTGGCACATGAGATTGTAGTGATCGACGTTTTCAAGTGGTTCGGATACGAAGTGCTTCTTAATGCCTGCAAAGAAATAATCCAATATAAGAAATTATTTAAATAGCAAAACACATCGTTAATAAAAACGAAACACCACAGTTTGCAGTCATAAAAATAAAATTACTTGTATTATCAGAAACTGAGTTTATACTAAGTCATAATAGTGTTCAATAAGACCGCTTGAAGCGCTGTTTTCTGTGCGATCGGGAAGGGAAGAAGATTTTTTTTTTTTTTTGCCTGGTTATTAAAAATAATCACTATTGTTATTATTTATTTATTTTTTTTATTTTTCATTTCGACTGCAAACAGTCATTTTACTAGCAGTGGAGAAATTATGGATATTGGAGCCTACAGATAATCTTTTCTTTGATTTTGAACACTTTTACTGGATTCTAGCAATTGCCCCCCCCCTTCTTTCTACTGTACGACATTCTATAATACGTTATACTATCGTCTGCTGATAGAAGAAAATGAATATCAGTCGACGAAAATAACGAAATCGACAAAATCAACTGATCTCTAAAGGTAAATTCAAAATTTCACTGCATTATGACTTTACTGTGAGCAGTTTTTAGCATTATGCTTAAGTAAATTTTACAGCTGCTGAGCGTGGATGAAGTGAGTATTTTGAAATTCCAGTTATTTGTTTTACATTTTATGCACAGGAAGTATTTTATTATTTTTTAATCAATTCAGTTATTCTAAATTAATTTAATTACAAAATCTGATATTATACACTGAATGTCATTCAACATTGTACGTGAAATATTCAACCAATCTGCCATTGCAGTGTGGTTTTTGAAGTTTATGGTTGTTCAGACGTAGCTGGGTCTCTTCTATTGTCAGATTCCAAGTAAGGTGTTGGTTGCATTTCCATAGGAATAGATGACATACTTTCCATTCCCGCAATGTCATAAAGACCGAGAAATTTTTAGTTAGGAGGGAAGTAACAACCAAACGCTTCCTAGTCTGTTTAGCGTGCAAGTAACAGAAAAAAAAGGCCATCTAAAGCTGAAGATTTAATTTTCAGCGTCGCAATATTTAGGATATTGAGATAGAAATGTTTCCATTACCGCCCCCCCCCCCTCCGTCCTAGTTTATACAAATACTTTTAATATTAACAGGATAAACAACAAACAGTTTAAGACAGGAACACTTTATATATTGGCGTTATAATTTCCATGATATTCGATGTAACTTTGACTATTTGAAATAGTGTTACTTACCTGGACCGCGGGCGTAGAAAATTGTTCTCATATCTTCCACGACGTATGGATCGTAACCATGGTAACCATAATATATGCTAGTGGAATTGGTCATTGTTTTACTTGAGTCAGTTATCTAAAAGGTAAATACGAATTATGTTATAATTTCTTGCTAGAATAAACTCAGAACATAAATAAATCTTTTTTTTTTTTTTTTTTTCAATGTAACTTCAAACATATTTGAACAATAAGATATCCACAAGAAAGTGCCTATGGAAATAGCATTTGCCTTCATAACTCTAAGCCACCTGAAGAAAGAACTACAACTTTAGTTCTAGTCACTTTTATTAGGCTTTGCTTCAGTAACATGAGCATGGAAGATTTTTTTTCTCCCGGAAACTTGATTTTTTAACTTGGGCCTATGAACAGATATCGATAAACAATCTGATAATTATATAAAACTATTATAACAACAACAAAGAAAAATATTCACATACTTGAAACCACTACCGTATACGGTCGGCTAATTCCCCTTTAGTTAAAGAGTACTTGTATAAGTTCTATCCAAATTAATGACATCATCGCTGACTGAGTTACGGAGGCTTCACAAGATTAGCATAAGATCTTATGTTGTTCTTATCATGAAGGTCGGTCTCTGAACCAGATGATGTTTTTGCTATCTGAACTAGTCAGAAATGGCAAATTTATCATCCATATACCGATACCATATACGGAGTTGAGGAAATATGGTAGTAAAAATCTGTTTTCAAAATGAATCATATAAAATTGGGCCAGGTTTGGTAATGGGATAGGACCCCATAGCTGGTCCTTCACTTTGTTGATAATATTTTCCTTTTGTAAGCGAAATTCGGAATCCATAACAAATTCTATATAATTGAATAATATCAGGAGAAAAATTTTGCTTTAAAAAGTTGAAAGACTGGAAGATGTCTTTTAAAGGTATGTTGGTAAACAATGATGTAACATCAAATATCACCAGTCAGTCATTTGGGATTCATATGGTGCTTTCGATATCTGAAATAAAATCAGAAGTATTCTTTATGTAGAATGGAAGGTTTCATAAAGTGAAGAAATAGAATTTCACGATTATTTAGCAATTTTATATGTAGGACATAAAATTGCTAATAACAGGATGTGAAGGAAATCCCAGTCATCTGAACTTGAATCAATCGTAAATTCTTGGCGTTCTCCTCTCGTGACCATCGTATTGAAGGCATGACATTTCTTAATCGAAATTCTTTTAAATTTACACGATTATGCAAGGAATCGTGCGAAGATTTTCTACATCAAGCAAATAATGTAGAAAATTTACTTGAGTCGCTCATATTTGGTAAGTGGTTAGCAATAAAAATGAACATTTAAATTTTATATATTCCTCTTTATTATATAATCACTTTGTTTAGTTAATCAATTGGTTAATCAAATTTAAAATGAAGGGTGATTCATTTCAAATTTCCAGTGTCGGTGATACATGAGTTACTCTGTGACACTGGGTCAAATATAAGAAGGTTTACGAGTCGTTTAGAAGAGGACTCGGTAAACTGATGTGCTCGTGCCAGAGGGATCCTTATGAAAGTATAAAATGCTGTACTTTATACTCTCATAAGGATCGTGTGTCCTCTGGTCGATTTACTTGTATATATGGATGAAAAACCAGCGTTTCCCGAGAGAAAAACTTTTTACCTGTGTATCAGATCGATAACTCACCACCAAACAAATGGCAAACTCATTTTCAACGAACTTGGTTGGTGGAAATTACAGCAATGTTATGAAAACATAAACGTATGAATGTAACAAGCTGAACTTACCCTCTGAATGTAATATTTGTAATCGGCCATGAGGAAGAGTGGTAAAACTAATTTATTGTTTTTGAAGTGGTACTTCTCAGGAATCTCCTCTTTTTTGAAGATCTTCAGTCCTTTAATACCAGCACTCTTTAAATTATTATAGAGCTGAAAAGGAATTATAATTGAACCTAAATTATTAAATAAATATTCATATTAGTATATTTTTATGCCATTTTGTAAGATTGTGGGTATTCCAAAAAAAAAAAAAAAAGCAGCTAAATTTTCGGTATGTAATTTTTGACCTAAACAAAGCGACTCGTTTGGTTGTGCAATTTGGATGGAGAATACAGGAACGTGTACCTAGAAGTGAATAAATAAAATATATACAGCGTACAAAATAAATTGATATGATTTACGACTTAACGTTTGTTAATGTAGCTCCATACCTTTCATTTGAGACCTGTGTAAGTAATTTTTTATTTTTATTTTTTTTTGCTTCGCATGGAAAAAAAAAAAAGTGTGTCCTTCAGAGAAAACTATCTCCCGCGCTGAGATAGTTTACACTAGATTCTAAAAACAAGATTTTTTTTATATATATATATCCGCAGCGGTGCACTGACCCCGCTGCGGATAAATTGGACATATAACCCTGCTATGGCCTCTTTTGACGGGTAAGAAAACGTGACGTGCTGTGTGAAACTCCAATGTCATACTGGATGCTTCTTTGAATGCAAACTACAAAGCAGAAAAGAAAGGTATGCGCCGCGTAAAAAATAAAATAAATAATTCCCTTTATCGCACTGTATAATCCATCTACTAGAATTAGTAGAAGAGGGAAACTATTATTTAGCAGCAGAAAATATAACAAAGATTTTTTTTTCAAAAAAAAGTGGAAATATTGTAATAACAGTAAAAAGTCATGTAGAAACAAACGCAACAAGGTGGAAAAAAACACGATTTGAAATTTAGTATTTATCTCGCGTTCGTCTATTATATTTGTTCATAAAAATAATAAAAAAAATTATAACTTACTTTCTTGAAGAATGCGTGTTTAAAAGAATTATTCTTCTCCGAGTAAAAATAGCAGCATTTCGAAAGTACACTTTTTATTTGGTAGTGACAATATTTAAAAAATTACTCAGTTTTAATCATTAATAAAAAATCAAGAACTAAGAATGTAAAGTTTTTTTTTTTTTTTTTTTTGTTTTTAACTGCTATCCACAACTTCCTGCGGCAATATATACCGATTTCATCAACCGCTAAAACGCCATGAATACCACGGAAGCACCAAGTGGCGACTTCGGCAACTACAAAGAACAAAACAAAACAAACAAAAAAATAATAAAAAAAAATACTACACTTAATAATATTATGCTTCCATGTTACCTTGGCAACAGTAAGCTCTGTTTGCATATGACAGGTAGCATAGTATTTCAGCACGCTACTCGTATTATAATGTGACTACAGCTTTCTACAATCACAGTGTTTGATAAATTATTATTATTATTATTATTATTATTATTATTATTATTACGTGACATTTCCAAGGAGTCTAAAGACTATTTAAGAAACATTCGATTTAACGTTTCCATGTCAATAGTAGATTCTGTTTTCAGGTACTGTACCAGACGACTGAATTATTTTTCTAGTCTTAAGAGCACAGTACTGTTATTAAATGCCATCTAACTGAATTCTTTTAGTACACGCCTTATTTTACCGATAAATACATTCGTCATAAGTAGAGATACATACGCTATCCAGTCTGCCTTCTTCGGGCAATATCATAGACAGTGAACCGCCACCAAGCATATATTTTATGTCAGAAGAATATTCTTCGAGGTTAATATAGACGACATCGCCCGGTCCGGATTTTGTCATGCCATGGTCGGACACGACTACAATGTTCACCTAGTAAAAAAAAAAACAATAACATAAATGAAATTTATATAACAATATTGAAGAATCAAGTATCAATATTTTTATGTAAAAATAAATTCAGTAATCATAATAGCACCGTTGCTCTACATATGAAATAAGTAAACAGGGTCAACTTTATTAAAATGCTAAGCGAATCGTTCAAGTTATAAGCATAGCTTTATCAATAATGTATCTGTAATCTAAACAAGTTTACGGGTAGTAGTAGTTAATAACTACTACTTAAAAATGATGAAAAAAGAGCCTTGAACGCGATATATAATCCGCTAAACCATTTCACTGCTGCATTATAAAGCCGAACTTAAATTATTGCATAAATGTCGGTGCTTTTGTGTTATGGTCATGTGGAACGAACGTCTACAAACATGAAGATTTAAGATAATGTACTTGCGACAGAAAATAATGCTTGTAAGAACACAAGCGGATTTACTGAGAGACAGCATTAAGCGCTGCAACGAACCATAATATATTCTGCTTATCGCGTCTTCGATAAACCACCCACTAAATTACATCGTTTGTTATTTATTGAAATACAGATAAAGCAGACTTCTGGTCAGTCTTTGTTGTTTTCTTAAAAACTGTAGGAGACGGTACGTTAGTTTATCTGCTTCCCCTCCCCTTTTATTATCAGTACTCTGCTTTAAAATGCAAGTTTAACTAAATATTTAATGTCCTCTAAAAGTACTGAGTGATTTATTAGTGAAATTGCGCAATGTAAATGTAAA
This sequence comes from Typopeltis vanoorti, assembly GCF_054136105.1. NCBI lineage: Eukaryota > Metazoa > Arthropoda > Arachnida > Uropygi > Thelyphonidae > Typopeltis > Typopeltis vanoorti. The sequence continues at coordinate 46,564,566 of NC_143572.1, read as the reverse complement.
AGGATTTTAAGAGTGCAGTTTAATTCGCTTTTGATTTTCTATTTTGGGGCAGTAATCTTAAAGCTAATTTCTTAATTCGGAGTCTTTTATTATATGAGATGTTTTTCTAGAGATTGTTTATTGTTATTTATTTATTGCAGCTTGTATGGTAAGATAGTATACCAGTCATATTTAGATAACTGTTAGTTATCTAAATATGTTTTCAGAATCCTTACTACGCATAACGGTACTGACTTGATGGGTGAAGCATAAATGCTTTTCATATTCCCCTCCATCTGAAAAGGAAAGTTCTTTGGGTGGAGAATTATTGAGCTTTAAGCTCGCCCTGAAAGGGCAGTGAGGTTAACTCTGTTCAGCTGAGCATAGAATTGACTTGGGTCTCTTGTATTTGCAGAAATCTGCTTCATTATAGTCTGAAGCTTGCTTGATCAGTGGGTTTGAATGATTAATTGTCTTATTGAAGATCTTTCCAGCTAGGTCATGAAGAAGAGTTGTGATGTAGGGAATGCTGACGTCTCTGTGGATTTGGGAGTTTCTGATAAACCATGGAGCATCTAAACTCATTCTCAGACATTTGTTTTGTATTTTCTGCAGCTTCTGAATATTTGTCTTCGAAGTGTGACTCCACGCAGGAGATGCATAAGTTATGACTGGGCGTATTACCATCTTGTATATGAGCAGTTTGTTCTGAGTATCTAATTTACTTTTTCTGTTGATCATGGGGCAGAGCTGCGCTATTGCTTTAGACGTCTTTGAACTTATGTGTTCTATATGGTTGGTGAATTGTAGTTTTTTATCCAGAATTACTCCAAGATATTTGACTGTATTCTGCCATGGGACTTTAACACCTAGTAAATGTATATCTTCCTTGATTTGAGGCTTTTTTCTAGTGAACAGTATGGCTGAGCTCTTCTGTGGATTGGTTTGAATTCTCCAGTCCATAAACCATCTTTCCAGCGCGTGTGAATGCTGCTTTGGAGTCTCTTAATAGCCAGTTTTGGGCTGAGAGATCTGGCTAATAATGCAGTGTCATCAGCATATAATGCAGTGATTGTTGAGCTTGGGTTTTGAGGAATATCAGCAATATAGATAGAAAACAGCAAGGGGGCAAAGAGTGAGCCCTGCGGTACTCCCGCCAGAATCTTGCGTCTGGTTGATACAGTTTCATTTATTTTGACTTGCATGTATCTGTCTCTGAGGTAAGAGTGAATTATTTTAACTAGATTAATAGGTATATTGAATGTGATGAGTTTGTAGAGAAGACCTTGATGCCACACCTTATCAAAAGCCTTTGCAGCATCTAAAAAGACTGCAGCTGTATGAAGATTCCAGTTGAAGCCTTCGGAAATGTATTCGATCAGCCTATGGATCTGCTGAACGGTAGAATGGTTTTTTCTGAATCCAAATTGCTCATTTGGGATTATATGTAGTTGGTCCGTTTGTGATTGAAGTCTAATAAGGACTACTTTTTCTGCAATCTTTCCAAGGTTAGACAGAAGACTGATAGGTCTGTAGTTTTCAGGGAGTTGAGCGTTTTTTCCCATCTTTTTGATTGGTATGACATCTGCTATTTTCCATGTTAAAGGGAAATACTGGAATCTGAGGATGGCATTAATTATGCTGACTAGATGTACAATGGCTTTTCTGGGGAGTAGTTTAATTATTCTGTTAGTAATTCCATCTGGGCCTGGAGCTTTATTGTTGTTCAGGTGGGTTATAATGTTTATAACTTCTGTTGGAGAAGTGGGTGTGAGAGATTCTAGGTCATCTTTTTGTTCTGTTATGGCCTGCCTAATAACTCGGCGGTGAATCTTGTAGATAAGATTGATGTTCAAATTTTCATATGAGGGGTTGCATTGACTTTCCAAGTCAATGCAAGACCTTTTTCCCCATCATTGTGAGCTATTCCTTACGAGGTTTGAATTGGGGGTAAAAGTTGTCTTTTGGTGCGGAAGGTTCGCAGAAACTTCCATATGGAGTTGTCCTCAGGGTTTAATTTTGTTAGCTTAGATTCCCGGTTTCGATGTGTCTGGAGGGCTTCACGTACTAGTCTATTTAATTTGTTCAAATTTGCTTTATCTTGAGGAGCTCTTGTGTTATGATACCGCTTTCTGGCTTTGTTTTTCAGTCTAATTAAATCCATAATTTCCTCGGGGATCCGTCCACTAGGGTGAAAAACTGTGGTTTGGGTAACTGCCTTTATTGCATTTTTGATTTGATTGGTAAAGTTGATTGCAGCCATTTCTATCTCCTTTTTAGTATGAATAGTAGGGACTGGGCCAATGTGATCAGGTAAGATTCTGGTGAGTTTGTCCCAAGATATGAAAGAGTGGGGAGGGGAGAATTGTTCTTGTGTACCAAGTTTAAGCAGAATAGGGTTATGATCTGATGAAAGTTCATTTATTGCTTCCAGCTGGTATTGGTATCTGATGTTTTTGAGGACAACTATGTCAAGTACATCTGAACTTCCAGTTGAGCTATGATGGGTGGGCTCTGTGGTCCGGTTACAGCAATAGAATTTTGCGTTGCGTAATGGTTTAGAATTCGACCTTTATCATTGATTGTGGAACTATGCCAGGCTGTATGTTTGGCATTAAAGTCACCAGCCATGATGATGGAGTCGGAGAAGCCGAGAATGGGGTCCAAATCGGATACCAGCAATGGAATGCTGGGTGGATTATAAACAGCGTAGATTTTGATATTGCCAGCATTGTTGGTATTAACTTCAATGCCTGTTATCTCTAGGTTCTTGGTTTGGGGATTGGTCAGAACATTGTGGCTTAGATAGTTTTTAATGTATATAGCTGTTCCTCCTCCACTTCCGGTTAGTCTATCTGATTTGTACATAGTATAGTTCCGTAATTTGGGATTATTAGCTGGCCTGAGATGTGTTTCGTTTACCAGTATTATGTCAGGATTATGCCTGTGAGAGAACTCTTGTAGTTCTAGGGTTTTATTGCTGAGTCCGTTGGCATTCCATGCCGTGATCATGAGAGAGTTGGGATGGAATTTTCTTCTATTCATTGTTGAGGGCTGTCAGAATTGAGTGGATACCTTGTAGGAATCTTTTCGTGGAGGACGGTGAAGGATTCGTCAAACTGAATTCTTGTAACATGGTAGCTAGTGAGGCAGTTAGTACTGAAGTTAGATTTGAGCCTATATGGTCATGAGATGGAGTAGCCTTTGTTCGTGCTGCCTCTGCATAAGTTTTAGGCATTTGTTTCCTTTCTTGAGTTGTTGGGCTACTGATAGTGTAGGCTGGGGTGTGATTAGCACGGCTGGCTTGAGCATCGCTGAATTGTGTTGGAGGGGTAGTTTTTTGTAACCCTCGGTTATTTGGGAGTGTAATGCATCCCTTGTAGTTTGCAGGGTGAGGTCCTCCACAATTTGCGCATTTAGCTGGAGTGGATCTTGGTTTTGTGCACATGACTGTCTGGTGGCCCTCGCCACATTTTAAACATCTGTAATTTGCCTTGCAGAGTTTTTGGGCATGGCCAAACCTTTGGCACCTATGGCACTGCCCAGCTGTTGACCTCTTCCTTAGTGGTTCAGTAAAAATTCTGAGGCCACATATCGTTGTTAATTCATAAATCTCTTTCTGTGTCTTATCAATTTCTACGAGTATTAGTCGCATTGATCTTTTATCTGCCCTGAGCATCCTGCTCACTTTCACTGGTGTTAGGTTCCGACTCATGAGATCAGTGGTGACTTCTTCACAGGTGACACCCTCGGTCACTCCGCGAAGCACAACCTTGAGATTTTTCTAGCTGGGTAAAGCAAAAGTATGATATGGGAGACTTTTGTTATCCATTAGTCTTGTTAGCTGTCTGTAGTCAGTGACTGAGGCTGGTTGGATTTTGACTCCATCTTGATTTTTTGCCCAGGAATATGCAATTTTGTGTTCTCTAAGGGCTGTGGTGACAGTGGTCCATTTGTCCTTGTCCCTAAGTATTACTGGTGGAACCTTTTCGGTGTTCTTTGGGACTTCTAATGTACATGTGTCTTCATCCATCTGGTCTTCTATGATTCTTCTTCTTTTGTAAGTGTGCTCCCCTTGAGAGATGTTTTGACAGGGGGATTTTGGTGACAGAGCAGCAATGAGATCCTCTTGTGAGATCTCATTCTCCTCCTCCTCTCCATCATTAGAGTGAATGTACTCTTTTATGAATCCTGGCCAGTCAGTTTCTAATTTGCTTATTATAAGTTTGAGCACTTCTAGAGACTGCTCCTTGTTAAGGAGCTGGATGTGATCTTTGATGTTGTCCATCTCAAAGTGGCGATTTCCTGCCAGCAGAGATGGGTTAAAAGCAGTATAATAATCCCGCAGGGCCGGGGACCTGCCAGCAAAGTATCCTGTAGACCTAGACGGACTACTAGCAATATATGATCCCGCAGGGCTTGAAGCCTGCCAGCAAATGTCCTGTAGACTGAGTTAGTCTACTAGCCTAGCGAATCGCACTTGTAATTACAAATGACTTACCTGGATAAAGCACTATGGAAAATAAAGTGACTGTTTATGGTAGCAAGCAATTAACTACTATTACTAATGAATAAGCATAAATATAAATCGCTAAAAACATATCAAACCAATTCATAATTCATCATCAATAATACATACACGACACTAAACACTAACATACGAACCGCCATCTACTCGCATCCAAGGACGATAGAATCCTTACTAGGTTTTCCGCATTCCTTAAAAGGCTATGTTTAGTCCTTCCGGATATCTAGCTTTGACTCTTAAGCGACCTCTTTAATTTAATAAATATAATAAATGAATTTGCTACAAAAAATTGTAGAATGCATTTTTCATAGAAAATACTTAATTTTGTGATTTGTGTTCATTATAAAACAAACCTTATGAGATTGAATTTCGTATTTCTTTGCAACATTTACCAAATATTGAATCAACTGGAAAATTTAAACGATTTAGCGAATAATTTAAACACCAAACAAAAAAAAAAAATGGATATTCGCCTTAGCAATCGCAAATCGTTTGCTGGCTGTAAACAATGAAAGCGCCCTCTCATCCAGATATCTCTGAAATATGTATAATATTTCATATTATATTTCACTGATTTACATAGAGTAATGGATAGCAACATAATAATACTAAATATGCTACACCTGGTCTTCCATGTTCTTTTTGGATATCTCTTCCTGAAGTGCGAGGAGAGCTCTGTCGATGTCTTGCACAGCTCGCATTCTTTCAGCGGAATCTGGACCTGAATAATGCCCTAAATATAATAAATAATTAAAAAAAATTGTTTATAAAATTTTTCATTAGGAAGTATTAAATATACTATTGCAATTTTTACTAAAAATGCTCATAAGGAACGAAGTGTCGTTTGAAATATAGCATGTTTCATCAACTGTCTATTAACATTTTTTTTGGCTGGGAGGAATCTTGAAATTAGAAAAGCAGGTTCTTAATATAATTTAAAATACTGTACGTTTTTATCTTTAGAATTTGTCCAAGCAACAGAAATACACAACAAAGACTGGTACCGCATGCAGACAATGAATATAAAAAGAAATAAATTGTAGTTTTAATGTACTCGTAAAAATCTATTTTTGACTCATTGTCAAATAGATCGATAAATAATGTTTTCCATTACCTGTGTAGTCCACAGAACCGTAGTAAACTAGCGCTAAGCCGAGTTTGTCTTTCTGAAAATTTTCCAAAATGTTGTTGAATGTTTCAATGATTTCGTTTGTTTCTTGCTCATTTCCTGGCCCATATCTATGTTTAACGCATTCCGTAGGTAAGATATCGTTAATCTTTATCTGGCATCCCACCCACCAGTACATTCCAGTGGGGATTTGATTTTTCTCGGCCGTGACCCAAATCGGTTCAGCTTTATTCCACCAGTGAGGATGACTGGCATTGGGATGAGGATACATGAGGAAAAATTCCTGTTTTTCTTCGTCGTACATCTCATTCTGGACAAAGCCATGACTCTCAGAATATAAACCTGAAATAAAGTTTCAAAAAAAAAAGTATTAATCAACGAAATAAAAAATACAATAGACAATTTTTCTTATTAATGTAAACATTTTGAATTATTGATCTCACTGGTTTAGACATCACTTTATGACAAATATTCATATAAATACTCCGTCTGTGTTATTTGTATTCTTAATTTTATTAAAATCAGTTGAAATATAATAATAATCTAAGTAAACTGATTTCCGATCTTTAAAATATAGGGTTATGCAAAGTAATATGACTCTTAAAAGCAAAGTCTATCTTTCTGTTCAAAGTCCGAACCACCAGACTATGTTGTCGATTGCTGTAGACAACACAGTGATATTTGTATAACCGCAATCACTTCTATACAAATGTCTGTTCTAGTCAGTATAACGATTTCGTCGGATGTAGAAATACATGTGGAATCAGCTACATAAGGCTTTGGTCATTTATCTTTTTTTCTTTTTTCCAGAATGGTCAATGATGGACAATCACGAAATAAGAATAAAGAACCGATTTAGAATCAATACAAATGAATAATAATATAAATGATTTTAAAAGCCGGAAAAAAATGACGCCGAAAAAATCATAATGTTCATGTACTGTGCTCTATTTTCATCTGTTTACTTGTGTTTAAACTGCATTCCATTCAAAGGAGAAACCATCCTTTGTAAATTTTTTTCAGAACGTATCGTATTTGATACAAGAATATAAGTGGGCGTTATCATTTATAAATTAAAAAAAAATTGCTACAAGAATAAAGTTTGCACCACAAAGAAGCTAGCAAAGGTTGGTCGATTGGTAGAGCCTCTGCTACTAATGGCTCACACAAAAAGTTAAGCAAGTTTGAGCGCGGTTAGTAGTTGGAAGGGTTCAATCGTTCAATGCTGTTGGCACACTCTCCCTCGATGAGTCTTTGGACTCCCTGGAGGTGTCACATAATAATAATAAAGAATAGCCTTCCTTCTATTAATAAACAGGGGGCGCTGTGGTTGACTTATCTTTCGTGTAATCTAAAATATGAACTTCAGGTTCATAGAACATTCCCCATTAATCTCTCTAAAGTTCAAACAGAATCGAGGTCACGCAGTAGGTTGCAATAAATTTACGTACACCTCTATTTTCTCTTCAAATACGTGAAAGCACAAAAAACCACATGACACGACGTATAAAAGCAAGGGACGTGCACTAAACTATTGTAGTGTATGGTACTTGAAATGGGAAGTGGTTTACGGTTAATTGACTCCTAGAAGAGTTGTCATGAAACTACTACTATATTAGTCATCACTCAGTTCGTGGGAGTACTGCACAATCAGAGCATACGGTAGCAATTATGACTTGTTGCATTAAAATAATAGAAATATAAAGGAAATATAACCATAAAAAGAAAATCAAGAAACAGTCTGGCAGACTCCATACACTGATGGAAAGAGATAGAAGAGCGTGTGAAAAGAATTGTGCTTTATTCGGTAGATTAATTATCTCAACAAGGAGTTTTCAGTGTTCACAACTTTAGGATTTGTATGGCAATTATATCGAACTGTAGCTTCAATTTTCAAGAAAGGGATGCGCAAAGGTCAAATATTACTCCCAAACTTTGTGTGTGTGTGTGTGTGTGTGTGTGTGTGTGTGTGGCGCACAGAGCTCGTTGTGATTGGAATAGTTGGAAATTGTGATATGGAAGTGCAAGCTAACGTTATTTACTAGAATGCAGTGGCGCACCCAGTGGGGAAAGGGACCCTTTCCCTCAAAGAAAAAGGAAAATAACCACTAGAAAATTTTCCAAAATGTTTTTCCTAATTAAACTTTTTTTAATTTTTTTATTTATGTTGTGTCGTGTCTTCTATTTCTATACTACTTATGAATTAGCGATCCTTGCAGATGCTCAGTCATAGGGCGGATGCGATGCGTAGTGTGTATTCTCAAATCGTCTACTCTACTCAGCCTCCCATCCCATGAACCCTGAGTGCGCTAGTGCTAGAATGTGTTGCCTATCTGTGATTTGTGGTGCATTATGATTGATGTGGAGACACTTCCAGTCTTGACTAAGACTCAGCCATGTTGTATTAAACAGAGAAATTACATAAAGTATCAAAAGTACTAGCACAATTCTATTCCGATTAAAAATGTGAACAGAAGCTCGGTCGGATTTGGACTAAACTTTTCGATACCTGTATATCTATAAATCAAACTTATGCTTATCAGCTTCAAGGTATAACAAATGTCGTCTCATATTTCTTATTTAATATTTTCGTTTACACAAGCATTGACCATACCAGAAAATTAGCCATAGCAATGCGATGTCACATTTTATCTTATTCGCGTGAAGATCGTACATAGGACATCAGAAGGAGTCACGTTCTAAATTACTTCCACATGAACAGATTCAATGAGAATTTTTTTCCCCGAGAGAATACTGAGTTATTTTTAACTCAAAATATTTAAATTAACTTAAAATTTTTAGCATAAAAATTGGCTTAAAAATGGCTATAAAAAATACCAACATGACGATATTGACATTTCAAAATATGCAAATATTCATTACAATAATAACACGAATTTAGCTGTAATTAGTTTTTAAAATGTGAAATTACAAAACACACAAAACTAATAATAATTTTTCACGTGTTTTCATTTTGGTATTCTATATTTATAGTAGTCTATATTTAAATAGATCTTGACAAGATATCTATGATATTAATAATTAAATAAACGCCAACAGAATGTTCGAACAACTACAACAACAGAAGTCCCGATGGCGACAAACTTCCTATGAAATAATATCGTTTGGCTTATTATTTCACTTCGTTCTTAGCTACTCAAACAGTGCCAACACGATTGTCGCCAGGCGTGTTCTTGGCGCATGTCTTAGGCTGTTTGATATTGGCTAAGAGAATATAAGCACAGTGAAATAATAGGATGCGACGAAGGTCGAAAGCTTGTGTTTTTTCAGCCTTTTTTTTAATAGCTAGTAAAAGAATGTCTCAGTTATTTTCCTTTTCCTATTTAAGATCTACGTAAAACATAATTCGCAATATCATGTGCAGCAGATGATTAAAAAGCATGACAGCTGTAAAAATACTTTGACGCAATAGTATATTCAGGAATAACAAAGCGATTCTAATGTACTACTGCTGTAACTTATTCTCTTAGTTGTTTACCGTCTTCTTAAATTATTTACGATTAACATTTTGAAAAATATTTTACTGACGTATAAGTAATAAATAGCGAATAATTAGTACATTGTCTGCAAGTATATACAAATTTATTTTTGTTTATATTTAAGCAAAAGGGAAAGTCAGAATAGCACCAATGCCTACACGATTTAGGAATATTTTTATCATAATCCGCTAGATGGCAGCAGATTACTGCATAATTCATTTGTAACGCACCTTGTTCCATTAACTCATAAGCAGTTTTAAATTATTTTTTTCATACGATTTTGACGAAGTTTCAGAGATTTAAACAGTCATGGATGCTGCTGATGTTAATTAAAAATAATGAATTTATTTAATTATTTAATATTTATTTATGTTTTAATATTTTAATTAAATTATAATATACTATTTTACACAATAACGTAAACTGTTATTGATGTTAAATAAAAATTTATTTAATGTTAATTTAGGAAGCTATATATATGTTACGGTTAAAGTGATAAATCCGGTTATTATTAATACTTACCGGTTAAAGTGAATAATTTAAGAGAATTAATCACTTTAACCGGTTAAAGTGAATAATTCCTAGAAAAGTCTGGTAAATGTAATAAAAACATGTTTATAGGTTTTGTATATAGGTTTTCATTCTCAATAGAAATTATAACAGCTTAGGTTAGGTAAGGTTAGTTTATAATGAAAAATGTAAGGAAAGTACTTCTTTTGCACTCAATGAAATCAGAAATCATTATAAACTAACCTAACCTAAACTAAACTAACCTGATGTCACATGTCAAAAGAGTGTTTAGTCGTAGTTTGTCGTGGGCATATTAATGGGGATGACAGATAAATGTTGTTGTGGGCCAAGCTTAATCATTGCGGGCAGATAAATGGGGATATTAGATAAATCAGAGAGGAACTGATCAATGTTTTTCTCCATTGATGAGGAAAGAGGTACAGCAACGACGTTTATCTATTATCCCCATTCATCTCTGGCATGGGCAAGAGGGTTCTTTCTCCTGGAAACTCGGGTTTTTCCTGCAAACTCAAGAAAATCGACCGTAAAACCCACATTATTTCAGACATTAAATATATTGTGTTAGGGTTAGGGACCACGAGATGGCAGCACTTGTGAGCCGTCTCTCTTCACTGCATGTCACTTAATTAGTGATAGCCTTGTGCCAGCTATCTGATTGGGTGGCAGTGGAGATTGAACTGCCCACTCAGTCTCCAAAAGTTAAAGAAGGCTAAACGGCCTTGCCTACTCCCTATACGGGAATTAAAAAAAAGGCGTTAGCTGATTTTTTTTTTTTTTTACTGAGATGGAAGCGCAGGGAGGAGTCAACTGCAAGTGTTACTCGCAGCAGACGACTCACCAAAAGTGACCGTAGGGTGCTACGAAGAATAATATGTAAAAACCGCCATTCGTCAAACAACATGCAGCGTTCTCTCAGTGGTGCAAAGAGCATGTACAGTGGAATGTGGAAGCTTGGAAAGCTGTGTTATGGAGCAATGACTCACGCTATGCCCTCGACCGAGCAAATGGAGGTGTTGGGGATGCCCGGTGAACATCTCTTACCAGTCTGCATAACAAACTATGAAATTCGGAGGTGGCAGTTTGATGGCACGGTCCTGTTTTTCCTGGTTTGGACTCGGATCTTAGTTTGCGGTGCCACGAACATTGAGACTTCGAGAGGTATCTGAATAAGTATACATGAACTTCACCGCACTTGACTGGTCTCCGCGCTTGTGGGAAGCAGTCAAGTGTGGTGATATTCACAGATCTCAACTATTGAACGTCTGTGGGATGTTCAATAGTTGATGCCTACAAGAAGAATGGTCAAAAATTCCCATTGATCGCTATCCTACGCTTGTGGAAAGTATACCCCGTAGGATTGCTACAATCATCGCAGTGAAAGGAAGCCTCACATCTTATTAAGGCTGTTTATTCCTCACACACACACACTAAGGTGTCCGTTGGCTTCCTTACATGCGGTGTACATTTGGACTTTGCTAGAGATTTTGACACGATTTGGCTCGGAAGGCTGTTGCATAAGCTGAATGATATGCGGTTGGATTATAAATTACTTGTTTGAAGAAGAGGATGGCTGAGTGCAGAATCACAACGTTATATATGGGGGGATGTCAATATACACGATTTAAGATAATCAATGGTGCACCACAAGGATCTGCTCTAAATCCACTGTTATTCATGTTTACATTCATGGCACTGGAGGGGGCTTGGCAGGTGACATATTATTTACTGATGATGCAAAGATAGGCAGAATAATTAGGAAAACAATTGATATGCAGTACTATCAAAGTGGTCTGAATAAGCCAGAACTGGGGGGATGTGAAAATGGTTATCAGTTCAATGTTAGTAAATGTAAAGTTATGCATTTTTGTGTAATGATATATCCAACAGCGTATTATACTGGTGACATTACTAGATTTTGAGAATTTGTGGCCTGCAGATACTTATAAACAGGAGAAAGAAGGTGATATGATAGAGATCTCAAAGTTCTGAAAGGATCATCCAGGATACCAGTAGTTGGGAAATTTTAATTTCATGAAGGATGGGGAGAGGACGAGAGACAATCCATGGAAGTTGAGAATGAATGCACTCAAGAAAGAGATAAGAGCTAGATTTTTCTCTGTTAGAGCGGTGTGTGACTGCAATGGCTTGACTTTGGAGGTTCGTGATTGCAAACAGCGTGAATGAATTCAAGATAATGTATGAATGTGTCGTGAGCGACATAAGGCCTCCCTCAATGAATGCCTGACTCGGTCAGCGTGGTTGGCCAAGGTGGTGGGTTCGAATCCCACCTTGGACATGAATGTTTGTAAAAAGCCTGCTACAAACGAGCACGAGAAGACTTTGAGTTTATAGGTTAACAATGATAAATTTTAATTATACATATAATTATTAATTAATGAGCAATGTAGATAAAATGATTCACCTTAGGATATCCGTTATTATTTTACAATGAAATGCCACCTCTGACACTAATTCCTCTCTTCTAGCATGTGAGTTCTCATTGCCTCAAATATGTACAGATTCACACTAATCAAATAGTACATTATCATGAGTACAGAACAATATAAATGCAATACAGTTTTTATATTATCGGAAATTATTAATTATATGAAGAGCCAAAGGCTTCAATTCGGAGACATAAACTTATTTAAGTTAAGGGATATTACATCTCATATTGTTTCATAGCCGAATAAGAAACTCAAAGAGTTTCATGCCGAATATAGTAAATATATAAAGTTCGGTGAGTCCAAGCGTAAGCAAATTATATGAAGGGTAGTGTTACCTGGATAGTGTTACAACTGACCCTTTAGGGAGTGCAACACTGAGGCAACTCATGGTAAGGGTGGAGCAAGCTCCGATCACTACTCTTGATATTTCCCCATAATGTGAAACCCAGCTCCTAGGAGCTGTATTACTGTTCTACATTATGAGGGAGAGAAGGTCACTACCCAGACCGGTTTCAACCTTTATTGAGGTCTCACCAGTGAGTAGGTAGACCTAGTTAATACCAAATTTGTAGCAAACAGAACTTACATATACCCTACTATTTCTCATAGTAGGGTATATGTAAGTTCTGTTTGCTACAAACTTGGTATTTCTGGGTCTACCTACTCACCGATGAGACCTCAATAAAGAACAGTAATACACTCCTAGGAGCTGGGTTTCACATTATGGGGAAATATCAAGAGTAGTGATCGGAGCTTGCTCCACCCTAACCATGAGTTGCCTCAGTGTTGCCCTCCCTAAAGGGTCAGTTGTAACACTATCCAGGTATTTGCTTACGCTTGGATTCGCTGAACTTTATATATTTATTATTATCGGAAATGTTATTGAAAATGTGTACTTTTTTTTTTTTTTTTGCTTTCGTTCTCAATACTCGTGTCGTTTTTCATCGCAACCATGTTCACTGAACTGGACAGATAGGCCTCATACGACTATTGAAAAATAATAATGCACGTTGTTAGCAAAACATCAGACATTATGCGAAAGAAACTAAATGAAGGAGAGGTTCGGTCTATTTCTCCCATGCTTACTCAACTCATCTTGGAAGAGTATATATGTTTTTAGGGAAAACAATCACAACCATCTATGCCCACGGCAGATTCGAACACAAAACTGTTGGCTGCAGAGCGGATACGCTCTTTATTCAGCTAACGAAACCGGATGTAGACACTATGTTTATTCTAAATCTGTTAACTGTGGTTTACTGTGAATATGTAAATGCTGCTTGAGTCAGATCTCGTTTCTCGCCATTTGTTTTCAAGATTACGTAGAAATACATGAAGTTGAAATAACTATTCGCACAGCACTATATTTCAGAGCGCACATAACTGCTATCATGTTCGCAGTGATACGTAGGAGGCTGTTTACAAGCGTGAACTCGATGGTGAGCTTCAAAATGATACTGCATTGCTTATTTTTTTAGGCACTATCTTGATGTGTTTTTAAAGTACCACTATATTTGAGAAATATCAAAGCTGCACACATCTCAGTGTGTCCCATCCACTCCTGATTATCCTTTTCATCTTTACTAGGCTTACCCTTCACCAGTCTGTGATAATATGAGCGAGTTCTGTATTTTCGACCATTCTTCTTACTCTAGTCCATGTACAATCAGTACCGACACTACCGCATCGGCAAACTGCGCATTTGCCCAGGGTGCCAAATGGCAAGGGCGGCAAATTTCATAAATTTATACAAATTTTTTATACAAAATTTTCAGACCCTGTTATTTTTTTAATATTTTTATTTATATTACAGGGCGCGAGTTTATATTATATTTATATATTTTAACTATTTGTATTTATAGTTTATATTTATATTACGTGGCACGCAGTGGCGTGGCGTGGCGTGACTAACTTCATAGGGAAGCATTGGACAAATCTTGTTAGTTATGTCGGGATACGGAAGTAAACGGTTAACGGGGGCTCAATACTGTAAAAGAAAAGCGGGAAAAGATGCAAATATTTAAAAAAAATCGTCGATGTCTGAACAACGACTTGGTGATTTGGCATCTATTTCCATCGAACACGAGCTTGGATTTCAGGGAAATTATTAAAGAATTTGCAGCCCAGAAAGCTCATAAAGTACACTTTTAACATTTGTTAGCAGTGCCTTTTCGTTTTCGTGAATGAAAATAAACGAACAGTGAAACTATTGTAGTAATGTAAGTGAAATTAAAATATTTTAAATAAAATGAAAATTTAAAACATTGGAAAATTTCTTTCCACTTCTAATACATAAGGCATTTCAAAAAAATAAATAAATAAATAAAAAATAATAATAATTTTATGTAGGGGGGGGGATAAGGAGCGTCAAATTCATGTCTTGTCCCTGGCGACATAAACTCTAGCCCCGATCCTGTGTACAATTGTTATTGGATGCACATATCGGACAGCACCTGACGTTCCAGTTCACCACAAAGATATTCTGTTGTGTTAAGGTTGAACTCGGATTCATTGCAGTGCACTCCGTCACTCTTCTCAAGTTACGTGGAAATAGTGCCTACACATACGTACATTACGATACGGTGCATTGTCGTGGTGAAAATGACGTTTTTTTTTTTTTTTCCTTTCTTTCTGAAGACCTGCCACAGTGTAAGAACAGTTCTGTATTATTCAGAAGTGTTCATGGCCATCCTTCCGGATATCTCAAGCAAAGGTCGAAATTCCTACCAGCTCAGTTGATCGATTGGATATCGTCTGCACTCTTCTACAGGGTTCGAATTCCACAGTATGCTTACAATTCTTTAGGTGGTAGATGAGTTTTCATTTCCAGTGGGAGACCACCATCCTGTAGGTGGCCTGAGATGGCTCGAAAACGTTCCATGTTTGGAACGTTTTCGCTAGGATTTCACATTGTTACTAAAATTCACTATAGAATTTCAATCATTCGTGGTTGGGGCATTGCAATAAAATATACGAGAAACAGCGCCAAACCCTTATAACTGTCACCAAATATCACAGTCAGATGACGCACTTGGGCATGACACATTCCTCATCCCAAATATGCGGCATAATTACTCCCCAATTCAATTGAAAAAGGGTATAGCATGATTTGTGTATCCATATCATAGACTTCCAGTGATTTTCTGTACGCTAATATTCTCTTCTATTGATTGCTTCGGATGATACATGTCTTTCGTGCATCTGTTCTTCCCTAGAAACCAAGAAGTGCAGCTCTTTACATCCTATTAGGTATTGCTACTACTAATCGAAACTTTGGAGCCTCTTTAAACTCCTAGTTGATTCCCCTCATAGTGGACTGCTTTTCTGCATGTTTCAGTTTCTTAACTGAGGTACGGCACTCCCATTTCCATTGGCTGGTAATGCACGGACCGATCGTCAGTATAGCATTATATGATGTTCTTCTCCAAACGTGACTGCTAATATTAGAGATACACGTATACAGTCGACTAGATCAATGTTAATGTTGGAAGTTTTCTCCACTTGGTTAAACTATAATAAATTTAGTTTAATCCTTTATCCAAGTGTAAGCAAACAAAGTTTGCGCCTAAAGTATCATCAGGACTGAGGCAACTCGTGGTAAAGTTGCACCAAGCTCTCATCACTCCTTGTTTTAGTATCTCCCATAATGCCTCACTCCTGAAGATACTTAAGGGGCAAACTTTGTTTGCTTACACTTGGATAAAGGATTAAACTAAATTTATTAAAGATCAATATCCATGTTTCACGCTAAAACAAAAGTGTAGCAATAATCATTTCAACACAGCGTATTTGGTTACGAAATCCTTTAGGTTGTATTATCTGTAAAAGTTGCTTCAGAGAGTGACGGTGGGAAATGACATAGTAGTTCGTAACCATGCCATACATTTACATTTTTATTCCGATCATTTTCGAAACTGGTAGAGTTTCAAAGGAAGTGCTGAACTATAATATTGGACATTTATTATTTTTTCTTATAATAATATATTCATAAATGTTAAACAAAGGAGTTCATGAAAACTAAGACATCTTCTGCAGAGGGCGATAGTTGATAAAAGTTTGGAAATAACTCTGGAAATAAAACTTCACAGATTGAAAATGCCAATTTAAACAAATCGTCTGTCCAGCTTTCTCTATTGATAATACAATGAACAATCTCGTGTGTTTGTTTCTATGTACGAATAGTACACAAGTGAAATTTAAAATGCAGCCATGCTATTGGTTCACTATAACAAAAAAAAATAATAAAAATTAAGAAAGAAAGAAATTATTTATTTATTATTTGTGGCTATAAATATAAATCAGACGTCCTGAAATTCAAGTCAAAAACATTTTATTTCACTGCTCTTGAAATTCACATAAAATCTTTGGGGAGATATATTTGAGTGTAAAATGAGAATTTAATGGTTATCTGAATGCATTTAAAAAGTCATTCCGATAAAATATACTCTTTTATAACAGTACGCAGATAATGATATAACAAAATCATAAACACAAACCAATACCATAAAACCTAAAGATATTGTTAGTTTATTGATGCCTGTATCCGCGTGATATTTATTAGGCTATTTGAAAGCGTGTTTGAAGTGCTTAGTGGAGCCATCTGTCGAGCATTGTGGGAATCGCTTCTTATGAAATTATACTGTATTTAATTGTGTTTAAGTTGCTCAACGAGTTAAACCAGGAAGTCAAACGCATGTTGTGTGCTACTTGCCAATTGATTTTTTTTTTCCCGGTTTACCAAACATTACCACGTGTTAGAAATTATCATAATGCATTTACTCACTTATTTTTATCTACGAAAATTATTATACATATTATCCAAACCGTTTCAACCGGTCCGATGAATAATAATAATAATAATAATAATAATAATAATTACACACACACATTTTGTCGAATGGATTTTTGTTTTCCATTAAAAATTAACGACATAATTCAGTTTTGTTTTATATCACAAGGTTTCAAACTAGTCACACGTTTTACAGCAAACTTCAAAAGTTGCTGTAAAAATGCCAAATGAAGTTTTCGGTTGACCTCACCTGTTTATTAGTTAAAATGTTATGTGTTTAATCTAATCCTTGCCCAAATTGGTGTAGAGATAGCTAGCGGTCATACATGTATTCACATCCAAGCAATTACCTTAATTAATGAAGTCAGCAATTCGGAGTTTGCAACTTGAACAACAAAATCTTTAGGGATGCGACTGCCAATATCGATCCTCTTCAATTCCCTGCGCTAGTTTGGTGAGATATGGATCGGGAACAGCCTTCATCAAATGCTTCGGCCAATTTCTGCACAGGGAAAATTCTATTGGAACGTCCACCCTTCTCAGACGACGGCAATCTTATTACTGATAGACGGTCTTAGGACCACAGTTATTCCTCTCAGGGCCGGCTCTACCGACGGTTCAAGGCGTGCATTTGCATGGGGCGGCAAGTTTTTTTTGGGCGGCAAAGTTGGCATAAACTATACGCAAAATAAGGGAGAAGTGGCGACAAAATATGCTACTGCACGGGGCGGCCCTGACTCCTCTTAGACAAGCAAGTGGCTCATTTTTCTACTGATTAAACATCCGGAATATGTCATCTTTTGAGAAACCAGTCAGTTCTGCTGTTTTCAGAATCGTGGCTCCAGCCAGAAGGGCATCCATAACAAGCTCTTTGTCGAACTCCTTTGTTGATCCAATGGGAAAAAGAAAGATCCTTTCTTTTTCCCATTGGATCAACACTATTGACGACTACTGACCAGCAGCATTCTTAAATAGTCGTCTAAAACAGACGGTGACACACGTGACTAAGTGTTTTGCACACGCGCTGCTGCGTCAATGAAGTTTATGTATCGCTGGCAATCCATTCCACGCATTCACCATTCTCCAAGCAAAAAATCAAATCCGAATACCCTCACTACACTCACCTAACCACACTTACACAAGTTTCAGGGGTGACCCGGAATATTCTTTCTGTCTCTATTCTATTCTATTTGTCATGTATTGAAAATTTTCTTTTGTCTCAGTCTTATAGAATCCCTTAAGAAACATAAGTTTCTATCTTTTCTCCTCTTTCTCGCCTATCACCTAAGCTTTGCAACTCTCTTTCGCACACACCTTCAATCTATCCTTAAGGGAAGAACATTCACATCCCTTAGACCTGTAACTAGCTGTGAATCCTCTCACACCACCTCCTGCCTCGCCCCAAGAAACCCAGGTGACCAAATCTATGCGCAGTAGTCAAGGAGTGGCTGAATCATAGTCTTATAAAGAGGGATAGTGACATCCTTATATTTACTTATTCGCATGTTATTCAACATCCAAGTAATCCATGAGAATGAAACGATAACATATGTAATCTTTTCATTCCAAAGTGCATTACCTTACATTTTATAAAATTGAGTTGACCACCATTGCCCTTTGCCCACACTGCCAATTTATTTAAATCATCCTGTAAGATATCTACAGCACTTTCATCAACTATTGCCCTTCCAGTTTTGCACCATGAACAAACAACTGAATATCCCGCGTTAAATTATTCCCTTAAATAAGTTTTAAAACGTTTTAATAAACGTTGGTTGGATATAATTCGTTAATACAAAAATTAAAAAGAAAAGTAAATATATATCTCTAAAGAAAATAGTTACCCATTGGGGACAGAGGAAACAAACAACCCAATTTTGTTACAAAAGGTTATCGACATGTTATATTTACTGGAGAAACTATTTTTTAATAAATAAATCAATCTTGAGACTGCTTATGAGCATATTTTAAACCGTACTGAATAAGAGTTCTTGAAGAATAGCAACAGAAATGAGGTCGAACACATCCACTGCCTTAGAAGGCTGATAGAAAGAGAAAAAGATAAAAATCTTTCGTGGTACTGATCTCTCCAGAACCTTCGATTCAATAAAACAGACAAAGGATGTTCACAGTTCTCAGTTATTGTGGAATGTCCCTGCACATAACAGAACCATACCAGAATTGTCATGCAAGAGCAGTGGTTAATGAACAGATGACTGAGAGCTTTACCATTTCCAATGGAGCTTTCCAGGGAGACTCTTTGGCGCTACATGTTCTTATTATTACCACCTTGCTATGTATTCAGACTCACAGTGAATGGGTTCGAAATAACTCTTGATTTGTCTGGTCGAACCCACATAAGCAGTTTCTACTTTGAAGATGATGTTGCACTAATATCATTCTTGAAGAAAGCTAGCAAAGGTCCCTATCAGAAACAATTCAGGTCAAGTTGAGTACTCACCCAACTTGACCTACGGTGAGTACTCTTGCTCTCCGCAGAGAAAGAATACTGAACGTAGAAAATTCAAAACATCAAAACACTCATTTGGTATTATTGTAGTCCAAATTCTAATGTATCTGAATTGTGGGATTGAAATTCGAGGTTATGGAAGAAAAGGTGTGGAGAGTTCGACTCAACAACTTGATGTAAAACAAAAAAATAAAATCTAGAAACGACACCAATTGGAATCGAAGTTATAACGATCTTTTTATTTGTCGATTTAGCGCTATGGCAGTTAACACAATCATACACAGGCGATTTTTCCAAACAAAAATCTTTTATCTTAATTAATAGTTTGTTTTGTGTTTAAAAAATAAAAACGACGTAACAAGTTATAATTTACATCAACGTTTTTATAGAAATTTTTCTAAACCTTCAGTCCATTGAAAAATATTAAATATTTTCAAAGTAATAGCTTCAATATTCCAGCAGATATATCCAATGCGTAGTTATGAAGAATATCGACACGAAAACGTAATCTAAACTGACTATATTCCCTTCATATGTGACTACATTCAAAGAGTTTGCTTTGAGAAGGGAAACACATTTTTGCCTGCTTTTTATTATGGCTTCCAAAATGAATATTGCCATCACCCAACTATGAATGCAAGTCATTTTGGAGACAAACATTACTCATCTAAGTAGTAGTCGAATTTTGGTCTAAAACTCATGCTTTGTATTTATATTAAAAGGAGGATTTGGCCTCCTTATTCGACCTCGTTAAAATGAGCAATATCTTATTACAGACTTTCGTTTCGTTTAATTAATGTTGCATTGGTAAACGATGTTGCAATATTGTACAAGCCAGTGTCGCCATTTGATAAAAAAGTTGCTACACCGTCTATGAAGAAACTATCATAACAAACCGAGTTCACTGACACAAACCCCCGGAAAGGAATTGCTAAGATAACACATTTTGAAGCGAAATGACTAAATGGGAGACCTCCTTTTATTAATGATCACGTGATAACCCACAAATTTCCTAAAATGTGTGGTTCCAGCAATTATTTAGGCCACAACATGTTTTCGAATGAAATATTCGTGCTTTAATTCACTAAACATAACAAATAAATAATAAACATTGAGACAGGCCAATTCGACTCCTTCCCCCCCTCCAATAAAAAAAATCATAAAAAAAATGTTTTTTTTTTTAAAAGTATTTCCTCCTCTATGGCGCCTTTACTATCCTGGCGCCTGTGTGCGTCGCACACATTGTACATATGGCAGGCGCGTCCCTGACTCAAGTAAAATATTTACTGTTATTATTATTATTGTAAAAATATTCACAAACTTCCACCATTATACTTTTTTGTTTAAATTGGAAAAAAAATTGATTAGCAGCCAAAATAACATGCGTAATTTAACAGATATATTATTGTGCTTTACTGCATTATTTGTTTTGGCTGTAATTCTAATTAATAACAGCGCGAGCAATTTTAGCATACGAAAATGAAATGTTTTGCGTTCTCGATTGTGACACTAGATGGCGCCATCGTGAAATTTTATGTTGAATGAAAATGAGAATTTTCGTTCACAAGAATAAACTTAAGAATTAAGAAAAAGAAAATGGATAAGATGCTTTCTTTTTTTTTTTTTTCTTTTTATCTTTTATGGAAATTGAAAAGAATAGTTTCTGATTTATGGACGAATCCAGTTCTTTCACCCAGCCCGTGCATATATATGTGTGTGTGTGTATGCGTTTTTGATTCTTCATAGATTTGATAGCGGAGACATACAGTCGTTGCCCTGACGAGTGGATCCGCCCCAGTGAAGGTCTCTGTGATCATGAGATATCTCCAGTGTCTCGTGCTAAATATAGCAACGAATCATAAGATCGCGTTTCCATCTCTGAAGGTGCTGATTCATGTTCAAAGACTCTCCACAGCTACTCCATGCGTTGATCTGTATCCCTCTGTCACAGTCACATGTTACAAATGCAAAATGACTGATGCAACCCTTTGGTTTTCCAAACAACTGTTTGGAATTGCACACTTTTCCCAGCACTGTGCTAATGTCTATAAATGAAGGAGGCGTTCACCTATTGTGACCACAGAGATCTGATGCACTTTTACAAACAGTGCAATTGAAAAGCGAAGCTAATATGTTAATCCTTCGACTCTAGGACACATAATATGCACCGGCAAATGGGGAGACTTGTTTATCTATACCAGTGGTCGCCAAAGGGGTCGATATGACATTGTTAGGGGTCGATTCGGGCTCAGGGGTCGACAGAAAAATACACTGTATAAGATATCATTGTATGGGTAATATTTAATTCGGTTAACTTGGATTACCTCCATGACAAAAGACATGGAGGTAATGACAACGCAATTAAGAGTGAATCGTGGCATCGGTACCTCCATCTTACAGGTCCATGAATAGGACCTGTAAGATGGAGTAAGGTCATGAAAATAGTTACTGAGGCCAATCAAGTAGGCCAAAATGACGTATTTACCAATAAACGGATGTTGGTGGTTCCTGCCGGCCGGCGCAGTGGGAGCGAGATTGCAACACGTGCGTGATTCTTATTTACTGATACTTACAAGTATTCGATCCCAGTCTCATTTTTGCGCATCGACATACAGGTCGATGTGCAAAAATGTTCTAAAATTCATCAACACACATATTATAATTCAATCGTTATTCATTCACGAACTTCTCTATGTTGAAGAGTTGAGCACCGCTGGTAGTATTACCAGTAGTTTATTAATATCACTAGTAATACCAGTGATATTACTAGTGATAGTAATAGTAATATAATAATATATACTATATTATACATACAATAAACACTGTAACTATAAAATAAACAATCTAAAAACTCACATAAGCGTCTTTTTTGCTTGTCCTATTATAATTACGTAATAGTAAAATATAGGGGGTCGATAAAAAGTCAAGAAACGCTTGAAGGGGTCGACGGGCAAATGACTTTGGCGACCCCTGATCTATACTGTATGCTAAGTGCGATAATTCTGAGACTTCTTTCTGACATGCTGTATCTTCTTTCATGTAAGAAATTTCTTTCAATTTACGTGTAAGTAGAGATCACTGTCCCGATTGCAGAAGTTTATGCACTCAATTTCTTCATTTAATTACAAGATGAGAATCAATCTAGATTGGCACATGGGAGAATCAATCTAGGTTGGCACATAACTTCATTGTTATGTGCCAACAAAATGAGGCAATTGATTGTGAAAAATACCTATACACAATATAACACTTTTGTTCAAAACAGATTATGACTGTTTCCTTGTTTCCACAATGGATTCTGCTTGTTTATACTAGTTTGAAGTCGTAATGTACATTTTCACCGTGAGCAGCATAATACTGTCGAATATGGTAACACAATGAAGAACAAAATATGCGATTTTAGTGCACTGCTGCTTAAGTTATAATTTCAAAATAACGTTCGAGCGTAAAATGTATTAATATGTAAAACAACACTACCACCACAACCAATAATAATAATAATAATTGCTGGAATGTTTTCCAGTATGAATGTATGATAATGGGGTTTGTGGGGAAGGAAGAGCTTGATGAAATAGAGAGATGGTAGGAGAACCGATACGCCTGTTGTTTTCATCCCAGGGTGAACAGCGAAAAGTCAGCTACTGGAACAAATCTGAAAAACACCCCAACTCAACATCACCAGAGTTAAAGATCGGTACTATCAACATAAGAAGCCTGAATGTTACAGAAAGCAGATTTGATCCTTGTCACCAGCTTAAATCCTATCACTCCCATCTTAATGAAAAAGTAAGCACAAGTTGCGATGACAATGAACATTTGCTAGTAGCTACAAAGCCAGATTGGCAAAAGAATTAAGGCCGATCCTTATATCACTTTAATAAGAACGATGGTTGAAAGACACGAGTTGACAGCGATGAAAAATCGATAAGTACTGTCCTCTATTAAATTAGGATACCAAAAATTTCAAAGTCCGTGAAGCAGTCAAAGGAATTAAAAACATTTTTTTATGCAGAAGTATAGGGATAGACAGTGTAGTTAATAAGGTGATCTTCACTAGCCACTCCATTAGTAAAGGAACACCTGAAAATTACATTAAACCCAACTTAGTTTCTGTTTGGCTTGTTTATGGTGTTTAATTTGTATCCATTTTCCTCCCCTTTATCCTGTTATGAAAGTAAGAGAATAGCTAATTTCATCTTGGAGTAAGATGAAAGTAAGTAAGAGATTTCATCTTGGAGATGAAATCCATTCTCTTTTACGTTTACCAATCTTTGGTCTGTAGAGAGAAGAGTACTGAACATCAGTCAGGGTGGATGCACACCTGTTACCTTTTGTGAATTTTTTATAATAAAAATCTTTGCCAGTTTCTTCAAGAATGGCAGTATTGGGGATGTGATCTTGCCTCGTGTATACAAATACTAGTTAAAAGTCTGTTGTTCCGAAATTATTGATGATATTAACTGAGTTATGGTCAGTGACTCGTGATTTGGTAAAACGAACACTGGAGTTTGTGTTGATGAGTCTGGATTTCTACAAGTCAGCTAAGCTATACCAAAATAAAAACAAGTCCTGTATCTGCAAATAACGTAAATTAGGATTACATTTTTAATCTTATCAGGAGACAATGAAAGTTATTCTAGTACAGTAAATGACCGCTTATCATGATACTTATTTTTAGTCCCCCCCCCGCAAACAATTATCAAAATGTTGCTTTATCTCGTTGTTATAACGACACAGCGTGTATAGACTTTATTTTAGGAAAGAATCCAAAACGAATGTATGGATCTCACTTAAAAATCTTTCGAGGACGAAGACATTACCAACAATATTTACTAAAGTCCCTCCTTACTTATTTTTATGAAATAAAAATAGTTTTATGTGTACAATTTGTTGATAGTGAACTTTTTTAAATCGATTAAACAAATACTGCAATAAAATAATATTTATTTCATTCTTAAATAATTTCATTCTTTTGTGATGTCACACAATACAAGCTAAACACCAAAATTCGAAACTTAATCTTTAATATGCCTGTACTTTTACTTTTAACACATTTTCATCTAGATACAATGAGTTATCCGGAAGTGGGGTTTAAAGTTTATGTTTTGTTCAAAGAATGCGGAAATGTGAACACACTGTTATTTGTTTGTCGTATACAATAGTGTATATTTGATATCCTTATCTCGTGCTTTTAAACAGCACGTTTAAAAAATCAAGTCAAACAGTCCAAAGAAAGAAAACAAGTAAACAGAATGTAAAAAAAAAAAAAAAAAACGGTAATTCGAAGAATCATTGATATATGAAACTACCGGGAATAGAAGTTGTAATATGAGGAATATTTCATCATTTATCCTGGCATACATAGTGGGATAGTTAAGTTCCTTCTCCTTAAATTAATATCAACATAGCATTGCAATATGTGTGTGGTTTGCCAATTGTTGAATACCAGGGATTCTACTTTGCAATATGAAGGTGTTGTTTCGCAAACAGGTAAACCTGAAATGCAAACAAAACCTATTGCGTAACAGGTTGTGAATTACTAACAGGAAGTAGAGGACAGGGGAAAATAAAATAAATAGAAATGAGCAATAATCGAGTCAAACAGAAATTACGTCTACTTTTCAGTATGGTGGGTAGTGAAAAACACCTTATAACTACACTAGGGGGGGCGAGATTTTCATTCTTTAATTCGGTTGATGGATTTTATGAGAATTTTTGATATCCTAATTTAAAAGAGACGGTAGCTGTAATAGTGGTCGACGTTCTTCGTCCATCAACCCATGACTATGCACTAATTGTTTTTATGAAATGCATTTTCACAAAGGCGTAATTAACACTATTTGTCCGTGCCAGTAGCGAACTCAGGATTTAATCTTGGGAGGCGCCCGAGTTGAGTAGACGTTTTGAGAATACATACTACGCATCGCATACGACCTATGACTGAGCATCTGCAATGATCGCTAATTCATAAATAGTACAGAAATAGAAGATACGACACAACATAAATAAAAAATGAATTTTAATTACGAAAAGATTTTTGGAAAAATTTCTAGGTTTTTTTTTTTTCCTTTTTCTTTTTTTTTGGGGGGGGACCAGGGCCCTTTGTCCCCCTCCCCTGGGTGCACCACTGGTCCGTGCGTACGCATTATCTATATCCCGCTCATATCAATATCGCTTTCTTAGGATATCCTTAGTAAAGTAAGACACAACCCAATTCCACATTTTGTCAAAATCGGTTGACTGACTGTGATCTGTTGAATATCTCTGAAGAATAAAAGCTGAGTTCTAAGCCTTTAAAATTACTTAAAAAAGCAGAGAAGCGAATCAGTTTAAATTACAGAATTTTTTTTTCAATTGTGAATAAAATATTTCAGATATTCCACAGAAATCTATTTTCACACGAACCCACGTATCGATAGCTTTCCTTTTTACAATTCAGATCCCATTCCACAATGTGGGCACTTAATTGAAAATCTGTTTGAAAAATCTGGGCTGTTGAAAAGGAATAGAAATTCGATTCAAAATAATTCCACTTAATGAATTTTAATTTTGTATGTGTTTTAAATGTTCGTGTTTTGTGTGGCTGTTTTTGTGTTTGTAGTAGAGTTCAATGGGATTTAATGTTTAATAAAGCCAATGTTTGGAAAACGTCCTTTCGTTTTGTTATACATTTATATTCGATGATAAAGTTGAACCAATAATGAACAAACTTACGATTTTTTTTCGTGGTGGAGAAAAGTTTGCCGTTTTCGGTGAATTACTTATAAATGCAAAAACATTTTCGTTAGAGAGAAATTTAAAAAAAATAAAAAGTAGTTTATAGATGAAAAAATTAAATATCTTATAATCCTGCTACGTTTTTTTTAATTAGTTGAAAATATTCAAGTTTCTTTTTTATAAGTTCCAAGCTTTTTATCGTTAGATATCACTATTAAATAATTAGTTAATTATTGATTAAAATTCTTAAATGTTAATTAATTACATATAATAAACATCATTACTGATTAAAATCGGCATGTTTTAATTACTCTTTTATATACACGACGCCTTTTTAATTAAATGTTTGAAAATCACAGCTTTTTATAAACATTAATTAAACTTTATTAATTATTAAATTAAATTTTATTTATATTTATCTATTTGTTATTTATTAAATTAATAAATATTAATTTATTAATTAATCCCACCAGAGAATAATTCACCGCTGCAAGCGCGGACCTAAATTGATTTTCATACTGTCCGCTAGGACCAGCTCAAAGTAAACAAGCCAAGTTGCACGAGTTTCCTTCAATTCCTAGGAGCAATTTGCGGTCTAATTTTCCAATGATATTGCACTATAGCTGAATAACAACCGGTCCAATTGCGCTTTTGTAAGGAAATTTCAGTGTTTCCTTCTCAGTATCAGCGATTTGTTGTGGTTAAGCCTATGTAAAATTTATTTTATTAGTTCAAACTTCCGTTTATCTTTCACTCGGCTGTTAAACGAGCGCCTACTAATAAATAAATAAATATAATCAGGGCTGTATTTTGTCAAAACACTCGGTGTGTGTGTTTTCACATATATATACATGTGGCTAAGTGGGCTGACAAGTGGAGGCTATCAAATGTCGCCTTCAAATGTCAGAAATATGCTGCAATTATTATTATTATTATTATTTATTTATTTATTATGTAATTCACCCAATGAAGTGTTCTAAGAAGACGAAACTACAGTGTTTTAATTAATAACAGAGTTTTTATACTTATCTCTCTGCTTCAGTCATTTAATCTAGTTGAAATATATATAAAAAGTATACTGGAATACATAAATTGCTGCATCAATACTCTAAAAATACCAATAAAAATAAAATAATTAATTAGATGACAAATTGGCTTTCTAATCGATATCAAATGGTAGTGTACAGAGCAGCAATGTCTCTGAGGAGTAGAGTTACCAGCAGAGTCCCACTGTTCTAGGGTCACTGCTGTTCAATTTGTTTGTTAATGATATCTGAAAGCTGATATTCAACTGTTTGCGGATGATGCTAAGCTGGGAAAAGTTATTAATGATGTACTGGTGCTTCAGAACGTTTTGAATAAAGTGACCACGTAGGCAGACAAGTGTGTGTGTGGGGGGGGGGGGTCAATTTAATACCAGTAAATGTAAGGTTTTGCACTTTGGATCTCAAAAAAAAGTAAAGCTACGTGTCATATTGTAGACGTTGTATTACAGGAGGTAGAGAAAGCGAGGAATCTTTGAATATTGGTGGATAAAGAATTGAAGTTCAAGGGACATATTGCAAAAATAATTAAAACAGCACACATAAATGCCAGTGTAGTAAGAATAACACACTGACGAGTAGAGATAAGGATGTGGTCATTCCGCTATAAAAGCCTTTGATTAGACCCAATCTGGATTACTGCGCATCGATTTGGTCACCTGCGTTCATAGGTGAGAAGCAAGCTGTGGAAAAAGTTCAGAGGCGAATAACAAAAGCAATATCAAGGTTGTGGAATACTGAGAGAATGTGGATTACAGACACTAGTCAATCAATTGACGGAAGAGGGGGCGATATGATTGAGACTTATAAATTGCTAAGGGGTGCTTATCAAATAGATACCGAGAATATATTTCAAAAATTGACGGAGGGAAGGAAGCGGATGGAGACAAGAGGTCATTCTGGTCATTCTTGGAAGTTGTATAAAGATGTGGGGTGTAAGAGAGTGCGGCATGCCTTTTTTTGCATGGAGTGGAACTGCTGAATGAGATGGTGAGTGCGCAAACATTGAACCAATTTAAGACGAGGTATTATTATTATTTATATAGACACTGTTTAAATGGAGTCAAGACTGATTCCGGGAGACCCACTCTATCCATTAATACAATAGCTCTCATACATCTCCTTAAACCTGTTCAATGTTGTGGCGTTCACAACCGCCTCTGGCAATCCATTCCACTCATTCACCACTCTCCAAGTAAAGAACCTAGTCCACACACCTTTACTAACCACACTCTTGGACAGCTTCCAAGTATGACCCCTTGTTTCCCCCCCCCCTACTCCCTATGTATTAAAAACTAGCTTCTCTGTCAATCTTATAGTGTCCCTGACACTTCGTACACACATATATACAACTCACTTCTTGTATTAAATCATACATACCTGCAGTCTCTACTCAAATATTAAGGTATGCCAATATTTCATTCTAAGGAAATAAATATAAATAACCACTTCCTTTATTCACGAAGAATAACAACATAAATCAAACGTGAAATTACAAAGCAGTCAACACAAAGCGCAAATATCGTCTGACACTTAATAGTAGACAGTGCCACCTACCTGTGACAATCGAATACCAGTTGGGATATGAATTGCTTGGATAGACTGGAGTAACATACTTGGCTTTAACTCCATGTTCGGCAATTTTAGCAAATCCTGTTAACTTGTTGTCATCAAGGTAATCCCACCTGCACCCGTCAACAAGGATTAGAATCGTTTTAAACTGCGACTTCACACTCCTCGCTTCAATCCACGAAACCTGATAAACAACACACACCGCAAGAACGAATTTAAGCCACATATTGAGATTGCCGGAAGGGGAAAAAAAGTCACCTGTGAAACAACCGACTGCGTTTTTCTCTCTAACTTTAGATTAACTGAGAAATGAAAGCCTTCCAACTCAGCAATCCGGATTGCCAAAGGTCACTTATGTGATGATGGGAAGGTGGCTGTATAATAAACAAGTAGTCAAACTAGTGATATCAAGAACTACCGTAGATGTCAGCTAGGGCCATGTGGGGGACTAATAAATATGCCAGGTGGCAGCACTTGTACCTTAGTCACGGTTTATGATGTTATGTAACGAACTTGTTATTATTTTGAAAATGACTCTGTTTTAAATAGTAGTTCGGAGAACTGCTAGCAGGTATCGTCTGCAAAACCCGAACCGGATATGGAAATTAACACATTTTACGTAAGAGTCTAAAACGAAGCATTTATGATTAGGTAATCGATAAAACTAATCTAGAAATAAAATACTCTATTTTTAATTAAGATTAGCATAGACAGATTTACAAACGAAGCATAAAAAAGATGCATAGTAAAAACAATTTTAAAAACAAAACGTTTCTAACTTTCCGCATGTTAAAATAATAAAAATACAGTTATTATTTTACATCGTAAATTACAATAATGCAGACGACTCTAGATGCTTTTATTCATGCACTCTCAGCTAAGCCTATTTAACTAATTACTCTATCAATCATCGTTGAAAGAAAGTTAGATATTAGTTTATTTTTTATTTTTTTATCCCCTGATTATATGAAACCAGGCATTTTTATATCATAATATTTCGTGCAACAGTAGCTTTTTGAATTAGATGGCAACTTTTTTTTTTCTTCCTTTTTTTGCGTCAGATTTATCAGTGTAATAACTCTATAGGAGATACTAAAACTTCAGTGAAAGAACATAAAACAAGTGATAAGAAGTGACGTATCTAACGCCAGCTCTATGATTAATCAGATTTTTCTGTTATTATTTATATTCGAAGACACATAAATATAATAAATGGTAAGTAGCTACCAGTTTTTAACAACTCAGGAATGGCATCTTATCAGGACAGAATGTTTATATGTCGATGTGTCGTTAATGTTTCTTGCCATGGTGATGTTTAAATGGCTGATCTGCCATTTCCCTTCAAAATCTTCAACCTTGGACATTTTTACAGATTCAATCGAATCTGTAAATATATATATAAATAAATCTATTTATTCTATATGTAAATAAATATATATATATATATATATATATATATATATATATATATATATATATATATATATATATGACTTTGGGTTTTGATATTTGACTTTGGGTTACATAGTGTAGATAAAGATAGCACACCACGTATGCTTTTCGTTTGACAGTCTGATCTCCCTTAAGCGAAATTATTATTAATGACAGCGATGTAAAAGAACGCGGATTTTCTACTGATAAACGAACACCCTCTTCACCCTGTGTCAATTTAATCGCGCACCTACAAAATCCCATTGCCCATTCCAAGCTGCGTCTGTTTACAAATCACGTGCAATCGAAGGATAGTCGGCCTCTTGAGACGCACGTGTAGATTCAAGGTCTTGGACGGAAGCCACGTCGGCCGTCTCAGAGTTGTCTAACAGACATACAGATATATAACGATATCGCATCCCTCTTGTCCACCTCTCTTTGGTTTTTTTATTCGTATTTAAACGCGTCAGTTTAGCTTTCCGGATGCCCCAGAGGCTAAATGCCGATGTCAAACAGATATGTTTATTCTCCAATCATTTTATTATATGTATAACAATTGTTATCGCTAATTCAATAAACGGATTTTGTTTTCTCTAATATTTACAGCCATTTTTCAACGCCGATGAAAAATGGCTATTTTTCATCGGCGTTGAAAAATTATTTATTTATTTCAGTATATTATAAATAATATATTATATTATATTATAAATAAAAAAGTTCCTTAAAAGTTATAGTGAATGTAAGCGAAGGTTGTAAATTAAACTGTTTTTGTTTATCCTATTGAAACTAGCAGAGATTTGTTATTATTATTATTATTATTATTATTATTATTATTATTATTATTATTATTATTATTATTATTATTGTTGTTGTTGTTGTTGTTGTAATTAGTTTTATGATTATTCTTGCTTGGCATACCTATTAATTATTAATTTAATTCTTTTTGTGTAATCGTGTAAGAGAATTAGAAATTTTTTATGTACTTTTTACTTATAACAGAAACTTTTTTTAAAAATAAATTATCGCGATTAAAATAAAACCGATTTGTTATTAGCGTGTAAAATTAAAACACAAATAAATATTTGTTATTCAATACAATTAAATAAAGTCTGCGTCTGGCTGTGCTAATCTGGCCATGGCTTCTAAATGATTGAGCGCGTGAACCGACGTCGGTTCTCTTCTTCTTCTTCAAGTGTCATCCCCCTAGAAGGAGGTTGTCACTGAACCTTTTTCTTTCTTTTGCTGCTCTGGAACATTTATGGTAATTCAAGCCAGTCCAGTCCTTAATGTCTTCGAACCACATTCTCCTGGGTCTACCTCTCCCTCTTTTTCCATCCAATTTCCCTTCTAATATTCATTTCTGAATGCCTTCTTGTCTAGTTAGATGTCCAAACTTGCCTAGTTTGGACATCTAACAAAAAGAAAATTTCGTTCTTTAATTATTTTCATTAATGTTCTTTTCCTTTTTGCTTTCTTTAAAACATCTTCGTTTTTCATTTTCTCTGTCCATGGTATTTTCAACATTCTTCTGGTGGTCCACATTTCGGAAGCTTCTAATTTTTTCTCTGCTTCTTTATTTAGAGTCCAAGTTTCACTGTTGTAGAGAAGGTTATAAATTTCTTTTATAAATTTCTTCTTTATAAATTGCTTCTGTTATAAATTTCTGTGACTAAGTTTTGAAGATCATCTTCAGATTCAGCTATAAGGACTGTGTCATCTGCATACCTGAAGCTGTTGAAGTTCCTACCTCCAACTTTTACACCCTTCAGTTCTGAAATATTTTTAAAAACTTGCTCACTATATACAGTATATTGTATATACAGTATATACTGTATATATAATATACAGTATATACTGTATATTGTACAGTAAGGGTGATAAGCCACATCCTTGCCTTACTCCTTTTTTTATTTCGTAGTTGCCAGAATATGTATTTTTATATCTTACTAGGGGGGCTCCTCCCCCCTGACGCCTACGGCACCTAACCCCAAGTTCCGGACTGGTAGGCCGGTTCTCCTTGAATTCTGATGACTCGAATTTTGAAAACTCGACACTCAGAATAGCCCCTGAGTTTCAAAACGTTTCAAATAACTTGACAAAAAACGTGACACTAAAACGTTACAAAAAAAGCTTATCATTTTATATTATAGAGTATTATAGAGTAGATTAAGGCCATTTGCTTCCAGTATATATTTGTAATTATACGTAGATCTTTTGCTTTTAACCCATTATTCTGTAGGATATGTATTAATTTCTTGTGATCGATTGAATCAAATGCTTTGGTGTAATCAATAAAACAAAGATATATGCTTTTCTGGTTATCAATGCTTCTTTCACATAATGTTTTCAAATTGAAAATTCCTTCTCTTGTACCTTTTTGTCTTTTTGAAAACCTGATTGAATGTCTTCTATTTCTACCGACAAAGTGCCTTTTATTCTTTCTAGGATTATTCTCAGTAGGAATTTTGTAACATGGCTTGTTAAACTTATTAGTCTATATTCTGAACATTCAAAAGCTCTTGGAATTTTGGGAATAGTGACAAAAATGGATTTCCTTAAATCATCAGGGATGTATCCTGTATCATAGATGTTATTAAAAATAACCTTTAGGTAATTAAGTGTGTTTTCATTTACTTTCTTTAACAATTCAATAGGGATCTGATCAGGGCTTGGTGTTTTACCTGTTTTCATTTGACTTAGAGCGTATTCTATTTGTTCATATGTAATTGGTTCACCACCCATATCCCGTCAGTTCTCAGACGGAAAAAAAAAAAAAGAGACCACAAACCTACGAGAAAATAATTCAATTAATAAGTTGCATTTTTTCATTGCGCCCTCTGAGTTACACAGTTTTAACTATCATTGAGCTAAATAAATAATCAATGCAGGAAATTACGATTTCTGGGCACGCGTGTTTGAAGTTTTGTTGGCAAGTGAAATAAACCAAACGATCTTGACTGAATATTGGCATTAAATTATAAACGTATTTTTGTATTGAATACCTTAATTTTTTTATGTAATTTGTGTGTATTGTCAGTTCATTATTCATTATGATTATTAATTAGCATTAATTATTAATTAAATTAAATCTCATGGAAATTTCCTCCGGCCAGAGTTCCGGAATAAGTAGTTTAAAAAAAAAAAAAAAAAAAACCAGACGTTATAGACGTTTATTCATTTTCCGAAACGCACCTAAAAAGAATTGGTCGACATGTGTGTAATGTGTGACGCCTTTATATACAAGAATGAGATTACGAAACACAGGCTTATTTTTGTGATTGCTGCAAGCACTTCCGTATCTCTTTACTTGAGTCCTGTTTCACACTCGATGCAAATATGCTGCTCTTACCACACCAGCAATGTTGTGTCGATACTCAACACGTGAACGAACCACACGTGTAACAAGAGCAATCCTCTCTTGTTTGACAGCCTTTAACTTTTAAAATGACAATACAACAATATATAAATTACAGAAACAAGACATTTGAGTTGTTGCGAGAATCTAACAGACTTCTTGATGTAATACAGGTTCAAACTGTGACGCTGTTCAATAGTAATAGCAATAACTTAACACTTTTGCGATAGGATACTCCAAAAATCCATTTCCAAAGTGTACAAATCTATAAAAGAAATTATTGCATGAATAATATTTTTAGATTGCAGATTA
The DNA here is from genome assembly GCF_054136105.1 of Typopeltis vanoorti. Taxonomy (NCBI): domain Eukaryota; kingdom Metazoa; phylum Arthropoda; class Arachnida; order Uropygi; family Thelyphonidae; genus Typopeltis; species Typopeltis vanoorti. Next base: position 46,530,763 of record NC_143572.1, on the reverse strand, counting down.
TCGTTTGGTTGGAGAGTTTCAGTTTGATTCTCAAATAATGTATATGTTGAAATATTTATTTTTCATTCATGATTCATTTATTTATGATTCATTACTATTTCCCTTATGCGATAAAAGGGAAAAAATTCAGTACAGGAAAAGGTGTATCAATGACTGCACGTTTCCTTCATTACACTCTTTTTCCTTTAACTAAAAGACAATATAACAATATTCGGTTCTTTGGGAGGAATAGTTCTTAGAATAACAACACTTGGAAATTCCAAAAGTTCCAGGAAGAAAGTTGTTGAAACTTAGATGGGATGGAATTTTTATAAACTTCGGTGATTCATAATGGAAATATTAAATGCGTATGCGAGTGAAGTAAATAGTCACTCAGATTGACGTGTCACATGCAGAATAAGTGGCATATTATCGAATTAATATATACATAAAATAAAATAATATAATATAAAAGTCGTAAACTATACACAAAAGAAGAGCAGGAAAAGAGCAAATAGGAAAAAACAGTCTCATCATTTTCATACTTGTTTTGTTTGTATTTAGGTAATTTTGATCACTTGTTGAACTCAGATATAACACTGATTAGTTTTATTTGAGACGATATTACATTTTGTATCACTTGAGAAATCTTTGAAGTAGCTAAACAAAGAGTGTGTTTTAGTCTAAATGTCATTTTATTTTAATATAGAATGACAAGTATCGAACCAATCCAAAGATAGTACGGATTTTGAGATCCGTTTCATCCTTTTTGAGATCATACTATTTTGTAATTTTAATACACTCATATCGCTATTAATTAGAGGCCTGTGTAGCTCAGTGGAAGTGGCGCTTGCGTCCTCTGAGTTTGGTTCCTCGAAGTTAGACATAAGTTAGTCTGGTCACCGACTGGAGGAACTTTTTCTAAGCCTATCTTCGACCGATTCCCGAGTTAGCCGATCTCTGGCACGGGCAAGCGGGTTTTTTTTATTCCGGATTTCTCTCTTGGGTTTTTCATCCCGTAAATTCAAGAAAATCAAACGTCGAACCCACATTATTTCAGAGAGTAACATATCCTGTTAGGTACCAAGAGAGGACAGCACTTGTTTGCCAGTCTCTTCATCAGTGGCCGCCTATCATTATGATAGGCGGCCACTGATGGTCATGATAGTCATGGGCCAGCAATCTCTGATCGGCTACTGATGGAGATTAAACTGTCCACTCAGTTTCCAAAACCTAGATAAGGTTTAAAGGCCTCGCCTACTCCCTATAAGGGAATAAAAGGCATTAGGTGATTTATTATATCGCTATTAATTCGTTTATTTCGAAGGTGATGCTATAAGTTCGTTTGGGTTGACATACATCAATTCATGAATCAGAATAGAAAGAAACGTAATAGCAGGTTGGATTCCTCGCAGAAATAAACATTTATCGTTTATTTCTAGATGTAACGGCGTTCTTTAATTCTTATACCGTTAAAATTAATGACACGCCATTTTTTTGAATTAATGATGGCGTCTTTTCTTTAAGGCCACTCTTATCATACAATGCAGTCATAGTACAAAAATAGACACGGATCTCGGCCAAGGTATTTTTCGCAATGTTTTTCAATAATGTTTTATGATAATTACTTTCAATCTCGTGCAGCTATGCGTAATGGATATGATATCCTAATAAGTACGTACGATATACAGTATATACTCCAACAATAATAGAAATTTATAATTTTAAATGCCTGAAGTATATCTGCATATATTTCAGGATTTATTTTGTATGAAGGGAAGATATATTGTATTAATAAAATTGTGAAATGCATAATTTTGGAAGTTCTCCTTTTTGTTTTTGTTGCAAATAATTGACACATTTTCCGAAGTCGTTATCTTCCAGAATTATAGAAATGTGACCACAGTTCTTCCTTATAACTTCCTTCTTCTTTCACTACGCGTTATTCCCGCTTCCTATGCAGGGTACGCGTGTTACTTAGATGCGACTACTTGTTAGTACCACTTCCAACCGACCTGTCGCCTAGTCTGCCGATGGGGAGGGGGGGGGCGATAACAGGTCTTCTTTATAACAAACAAGAATTTAAATCCTCTCGCTTTGAAGCTAGCACCGGTTCTGAAACTGATTTATTAGAGTAAACAGAATTTTTTTTGGTTTAAAATTACATTCATAACATTGCAAATTAAGAGAGAAAGATTTTAATATGAATTCTAATCAACTAAAACTGTTCTAATAAACTATAGCTGATTGTTATAAACCCTTTGACTTCCAAGTACTACACCGTTGTAGGATAACTCGCCGTACAGGCCTACTTAAGGATGAAATTTGACACCGAACAAAACACAGGTGCAATCACGCTAAACAAGAAAAGACTTTAAAACCGCAATGAAAGATAATATAAGATCGAAGTATAAGATGTGTAACATCAATTGATAGCGAATGTTTCCGCAGTTCCAAATACAAGCTTGTATTTGAACTATTTTAAGGATATTTTATTCTGAACTTTAAAACATTGAACTAGGAAGTAAGTGTCCACAGGAGTTGCACTCATAAAACTGAGAGAGAGTTTGAATATGAATTTACACTTCCAAGGCGACTTATTTATTTCTTTAATAAAATCTTCGTTATGCAATACACATTGGTTAGTAGCAATAGGACCATATCTAAAGACGTGAATGAGATACGAGTAAAAATGCGATTATAATCACAATATTCCCACAAAGCTTTGGTGAATGACTAACCAACATATCCTTTACCCTCTCCCAAGATCCATTGTTCGGCAGAGGCTCTATGTCCAGTAAATGACAGATGAGGTTATAATGATCTACGTTCTCCAACGGAGGTGAAACATATCCTTTCTTGAGACCTAAGAGAGAAATAAAATATAAGATGAAATGATTAAGAAATGCGAAAAAAACGTGTTCGATATTTTTGTAAGTCAAAAATTATAATGCCCTCCCTCGATGAGTCCTTGGACTCCCTGGAGGTGTCAAATAATAATAATAAGAAGAATTACTTGTTTGATTAACACTTTAGATGATAAACTGAAGTGTTAATCAAACAAGTAATTAACTGGAAGCCATAAATAAAAAAAAAGAGGCATTTATTTCCGATGAAATGAATCTTTCTTTTAATTCAATATTCCCGTATGCATTATTATTATTTTCTTTTAATTTTTTAATAAATAAATGGCAAAACCGTTTCAGGTTATTCTGTTATTCTAATTCTCCGTTAAGTCGCTATGTCAGAGTGCTCACACCCTCAGCGATCTTACAAATCAAATCTACTGTTGTTCCGCTTTTCGGCTAGCATTAATCTTTTATTGCTGTATGATTCTCACGTACTACTCACTCGTCTCAACACAATGCACGCCTGCCTTCCACCGATCCGTATAATAATAATTTGTATGATTATTTCAATCACTGTCTATCAGTAATAGACTCTACATAATTAAACTACATAAAAGCAGGTACGTTGGTGTAATGGTATTCAATAATATATCACTACGAATCAATTCAAAACTGTCCAACATTCACTCTAATTCAGGTTCATATTTATTTATTTTATATTACACACTAATTTTAATGCAGCTGTCTGTAACAATTTCATAGTAATATATTAGTTTTCATTAACAATATCATCATCAGCCATTATCGATCCACTGCTGGATGAAGGCCTTTCCAAGATTACTCCGACACTCTCTGTCCGTGGCTCTCCTTTTCCATGTCACTCCTGCAAATCTGATGATATCATCAATCCACCGTGATTTAGGTCGGCGTCGTGGTCGTTTTTCCTCTCGTGGAATCCAGTCCAGTCTTCTTTTGTCCATCGCTGATCTTGTCTTCAGGCAATATGCCCAGCCCATTGCCACTGCAGATGTTTCACTCTTCCTATGATGTCAGATACTTTGGTTTGATTTCTTATCCACGTATTCCTTTTGTGATCCAATCTTGTGATACCAAGCATACTTCTTTCCATACTAAATTGTGTTGTTCTTAATTTTTGAATTTCCTTTGCATTCAGTGTCCATGTTTCATAGCCATGTGTCAGTATAGGAAGAATACCCTGGTTAAAAACCTTTCTCTTCAGGCATAATGATAGTTGGCTTTTGAATATTCAATGTAATTTTCCAAATGCTTTCCACCCAAGCATCGCACGCCTTTTCATTTCATCCATTATATTTTGTTCCATTGATATCTGTTGTCCTAAGTATATGTAATGATCTACTTACTTAATTTCCTCATTATTGATTTTTATTATTTCTGGTTGGACATCGCTATTGAACATAACTTGGGTCTTCTTTAGGTCTGCTGTTCTGCTAGCAATTTGGAGCTCATGGATACAAGTCTGTAATTCACGTGCAGTTGAAGTAAAGATAACTGTCATCTGCAAAGCGTAAATGACTTAAATATCTTCCATTTATCTTCAGACCTTTCCCTTCCCAATCAAGAAGTATGAATATTTCTTCTAGGCACGCTGTGAATAATTTTGGAGATATTGTGTCACCCTGTTTTATACCTTTCTGTATTCCTACAGTAGAGATGTTTCCATTGAAATGAATTGCTGCTGTGACATTGGTGTATGCTGATTTGATGGTTCTGATGTAGGGCTCCTCCACTTGTTGGTTTTGTAATGCTTTAAGTATTGCACAAGTTTCAAGTGAATCAAAGGCTTTCTCATAGTCAATAAAACCAAGACATAGTGGTAATTGATATTCATTACACCGTTCAATAATCTGCTGTACAACTTGAATATGGTCCATTGTACTAAAGCCCCTTCGAAAGCCTGCGTGTTCTTTTGGTTGTGATAGGTCCAGAGTCGCACAAAGTCTATTAGCTAAGACTTTTGTAAACACTTTGTAGACCACTGATAGTAGATTGATAGATCGGTAGTTCGTCAAGTCTTCTATCTCACTTTTTTATGTATCAGAATTAGGGTAGCCTTCTTCCATGTTGTTGGTAGATCATTTTTCTTCAGGCATAAAGTAAATAGTTTTGCTAAGAGTTCGTAGATTATTTCTCCGCCTGTTTTTAGAAGTTCAGCTATAACTCCATCCTCACCTGCAGCTTTCCCATTTTGGAAGCTTTGGATGCTCTGCATAACTTCTTCTGGTAGAATCTGTGGTACTTCAGCTGTGTTGTAGTTGTCTTCTTCTTCATTTAATTCATCATCCTGGTACAATATTGAGTAGAATTCTTCAATTTTTTTTGCTATACCATATCTATCTCTGGTGATGGTCCCGTCTTGTAGTTTGACTGCAACCATCTGTTTGCTGTTTGGCTTTTTTGAGACTGTGGTTGTTTTCAATTGTTTGTTGTAAGAATTTACAATTGAATTTTCTTATTTCTTCTGGGACACGTTTTCTGATTGTTTTGCACAATTCCTTGTATTCAATTTTATTCTGTAGGTTAACTGATTGTTTCATTTCTCTTCGTTTCTTTATAAGCTGTTTTGTTTCTTCAGAGATGTTGTATTGTTTTTGTTCTGTGGTATCAGCTATTTCAAGTGAGCATTGTAAAATATTTTGGATAATAATGTCATTACTTTCTGATAGATTAGCATAGTTATCTATAATAAGATGTTTAAATCTATTGTTTAGTTCGTGTTGGAATATATCTTTTTTTAATGTTGAGTTTGTGTACATCTATGTTTTGCTTTGATTTCCGAAACATTTTCTTCTTTCTTTTTGGCAGTTTATTTGAAAAAAAAAATATATACTGTATATATATATTGCTGATTGTATACCTAGGGTCCGAATAGTAAAACAAATAGGGGTTAAATGGATGAATAACACCATTAAGCTTGAGCTGCAAAAAAAGAAACAACTGTGGAGGGAATTTAAAGAAAGGGGTGACCTGCAGGCACACGAACGGTATAAAGTGCAGGCCAGAAGGGTAACGAGTGTGGTAAAAAAAGCAAAAGCGGATTATCAGAGGAAACTAGCTTTGCAAGCAAAAGAGAATCCGAAACAGTTCTTTCAATATGCTGCAAGCAAGAAAAAAACTGTACACGACAAAATGATTTTAAGGAATGACGATGGTAAGGAGGTCACTAAATCAGTCGATATAGTGGAGTTACTGAGCGCGCACTTTGCAAAAGCATATCATCCAGGTGGTGACATTGAAAAAGTGAAGGAACCATTAGTTTATACGGGAATAGTGATGAATGAAGTGGAGGTGACTAGTTTATTACAGAACCTTAATGTGAACACATCTGTGGGATTGGATGGTATACCGGCACGGGTCTTGCGTGAAGCGGCTAAAGAATTATCAGTGCCCTTGACCATGTTGTTTAATCTGAGTCTCAGGTCTGGTTTAGTCCCGAAGGTGTGGAAAGAGGGGAAAATAGTTTCACTGCATAAAGGAGGATCCAAGACTACGGTTGCAAATTACCGACCGATCAGCATATCAGGAGTCGTTGTCAAGGTCTTAGAGAAAGTAGTCAAGGGAAAAATACAGGAATGGATTGATGAAAACGAGATACTGTACAGCGGACAGCATGGCTTTGTGAAGGGTAGATCATGCTTCAGTAACTTGCTCAAGTTTTATAACAAGGTGACGGCTGAACTGGATAAGGGAAATGGATTTACAGTGATACTGCTGGACCTGGCAAAGGCGCTTTGTGAAGGGTAGATCATGCTTCAGTAACTTGCTCAAGTTTTATAACAAGGTGACGGCTGAACTGGATAAGGGAAATGGATTTACAGTGATACTGCTGGACCTGGCAAAGGCGTTTGACAGGATACCACATGGAATACCAATCCGTAAACTACAACATATGGGAATGGATATAGGGTTGGTGAGATGGATAGGTGGTTGGTTGATGGAGAGATATCAAAGAGTAGTTTATTCAGGAGTAGAGTCCAAAAGACGGCCTGTGACTAGTGGTGTGCCGCAGGGTTCTGTTCTTGGACCACTGCTGTTTAATCTGTTCATTAACGATATAGGGAAGGATCTAAGTGGAACAATTCATTTGTTCCCTGATGATGCAAAGTTGGGTAGGGCAATAGTGAATGCAGAAGATGTCAAAATCTTGCAGGATGACTTAGATAGATTGGAGTTTTGGGCTAAGGAGAATGGATGTCAATTTAATGTGACAAAATGTAAGGTTATGCATTTTGGGATGAAAAGATTAGCAGCAGTATACCACATTGGTGGAACTGTACTCCAAGAGATTGATGAGGCCAGGGACTTGGGAGTGTTGGTGGATAAGGAGATGAAGTTTAGGGGGGCACACTGCAAAAGTAGCTAAATCAGCTCATCAACTCACTTGGTTGTTGAAAAATACCTTGCCGAGTAGAGACAAGCAAGTTATTGTACCTCTGTACCGAGCCTTGATAAGACCTCATCTCGACTACTGTGCCCAGATTTGGTCACCTCGGTTCCTTCTTGATGGGGAGGAGGTGGAGAGGATCCAGAGGCGAGTGACTAAGATGATAACAGGTCTATGGAATGAACCATATGAGAACAGGTTGAAGATTTGTGGGTTGCAGAAACTAGTTGATAGGCGGAGGAGGGGAGATATGATTGAGACATTCAAATTGCTAAAGGGATTCTATAGGATTAATTCAGAGGATATTATTGAGATCAGGACTGGTGGTGGGAGAACTAGGGGACACCTATGGAAGCTGGGCAAGAGTGTGGTTAGCAGGGGTGTTAGAGCTAGGTTCTTTACTTTTAGAGTGGTAAATGAGTGGAATAAGCTGCCAGAGTCTGTTGTGGGTGCTATGACGGTGAACGAATTCAAGACAAGGTATGATAGATACTCTGAGAATGTAATCGCATAGTTGTGTGGACATGATGTTTAGGGCCTCCCTCGAGGAGTCTAGGGACTTCTGGAGTCGCCTGAAATAATAATAATAATAATAATAATTTTTTTTTTCGTATGTTCTATACTGTTACCTTCAGAGGGCGCCATGTGTCAAAATCAACCGTAAACAAATACGCGAATGCATTTTTAAAAGAGTTTCTTGCTATCATTTGCAGTAAAAATAAAGAGAAAAATAGCTGCTATTATTCAAAGTGATTATGTTCAGAAATAGCTAATAAACTCAATAAAAAAAAAAAAAGATAAATTCCTTCTAATTGCAATTCCTAAAATTAGAACTTGCTGTGATGACAATGCATTAGTTGGGGAAAAACCTGGCAGATTTCAAACAAAAAAAAAGCATAAACGCGTAGTTAACGTGACAACAGACCGTTGGTTGCAAGCAAATTTATACTTTTTTTTTTAGTATTTAGTATCTCGCGTGCGGATTGGATAGCACGGACACGACTCATTTTCCCAGAAACAGAGTAAGCAAGAATATGGTAGCATGCGAATAAGATTCAATACCCTCTGCACACAGGACATTGACTACTATTGTGGACATGTGCGGATGCTGAAGGATATAATTTGATTCCTGCAATTATGAAAAGTGTGTGTGTGTGTGTGTGTGTGTGTGTACGTGCGTGCGTGCGTGTGTGTGTGTTTCTATTTTATGACACTGACTATATACATAAATATATACATATAAATATAAATATATAGATATAAATAGATCGATCGATCTTGGGATTCTGCTGTTACGACTGCATATTACCTGGACCTCGAGCAAAGAAGATCGTTCTCATATCCTTTGTTCTGTACGGATCCCAGCCATGCGTTCCGGGACCTAATCCCCTGTCTTCTGGAATACTTTTTCCTGGAATGCCAAGCTAAAAGAAAATAAATGAAGAAATTATGTATCTGTATAAATTAATTAAGACATTATCTTCTTTATGCTGTTTGTCAATAAGATGTATATTATAGGCTATTACTATTAACACTTAATAAATCTTTCACGTCTTGAAATTGTGATGTGCACAATATGCTATCTTCATTTTACAAATATATATATATATATATATATATATATATATATATATATATCCATATACCAAACGTCCATGAATTACCTTTAAGTTACCTGAACAATACTTTTATTCCTAATTTTTTATAAATTGTACCCAAACTGGTACGCTGTGTTGTGGAAAAGCAAGCCTTTTCTTAGAAGAAATGAATAGTAATCATAAAACTGTAGCTTTGTGTGATGAAGGACAAAATAAACTACGATATACTTTTAAAGATTTTCCCTGTCAAGGCAATGTTGTGAAACATCGGACCGGTTTATATTTTCTGAATGCATGTAATAACGAGGCAGTGAGACTGCTTCCATCGTTTTTCTATCACACTCAATCTTTTTTTGCCATCTAACAGTTCATTGACGGAAAAAATGGCATTGTTTGCATTTTTTAAAGTGGAAATTTTTATATCGGTTCTGCTATTTATTTGATAAAAAACAAATTTTCAAGTTTGCTTATAAAAATATTCTTCATATTGACAATCAAACAGTACTTTTATTCCAGGCGAAGCAACAAATTCTAATGTGTTGTAGATATTTCAATAACAACAAATCTGCTTATGGATGTAACTATAATCTAAGTTAAAACTGGTTTTTGGCTTTTCAAAATATTCTTGAAAATATTCTTTTTATTATTTTAAAATTACTGCCGATGCAACTAAGGCATGAGGCTATCTGTCGCAATCAAGTAACATACTTGGCTTTATAGAAAACTAAGTAATAGTATAATACAAGATATGACACTATGATACCTTGACGCAATACTATGCTGATACAAGACTCCAATTCGATTCTAAAGATCCCTCTCGTCACGACAAGAGGGATCTTTATAAGGACTTTTAACTAAAGGTGAATTAGCTGATCTAATAAGGAGGTAACAGAGGTTTCTTTCTAACGAAAACTTGAGGTTTTTTTTTCTTTTATTTATCCTGTATGCAGGCAAATCAGACAAGAGAACACACAAAATTTGCAAACAAAAATGCTATTGGTGGTGGGAAGAATGGAGTAGTGCGTTAATGGTAGTAGTGGTGTAGTTAGGAGAATAAATAAAAATATCTAAAACTCCTAAATTTTCATAATTTAAATTAGTCAAAAATTAAAATTTTTTTTAATCTATTTAAATGGATAAAGTCAATCCCCCCCCAAAAAGCCATTCCGGCATATAAAAAATTAAATAAATAAAATAACAGACTAATAGGAATAGTTATAACAATAACAACACCTACCCCTTCAATATAGTAGCCTTCATCGGCAATTAGCAACAGTGACAAAGTCTTAGGATTGTTCTTCACGTGGTAGAGTTCAGGAATGTCCTTTTTCATATACACTTGCAAGCCTGATAAATTAGCCGATACTAAATCATTGTACATCTATTAAAAGGGGAGGGGGGAAGAAGAAGATATGTTATGTCATAAATTTAAACTACAATAACAAATGCAGTGATGCGTATTATTTAGAATGAAAAAAAAGTCACAAAACATAAATTTACTTTTCATTTTCGCAATCGTTCTCTTAAAAGTGCATATGCCTATTAAGTTCACACACAGAATTATTCAAATTGTCATTTGCAATATTATGCATGCCGGTTTAAAAATCCTAAACTTGAAATGTAAATATTAAAAATCTTAACGAGAGCATGTCGCTAGTAAAAAGTTGAATGAATATACAGTCATCGTAACAATCAATAATTATAATTATTAATAATTATTATCATCATTATTATATTAGGTATTATGTATACGTGAGTAGGAGTAAATCTGAGCTATTAAAATAAGTTATTTACTTTCCTTAACGCGAAAGTATTTCCCATATGCGGTTTTCATGTAAAGAAGCCTTACCAATAGAATTTCACATGGAAACAAATTGCTTACGCTTTGTTTTCAAAACTACAAAAGCGCCCTCTGTAATTTGATGTAATTGCGAAAATAAAAGGAAATTCGCGTTTAAAATTTGAAAGCAATTGATGAATCAAGTTCAGAGGAATATACGAATAGTCATCATGTGACTATTCGTATATTCCTTTTTTATTTTAATTTCTTGTTGATACTCATCATTGTTTTTAACAGTACTTTAGTTCAATTAAAAATATATGAGTGGTGCGAAAACATGCAAAGTTACTTGAATAAGAGGACATTAATATTATTATTATTATTGAGAGTAAAAATCTAGTTCTGACACCTTTCTTAACTGGACATGAATTTCCACAGTATTTTTGGGTATGTGAAGTGCAGACTGTCTACCACTGTCTGCGCTCCACATACCGTCAATCTGTCCTCATAATCTAAATCCCATAATCGGGATATATAATCTTTGTAATTCTTCTTTTCACCTTTTCCATTTGTTTGTTCCTTTGGAACCCAAACCTGCCCACAGTAGTCCAGTCAAGATCGTATCGTGGGCTTGTGAAGACGCAAAATGACTTTCTTATTCTTATATGTCGACGTTTGCTTCAGAATTATCCTCTGAGATATATTTGCAATTTTTGTTATGTGACCTTTGAACTTCAAATTCTTAACCATAACGCCATTATCTCAGGCATCACCAGTTTCTTCTAGCATAATATAACATACTATTGGAAATCTCATCGAACCAAAGTTAATAATATTACACTTAATTAATTTTGAATTGATAGCCATTATTATTTGTTCACTATTCTGGCTTATTGAAATCATTCTGTAAGCGCTGTATATCATCCCTTATTGCCCTGCTTATCTTCGCATCATCAGCAATCTGTATATTAATGCCTGTTAGGCATTAATATACAGATTGAACAACAATGGCCCAAGGATTGAACCCTGGGGTACACTATTCGTCATCTTAAATGTGACTGATTCACCCCTCATATACCACTTTCCAATACCTGTCAGTTAACCACCCACTTATTCAACCTAGCAGTTTATATTCCAATCTCATAGTCTCCAATTTATGCAACAGCTTATTTACCTAGATTATTCACCTACCCCTCCCCTCAAATAGAGTATATTTTAAATTAATGAACAGAGAAATTAAACGAAAAGTATTGAAGAAGAGAAGATTATGAAGGAAACAAAGTTAGCAGAAGTGAACATGAAACCTATAACTTACAGGCAATAATCAAGGGCGCGCCAGTAGCCGGCGCCTGTGTGCAAAACTATAGTTGGCGCCCCTATCCTCCCCCCCCCTCCAATAAAAAAATCACTTTGAAAAAACATTTTTCTTAAGTATTTCCTTCTCTTTGGCGCCTTTACTATCCTGGCGCCTGTGTGGGTCGCACACATTGCACATATGGCCGGCGCGCCCCTGGCTATAATAGGGACAAGTATAGTAAGAAAGGAGAAGTTGGAATATGAGAGGAAACCAGCAAAACAGACTCGAAAAAGTCCCAGGAAGTTTTTCCGTTATGTGGCTAGCAAAAGAAAGAATGATTATGTAAGGATGACTCTGCTGGATGGAGTTGATTTAACCTTGGAAGCTAGGAAAAATGGGTTGGGATTATCGCTTCGTCGAATTTCTGTATAAAGGAGCCGTGTCTCTAAAGAGGAGGAGGAGGATGGAAAGTTTTCCCTTAGACCACTTCGTTTAATTTGTACGTTAATAATATCGCGAACAGTTGGTAAACGGATATTCAAACTGTTTTGACGCTGCAAAGTTGGGTAAGGATTATCCAGAACGACGATGTTGATGTATGGATGCACTTTAGAACTCGAAATATAACTCTATGTATCACATGAGTCGTGTTGTATTTCAAGAGAAGGAGAGATTTGAGATACTGGTGGATATAGAGCTGAGGTTCAAAGGATGTATTGCTCAAGTGAAATAAACTGCACAAAAATGCTACTATAGAAAAAAAGATTGAAAGTAGAGATAAGGGGGGTCATTGGACTGTAGAATAGACTACATCTGAACTACTGTACAGATTAAGTCGCCTGGATTTCTAAGAGAGTAGCTGGGAAATGTTCAGGTATAACAAAGGCTTGTAGAATACTGGTTATGATGACAGAATGTAAATGGCAGAGTTTCGTAAATAGGCGGAGGAAGGATGGTATAATTGAAATTATATAAATTGTTAAGAGGATCTTATTATTTAGATACCTGGGATAAGGGTTGAAGAAGGGAAAAGAATAGGAGACAGAGGTCATTCTTGGAAAATGTATAAAGATGTGGTGCATACGGGTGTGAAGCTTCTTTTTTTTTTTTTTTTTTGCTTGCACGGAGAGTGGTAGTTGCGTGGAATGCTTTGCCAGATGAAGTATTAAGGGCAAAAACATTGAATCGGTTTAAGGTGAGATATGAACTGTAGGAAGTGTAAATAATAATAAAGTCACTGTTGTAATTCAGATTGACAACATCTTAACATTTACACTTATCGGCATACACTCATTGTGAAGTAATTATAAAGCTTACAAATATCAATAGATTCATTTCGCTCCCTTAGGTTATTTTATACTTTTTGTTCTGTCATTTTGGGAGGCTTGGGATAATTTTAATATAAAACATAATCTTTTATTGATATCATATTGTAAATTCAGAAAGATCAGTCAAATTTTGTATTTGATTATTATTTCATAATTTACAAGATGATCTTCCGATAGGAATAATAAAATCAATGAAAACTTTCCAATTTAAATACAGTTATTTTTTAAATAATTCTTCTATTTTGTGATTTCGTTTGCTGCAGAAAGTGACGGATCAGGGGATCTTAAGGTGGTGATGGATAAAAAATTTGAAATTCAAGGAACATTTCAAAAAATAGTTGAGTGAAGTCATTGAATTCCTGCAGTGTTAAGAGGATATGATCAACAGAGGTAAAATGGTAGTGGCTGCATTGTATAAGGTTGATTCGATCCAGATCAAGTCCATTTCGTCCAAATCACATCTGGACGAAAATGATTTCAGGACTGTGGAACGTTAGTTATATTTCGCTTGTGTAAAGTAATTAGTGTAGACTCAACAGTGACTCTTTCCAACTTACCTTTTCGTCCTTTCCATCTTCAGTAAGAATCATGGATGAAGCTCCATAATAAATCATATACTTGACATCATGGATGTTGATGACGTTGCCGATTTCTATTGGTTCAGTGCCTTTGGTATCTGCCATACCGTGATCTGATACTATCACCAAATTAATCTAAATATAGGGAAAATCGTTATTATTCCTTAAAAAAAAAAAAAATAGATTAAGAAAATAATATTTTAAGTAATTGTTGTAAAAATAAAAAAATAATAATAAAAAAATAAATCTTCTGACACCTTCCATTAGCTATCTTGGATAGCGAATAGCATATCAGCGAATCATGACTTGCAAGCGAGAAATTACGACAAACAAGTGTTCTCATCTCGTTGCACTAACCCCTAACAGGTCTAGCATAACCTATTATGTTTGAAATAGTTCTACGGTCGATTTTTTTTTTTTTTCGGGTGCAGGATTAAAAATGAGTTTCTGGGATACTGACATATCTTAAATGGTTAAGATAAGTAAAGATATTTTACTTGCTTCGGCTTCCATTTCATCAACGAATCGAAGCCGTTGGAGTAAACTCAATGTCGCAGTGTCGCTCATTGTTCATCTTTAGCAAGAATATAATTCTCAGTACTATAATTAACACGGTTCGAAATAATACTTTCTGATTTCTAGACATATTCCTAATAGTGGCAGATAATAATGAGGAAATGCAAGAGGAGAGTAAACGTATGGAATTTAGAGTAAAAAAAAAACGAAACACTTATTAGGAGCACGAGCACCTGCCTAATATCGTGTAGGACATTTAGCTTTCATATCGTTGGATATAAGGGAATCGAAAGGATCCACAGGAAAACAAGTCCGTAGAGAAACATTTAGTGGAATTGTAGGAAAGCGAAAGGCGATCAACTGACTCTTTTGCTGGTCTTTCTAGGTCATCTCATAAATGTCCAGGAGGGTTTACATTAGACTAATAAGTCAGAGAAGTCATCGTCACATTTCTGGTTCAATGAGTAAACAAGTAGCATGGAGGCTCAGGAATGCAACAATGTTTATGTTGGATGTTATGGGTACCAATATGCACAAGATATCCTATCTTGTGCATACTGGAGTGTTTTCTGGGAAATCATAAGAACCATTATACTCAGGGGCGAATTCTCTATGCTTGCTGCGCAAGCTCATTACCTGAGAAAGAAGTACTATTTATTTGTTAATAAATGCATGCATTTATAAGCATTCCATTTAGGCTTTTATTTTTGTAGACAGAAGACGTCTTAAGCTTGCGCGGCAATAATTTAGCTTTGCGTTATGTATCGAAGGCCGATGCTTGCTGGTCTATTCAAAGCTACCTTAGCTTGTTCGGTTGTCGGAGCTTCCAGGTCCTCGAAGCAGCGCTGTGATTTCATGCGCGCACATAGCCATTTCCGCTCCCTTCACGTCGTCTTAAACACAGGCCATACGCAGTGAAAGTAGCTCTAGCCAGTGAGCTTCAGCCAGCCTTTACAACTGTGCGTGTTGCTTGGGAAAATTAAGTTACAACCAACTTTTTATGACGATGTTATTGACCAGTTCATAAAGAAGAACCGTAGGGTAGAATTTGTATTCAAGTAGCGAAATTGAAAAAGATAGAATATCGTTTGTAAAATAAATGTTGTATTTGTATGATTAAATGTACATAAATTTCTAAAACAGTATATAGTTTTAAATGGTCAGTAATTCATTATTCCGCTAATCAGACTTCAATCACACCTCTCACTCCCTGAATGATAACAAGAGCAAGCGTGAATTTCAAGACTAGCATTAGCCCCTGATTATACTATTTCTGCCCCATCAAACTTCTCCCTTAATCCTAGCCTCTTTTATCATATCGACTCTCTCTCTCTCTCTCTCTCTCTCTCTTTCTGTGTGTGTGTGTGGGTGGGTCTGTCTGCTTGTCCTTTTATATAGCCTAGAATTGAGATTTGCCTGCAAACAGCGAACTCCATAAATGACAAGGAAGTACCTGATTAGCTAGTCTCTCACTGTGTACTGAAAGGATCCAAGTAGCTGTCTCTTGTATTTGGTTTGCGAGGGAAAGAAACTTTGACAAAAGAAAACACAAACGAAGTAACAAAAAAGAGCAAAAAATATTTTAAAAACAAAGACCAATGGGAGTAGTTGATCATCGGACTGGTTCAAATATATTTTCATCCAACTAGCCACGTATGTTTGTTCTTTTACGCAAAGGCCATCTACGTGAGTGAGAAGGGATAATTTGCAGCTCAGTCACGGATTTCAACACTGTGACCTTGAGGGAGATGACAATGAATGAAAATGCTGTTACGCCTCACAAGGGAAATTTTTTTTGCCAAAGGCATCTAAACACGAGTGTATGTGTTCAATATCCTACGCACTATCATTTACAAGTAGGAGGAAATTCGTTGCGAAATATAAACAAAAGATGTATACTTTTTCAGATGTGATAAAGCAGGTTGATTATTCATGGTTTTATTTATTTATTTAATGTATGGAAGTTGTTATTTCACTCTTTACTGATCTCAAATTGTTTGACAGGAAAATTTACGTGTTTAATGATCGAGTGAATCGAGAAAAATATGAGAAGAATGTAAACGAAGACAAGGAAATAGTGCTTTGTTAAACGCTGATCATTAAGCGAAGGGTCTTATAAATATCCACGTAGTTGTGCAATCCCATTGCTACTAGTTCTCTATAAACAAAGCACAATGAGTTCGAGAATACCAGCTTCAGAAGTGCTTAAAAAATACACATTGTAAAAATGATTTCATAAATAAACATAATAAAATAAATATTGTTTCAACTTCCATTTCCATAGATCTTTTCAGATTTTACAACGAATAATTTCTTGAGCACATGCAGCCTTGTGGGAAAGCATAATGCTCTACTGCCAAAAGTATGATGGTAATGTTCGATATGTGGTGCAGTCAATTAGGGTTCTTTTCCCTGATCTTAGAAAATATTGGAAAAACTCATTCTTTACGATAGTAATACAAGGTTTAGGAGCCTCGAGATGGCGATAGTTGTCAGCTGTACTCTCGTCTCAGGAAAATTTTGAAGCGTGCAAGACAAACTTCTTATCTGAAAACTAGCACAAAATTAACAATATTTATTAATTATTATTATTATTATTATTATTATTATTATTATTATTATTATTATTATTATTATTATTTAAACGTACTTCATCCTCTGCGTTTCTTCGTTTTATTTCTTCTTGAAGTTCGTCTAAAATTCCGTCGATGTTACGGAAGGCTTCTTTTCGTTGTTCTGAGTCAGGACCATATCCATGACCTGAAAAAAAAAAATAATAATAAAAATAAAATAAAATAAAAATACGATCCACGAAAATATGAAAAGCAAACATTGCTATTGAAATATCTAAATGAAAATGCTGGATTTTTACTTCATAAATCCTAGCCTTAAATGTTTGTTCGTTGAGCATTTTAATAACTTTGATCTCCTCTATTGTCCGATATTATATATATATATATATATTTATTTATTTATGTCACATCACAGATTTGTTAAAATTGTTACTTCTGTTACAGTGACCAATGCATATATTTTGTTAATTTTTTTTTAATTTTTTTTTTTTTTTAACACAAGGGGCGCTTAGGACTGAGTAGTGTATTCAAAAAGAAAACAAAAAGAAAAAGGAATTTATACATATACTGAATGGATTTTTATCTGCATGATTATTTTTAAAACTGAAATGCTGTCCTTGAACTTGGCTATATTCAGGCAACTTCTTAGAAATGAAATATTTGTTCGGGTTCATTGCTATTCTATTATCCTCGAAAAAGGAATTCTTGTTTATAAAAGATTAAAATAACATTTGATATATCCAAATATATTTTGGGGGGGATTTCATCAGTCTTATGATATATATCAAGGAGTTCTAACTCCTACAAAAAGTAGACGCTTTCTTTAAAAGAATAAATTAAAATTACTTGTTCTGAACAGCGATATTCAGTCTGCTTTAACACACACAATGAAAAAAAAAAAAAAAAAAACCTGAGTAAACATGGCAATTTTGTGTTGCTTAAAAATGCTTACTCGAAAACAGAGTATGCATTTGTTTTGTATTTTTTTAATGGTTGGAAATATTTGTGTGTTTCCATGAGTCACTTTTTTTGGCCTAGATGTAACATGAAAAACCAAAAATTTATCGACTGACATGATTGGATCCTGGAAGGGAATCTATTGATTATCCTCATACGTATGGTTTGATGGAACCCACTGAAAGCTCGCTAGTGGATAATAAGAGGATGTTTATTTTGGAACGAAGTGCGTCACTATACGTGAACATGCTTACAATGAATTCGCGCTGGTGTGTGTGTGTGTGTGTGTGTGTGTGTGTGTGTGTGTGTGTGTGTGTGTGTGTGTGTGTGTGTGTGTGTGTGTGTGTGTGTGTGTGTGTGTGTGTGTGTGTGTGTGTGTGTGTGTGTGTGTGTGTGTGTGTGTGTTTATAACTTCAGAATACTTTGTTATGAGAAACTCTGAGGTGAAAACTAACAAACTAACCGCACATACCTCGAAATCGGTAGGACTATTTCTTTCCATCTCTCACGATATCTCGCCGACAGTGAGTGTATCCCCACGTTTTATTAGGTGGGAAGTGACGTTCCTAATAATTTCTAGCATGTCAATTCGTGTGGTTTAGGAATAACCTTTATATTACTTTTTTTTTAAAAAAAAAAGTTTCAGAATCGCTATTTTTTTTAATGCTTTGGATGGGCGCTGGAGTTTAAGATGAAGGCGAATAATAATGAGAAGGAACTGTTGACTTATTTTTGAACAGGTTGTAACCCTTTGGAAATACCGCACGAAGAGGGATGCTCCCGAAAATGGAAGAAATGTTCGACGGTAAATTAATTCAAAAATATAATAACGGAATAACCCACGTTGAATATTATTTAATAGTATAATTTTCGCCTGTATATCGCAGGCATCTTCAGTACATTTATAAAGCTAATTGAACAATAACTGACAATTCCATAGGGCGCCACCCAAGTAGCTAATGTAAGATAACTAAAAAGGTCAATAAATTTCCTAACTAAAAAAAAAAAAAAACGTATATATATATATATATATATATCATCGTCATCATCATCATCATGCATTTCAAGGATTTAGGCCTGTTCCGGAACCGTTTCTTAAACGTTGAATCGTTTAAGAGGACGTCCTGGTTTTCCTTTTCCTGATGGCTTGTACTTTAAGGCTTGTTTTGGTAATCTTTCTATTTTCATTCTTCTACTTATATATATATATATATATATATATATACAATAAAAAGTTAGGAAAGATTAGCTGATTTATAAAGTACTATCTCCCATAATATAGGGGATAGACGTAAACCATCCGATCTGTTTAAGTCAGGAGAGTGAAGTAAAGTTTCACATGTTTCTTTATAAAGCGTTCCATGAGGAACCGACTTTTGTGAAGGACTCTTGTCTTTTTCCAATGAACTCTATGTCTAGTGATGATGGCATGTTCTGCAAGTCCAGACTGTTCAGGTTCAAGGTTTTGAATATAAGACTGGTGTTCTTCTAGTCGAATAGAGACAGATCTTCCTGTTTGTCCGAAATAAAATAATCCACAAGAGCAAGGAATCTGGTAGACACCTGAATAACTAAGATGTGGAAGCTTGTCCTTTGGAGAAGTGAGAAAGGTGGAGACAAATTTCGAGACTTTACGGAGAGTCTACTTCCAAACAATGTGCTAGATACGGTAAAGTATTGGTAAAGGCTAAATGTTAATAACAGAATAATATTCCTAAAGCGTTGTAAGATGGCTCAGGTTATTCCTACCTGGCGTAAAATATAAGAAGTCTTTAGGTCCTTAAGAGCTCATCGTGTGTGTATTTAAATGTATGTATTTAAAAGCTAGTAGGTCTCTTTTAAATTATCAGCTGCACGAAGCTAAAAAATCTCTAGCCCTCTTAAATAGAGAAATTGTGGACATCAAGAACGCTCTAGAATCTGTTTTAACGGCTGAAACTTTTAACGCTTTTTTGCGCATATCTTCGAATTCTTACCTAAAGGTTTTTAACGATTCTCGTGATAAGTTAAAGCGCAAGTTTGAATCACTGGTGAGCCTCCCTAGATCCAGTACTAATGTTAGATACATATAAAGTAATTATCAATGTTTCTGCCCGTCCACTAACAGACAGTAAACGTTTTGTTTTATCAAAAGGACATGATTTCACCGTTGCGCTGAATAAGGTACCCCTGATGGATTTTTTTCACAACATAGCAGAGGTATTCGATCCTTATCCCAAAAAAACAGCCAACAGGTTACGTTTTGAATGTGCGAAAATTCTTTTTAATGCCTCCTCGTCCTAATCTTTCTTACTCTGAATTTAAAGCATTGAAATTACTGAAAAATAACAATAATTGAATTATTACGAAAGCTGACAAAGGGAAGTCTGTAGTGATTCAAGATAGGAAGGAATATGAGAGAAAAATGTCTCTATTACTCCGCGACTATTCAACTTATATGCCCCTTATATCGGATCCTACCGGGAGTCCACTGAAGAGATTTAATTCTCTTATAGATAATGTATCTACATAGGATGAAGATCAAAAGAAAAAACTTAAAACCTTCTTCGGTCGTTCCACCTAGATTGTATGGTCTTCCGAAAGTTCATAAACCAGGTATTCCGTTGAGGTCAGTGGTAGATTGTATAGGCTGTCCCACTCTTATAAAATTTCTAAATTTCTAAACTCACTTCTTCAACAAGAAGAACTGATACTTTATAAAGAATACAGCAATCCCCCGATTAATGCGTCATTTTTTTTTTCGATACCCAAATTCGATTAGTGCGCCTATGTACATCTTAAATATAAATGTTACAAATTTTAAAAATTTTCGATCTATACATTTTTTTTTTATGGCTAACTATTTAAAAAATCACTTACCAGATGAAATAATTTAGTTACCGATTTAAAACATTTTACAGAGTTATTTTTTGGCATGTTACACTATTTCCATGTACGCTATGTTCCATGTTCCAAATTTACCGCCAAATTTGATGTCGTCTGCTTTACATAGCATTTTGCTGATCATATCTCGTGCAATTGTTTTCCGTACTTTTTTATTTTAAATTATTTTCCTAACCTTTAATCATGAGTAAAAGAATTAGTGAGCAAAAAATAGAAGCGTGAAAATGATTCGAAAAGTAATCTGAGTGAAAGAAAAACTTGAAATAATAAAGAAAAACGAACAAGGCGAGTCCAGAGCAAAGATAGGACAAGAACACAAAAATGGGTGAATCAACTGCTGAATACAAAGAGAAAGGTAAGGCTGCTTCAAGCTCATCATGCATGCACAGAAAAATCAACGTATTATAATGATTGAATTAGAGAGACTTCTTTTTACATGGATCGAAGATTGTAACCAAAAACAGATCCCGCTACACACTGCCCTTATTAAATGCAAAGTCTCTTTGTAACCCGGAAAGAAAGGGCTATCAGTGATGGAAAAGAAGAATTGCACGTTAGTGCTGGATGATTTGAGTTTTTCAAAAAGAGAAATAGCCTATATAATGATCTAATCACAGGCGAAGCTGCAAGTGCAGATAAGGATATATATACAGAGATTTTGAAGAAAATTGTGTAAGAAGGGGACTATTATGACCAACAAATATTTAATGTCGATGAAACCGGCTTTTTTTTTTTTTTTTTTTTTTTTTTTTTTTTTTTTTTTTTGGAAGCGAAAGCCTTCCAAGACTTTTCTAGCCAAATCAGAGAAATCTCAGCCTGGTTATAAAGTCGCAAAGTCGAATGAAATTACTGCTAGCAATCTACGAGCCGTTTGGAAGAACATTCTTCCACATTGTGCAAATGCTTTTAGAGCCTTTTCAAATGAATCTAATTTAATTAAATATCATTCTAATAAATTGGGTAATTCCGACCTTCTAAATTTAGATGCAGAGCAGGAAGATCCTGAAGAATATGAAGAAAATTTGAATCACTGACAAGCCCAAAGAGGTTTCACAGAAACAATCTGAAAATAGTTTTCGTAATCGAAGTTTTTAAGCAGCAAAGCTTAGAGACTGACCCTGGTGAAGAGAAAACCAGTAAAATTTGCAGAAGAGGCAATAGGGCCATACCGTCAGTTGTATGAAAAAAAAAAAAAAAAGAAAGAAATAGAATGTCCGCCAAACTACGTTATCTCAATTCTTTGTTAAGAAGCAGAATAATAAATTTATATTCTGAATATGTTTTATTGTCTTTCAGCTTCATGGTTTTCCTTTAACTAGGCCCTGAGACATACCTTAATTCTTTTATAAAAAAAATTAAGGGTCAAAAAAGAAATCTGAGGATCATACGTTTTCCAATATTTTTTTTTTATTTACAAATGTTCCTTTATCTGAAAGCATTGAATTACTGCAACAAGAATTTCCTTCAGACATTGTAAAAATATTTGATTTTGTAATACATTCTGGTTATTTTTCCTTAAAAACAAGTTGTATCAACAAATTGAAGGAACAGCAATGGGCAGTCCTCTTTCTCCTGCTATCATATATATATATATATATAAGTAGAAGAATGAAAATAGAAAGATTACCAAAACAAGCCTTAAAGTACAAGCCATCAGGAAAAGGAAAACCAGGACGTCCTCTTAAACGATTCAACGTTTAAAAAATGGTCCCGGAACAGGTCACGCTAGGCCTAAATCCTTGAAATGCACGATGATGATGATGATGACAATATATATATATATATATATATATATATATATATATATATATATATATATATATATATATATATATATATATATATATATATATATATATATATATATATATATATATATATATATATATATACGTTTTTTTTTTTTAGTTAGGAAATTTATTGACCTTTTTAGTTATCTTACATTAGCTACTTGGGTGGCGCGCTATGGAATTGTCAGTTATTGTTCAATTAGCTTTATAAATGTACTGAAGATGCCTGCGATACACAGGCGAAAATTA
Organism: Typopeltis vanoorti; assembly: GCF_054136105.1. Lineage (NCBI taxonomy): Eukaryota > Metazoa > Arthropoda > Arachnida > Uropygi > Thelyphonidae > Typopeltis > Typopeltis vanoorti. Next base: position 46,507,963 of record NC_143572.1, on the reverse strand, counting down.
TACTATTAAATAATATTTAACGTGAGTTATTCCGTTATTATATTTTTGAATTCATATGTCTGCTCAAGGTAAATTAATTGGCGGAACTGCGCTGTGCTCTCACAATAAGAAAAAAAGAAAATGGGTGATCAAACTCATGTATCATTCACAAAAATCAATATGAATATGGAAGACGTGAATTTCAGCAAGACTCTATAGATGCACTCCAGAAACAAAACTAAATAAAATAAATAACAAAAAATAAAATAAAACAAAATAAAAGTAAATAAATAAATAAAAATAAATAAAACAAAATAATAAAAGTAAATAAAATGAAACAATAAAGTTAAAATTAAATAAAACAAAAAATTTAAAATTACATCCAATACAAAAGGCGGTGAAGAAAAAGAAAAACGAAGACGCTTCAGACGAAAAGTTGCAGAATAATCTTGTCTGATTTCACATTTAAACGCTTTTCTAAACAGTCAGAAATAGTGCAAATGAAAAATAAAATAATTTATTTCCGATTTGTACTACTTCTCCCCTTAATACAGATGGTATTTCTTCTATACAAGCTGATGCGTTTACAGCTGCACGCCACTACCTGTAGCGATCAGTCAAAAAAAAAAAAAAAAAAGCCAGCGACAATAGTAAATCATAATTCAATATACACGTGCACCGATGTTTGCAGCTAGAAAGAAAATATAATAAACGCACTAGCATAGTAGGCTTACAACGACTGACAAAAATACTGTAGTTGAATATTTACGCAGCCTATAATGTGACGAAAGAAGGTATTTGGTTGGTAGAGTTGTACAAAAGTGATCGAAAAAGAGCAAATAATACTAACCAATCAGAACTACTGGACACACTGGAGGCTAAAAAACGATAATGGAAAGGGGAAAGAGTTCTATGACTTCTTCAGCTCAATTGTTATCACTTTAATATCCGAGGAGGTATATATATATATATATATATATATATATATATATATATATATATATATATATATATATATATATATATATGCAAGAATTACACTACAAATCTCCAGGCAAATTTTCCATGAGAAAATATATTCCTAATATGATGAATCAAGTACGCAGAGGAGTTGTGTTAATTAATTTTTAGGAAACATGGCTGATGAGAAGAACAATATTGTAATACCACTTCGTCTATAACAATGTTCGTCTGAATATCGTTTATACCAACAGACAGTGGCGGCTCGTGGTTTGAAATCGTAAGAGTCAAATTATGGTAAAAATTTTAAAAAAAATTAAATATGAAAAAATATTGTTTATTATCGATAAAATCATACAGTTTGGTATTATTCAAAATTACTTAAAAATAAAATCCATTCCTTTAAATCGTTTAATTGTAATGTCCAAATTTCTGTTGGTAAGAAATTTATTCTGCTTAAAAAATAAATAAAATAAAAATAAAAAAGATAATCAGTAGCTAAATATCAAACAAGATATTTAGTAAAAAATCGTGAACTAAATAGTCCCTAAATCACACTTACTTAGCTCTAAAATTATTCCATAATCTTTCTTTATTAATAACTTAAAATCAATTCATATCAATATAAAAATTTGATCAAAGGATATTTATCCTTCTACAGAAAATGAAGAAAAAAAATTTTTTTTTCAGAATAATTTAAATTAATCCATTAGGGTTAGAGTAGATTTCGACAAATGTTGTATACGTATACAGTAAATAATGTCACTTAGCTCTGCAATATTTATTCTGTTCTTTGTGTACTGCCCGTTTTTGTATGGGGTAAGGTGCGCTCTTGCGTATACATCGGTATATAAGGAGGATGTGTATATCTGGCTGTACCTTTATGCCTTTTGTTAACTGGAATTTAGAATAAATGAATAACTTATAATTTCAAATTTAGAATAAAATGGTTGATTTTTTTTATGTGAATTCCATCCATGAAAAGTTGTAAACCTAGAATACATTAATGTCAATGTAAACTCCAATAACTCTGTTTTGGAGACAAACTATTCAATGAAAACGAATTCGGGATTAATTGCGGGCTCTAAAGTACGACACTGTGTGTACGACATCTCATTAAAATGTCAGTATTGACATTTTAATGAAACCTCATAAATGAGTTTGTGAAATTCAGTTTGCCATCTGGTTACAGAAGAATGGTTGAATTTTAACATAGAATTTAAAAAAAAAACTATTTGACGTATTTGGTCAAATAAACGGACCAAAAGAATCTTTCATTTCTCAGTAGTAGAATGACGATACAATAAAACACGTAAATATACCTTTGACTTTAATCTCTATGATTACTTCGAAACTGCAAGACTATCTGAATGCTCAACCTCCTCATTGCGTTTTGTCAGTATTTCATACAGCGCAGTTCAGAGTAGTAAACATCACATTCACTTCCTTGTACACGCAAAAATATCATGTTATCTATGTAGTATATTAATATTGCGTGGTAAACTGTAAAACAGCATGTTTTTATCGATCATTTGGAAGGTGAACTGGTTGCTGACTTCGCCATTTTTATGACATTTGCTAGTAGTTCACTCAAGTGCATAAAATTCGAAGTGTTATAATCTCTTTAAAATATTACAATTTGTTAAGTAAATTCAAAGACAATAAAAATCGAATTTTGGGTTTAAACCTTTTAGGAAATATAAAATATCGAAACAAACAATCAAATAATTATCGTCTGTCTGTTAGTAAGCATGCGCAATATACGCTTTGAAGAAGCAATTTATGAAGTTGAATGCAGAATTCTTATTCAAAGTGATATAAGAATTTTGGAAAGTACAAGTCATTAATTACTATAAACCATAGCTGCCAATTCTTATGAAATATTATACAATAAAAAGGAGTGAACTGAAATAATTTTAGATGCACGAAATCTTCGCAAACCACCTACTGCTCCCAACATCATACATCATTTTTTCAACCAAGGACTCGTTCCGCGTAAAACTGAATAAAACAGAAATGCTGTGGATTTCTGGATTTCTCGAGAAATGGAAAAGTTGCTCGTTCCATAGAAGCATCTGCGGAGATCTTGTCCTTGAAGAGACTTCGTCCACAGAGAGCATCCAAGTTCTGTGAAAAACAGTTTGAGGTCAACATTCTCATCAAGGACGTACACACGATGATATTCTCAGTATTGAAAAATTCTCAGAATTTAGGTGAGTTGAAGTAACTTTCACAATAAGTGAATTAGTTGGGGAGTCTTCGAGTTGTCAGCGATGCGTAATTAACAATTTAAAATACTTTCTTTATCTGAGATATGTAACGAGATACATACGTTGAATACACTCTTTGAGATAAACACTTATTTTCAGTTTGTTTGCCGTGTATACCGTAGATCAGATTGTATTTCACGAACACCTTCCAGAGTTGGAGGTTGTTCAAGACGTTAATCTCCAGTCTTGAATGTGTTCACCGATGCTCAACTGACTAATTAAGATTACTCGATAACGTAGACTTGAGTAAATCAGGAATTTCTGCTTTTAAAAGTCCTTGGGAATTAGGTGTCAGTTTTTTGTTGTTACCCTAAATGCTTGAGATATAAACATTAGCTATGAAAATGTGATCAAACTCTTCCTATTATACCGCACCAGGCATTTTCTTTCTCGAGATCGCAACACAGAAGACCTTTAAAAAAAATAAATAATAAATAAATAAATAAATAAAATTCAAAAAAAACGGTATGCAAGCCTTTGTGAATTTCAAAAGATGTCGGGAATAGCCAATGATTTTGCCATATTTGACGCTAATGATGTTCTTTTGATGAATACTCACAATGGTACGTCGAATTACAGCAACGACAAAAGTAAAATAGACTTGATTTTAAGAAAATCATTATAAAAAAAAATAACAGATTTCTGTTCCTTGAATATATTTGCAACTGTTATTTATTGTAGGTTTTATCAAAAATCAAATAATAATAATAATAAGTAACGCCTTTTTTTCCTTATAGGGAGTATGGGAGGTCTTTTAAGCCTATCTAGCTTTTGGAGACTGAGTGGGCAGTTCAATCTCCACCTGTAGCCAATCAGAGATAGCTGGCCTATGTCTATCATTAATTATAGGAGGTCACCGATGAAGAGATCGACAAACAACCGTTGCCATCTCTTGGTACCTAACCCTTCAGGATATGTTACTGTCTGAAATAATGTGGATTGTATAGTCCATTTTCTTGAGTTTAAGGGACGAAAAACGCGAGTTTCCGCGAGAAAAAACCCGCTTGCCCGTGCCAGAGATCGACGGACTCGGGGACCGGTAGAAGGAAGGCTTAGAAAAAGTTCCTCCAGTCGGCGACTAGAACTATGTCTATCTTCAGGTGGCCTAGTACCAGGATGAAAGCGCCACTTCCATTGAGCTACACAGGCCGCTATAATAATAATAATAATAATAATAATAATAATAATAATAATAATAATAATATTATTATTATTATTATTATTATTATTATTATTATTATTATTTTTTAATATTTCCTTATTTCTCAGATAAATTACATACATTATATGAACACAATTATGTATAACAAATACTTTCTCGTACATAAAGTTTTTTTAGACAATAATAATAACAATAACTGTTTGCAACATATATTATTATAATAATCATAATGATGATGATTACAGATGGTTCTTTGCAATTTTACACACACTATATACAATATCAATGGATATAATCACTCTCTATTGCATACTTTTGTTATAGTTATTACATACATTACATACATTTGATTACATATGATACATTACTTACATTTGTTTACATATAATACTTACATTACATACATTTGTTTGCATATAATACATACATTCCATACATTTGTTTGCATATAATACATACATTACATACATTGGTTTACATGTGATACGTACATTACATGGATTTGGTTACATATGATACATTTTGGATGAGAACTAATTTCTCTACTTTCATCCTCGAAGCTTATATGTAAGCTTATCTGAGGATGACACCAGTTGGTTATTATTCATTGGGTTTTTTGCTGTGTTGGGAAGCTACGAAATCTATGATTGAGAAATTCGCGCACACGCGCACACACACACAATAACTTGGAATGTATTGATGCGTCGCTAAACTGGAAGGATGAACGAATATATTGTGTTTCATTAAGTTTGTATGGTATATTGGGTGCGTTTTTCTTGTTCGTAGTATGTCCTTAGAGCTCTTTTCAGGCTATTGTAGTTTGTAAGGCTTCTGTATTCAAAAGGTAATTTGTTTATCATGTCTGGGATGTAGAAGTTTCGCGTAGGCCTTTCCGTAGTGATTATTGTATTTATATGTGATATAATTAGTTGTCTGAGGTCTTGTTATACGGTATGTATTTCTGACTGTTATGTAGTTGGCATCGAAATAATGTTTTAGCAAAGCTGCATACTGACAATAATAATAATAATAATAATAATAATAATAATAATAATAATAATAATAATAATAATAATAATAATAATAATAATAGAACTTCTAGATATGCTGACCTTTAGGTTTTAGCTCATTGCTGCGGTAATACGACCGAGCAATTCATTAAAATCGTTGGTTAATGAGGATTGATCTCATGGACATCACTGGGTCCTCTGATCTCCATTGAACAAGCCTTCCAGTAATTCTAATCTGGGAATTATTTCGAACCGGGTATTGCCCTGTATCGTAACAATGTTGCTCACTGGATCTGACTCTTCCAGCAAGATAATAGTGTCCCGTGTCACAAGGTTCGCAAATATGGTTCGAAGAGCATGTTCAAGCATTCCATGTGCTCCCCCCCCCCCCGATGCCTAATTCTCTCCTGATTTAAATTCCATCGAACATCTGTGGAATTGTAGAAAACAACATCCGCCGGTCGACGCCAGTGCCTCTCAGGTCGATGACTTTCGGGATGTTATTCTGACTAGTTGGTGCAGAATATCGACCATGGTTTATTGGAGTTAATACAAAGACGGATGCAAGCGGTTATCTCGGCCAAAGGAGGCCCAGCACGCTACTAAGGTGGGTGGTCATAATGTGTTTATCTGATGAGTGCATATTCGATAGGGATAAACTAAAAGTGGATGAGTTCTGTATATCCCTTGAATACCCTCTCATTTGGTACAGCATTATACTACCTGGGAGCCCTTGTATGTCACTTTTTTCGACAAGAGGGGATCCAGTTAATGGAAGTTTCGTGAAAAGCATATGAATGCATTATGAGAAAAAGGGGAGACTTTAAATATGATTTATAAATTAAATAACAATTGTCATTCTTAAAAATTCCTTACCTCGATGATCGACGGGCTCATAATAAATTTGAGCGAGATGGAACGAGTCATTTAGAAGTTGATCCAGCGCAGTAAATATCGCTTGTTTTGTGTCATTATTTACAGTCAACCACTTGTCACCTGGGTATCGATATTCCACACATAATTTTGGCGTTCGGCCTTTAATAGTCACTTGACAACCATCCCACCAATACAATGCTGTCGGCAAATTGTGTTTTTCAGCCGTAATCCACAGAGGTTCAGCCTCGTTCCACCAATGAGGTACAGAAGCAGCTTCGTTTGGTCCCATCAGGAAGATGTCGTTGGTTCGATAATCGTACATATTGTTCTGGACGAAACCATGGCTTTCTGCATACAATCCTGTAAACAGACGTTAAAAAATACATATTTAGTATTACAAAAAAATTTTAAAAATTATAAACTATATGTGTGTGTTAAAGATACGAAGTTATTTAAATATAGACCTGTTTTTTTATTATTTTTTTATTTTATTAACCAGGTTTTTTTATTAAGCAGGTTTATGGTAAAAAAACTTTCTATATATATATATATATATATATATATACATTTTGTGCTACGTAACATAATTTTTCAATATTCTAAAACTAAAAACACATTCATGTACGTCTATACGGTATGCAAGTACGTCTATACGCTATACGCAGATTATATTACACGAACTTTAAAGTCAGCAACCAAAAAAAAAGAAACAAAAAAAAACGTTTTTTTTTTTTTTTTTTAGTTGTCTTCTGCGCTTCTATCTAACAGAGAACATATGGACAGACAATAGTTGTAGTAGGCAGTGAACGGTACTTGTAGCCAATTTATTCAAAAAACAAAAGCAAGTTCCGGTTGTAAGTAAAGACAAAATTCTTTATTCAGTCGAAGTAGTTTCATGAACCATAATAAGAAGCACATTTTCGACGAGAGCGGATTATACAAGATATTCTTATACCGATCAATATCGGACTACATTTCCCAAAGTGGAATAGAAAGTACAGAATAGACAGATGCTAAGTAATGAAATATAAATAAATAAATATCTGATTTTGTAAAACTATATTTGAGTAGAAACAAAGACTTTGTTCTTTTTAATAAATAAATTGAGAAGCCCGCATGAGTCCTCAGAAATGTTTCCGTAACCAATCGGTGAATTTTCTATTTTAGACAATTGGTTTCGTCTGCGAGAGATGCCTTTAGTGAGCTATTTAATTTATTATTATTTTTTTTTAAGTACGTGAAATGAGATCTAATCCAATATCTTCAGAAAATCACTGGGGTTCTTTTCAATTTATCAAAAAACTAAAGAAAATGCACAAGAGTAATGATGACTGAAAACTGAACTGAAAAAAAAAAAAAAAACTTTTCAAACATCACTGATAAATCAATTCCTGTCAGGAATTTCCTTTTTTTTTTTATTTGTGATTTTTAAAAGAAAGCATTTTACTATCGGGGGACAAAAAAATAAAATAAAATAAACAACATCTTTATCTGAAAAGCCAAGCACAGCAATGAGGGCCCTCTCCAAGTTTTATTTTTATTTTTATAATAATTTTCATTTCTGTTTAACCAAACGAACTTCTGTACGCATGCTCAATTTATTCCTAGCTAGAAATTATAAATAATAACTGTTTCGTATAAATATATTTACAAATCAAATAAGGAGGAAAATAGTCATGGAGTGAAGAAAGATATCAACAGGAAGGGGGTAAGGGATCATCCCTGCAGCGGTACAAGTCTGAGAATTAATAATAACATCTCTCAAAGCATGGCAGTTACTGAGTCGCTTACGTGAAGTACTCAATCAGCAGACGCCACCTGTAATGTGCCAAAAGAAGCAATAATTGTTTTCAAAACAAATAAATAAATTATATAAAGTTCCAGAACATGAAACGTGTTATTGAGAAATTTGTTTTTCTGCGTGTGTGTGTGTGTGTTGACACAAATAACTTCGTGTTGCAAAATTATTTGTAAGAAATGATTACAACATATACTGAAATATATACTGAAAGTATATCTGTTGTAAAAAAAAGATAAACAGGTCTACTGAAATAATACGAAAATGAAATACAAATGCAAACTGAATTTCAACTGTTGCAATAAAATATTCTCAATAATTAAAATACAAATATTAAGGTTTCCATTTAGACAGCGATTTTATAACGCCTTCGCATATACTGCATGTACTGCTAATTAATGAGGGAAAAAATTGTAAAATGACAATTCATCCTAAAATATCCTTAAAAGTGCCGTTTTCTAGCGTTCAGTATACAATTGGATATACAATTGGAATTTATTATAATAATATCCATTAAACGGCTTTTAAGGGACGTGTAGGAAAGAGTTAGAATTACGGATGCAGCCATTAAAGCTAGTATATTATGATGTTAGATACGTGTGTTCGTTAGATGGTTTGTCTTTTATGTGGTATGAAACGTTCCAGTTTCCAGGAGGAAAACTATTATCGCAGTCTGAGGTTTGCTTTCAGTTGTTTTTAAACCTTATAACGTTTCTGGAGTCCTACAAAGCTTTCAAACTCAGTTCTTGGTCAGATGCCTGGCTATTTGGTTGTAGGAGACTAAAAGCGAACTTAATATTCATATGCGGATGCGATTAATTCAGTGAAGTAGCAGAATAAAATTTTTAGGAAAGATTCTGCATTACTACTACAAAAAAAAAAAAAAAAAGCCATATGACTTTATTTCGGCGATGTAAAATTACATAGGCAAAGTGGATATTGGATCAAACATCATTTCAAAGCCGAATGTTTGTAGAAACTATGAAAGTTTCGTAAAAATCTGTCAGATCAGTGAAATCTTTAAAAAAAATGCACTAATAAAAGGCTTATAATCGACAGTTGGGTAGAGGTTCATGTCTTTTAAGTAGTGCAAACTAAGTCAACTCGGATGCCAAGGATTGTATTCTCGTAAGCTCTCGGGTCATTACGAAATATCAAATATCTAATAATTTCTTTTCATCCTTCATCCCCCACCTCCTACTATGACACTTGTCTGGATAAAAATGTGCGTAAATTTGTCAAGACATTTAGTATTTATAAAGAACCATAATAATTAAGTACTGACTTTCTATAATTAAAAAAAAGGGTTAATATACCACAAGCAGTTAAATACACCTTAAATACTGAATACGTCCAATTACTAACACACACACGCACACAAAGAAATATTTTTATATATCTGGAATGACATTTCTTTTCGATAAAACTTGCGTACGTTAAGGATGAGTGCAGTCCGCATAAAGGTGAATCGAGATAGCTTGGAAAGACGCCCATAATGAATATATTATCGGAAATGGCACCATTCCGACAGGGTTCAGAGTTTCGTATGACCCTGACAGATCCAGATATTAAAAGTTATGAGCTTTCAATGTTCATTCTCCAAATCACGCATTTATCTCGTGAAAGCAAATGAGTCGCGCTCGAACAAAAAATAATAATTAAAAAAATAGCCCATTAAAACTGCATGAAGAAAAAAATCGAATATTTAGTATGCCACAGCTGAAATTGTACGAATGATTTTTTTATTTTAATTTACTTTTTTTATTTTTTTTCATCATCGACTAAAAGATAACGAATAGAATTTAAAAGTAAAAATAAAATAAAATATGAGACAGTAAACTTAAATGGGAAGTTACGAGTTGGATAAAATCGAAGTGATTTTATCCAACTCACTATTTTTATATAGAAATTAATAAATTTTTGTGTTTGCTTGTATTTTTTTTTTCATTTAAACTTTTATTTAAAATATTTAATTATCAAAAGTATACATCTACCTTGCCACATGTTCAACAGTAGTGGTATTTAACTTAATTTTGCTGTGTTGTTCGAATTCAGCCTCAAGATATTTGCAGCCTACAACCTTTCCCCCAAATAAAAAAAAATAAACTCTAAGAATCACACCTGGAAGAACTACTGAACGCAGGTAGAGCAGTGATAATAGCCGGAAAGCTTAACCCCAAACACCCAACTTGGAACAGTAGAAATGCAAACAACAATGGCCCCCACTCAAAATTAAATCTTGAGTGGGGGCCAAGTGGCGGCCGTGATTCCTGAAAGCTATAGGGTATTCTCACCTCATGTGACCGCTAATTCGTAAGTAGTATAGAAATAGAAGACACGACACAACATAAATAAAAAAAATGAATTTTAATTAGGAAAAGATTTTTGGAAAATTTTCTAGTGTTTTTTCCTTTTTTTCTTTTTTTTTGGGGGGGGGGCAGATCCCCTTGGCCTTCCTCCCAAACACCCAATATGGCAATGATAGGACTCACAGAGCCCCCATTCTACGGAGCCACCGGCCGACCAGATGTACTAATAGTAATACTAAAGAACGTAGCACACGGTTATCAAATACAGGTGATGAACGACATGAGTTCGGACCACCACCCCCATCATACTGCAACTAGACACCACACGACTTAACCGATAACGCCACCTTTATCAACTGGAACCAACTCCCTTCAGCCTTCCAGGAAAACCTAGGCCCAGTACCACACATAACATCTACTGAAGAAATAGAAACGGCAATGGCAACCTTTGAAAAACAAATATTGACAGCAATATCCTATGTAACAAACGCAACGACACGTGCATCACCAAACAGATTCCCAGAGGAAAGAAAACAACAGGCTACGAAGACAATATTATAGAACAATGGATCCTGTAGATAAACAAGCAGTTAATAGAGTAACAAAACAGGTTCGGTATGCATTAAAGGCCACCGAAACCAACTTTGGAAGCATAGAAGATCAGTCAACATGGAAAGTTATGAGATAGCTTCGCTCAAAGCACAATACACTTCCTCCAATCAAAGGTGAATGCGGAATTGCCTATAAAGATGAAGAATAAGTGGAAGCATTTGCAGATAGCTTGGAAAAACAGTGCAGCCCAGCTATGCCCAAGTAGACTTAAACTTCATAAAAAAATCCACATCCAAGTGCACAAAATAACTCAAAACGCCACACCCCAATCCAACAACAAACCCATATCGCCAACAGAAATATACCGAAAGGCCCTGACAGAATCACGAACAAGGCGCTCAAGCTACTTCCACGCAAAGACATTATGCATCTAGTGGCCATCATCAATGTCATCCTACGGCTAAATCACTACCCAGAACGGTGGAAACTTACAGACGTCTTCCTAATTCCAAAACCAGGAAAAAAACATACAATTTCCAGAGAACTATTGATCCACCAGTCTACTATCATGCATAGGCGAGATAGCCGAACGCGCACAACTTGCGTAGATCCGAGAGGCGACAAAAAATAAAATAAAATAAATAAAATAAATAAAAAAAACACGTCATACCAGACGAACAATTCGGCTTTAGAAAGGAGCACTCCACAACCAGAATCATAGAATAAATTACTCAAGGATACGAATGGCATCAGCAATTTGGCGCAATCTTCCTGGATATAGCTCATTCACTGGACAGAATATAGCACTATGGATTACTTTACAAACTACACCAAGTCGGAGTCCCGATACCACTAGTCTTACTTAGGCCTACTCATCAAGTCATATCTGAACAACAGGAAATTTAGGATAAAAATAAATGGAATTAGATACACAGAAAGAAAAATGACGGCTGGAGTCTCCCAAGGCTCTCTACTGTCTCCTTTACTCTTCTCCATATACATGGCACATCTTCCCAAGTGGTCCCCCATCCATCAAATGTTTGGAAAAACCATCCCTCGGCACAAATCAGTCAAATACCTAGGAGTTCAGCTTGATAAAAGCCTGAACTTCGAGACGCACATCGATAGTGTCTCTATCCCTCCGACCATAACTGGCCATAAAGCCAACCAGACCATATCACAGCTATACCCATTCCTGAACATGAACAGCCTCCTAAACATAAACAACAAAATTCTGCTCTACAAACTAGTAATAAGACCTCTACTAACCTATGCCTCACCATAATAATATCGGTTGTTTAACATGATGTTACGCTTCAACGTTTCCATTGTGACAATCATTCGCATCGAATATTCCAGCAAGCTACGCAAAGAGCATTAGCGTATTATTTGGTTTCTTGAATTTCAAAAAAAAAGAAACGTATATTCTGATCATTTAAAACCGTAATGCAAACTTAGTAGGTGTTTCTAAATTTCAACTATTTTTTTAATTATGAGGTAGTTTTTAATGAAATATCATTTATTTAAAAAAAAATAGGTAAATCAACTCAGGAATAACTAAGTATCGCGTAAGTATCACAGGCATCGTCAAGGATCACAGAACGGTAATTTTACAATAACAGATAATTCTGAAAAGCGTCACCCAAGTAGCTAATGTAAGATAACTGTAAAAGGTCAATAATTTCCTAACTTATTAAAAATAAATATAAATATACACATAAACAAAATAAAGTTAGGAAAGATTGGCAGATTTGAAAAGTACTATTTCTCAAAAAGGGGGCAGACCATCGGATCTGTTTAAGTTGGGACAGTGAAGTAAAGTTTCACACGTTTCTTTATAAAGACGTTCTATCAGGAAACAACTTCTATGAAAGACTCTTATCTTGTTCTAATAAACTCTATGTTTAGTGTCTATGTTTATGTTTAGTTGCATGCTCAGCAAGTCCAGACTGTTCAGGCTCATGGTGTTTAATATAAGACTTGTGTTCTTCTAGACGAATAAAAACAGATCTTCCGGTTTGTTCCAAATAAGATAACCCACAAGAGCAAGGAATCTGGTAGACGCTTGGATAACCGAGAGGTGGAAACTTGTCCTTATGAGAAGCAAGAAAGGTGGAGGATTTTATGATGGGGGGGAAAAAGCAACAAAAATATTAGTTTAAAACTTTCGTTATGCGTTTTTTTTTTTTTTTTTGTGCAAATAAAGCCGTAACCCTCCGTTACCTTTCTGTTATATACAGAACGTATATTGCAGGTTTGCGTGCAAGGTCACTGTTCTCAATGATATACCATGGTCGCATACGGTAACGTCCACAAATCTACGAGAATGAGTATAAGCACGCACAGACAGGTGCTTGTCAATATAATATCGATGAAAATATTATTAACAAGCATAAGTCACTGATTAAAGCAATTGGTAAAATATGGTCACAATAAGAAATACGAATAAAAGTGTGTAACTATATTAATGTTTATTTTATTTTTAATTTTAGTATTTCAGTAATTTAATTACAATATTTTAACGATAATGATCAACTATTCCTTACATCAGCGCTTCCCGAACTGTGGGCCGTAACCCCCTTGGGGGCCGTAAGTTTTGTTGAGGGAAGCCGTGAAATAATGAAAACAAATTTAAAATGTTTTAAGACTAAGTAGAGTTATTTTTAATCTTAAAAGAAACGTATTTAATTTTTATTATTTATTATTTCTTTTTTGTTCGTTTTTATATTTTAATGTTAAAAATCACACATTGGTGTTGGTTCACAAATTTTGCTTCCTGCGTATTTCGGCGCTTAATGAATATTAGTAAATACTGAATATGCTTATTCATACAAGTTTCATTTCAAAGGTATCGATAAGAAGCACAAAATAGATTACAAACGCAAAATCTTGAATATAAATACAATAAATATTATAATAATATATGCCTGTATTACGATTTTTATGGGGGGGGGAGTGAAATATTTTAATTTTTCCAAAGGGGACTCTTGGCATCCATAAGTTTGGGAAGCACTGCCTTACATGATTGGGCTCGAAATACATTTATTTTTTATTTATTTTACAAGATCATTTCCGTTTCTGACGTTTTTGTCCAGGCCAGTTCGTAGTTTTGTCCCAGGGAGCAATAGATAAGCAATGTAGTTCTAAATAACAGTTTAGTGTCACACTCTAATTACATTAGTTCATACCTATACTACATAGATCTTTTCTACGCAATTTTTCTATACCATCATTGCAGTTAATAGTTTTTTAAAATGTAATTCATCGCTCATTAAAGTTAAAATTATTTAAAAGATGTTACTTCATTCAAATAACTTATAAATGCATTTTTTTACTATAATTTCGAGAAACAACCTTTTGCTTTTATAATTGTCATACCAAGAAAAATAATATACAAATATACGCAAAACCTATAGGGAAAAAAAAATTACGTTTTTTTTTCCCCTCATGAATGTTTCTCCTCATCCATAACCTTTATATATGTTATTTTATGTATAAGTTCCCTAAAATTTATTATTTTAATATTTGATACATCTATAATAATTTAAAATGATAATACTAAAAATAATGTAAATTATACATTATTTTAAAAAAAAAACGTAATTGTGTAGAGCCTGATAAATGCAAATAGTGATATAAATATTTTATATTATGCATATGACACATTGATGCTTCATAACGTAATAGTGAATCTTTATATAAGCTGTTGGATAGATCCGCAACTGCTTCCAGAACTTCCTCACCCTTAATAGGTTAAAAAAGTCACTACACATAATTTTTCTTTTCTTTTCGTTCTTTCTTTTTTTAAATTATTATTTAAACTCTGTTTTATATATTCCAGAATCTCAACTGAATGCATCATAAATATGACAACTGAAATCGCGTTATCACTTAACTAGATTAACTAGAAAATGTAGCAAATATAGTTGTGGAAATAATTGGATTATTTCGGTATGTGAAAAGAGCATTTTGATCTAAAGGAATACACGATTTTGGTAGGGAGAAACAGACAAATCGATATCAGTAGCTGTTTTAGAAAACTGTGATATGTCTTGTGGGTTCGATCCAATAAGCATTTTAGGATCGATCCGCATGTAAATTTTCTCAAAGAAGCCATACACATTTTTCCAATTTTATGTTATCTTTTCTCGAAGCCCAGACTTCTTTCACACGAGGATTTTTTTATTTATTTATATAGTATTTTTCTATTTATTTTTATCTTTATATCAAAATGCAGAGAGAGAGAGAGAGAGAGAGAGAGAGAGAATGCATTCTATTTTAGAAATATTTATTGACAGAATATGTAATCTGATTTCAGTAGTTTCCAAACAAGTATATTTTATTGATATTACTGTTGTTTCCTGTTGGTATCATTGGAATTGAGATGCATATCGGACTTTATAATAAATATGTATTTTACATTAGCAGATTTATGAAACGTCTGCTAATGTAAAATTAAAACGTCTATTGAAAGCCAGTGCATTGTGATGAACAAAGTATAACAAGCATGTTAGCTGTCGGTTTTAAAAAAAAAATTTCAGGAATCTTTAAAATTAAAGACAAGTATCGAACGATTTTGAATTTCAGTATTAATTGCGATTTCAGGCATTTGAAAGGTTACCAAAAACAATATTAAAATAACTTTCTCAAATGAAAATATAAATATAAATAAAATGTAATATTTTTAGGCTGTTTTCTCAGAATGCATATCAAGATTGATTTCTTCCCCAAATTTCACGATAATTTATAATTTTCGTGAAAGTGCGTAGGGAATATTCAAATATTTTTCCTTTGTCAAAACCCGGAAAAAAAAATCAACTGTCTTGTTTTCTGAGAGGAATATTTTTATTCTGTGAAATCCAAGCTTTGTTTTAATAACTAAAATATGACACACTAATAAATAACAAAATATCACAATTTATTTAGTAAGATGCGCCTAAACCAGAAAAAAAAAATCGATGAACTTTAATTTTTAGGAGTGCAATCAGTGTCATAGAATAAGCGAGATACGATAATAACCGGTTTTTAAGTATTTCGTTGACAGGTGTCACTACAAACGTTGCAGACGATAATGTTACGCTGGGAGTTAAAATGAGGAGATTCAAAGCGTGAGTATTGGTATACAAAGCAGCTAAACTCTAATAAATTATTTTAAATCAGATTATTGATTTTGTTGTCATTGTGTCAATCATTTAGTTTTTAATACTGCTGACAACATTTCTGAAAAGATAAAATAGTTTCTGGAATTGCGTTTCATCTCCCTTTAATTAAATCATCGTTCGTTCTCGTATATTAAATTACTGACAGCTGACCCTACATGTACTGTCTTTTGACGTAAACAAAATACTGCAATGAAAATATTTTCGTCTCTGTATCAGTGCAAAGAACTTGACTCAGTAAGCTTAAAATGTCTGGCGGTGGTTTTTAACTTGTTATCAAGTAGTTCTATAAATTGTGAATGGATGAATTAGACAGAAAAGTTATAAACAGATTTCTAGTTTGACATTAAAAAAAAAAAGCCTCTTGTTTTTTTTTTTTTTTAGTTAAGAATCCAAGCTTTTGCAATGGATTAGTATAAAAATTATTCATCATCATCATCGTCATCATCATGCGTATCAAGGGATTTAGGCCTAGCATGGCCTGTTCCGGCCTTAGAAGTCATCGTTGAATCGTTCAAGAGGACGTCCTGGTTTTCTTTTTCCTAATGGCTTGTACTTTAAGGCTTGTTTTGGTAATCTTTCTGTTTTCATTCTTTGAACGTGTTCCATCCATTTATGTTTATATTTTTTAATTTTTTTCTATTACTGGTTCCTGGTTTAATTCTTTCATAATATCTTCGTTTCTTTTGTGATCAAATAGGGTATACTTTGCAGTTTTTCTCATAAACTTCATTTCTGCTTTTGTTAATCTTTGTATTTTTTGTTTTATTGTCCAGATTTCGCTTCCATACATTAAGACTGGTAGGACTAATGTATTGTATATTTTCAGCCTAGTTTGTTTTTGAACTAGGTTTGGTTTAAATATAGAGTTAATTACACCTGTTATTTTTAAATATTTTGCAATTTATACGTTTATATTTTTTTCATTTTCATATGTGATCATACATACTAGGTAGTTAAATGAATTCACCTGTTCTAAGATCTTGTTATCTATTACTATTTTAGATCTTGTCCTTTAAAGGCCATAGTTTTTGATTTTTCATACCATAATCTTGGATATCTAATTTCGATCTAAAATAGCTTTCTGTAAGTTATCTTCAGAATTTGTAATTATTATTTGGTCGTCGGCAAAGAGGAGAGTGTTTAAGTTAACTGTAGGAGAAAGTTTAATTCCTTGATGTAAATTTTTATTCCATTTTATTATTATTTCATTTAAGTAGATATTAAAAACAGTTGCTGAGAGGGGGCATCCCTGTCGGACCCCTTGGTTTATCTCTCTCGTATATGATAGCTCGTGATTTAATCTTATTTGTATTTGATTATTTTCATATATATTTGTTATAGCTTTTAGGATATTATTTGGTATTTGTCTTTCTTTTAATATGTTAAATAACATGTTAAATTATAACATATTTAATATGTTAAATAACATTCATTTAACTTTGTCAAATGCTTTTTCAAAGTCAATAAATGCAATATGTATTTCTAAATTGTATTCTCTTCTTTTCTCTATTATTAATTTTAGGCAAAAGGCCGGGTCTATACACGTCCTTTTCTAAATCCATTCTGTACTTCTAAAATAAAGTTTTCAGAATATTTCATTAGTTTGCTATTTAAGATTTTGCTATATATTTTGTAACAGAAATTTAGTATACTGATACCTCTATAGTTTTTAGAGTCATCTCTATTACCTTTTTTAAAGATAGGAATAAAAATTATTAACAAGGGTAATTTTCTTGTTGCACAGTGCTTACCATTCATGAGGTAAGATCCAAGTTTTCAGTTCTGTTAAAGCAAAGCAGAAATGTTATTAGTACAGTTCCCATTACTTGAATATTGCTTATTCGCAGAACGTTAGAAGGGGAAAAGGAGAGTTGGGGTTAAAGCGAAACAGGTTTATTAGCTGAATGACATTTTAAAAGAGCATTGTACTCTCCAACATGTTCGAAAAATAATAAGGTTTACAACCACATTTAAAACGTGTTTAATATATATACTCAAAGTATCATAAACTATATATATATATATATATATGACAGAATGATCATTGACTCGGTTAACATACATAGTTTTATGAAAAAATTGAATGACTAGAACTAGTGTTCTTGATAAAGGATGGTGACTTCCTTTATCAAGAACCTCAAAAGTTTTTCAGGGAAGTCACCATCCTTTATCAAGAACACTACAGAATTTGTTACATACATCAAGGATATTACAGTTGATGAAAATGACATCATGGCTAGCTTAGACATAACTTCTTTGTTCACTAATGTCCCAACAGATGAAGTCCTAACATTACTCAAGGACAAGTTATCCAAAAAAATGTTAGCCTTGCTTACACATTGCATCAGGTCCGATTACTTCAAATTTCAAGATAATATATACAAACAAAATCATGGACTGGCTATGGGTAATCTTTTATCTCCTGTTCTTGCAAATATTTACTTAGAAGATTTTGAAACCAAGGTTATCTCTACCTAAAGTTTGGAAACGTTATGTGGATGATGTCTTCATTGTTTGGAGCCATGGACATGAATCCTTTATGGTTTTCCTCGAACATCTCAATAGCCGACATCAAAGTATTAAGTTTACTGCTGAGCTTGAAACGGATAATTCCTTGCGTTTTCTTGATGTCAAACTGACTCGCTCTTCTGGTAAACTAAAAATATCGATATATAGAAAGCCCACACATACCAACAGATATCTGCACAGTCAGTCCCATCATTTCCCTCCTCATAAGCTTTGAATAATTTCCACCTTGGGACATAGAGCCCGTTCTCTTCTGGATGACCCAAATGAACTGCTTACAGAAATAAACCATCTGAAAACTTCTTTCGAAGTTAATGGATATTCCAAGAAAATCATTGACAAATTCCTTCTTAATCCTCCTAGACATCACTCAGAAGAAACAAATAGATTCAAAAGCAATATATCTATTCCTTACATAAGTACTGTTTCACATAAATTAGCAAAAGTTCTAAGAAAATACAATATCAGAACCTTGTTCACTCCACTTCCAAAGATCCGTTCCTTAATTAGCCACCCAAACCTTGTCATCATCAACTCAAATACCCTGGTGTATATAAAATATTATGTGACTGCGATATTCCTTATTTCGGGCAGACAGACAAATCTGTCGAAATGCGTATGGAAGAACACATGAGAGACATTACTTACAAGAGACAGCGAGCGAGTGCGTTATCAAGTCATATCCTTTTCTCGGCTAATCCTAATGATGAAACCCAAAGTCACAAAGTCTGCTGGGAAAAATCTACTAACATCTTCCGTTACAGTGACGAAATAGAGAGAAAAATTGTGGAATCTAGAGAAATCATCTTCAATCCTGTTCATCTAAATAATAACTTAAGCTACAACCTCCCAGATAGTCATTCAGCTGTAATCATGTACTGGCGTTCACGTGATGCAGCAAGCACGCACTCTCCCAACAATGCAACAAATGAAAGAACAGCTTCAAATACAACTACAACGTTTTCATGCTAATTATGTATAAAGACTGTCTATGTTGTTCATAGTCTTTTAACCCTCAATGTTTAGTGTTTTTTCTTTTATAATGTCACCTGAAGAGGGCTGTTACAGTCCGAAACTAGTAGTGTGTTTATATTAAAACCTTTTTACTTAAATCTCGGTTCTAGTCATTCAATTTTTTCATAAAACTAAATATATATATATATATACTGTATATATATTACTTGTAATACTTGTTATCATAACAAGTATTACAAGTAATAATCTGGTAGAAATTGATAGAAAGATAGCCCCTTACTAGTTTTAATGAAAGAAAGAAATAATGTAGCAGGGAATAGGATCATTGTTCTGCATTACTATTATTATCCCGTTTTAGGGCAAAGATGAAATATGTGATGTCAAGAGAATAGATTCGTTCTTACACCTCAGCAGAAGCTAATAATCGGATCCAATCACTCGTAAGATGGCCATCGGATCAAACAAAAAACAGTTGATTCACTGCTCTTGTGTGCGCGTTCAATTTGTCAAAGTTTTTTTTTTTTTTGGTTATCTATGTGAAAACTCCCTTTGGTGTAATTATTGGTTTTAGTCTGACCGTCAGTGTCGGTTGCAAAAGTAACAGCAAAATTGATTCCATGCTTTGTAATGAACAAGATGCTTGTGCTAGTTGGCTGTGGATTAATAATTTCTTTTTTTTTTTAGGATGTTTGCGATTTACGTTATGTACATATTAAATTTTCGAGAACAAAGTTTGTTTTTCGAATTTAAATTGAATATATGTGGTATCCGAAAAAAAAATTAATTTAATATAAGTGCTTCCTCGTGGAAGGGGGGGATGTATGTGTGTGTAAGAATATCTTGGAGTACTGCATTAGTTTTTAAAGCCTCTAAAAGTATATTATGCTCTATGAGGAAAAATAGAGCATATAACATGTTAACATCGTCGTAAGAAAAGGGGTAGGGGCAAGGAAAAAACTCTACTTTCAAAATTTTATCGTTACCAAAACATTTTTGCGATATATTGCTATGTTGGGTCACAAATTCCTCAAAAATTCTAGGTTCGTGTTACATCGATGCTTATTAATTATTATTATTATTATTCAAACACTTCCTGGAGTCAAGACTCATCAAGGGAGACAATAGTAAGATGCATTCTAACAGCGATAATGTTTATCATACATCGTCTTAAATTGGTTCACTGTTTGCGCACTCACCATCTCATTCGGCAATATTCCACTCTATGCAAAATACGTCATGCCGCACTCTCTTACACACCACACTTTAATACGACTTCCAAGAATGATCTGTTGTCTCTATCTCCTTCCTTCCTTCAACCTTTTGAAAAATATCTTGAGTATCTATTTGATAAGCATCCCTTAACAATTTATGTCTCAATCATATCGCTTCTCTTCCGTCTATTGACTAGCGCCTGTAATCCATATTCTCTCAGTCTGTCTTCATAGTCAATATCTCACATCCTGATATTGCTTTTGTTATTCGCCTCTGAACTTCTTCTTCCACAGCTTGCTTCTCACCTAGAAACACAGGTGACCAAATCGATGCGCAGTAGTCCAAATGTGGTCGAATCAAAGGCTTGTACAGCGGAATGACCACATCCTTATCTTTACTTGTCAGTGTTATTCTTATTATACTGGCATTTCCGTGTGCTGTTTTTATCACTTTTGCAATATGTCCCTTGAACTTCAATTCTTTATCCACCAATATCCCAAGTTCCCTCCACCCCTTGTAATACAACGTCTCCAATATGATACGCAGCTTTCTTTTTTTGAGATCCAATGTGCAAAAGCTTACATTTACTGGTGTTAATTGACATCCCCACTTGTCTACCCACATAGCGACTTTATTCAAATCTCTGTGAAGCACCAGCACATCTGCATCATTCCTAATAACTTTTCCCAGCTTAGCGTCAACCGTAAACAGCTGAATATCAGCTTGCAGAACACTGGCAATATCATTAACAAACAAACTGAACAACAGTGGCCCCAGAACAAAACCCTGTGGGA
Organism: Typopeltis vanoorti; assembly: GCF_054136105.1. NCBI lineage: Eukaryota > Metazoa > Arthropoda > Arachnida > Uropygi > Thelyphonidae > Typopeltis > Typopeltis vanoorti. Next base: position 46,486,378 of record NC_143572.1, on the reverse strand, counting down.
CTCCACTGGTAACTTTCCTCCTAAGAGACATGGCATCTTTATACATCCCCGTTTGTTATCGATTAGAAGCCAGTTTCTTATTCAATCAACCAATTAATTTTCCGGTACCATTTGCAATAACTTATACACTAGTTTATTATGTGGTAGGCCTGTCAAATGCTTTTGCAAAATCCAGAAGTATCACTGTATATGTATCACCCCTATCCAGAACAATAGTCGCCTTATTCTAAAATGTAAGTAAATTAGTGAAACAAGATCTCCCTTTAACAAACCCATGTTCACTTCTATACAGAATCCTTTCCTTTTCCACCTAATCCTGTATTCTATTCCTCAATCTCTCCAAGACTTTAACAACTACTTCAGAAAGACAAACTGGTCTGTAATTTGAACCATCTGTTTTGCTTCCACCTTTATGCAAAGGAACAAACTTGTCCTCTTTTCACTCATTAGAGATTGTTGAGGACACTAGACTCTCATTAAAGAACCAAGTTAACGGACCTGTCAGTTGCTTAGCACATTCTTTCACAGCACGTGGTGAAATTCCATTCAATCCCTTAGCCTTATTCACATCAAGATGATTTTTTTTTTCATTTATAACAAGCATATCTAAATATTGTAAACGATGCAAAAAAACTGAATTCAGTACACAACAGCATGATGAGCCACAGTTTTGCCAACTGTTTAGAAAACAGAATACACTAGGTTGGTCAATTTATGACAAAGCCATGCATAGAATCATCGCTTTGTCAGAAAGATGTGTTCATTCCCATGCCAAAGAACGTGGACAGATAGCTAGGGACAGTGTGGGTAATTCAATATATTAGACCGGCAGTATGTGATCTAAGTGAATTAGAGCATAATATACAGTATGAGGTGCAAGTATCAAAACTGCCATCTTGCTTAGTTATTCATGCACAACAGGAACTAAGAATGCATCGAAAATGTCTACCAATCAGAAAACATCTAACGAATGGTAGGTAGGTTCGGTCACCAGGGACAGCTTGTTGATGGAAGGAAGGTTACAAGGATCGTGAGATTGTCCGAAGTAGATCAAAACGGTAGAGTTAAAGGGAAGTGTCGGATGCAAAAATGCATCACCTCTGTGAGATGCTTCGATAGATACAGATAACCTCCTGTATCACTTCCGTGAGCTAAAAGCAAGTAACTACGGCTGAAGCAGATAGAAAAACACTGACATATGAAGATCAGAAAATGGCTGTATGGTTCGAAGAATTCTGGCTCTTGCTCGGCGATGACAACATAACGATGAAACGTGTTGAATCATCCAGTCGACGCTTTCGATACTGCGGAAACTTCAGAATGTGAAATTTACTAGCATAGATCGTGTCAGAATAGTTCCAGCAGCATGAGGGTGGTTTTGTTATGCTTGGCCTGTCCGGTCACCGAATTTTGTAGAAAGAAAGACTTTCATTCTACAAAAGGTGTAGGCAGAACTCTTTAAGAACCAAATTTTGGAAATTAGTATGCAGCCGATATCTACCCCGTGAATTGAATTAAAGTTCCGGATTTATACTATTGTGTGTGTGTGTGTGTGTGTTCCATCGAGTCGTTTTCGACTTCCAGCGACTCCACGAACATACACTCTCCATTCCGATATGGCTCTGACCATGTCTTTCAGAACCTCCAAGTTGCTTCTTTAATTCCATCCATCCATCCATCTAATTCTTGGTCTTCCTCTTCTCCTGCTTCCATCAACTTTAGTAAGCATCATCATCTTCTCCAGACTGTCATTTGCTCAAATAATATGTCCGAAGTATGACAGTTTTTGCTTGATGATCATAGCTTCGAGGGAGCAATCTGGCTTTATTCTGTCTATCACTGATTTATTGGTTTGCTTTGCAGTCCATGGTATTCTTAGTAAGCGTCTCCAAACCCATAATTCAAATGCATCTATCTTCCTTCTTCCACTCTTTCTCAGAGTACAACTTTTACATCCATAGAACCACAGGAATACCATTGCTTTCACTATTCTGATTTTTGTTGCGAAGCTAATATCTTTAAAGATTTTGCTTAAATTTGTCATTGCTTTCTTTCCGAGTAATAATCTTCTTCTAACTTTTTCAGTACAATAACAACCTTGATCAATTCGGGATCCTAGGAGCACAAAATTGTTAACTGCTTCCATTTTCTCCCCATCTACTTCAAAATCATTAAGCTCACATACTTATACATATTTATACTATTACAGTAGTTTATTTCTGTAGGCGTATTCAGAAAAGAGCTGTGTCTCGAACCCATGAGAGGTTCCGCGGTGAGGATAATGTGACATTTGCTTATGGGATAGAATGACCCAGATTTGAATCTCCTTTTCAACCGAAAGTGAGTTAGCCGTTTTCATATGGAGGTGGTAAAGTTTATTCCTCCCCAGAATACGCAATCAGTAACAGCCTGAGAGTAGACAACCGGTTTGGTATGTGTTATTAGCTTGATTAATTTTCGTGAGTTGCTTCTAGTTTTACATTCGAAACAATCTCTGATTGTCTACAAGGCAAAGTAGACAATTATATGAAGTAACAACGAATGAATATTATTATTATTATTGTTATTTGACACCTCCAGGGAGTCCAAAGACTCATCGAGGGAGAGTGTGCCAACAGCATCGAACGATTGGATCCCTTCCAACTACTAACCGCGCTCAAACTTACTTAACTAAGCCATTAGTAGCAGAGGCTCTACCAATCGACCAATCTTGTAGCGGTATTTATTTATTTTTTCCTTATTCAGGGGTTAAAATAATATAGTGTCTTCGAATTACAGACGTTAGAATTGAGAAAGAAAATAGCCCTTAATTTTTCGTTTTCCTCGTTAAAATATCTGTTTTTAGAGAACGGGAAATGTAATGCAGATAAATGGACGTCTTATAATATGGTGTGTGTGTGTGTGTGTGTGTGTGTGTGTGTGTGTGTGTGTGTGTGTGTGTGTGTGTGTGTGTGTGTGTGTGTGTGTGTGTGTGTGTGTGTGTGTGTGTGTGTGTGTGCGTGCGTGCGTGCGTGCGTGTGCGAGCGCGCGCGTGCGTGTCGAAAAATTCTTTCAGTCGATTATATATATAATATTAGTTGTGCTGGATTGAGTTTAGAAATTTTGGCGAGGAAAAACAGACAAAATGAAGGAGAAAGAGTTGCTCACCACAGCGGCATAACCATATTACGAAATCCAGATGTGTATTTGGGTTCGAGATGGTTGCCTACACTCGCCACGAAAACTCTGAAGGGGTTCAAAGCTCTCGAGAGGATACTCATTAATAAACTACGTTACTGAGACTATATACGATAAAGCACGCAAATATTTCTTTATCAAAACGATGAGTATTCATTTGGCAGCGCATAACCTGAAATGAAAAATTGTTTTCAATTTGCAAAACGTTTGACATCTTTTTCTGCTTAGCAGCTAAGAAAATTTATTACCTGTTACTAACGTGTACCAGTTGGGATACGAGTTTGACGGGAAAATAGGGATCACGTACTCGCTCCTGACGCCGTTTTCTGCAAGTTTCTTGAACCCCGTCAAACTGGAATCCTCGTCCGGGTAGTCCCAGCGACAGCCGTCGATCAAAATCAACATCACTTTACTTTTCGAAGCTCTCGTGGCTGCACTTAACACCGCCGTCAGCGATAAAAACCCACATAAAGCACACAGAAGATGCGACATTGATGAGTTTGTTATGATCCTTCTGGACGGAAAAATATAGACAAGGCACCACGTTACTATAATCGTAGCTCCTCGCAGCAACAAGGAGATGTTCCTCGTGCTACAAACAAGCTGCAACTGCTGCCTTGTGATTCTCCCGCCACGCTAGCGTGACATTCGTATGAAATGATCACATGTTGACGGGTTGTAGTTTTCGAAAGGTGTATTAAGGTGTAGGCTGATGCAGCCTGTTCTGAATGAAGGCGATGTCTGCAATAGTAGTTGCGTCAAACAAATAAATACAACCCAAATAACCCTTTTTGTATTATTATTATTTTTTTTTCTTTTTCAATTCTGTTTCCGTGAAGTTGAAAATAAGTGCAATGAAACGCGATAGATTATAATTAGTTGATTCGGAAATTTTTACGTGAGGATTTGGCGTAAAATCCGCGATTCGGTTAATAATGAATATATAAGCTTATGTTATAAGTATTATTGATATTATGCATATTACATTTGGCCGTTATCTATTCAATGATTAAAATATTTAAAGCATCACCGTCACCAAGAGACTTATTTATTTCTTTTTTCAAGATTTCGACAGCCTTACTGTGAAATAAATAATAAAAGTATTCGTTTTAGCCAGCAGTACATTCAAACACAATTACTGGCAGTATACAAGTTTTGAGATTTCTCTTCTCATGAGCGAATCTTTCCCAATCGAAGGCACATGTGTTGTCTGTCGCTCTTCCGACTGTGCATGGATATACAGTACACACTACATAGAGCGCAAAAAGATGTATCTCTTGTTGTATACAGCAAATATTGTTAATCTTAGTGTATTATTATTATTATGACGTGAAATACCCAAGGAGTCCAAAGACACCACCCAATACACACATAGTAATTTGTAAATTGCCATAAATTATACAGAATATAATTTATTTTTATCTATAATTTAAATTTTGACAACTAAAAATTAGCGAATCAGTTATTATAATTTGAATAATCTTTTCTTGACACATATGCTCCCAGGGAAATTCCTAACATTTAGCGCCTCCTAGCGCAATTGGAAGAATGACGGTACATTGCGCCCTTCGATTGGAATAGGCCTAGAGTTCGATTCTCGTCGCGACGGGAGGAATCTTTATCTGGTCGATTTCAATCGATGGTGAGTTAGCCGATCTCATACGGAGGTAGCAGGGTTTTTTCTCCCGGAAACTCGGGTTTTTCATCCCGCATACATACAAATCGGCCCTTCAGAACACACGCAATTTACAGACAAAAATTACTAGTTGTGGTGGTGTTGGAGGTGGGCGGTAGATGGCGTTGATTCGTAGTAGAGGTAAGGTGTAGAGACAGTTGAAGATGTCCTCCCGCGATGAGTCTTCGGACTCCTTGGAGGTATCAGGAATAATAATAATAATAATAATAATAATAACATTCCAGTCTCATGACGTCACACACAATGACGTCATCAAATAAACAACCAACACGTCACGATTCCTTATCTTGATCTTGATCTGGTTCAAACTGCCACCCCTACTACTTTCATATAATCTATTAAACCAATATATTATAAATATTTTTTAATGTTATATTTTGATTATATTAAAAAGTGAAAAAAAAATGGGAGAAGAAAACATCAATAAGTACGTACACGATCTGAAAATGTAAACAGTACAATATACTATTACAATATACTATTTCACAGTTGCATTCTTGTATAGTGACTTCATTAATTATTGCATCCCCAATACCGAATTTTATTAAAATTCGCCCAGCCAGAGTAAAGTTGTTATATGTGTTTACAGACGGATATACAAAACAGAATTAATGGGTGCTTATTCAATTTGCGAAAAGCAAGGAAGATAGAAGAGATAAACGGCAAATATATTAAGCTCCAATATTAGAAAAGGGTGGGGAAACTATAGATCTTCACCAATATTTCTTCTAATTTTTTCAGTCCATAGGCCGAATAATTTTTTGCTACATGCGCCGGTTATCAAGTCAACGCATGCATACATACCTTGTCATATCATCGCTGAGGACATATAAGGCTATAATATTAATTGGGCGACACTTCTGCTATTACGATATCTCCCCCTCCCCCTCACTAAGCTTAGAGGAAATCTTGGTCGTGTTCCAATTTCGGTAGATTCCACAACACTACAGTGAATAGTGTGCCGAAATTTAAATCAAACTAGCATTTTCTACCCATTTGACTTTTTCTTAAAAGTTTTTATTTTTATGACAAATTAGTTCATTTGAGCTTAATATGTAACAAAATATTTCGATATTCAGGTAAATAGAGCATTACTAAGTTCTGAAATTGATCCATTTTATGAATCAGACAACTGCTGTGAATGTTACTGACGTCACTTGTATCCTAGCAACCCAATGACATCAAACAATCACAATTTCCAAACGAATGACAAAATTTATTATTTGAGAACTTTATTTATTATGCGTTAAATATTAGCAATGGTAATGCTCAATCAATTAATAACAGAAGCATAATTTAATCAATTGGCACCAGTTCAGTTGAATTGGCTAATAATATAATAAACTGCAGAAGTGTTTAGAATATTTATCCAAAAAATGGAATATATAAAGCCTATAATTAATTTAAAAAATTAATGTGTATAAATTTTAAATTTGCAACAGCTTTTGACAGGCCTCTGAAAAGGCCTGTCAAACGCTGTTGCAAAAAGGAGCGGAAAAAAATTGTAGTTACGCAACTGCTTGGGTTCTTTTTTCTCTTCCATTGTTTTAGGCCAGGAGTCGGAAACGCAGCGTCCGCAAGTGTCATGGCGCCCGCAGTGAATTTTTAGTGTGTCTTCAGATAAATTATTGTAAATTGCTTTATTTTTGCCTATTAAGACGAGAGACCACTGATCATAAGTAGTTTGAGTTCAACCCTTCACACCTCTTCTAAACGTTGTTAGAACCCTTTGTTTTTAGTATGTCTGTTTGTTGAATCACTCTCACTATCAGTGCAAATATAAAATACTTTGTTTACAAAGATATTTTTAACCCTTTATAATGGATAAACATGAAAGGAAAAGAACGTACTATTTTAATAACGATTGGGAGGAAAAGTATTGCTTTATCAATCTTAATTGCAAATGTATTTGTTTATTATGATAACAGTGTGACTATTAAAAATGCCTGTCATGAGCCCTCCGTAATTTTCAAATTTTATATTGCGCTCTTAACATTAAAAAGGTTGCCGAGCTCTGTTTTAGGCTATTTTTACCCAAATACCTGGCGCCTCAGACATTTTATTTATTTATTTATTTATTTTAATTTATTTTTTCTGTCCAAATGAAGTTTACATTGTTAATTGATAATTCTGAGATCAGTGAAATATTCTGTTTATTTTCCGAGGAATAGAAATCCAGTGTATTCCCTTAATAATTGCATAAATCAACAAATCAACTCAAATTCGTTCTTAATTGGGAGGATCTGTACCAATGTTACGATGTTACGATTTATAAACGGTACTTAAAAAACCATGTTGAAAGTCCCTTATAATTTTATTGACTTCTAAATGTCCCTCTTGTCAAAATGTTCTTTATGGACTAGACTATATTATCCTTTCCCAGTTCACTGTAACTTCATCTAAATCTATTTGAAGCCTTCATTATTATATTTAAAAAAAAAAAAAAAAAAAAAAAAACTATCATCTGTCCTTGATCGAACATGATAGGATGTGGCCATTTCTTCTCCTCGAATTATTAAGTTTCACATAATCGAAAAATTTCTCGATTCGTTAGTCATCTTGCTTGAGAGCCTTCGTAGCTCAGTCGGTTTTCACGATGCTTTTCGATGGAAAGACCTGGGTTCGATCTCATCTAGGAAGCAAAGAATTTTTATCAGGTTTCTTAACTGAAGGTTTAGTAAGTTAGCCGGTCTCATATGGAAGTAGCAGGGTTTTTTCATCTCCAGCACACAAGCAAATTAGCCAGGAGAACACATGCAACTGATATAGACATAGGGCTAATCCCATGTGGGATGCGAATAACCTTTATAACAGCTTTTCATCGGAAGGCGGGTTACCGCTCTCATACGGAGGTAAAAGATTTTTTTTCCTCCCGAAGACTTGCCGATTTGCCTGTTTTGCATCCCGCAAAACAGGCAAACGGCAGAAGAACACGCGCAATACACAGAGAAAGGATACTATGGGAATAAGGATTAATCATCCTATTAACGCCTGTATGGTATGGTGGAGGGTCTACGCATAAGCGTAAAACAGGATGGGTTTCTTTAGGTTCTCATACTTCCCAAAGTAACAATTAAAATCCTTAACTTGTTCCTTTTATTCGGTCTGAATTGTCACCTGTTTTATAGCAAGTCCCCACTTTCGATTGAATTGTGAAGTTTGATTATACCCAAACAGATTCACTAATAGGATTGGAATTACCATTAAAAGAAAAACAATTATGGATTTTCCTTATTAGGATTAGTAATATAATATTTCATACGTAACTCTCATCCAGGGGAGATTTTAAACCTATAGTACGCTAGTACCGTGGATGGAATAAGGATAATTTTCTATTTTATTTATTTATTGTTTAACATAGCCAGGAAAAAGAAAACCAGGACGTCCTCTTAAACGATTCAACGATGATTTCTAAGGCCGAAACAGGCCACGCTAACCTAAATCCTTGATGATGATGATGATGATGATTGTTTAACATAATCTGGAAGCTCTGCTCTAAAGACAATACAAACTTTTTCAATCCACTTCAGGCCTCCAACATGATCCACCTTTGAAATAATCGTATCAATAGATTCTATCCTGCCGAACATTCAGCAGATGACCTTATACTAGCTGCAGTAGTACCATCTGACGTTTTACCTCAAAAGTTTTTGATTTCGCATTTTATCTCCAAATTTTTAACTGAATGCATGAGAATGAACCAATACATAGATCGTCATAAATAGATCGAATCCCTCCCCCCCACCACACACGCACACAAATAGTCACATTGTGTCTATCTAAAAACTGAATTTTCAGATATCACGCGATATCTAAAACATTATTTATATTGAAATTTGATTTAAAGTCCACCTGACTTTGAACACTATTGTTGGATTCTGAATGAAGAGAAATTAAAGTTATTGGTATTTCTTTCAGAATCCAACATGATCTTCCATAACATAAGCAAGACTTGTAAATATTGTTTATTGTTTGTCTCTTGCTTAAACTGTATTACTCATATAATTGCTCTGTATTTTGTCAGTTATTAATTAATTATATAATTTTAGGATATGTCATAATAATGAAAGGACTCTGTAGTAAATGCCATGTATTTTATTACTTTATTCCTTCAATAATATTATGAGGAATTGTATATATAAATTTAATATGCCTTATGTGAATTAGAATATTTTGATTTTTTTATTTATCGCTACCAGTATGTAAAGGTATAATATTATGCAATATTTCTGTTTTTATTTTATTTTGTTTGTTACTATGGAGACGGGCAAGAAATAGCTAGCGTCTGCATGGATCGCGAGATATGGTATTCAACTGAGAGAAGGAATTGACATAAGAGAGCGTGAGAAACAATTTTGGCGGGAAAGGAAGTGAAGGTATATAAGCGAAAAGCGAGAGTATACGGGGGATCAGCTGGTTTGGCGCGTCCTTGGTCAGTTTTGGAATTGTGGTACGTTTTATTACATTATGTGTCTTGTAGATCATGCAATTTTTGATTCAGTGCTCTTGCCAAAACAGTACAAAGTCCTGTAGCAGTGCCAGCAAGACTACAACTGCACGGTAAGCGTTTTTTTTTTTTTTTTTTTTTTTTTTACTTCACATTGATAATCATGGAAAAACAGCTTAATGAGACAATATTCGAAGAGGTATATATATATAAAGAATTTATAAGACTAGGTGAACTACTTAACAGCAATTGGCCGGGAAAAGTGAAATTGTACGACACGTTTCCCCCGTAAAGTGTTACAGACGTTGTCGTAGAAGATCAATTAGAATCGGTGCCTTCTACTCCTTCAGACTTTGTAGAAGTGCGCGCACGCAAAAAGCGAAGGGCAACAGAAGAACCACACAGTGACAATAATGAAATGGAACAGGATTCTCAGGGTTCGGACGCCGCTATTTCTCTCAAAGAAAAGGTGCCTCCGATCATCCTTAGAGAAAAGCAGAAGTGGGCAGCTTTAAGATCCACAATGTCCAATCTGCACATTGGCTTCATTAAGGCCAAAAACATGGATGAAGGCATAAAGATTCAGCCAGCAACAGTGACAGACTGTAGAAGGTTGTCCAAAGAACTGGACGACAGAGGCATCCAGTATCATACCTTTGCGCTCAGCTCCGAAAAAAAAAAGTTAAAAGGTGGTCCTTCGTGGTGTCTGTGAAGACATTGACACAGCAGAAATAGCTGCTGACTTGAATTCTCAAGATCAGCCTCCAGTCAAGGTCAGCAGAATGTACAAGGCAAACAAGACTCCCATGCCATTAGTCCTAGTTGAGATTCATAAAATATACAAGGATATCTACAACTTAAAAACAGTCTGTGGTCTCATCGTCACACCAGAACCACTCCGGAAATATCATCTTGTGGACAGTGCCACAGGTGCCAGAAGTTTGGCCATGCCCAGAATCTATGTAGAGCAGAATATAGATGTTTAAAATGTGGGGACAGCCACCCAATCAATATCTGCACAAAGCCGAGGACCAGATCAGCCAAATGTGCAAACTGCGTTGGCCCTCATCCTGCGAACTACAAAAGATGTACCCAGCACCCAAAGAATAGACGGATGGAGGCAGTCAATCAGCCCTCTTCCTCCTCCTACAGCATAAGAACACCAGAGGCCCAGGCATCAAAACCGGAGACTCAGCGGCCAAAATCGGATACCTCCAAAAATAGAGACACCCAAAAGCAAACAAGAAGTTATGCCGATGTGACCCGCAAAAATAGACCAATGCCAGAACAAAATCAACCAACAGTACCTAAAAATCTAACAGCTGTTATTACGGCCTTACTAGCAAGCATGCTACAAAATTTCAGCCTATCAAACCCTACTGAAACCTCCACTAAAAGATTTCTTCGTAAAACTCAGGTCATCCTCACAGCTCTCATAAATGAATAGTAAAAACTCATTCCAGCATCACTTCAAATAGTTGCTTGGAACGCAAATAGCCTCAAAAACAAAATTCTGGAACTCTGAAATTTCATATATAGTAATCAGTGAAACTCATTCAAGACCATCAGACAATCCTACAATAAGGGGCTATCACCTATACAGAAATGACTGACTACTCTACAGAGGCGGCGGCACTGCCATCTTCATTAAAAACTAAATTAAGCACCACTCTGTGAGCAATCCTTCAGCCACTAACCTTGAGATCACAGGCGTGGAAGTTGTCACCAGCTCCACTGGCAAACTGAAAATCTACTCAGCTTACAACCCTCCCCAAAAATCTTTACTTCAATCTGACCTAAATGCCATCTTATGCGTCAGAGAGCCCACCATTATAGCCAGGGATCTGAATTCCAAGCACCCTGCGTGGAATTGCACAAGCACCAACAAGAATGGTTGTATCCTTTCTAATTACTTAGGATCAAGCAACGCTGTTGTAGTAGGCCCCACCGAACCAACTCATCTCAGTACGTTTGGCACTGCTGATATCTTGGATATAGCTATCCTGCAGGATATTAAACTTCAATACAGCATCATATCTATGGATGAACTATCATCCGATCACAATCCAATTCTACTACAGCTGGGAAATCAAGAATATAGCTGTGTCCTCCTTCTCACTCCTACATTGCATGGGAAAGACTGTCAACAGCACTCAAGGATTATATTGGACCTGTTCCTCACATACGCACAAAAGAAGAAGTAGAAACTGCAGTTACAAATCTCACACAACAAATTAATTCTGCTGTAAAGGTAGCTACCTCCAACAAATCTGCCCGCAACCCAGATCGTTTTCCCGAAGACATCATGAACTTGATCAGAGACAAAAACAGAGCTAGGAAAAGATTCGTAACACACGTGCACCACAAGATAAAACAGCTGTAAACAGGATAAATGGGGCCAATAAGAGATGCACTTAAAACTCATAGAAACCAAGTTTGGGATAAAAAGTTATCCTCTATCTCACCTATTGATCACTCTATCTGGGGGTTACTGAGAAACATCAGAAATAAAAACAGTTTCCTCCCCCATAATCTCAAACCAGGGTTTAGTTCAGACAGATGTAGATAAGGCAGAGGCCACAGTGAAGAATCTAGAGGAGCAGTGCAAACCCTCTTATAACAACTTAGATTTCAATCACTTGTACAAAATCCACAGACAGGTCAGACACGCTTTAAATCTCCCAGATACCAGCGCTGACCATATTTCACCCACATCACCTGTTTAATTATATGATATTATTAAAAAACTTAAGAACAATAAAGCTCCTGGACTAGATGGCATCTCAAACAGGGTGATCAAGCTGCTGCCTCGGAAAGCTGTAGTGCACCTGACCAGTATAATAAATGCAATCTTAAGATTTCACTATTTTCCTTCCTCCTGGAAACTGGCCGATGTAATTCCTATTCATAAGCCAGTCAAAGACCCACACCTACCGCAAAATTGTCGTCCAATCAGTCTTATCTCTAATTTAGGTAAGGTTACAGAGAAGGTCATCCTCTCACGACTCCAAACCTCAGTAAATGACCTAAACATCCTCCCTAAAGAACAGTTTGGTTTTCGGCAACACCATAGTACTACCCAGCAAATCCACAGAATTGTCGAATACATCACCACCAGCTACAACTGGCGCCAGTGTACAGGAGCTTTTTTCTAGACCTATCCAAAGCATTTGACAAAATTTGGCATTTCGAACTCCTACACAAACTTATCTCAGCCGGTACATCACTAAAAATAGTTCATCTAATCCATTCATATCTTCAGAATAGATCAATACAAGTTAAAATCAGCGGTTCTACATCGTCTCAGCGCCATATCTTTACTGGAGTGCTGCAGGGATCTCTACTGGCTCCATTGCTGTTTTCTGTATACATGTCAGACACGCACAATCCGATGACTTCCATTTTGGCCCTGTATGTGGACGATACGGTAATACTAACGAGATCTCTCAGACCCTATTTCATTAACAGAAAGCTTCAATAAAACCTTCTAAAGCTGGAGGGCTGGTTCTCCAAGTGGAGACTGGAAGTCAACCCCATGAAAAGCTCAGCCATTCTTTTCTCAAAAAGGCCAATGTCTCCTGTAGGAGATGTGTTACTATTCAATACTAAAATTCCCTGGCAGACAGAAACAAATTACCTGGGTGTGAATCTCGACAAAAGGCTATCTTTCAACTAACACATCAAATCTGCGTGCGCAAAACCATCTAAAGCCATACCCCGGATCTATCCGCTAATTAATAGGAATAGCAAGCTCAGCAACAGAATCAAATTGCAGCTATACCAGATGACGATCCGTCCTATAATCACCTATGCCTTTCCGGCCTGGAGCCACACCTCTAATGCTAACATTATCAAGATACAGCGAGTGCAGAACAAGTGCTTGAAAATGATTCTGAATGCCCCGTAGTATGTTAGAAATAATCAACTCCACAGAGACACAAATATTCCCTATATATTCTCTTTTCTACAATCCTTAGCATCCAAGTTTTTCCTCAAGACGTCCACACATCCCAACGATTTGGTTCAGCAGCATACGATCCACCGGACATATTCAAATATAGAAGACCAAAAGCTATATTAGCCTCCTATAGCGATGCATAATCTCCATGCCCTTTCAGGGCGAGCAAATTGCTCATAAATTTTACCCTCACTGTAACCACAACAGAGAGCGGGGAATATGAAAAGCATCTTGCTTCACCCCTAAAGACATAAATGTCAATTGTCAATTACATGGGATCAGTAGACCAAAAAGATTCACGATAGTGCGATGAAGAGAGAGGCGGGAAGAATGGAGTACTCATGGCAGCACGGAGTAAAGTAAGAGGCTGTAGTAATAGGAATTAAGTGCTGTAATTAGATTACGAAGGATCAAGATGTAAATTGGCAGTCAGAATATTGATAAGGAATTCTAAAGTTATGACGAATTCCAGAGCTTTTAAGGAAGATCAGTGAAAAGCTGATTTTATTGCAAGTAGTGAATGAGGAACAAGTGAATTTTCTAGTGAAAAATGTGTCCACATTTGTGATGCGCAGAGATTAATGATTAAGTTATTTTAAAGAAGATTACTTTTGAAATGTGTAGCTCTAGTGTGATAGTTAACTAAAGTTTTAAGTGTGCCTCAGTGAATACCATGAGCAAAGGATTTATCTCGTAAGAACTGTCCAATTTTATATTACTCCAGTGCAGAGATATATGTGTAATTCCTCCTCCTCTTATTCCCCACATTAACTACAACGTTTTTTGCTGAAATCAGCCGGAGTATGAAGTATGAAAGTGTATACTCACGAAGCAGTTGTTGTCATCATTAATGTACTGAGGCTTTATTGACTCTGTGATAATAGTAAAATTTGTTACTAAGAGATTTTGTGATATTGAACTCTATTAAAAGTTATTTTAATATTGTGAAAGCTATAAGTCTGATAGCAGAATGCCCATAGACTGAATCTATAAGATGTTATGACCAGTTAAGCTAAGACATTTATATTATCTTGTTCTCAGAATTGAGTTTATATGTATAATATATAACCCTGAATTAAATGTTTTGTTTTGATGATTTTAAAATTGTGTTTTCCTGAATCTCTTTTACTGCACAGTTCATGAAATTATCGGACCTAGCGGGAGCTTCAAAAATAAGAGATAAACTCGGTCTACATAAGAAATAATATTGATATAAAATTAGTTGATGGTTGGTTCCACTACATTTCATTAGACTAATCTAGATATAGAGTGGCGCAGTAAATTAGGTGGTTGATTACATATTTAAATTAGTAATCAACCACCAACTTATTACTTGTTTAAGAACAGAGTTATAACAAGATGGCGGATCAAAAACAAGGAAGTACGATCCAACACTATCAACAATGCTAAATTGTTGACAATTTAGCATTGTTGATAGTGTTGGATCGTACAATAATCCACATTTTTAATGATAGAAATAATTAATTGGGTTACTTACGAATAAATATTCAAATTATGCATGATAAGTTTTTATATTACTATAGATGATTGGTGATGTCATCAGCTTAAAAAAATCATCAGCAGACATAAAGAAAACTTTTGTAAGGGATGAATGCGCCTCATCAAAGGCTTGCCTACTGCTCACATGGCAGTCGAGCTTTCAGGTCCCTCTTGGCATCAGTTTTTTTTTTCTCCAACTGTCTTTAGACGACCACTGCAAATCTTCCATTACAGAAACTACCCTCAGTATTCTTCCTGTCATTTTTCGATGGAAGGACATCAGAAAAATACTCATTAATCCTGGTACTAATACATTCTCTGGCCTGGGTGTTATTTCTCTAGTCCTACTAAAGGCTTGTTCCTTTATAAGCTGTCCTACTCATCTGCCTGATAGCATAAAACTCAAGTTTATTTCCAACCAGTTCCTTAAAAGGCAGATAAGAGTCAGCCGTGAAGCTATTATCCCCTTGCCAAAACCTCAACAGTCGCCAAAGTGACAGAAAAGACCATCAACAACCCGTTAATTATTAATCATCAATATGGATTCTGCCATTCTAGTTCTACAGCAAACCTTACCTCCCTTTGGACATAGGCTATGAAGATACGAAGGATCTGGCGGAGTCGCCCTCGATCAAATATTTCCAAAACATCTGATCGAGTGTGGCTTCTCGGCCCCCTTCTCTCTAAGCTGCCATTTTGGTCTCTCCTATCCTCTGTGAATGGATTGCCAGATTCCTCTCTGGTTCAGTGTCATTTTTTTTTTATATGCACTCTTTTTCTGTACATCACTGATATTTTTTTCTTGCTAATCCAATCCTCTTCATAGCTTTGCTACAATGCACTCCATTCCTCTTCGCTATTCACAGAAACCTTGTAGTTCTCAGATTCAAGTTTAGATCTTCTGTTCATCCACTAGTGGGGATGAAGATAATTTAGTAAATTTTAATGCTATCAGAACGCAATCCTCCCTTATTACCCGACATAAGGCAGGATTGTGTTTTGATCAGTTTATATATATATATTATTTAGGAAGTCTAGAAATTTTAATATATAGAATTGAAAAAGATGATACATAACGTAACATAAGCTGAATGGGCAATAATTTTCCATCTTTTTTATTACAATAAAGAACATAAACATCCTTGGCAGAAAGTGTCTAATTTCTAAACAGCTTGTTAATGGCATGATATGTTTGTCTTGAAATTCTGAGGAAAATATCGAATGTACTAAACCATTAACAAGCTGTTTAGAAAATATACAATTTCTGTCAAGGATGTTTATGATCTGTATTGCAATAAAAGAAAGGCGCTGGAAATTACATGTGAAGGTAGTTTTATTGTGCTTGGTAAAAATCCATTGACACTTTAAATAATCAAACAGCTGCGCGCGCGCGCGCACACACACGGGAAATAAATTCAGTCTAGACATATAGAAGCTTATGATCGTATGGGATAGACTACAAGAGTGTACTTACAATTTCAAAACGTATTTTTCTGAATGATAAAATATTTTAAAATTTTTTATTTATTTTATTTTGAATGAAAGAAAACAGCCTGTAACTTCCCCACCGCTGGGTGAAGGCCTCTCCCATTGCGGAAAGGATGAGTCTACTTTTCCCATGGTGACTCACCCTGTCTTGGGAGAATGTACACATATTTGTCTGTTGTCTGGATGAAAGACAACCGCAAACATTTATACCCTTGACTGGATTCGAACCGGCAGTTTCCTAGCTGAAGAACAGATACCCATTCAGCCAACCAGCCCAGTTTATTTTATTTTATTATTATTTTTTTTTTAATTGGCAAATAAGTCAGTTTATGCTTTCGATGGTAGTAGACTAAGGTGGATATAGAGTAATGATTGTATGTTTCCATGACAAAAACATACAATCATTACTCTGCTGTCCACGCCCAAGACTGGCTAACTTGGCTATGACTGAGGAAGATCCTTCAGCTCCTCACGTCGTCGAAAGGAATCGAACCTATGACACTCCTTCCCCAGGCATATGGTTGCGAAGCGCAAAGCCACTAGGCTAACCGTGTGGACTTGTGTATACTATGTGACAGAAAATAAATTGGTTTGGAATAAGTAATATTTCAGCACGCTATATTTTTTTCTGTTTAAGTAGAAAGGTATTTATTTAATATATATATATATATATATATATATATATATATATATATATATATATATATATATATATATATATATATATATATATATATATATATATATATATATATATATATATATATATATATATATATATATATATATATATATATATATACAGTAAGTAGGTACAGATGTGTGCTCTGTCAAGTACATCAGTGAAGCACATCTTCTACACCGTTTACTTCTGCCACAAAAAGAAACCGTAACTAAAAGATAATTTGCTTTGAGCCTCTTAATTCGGCTAAAAGTTCACACTGTAATGATTTAAATGAATCTCATCTCATAACTGACATTGTCAATATTAATTAATGTGCTCATCGTCTGCTGCATGATGATCCTCTGTTCCTGTATCTGAAAATGACACGTAACAATTTTCTCGGCTGATTTATATACCTGAAAAATCACCAGGAATTAATCTGGAGCTACAGCATAAGAATTCTCGCTCTGTTGAGGGCGACTGTAACAGCATTTCGAACTATAACAGATCGTGTCACGTGACCATGGATATGATGTTTCCTTCAAAATTACGTTGGATTGGTTGATAATTTTGTTTTGAAGCTGTTGTGATGAGTTGAAGTTTGAAGCGTTGTGTGTGTGTGTGTGTGTGTGTGTGTGTGTGTGTGTGTGTGTGTGTGTGTGTGTGTGTGTGTGTGTGTGTGTGTGTGTGTGTGTGTGTGTGTGTGTGTGTGTGTGTGTGTGTGTGTGTGTGTGTGTGTGTGTGTGTGTGTGTGTGAGAGAGAGAGAGAGAGAGAGAGAGAGAGTTTTTGTTGCAAACCCCTGTTCATATGCTAAACATTTCTCCCCTTAGATTGCCTTATCCCACTTGGATGAGTATCAACACTTGAAAGAACAGTTTTTGAGAAGAATGAGGAACGAAGGCTTTCGTTCCAGCAAGAATTGTTTCAATTGTTCTGCCATAGCATGCATTTAGATCGGGAGAATTAAAACAACAATCAAACGACGAGAAGGACGCGTAGAAGTCAATGTCTCACTTGGCACTGCTATAGTGCCAAAGGATATTCAAGTAAGACTGGCTACGAGAAATGTTTTTCATTTCAAAATTTACTCAATAATACTTCGGATGTTTTTAAGAAATGATTTATGTTTATTGAGCACAATAATTATATAAAATATTTTTCAATTACTTTTTGAATAATACAATTTTATAGGTTCAATTGGCTTCATAAAACGATTTAAACAAATAATTTACAAATTTCATACATTCTTATTGATTGTTTTAAAAACGTTTGTCAGTTTGTAGGAGGTTGACATTCGATGAAGTCAGTTTTCCCATCTATGAGTTTTATTAGATGTATCAATCAAAGTCATAATAAAAGATTTGATACATCTAATTTAGTAGATGGATCAAGTCTTTTATACATCTTTTATGCATTTTATGCTTGATACATCTTTTATTAGATGTATCAAGTGATGAGTTAGCGAATCTCATATGGATGGTTTTTCTCCTGAAAAATTGGGTTTTTCCTCCCTCAACACAGGAAAGTTGGATCTTCAGTAAGTTGGATCCAAAAAAGATCCAAAGGACTTCCACTTCTTTCCAAAACTGAAAGGCGATTTGAAAAGATAAACATGGACTGGTTGGCCAAACTGATGGTATCTCCGCTTTCCAACTCTTACCCACGGAAAGTTTACAACCATTTGACATTGCACCGTATCGTAGTGTAACCGCTGATGCCATGTAACTTGAGAAGAGTGGTGGAGTGAAACTAAGTGCACTAGACAGAGGCGTAGCTAGGGTGGGGCGGAGGAAGCAGTCCTTCCCGGGCGGCACTCTGAACCTTTTTGAACTTTTGCAGTTAATTCTAATATACAGTCTCGAGAACTCATTTCCAAATATTGTAATGCTACTGCGAATTTTCTTCACAACTGCTGTAAGTGTTGCTAGTTGTGAGAGGAGGTTTTCTAAATAAAATTGATTAAGAATTACCTACATTATTATGAAATAGACTTCGCCCATGTCATCGACGATTTTGCTAACAGAAAAGCAAGAAAAATAACATTTTAGAATGTTGAAATTAAAGTTTTACTTCAAAAATAAACATAGTGTTTTAATTTATTTCCCTATACGTCGTTTTGACTTTTTGTAATGTTTTTGGTGTGTATTGAGAGGGGCGGCAAACTCAGGGAGCGCCCCAGGCAGGCAGCAAAAGCTATAGCTACATCACTGGCAGTACATAGAATCCGGATTCAACTTTAACCAACAAAATATCTTTGGGGCGAACTGGAACGTCTAGTGCTGTCGAAAATCCAGAACTCGCTCATATTATCACAGACTGGTGAAGGGTAAGCCTAATAAAGATGAAAAGGATAATCAGGAGTGGATGGGACACACTGAGATGTGTGCAGCTTTGATATTTCTGAAATATAGTGGTACTTCAAACACACACATCATGGAAGCATTTTGAACATATCATTTTGATGCTCACCATCGAGTTCACGCTTGTAAACAGCCTCCTACGTATCACTGCGAACATGATAGCAGTTATATGCGCTCTGAAATATAGTGCTGTGCGAATAGTTATTTCAACTTCATGTATTTCTACATAATCTTGAAAACAAATGGCGAGAAACGCAATGTGACTCAAGCAGGATATACGTATTCACAGTAAACCATAGTTAACAGATTTAGAATAAACATAGTGTCTACATCCGGTTTGGTTAGCTGAATGGAGAGCGTATTCACTTTGCAGCCAACAGTTTTGTGTTTGAATCTACCGTGGGCATAGATAGTTGTGATTGTTTTTCCTAAAAACATATATACTCTTCCAAGATGAATTCAGTCAGCATGGGAGAAGTACACCGAACCTCTCCTTCATTTGGTTTCTTACATATAGTGTCTGATGTTTTGTTAACAATGTGTATTATCATTATTTTTCAATGGAAGGAGGACGTATCTGGTCACTTCAGAGCAAATCGACGCGATGAAAAGCGACGAGAATCAGGGGTGAAACTGAAAAAAAAAAAAAATGTACACATTTTCAATGACATTTCTGATAATACAAAAACTGTGCTGCATTTATATTTTCAGTGCTCGTGGTAATGTACTATTGATTAGTGTGAATCTGTACATATTTTAGGCAATGAGAACTCACATGTTAGAAGAGAGGAATTAGTGTCAGAGATGGCATTTCATTGTAAAATAATAACGGATATCCCAAGGTGAATGATTTCATCTAGATTCCTCAAAAAAAAAAAAAAAAAAAAAAAATCAGCTAACGCCTTTTATTCCCTTATAGGGAGTAGGCGAGGCCTTTATACACTATCTAGCGTTTGGAGACTGAGTGGGCAGTTCAATCTCCACCGGTAGCCAATCAAAGACAGCTGGCCCATGTCTATCACTAATTATAGGCGTCTGCTGATGAAGAGACCAGCAAACAAGTGATGCCATCTCCTGGTACCTAAGTCCTAACAGGATATGTTACTGTCTGAAATAATGTGGGTACTACGGTCGATTTTCTTGAGTTTATGGGAAGAAAAACCCGCTTGCCCGTGACAGAGATCGACTAACTCGGGAATCGGTCGAAAATAGGCTTAGAAAAGTTCCTCCAGTTGGCTAGTCGACGATTGGACTTGAACCTAAGTCTAATTTCGAGCGACCAAGCGCACAGGACGCAAGTGCCACTCCACTGAATAATAATATTCAGCGGAAGTGGAATTAATAATATAATTAATTAATAATCATATTATTATTATTATTATTATTATTATTATTATTATTATTGTTATTATTATTATTATTATTATTGTTATTATTATTATTAAGAGCGACCTTCAGGGAGTCATGAACTCATCGAGGGAGGCCATACTATATGCATCAGCTGTCATACTTAATTCATTCACACTACTTGCACACATCCAATGACACTCCATTTCAATTACTCAGCACTCTATGAGAGAGAAAAATCTAGATCTTACCGACTTCTTAGAGGCATTCAGAATGTGAGAATGAATGTTCAGCTTCCAAAGATGTTCTCTTGTCCTTTCCCCACCCTCCGTAATATGAAAAATTCCATCAACTGAAATTCAGTGTGATCCTTTCAGACGTTTGTAAGTCTCAATCATATCGCTCCTCTTTCACCTGTTTGTTAGTCTCTGCAGGCGACAAATTCTCAATCTGTCTTCATAATCACTGTTCCACAATCCTGATATCATTTTAATCCTCTCCTTTGCACGCTCTCCACATTATCAGAATCACCATGGAAACCAGAAGACCACACCTGCTCGCAATAATCCAAGTGTGGTCTTATCAAGGCCTTGAAAAGAGGCACGACTCCTCCTCTTGTCTTTACATTTAAGGTTTGTTTCAGCATTTGCCATTATACTCTGAGTTATATTTTCAATTTTTGCTGTATAACCCTTGAACTTCAATCTCCTAAAACTTCATCTACTAAAACTCCAAGATCCTAGCCTCATCAGTTTCTTCAAGCATAATTCCACGAATATAATACGACATTGGAAATCTAATCACACCAAAGTGCCTAACTTTATATTTATTAACATTGAACTGACAACCATTTTCACATGACCGCAATTCCAGGCTATTCAAATCATTCTGCAAGTACTGCATATTAACTGCACTCTTGGTTACCCCACCTTTCTTTGCATCATGAGCAAATAGCTGTGTGTCACACGTCAAATTTTTCTAATGTACAGATTAATTAACGTACAGATTGAATAACAGTGGACCAAGGACTGATCCTTGAGGCGCACCACTGGTTACCTTGAATCTTGCAGATCTCCCCTCCCCATATACGAATTTTTGATATGAGAATCAGTCATCCTCTTATCCATGCCAGTAGTTTATAATCCAATCCCATATACTCTAATTTATGCAACAATCTTCCATGTTGTATTCTGTCAAAGCCTCAGCAAAATCCAAAAGTTTTATAGTGTATCCATTTCCCCTTGTCTCAGTGGTAACATTATTGCAGAATGTCAGAAAGTTGCTAAAACATGAACTTCCTTTGTTAAATCCATGCTATTCATTGCAAAGTAAGGATTCTCTCTCAACCCATTTTTGAATGCCTGCCCTGACCAACTCTTTCCAAAATCTTCACTACCGCTGCTGAGATATTAACTGGTCAATAGTTGGATATGTAGGTCTTTGCACCACCCTTATGCAATGGGATTACCATACATTCTTTACACTCCTGTGGAATCCTCCCTGTTAGGAGACTCAAATCATATAGCCTCGTGAAAGTAATAATCAGTTCAGCTGAACACTCTTTTAGCATCCGAGCAGATATCCCATCAGTTGATATTGAAAAATTCTTATTCAGTCTGTGAAACAGCTCTAGTACTTCCTTTGCATTCACATAAGTTTCCTCATATGGTGAAGAGTTAGCAGTGAATTCAGTGTTGCATTTACCAGCTTTTAGGAAAATGGCTGCTCATTAGTTGAATAATCACTTCTACATCAGTCACCTGCATATCATTCATTCATTCTTTCTTTTACTTTCAACATAATGATAAAATTCTTTTGGGTTATCTTTAGCTTGCAGAGCCAGTTTCTTTTAATACTCGGACTCAGCTTTGTGTACAACACTTGTGACTCTTCTTGCCTGTTGCTTATAATTATCATAACTGACATAATATTTTTCTAACGAATCTCTTGCTTAATTAGATTACACATCCGTTGCACTCCTACTCTATTTATTCTTTGAACTCTAGGGACAAATTCTGGTATCGCATCATCCTTCCAATCTAATAATTAATATCATGGTACAGAATCCAGCATACTGCTCAGGTGGGCATAATTTCTTGCTTTGTAGTTCAGCATGTAATCTTTTCTGAATGGAACATTCATAAACTTAGCCACTTCCCAAGTGAGTGCTGCATGATCACTGTCACCAAGTGAAGGCATAATAGTTACATCTTTAACTGAAACGCCCTCTGACACTATAATCAAATCTAACATTTTTTGACTTCGAGTTCCTTCTGTCACAAGCTGCTTGAGGAAGTTGTCTCGCACAGCTCAATAAATTCAGTTTCATTCTTCTCATGAGATTTTACCGTTACCCACTCAATATATTTGGATAAATAAAATCTCCAGTTAGGATTACTCTTTTCAAGCCCGCCTCTGTTTGGTGATGCATTTCTTCCTCACTAGCAACCGATCCACCATGTCTATAACAACACCCTAATATGTTTTTAAACTTGTTAGACTCCACCTCACACTAGATGGCTTCAAACTCACGGCCACATTAAAAACTGTTACTAGTATTGCAGTCATAGGTCTCAACTCTAACTGGATTGATTCAAGTCATCTGAAATCATTAGCAGCACACCTCCCTCCTCTCCATCCTAAAAAAAAACACTCGGTAGCAATTAGTACCTCTGCTTCTGATAGCCAGGTCTCACTAATGCCTACAATATGAAGTTCCAATATATTAACCAAGGCAACAAACTCTCCTCCTTTGTTTCAGATACTCTTCATTTATAGACATAATAAATCACCTGCATGCTTTTTGTATACATTTGTCTATGGTCTTCATGACTCATTTCGACAACAGGCAGAATCCCTGTTCTTAGCTAGTTCCGTACTTATGCAAACATCGTTACACATGCTTGATAGGGCCGAACCGGAAGAACACAGACTCATTCTATCTTCGTAATCATTTCCATAAATAATAACCTTTTCAATCATCAACACTGTTATCTAACATTGTTGCTCTTACACTCAGACTCTCACGATTCCTGCCATTAGAATTCAAGTTTCCCCAACTCTCTGTGTCAGGTTTTATATCAATTAATGCTTTTTTAAGACTCTTGATGCCAAACGCATTCAAGTCTAGGCCATCCTACTTATAGAATTCCAATTTTCCATCAAACTCACTCTACACATCCAAACGCTCGCATGCATTTCTTTTACACAGCTTACGCATCGAATCATTTGCCATCGTAGCTCTTTTTTTTTGTTATTCATTTCCATCATATCTAGATAATATACTAATTCATTGAGGACTGGGAAGGCGGCAGGACACGACATCTATCCTGAATTCATTAAGGAGTGTGGTTCAAAAACCATTATATGGATTACTGTTATGTACAATATATTCTGGACTCTCTGGCATGCGTCCATCAATTTTTAAAAGATCTAAAACCATTGTCGTCTTAAAACCTGGCAAAGACCCTACAATTGCTTCCAACTACTGTCCTACCGCCTTGCTAAGCATCTGCCTGACACTTTTGGAAAGAATGATATACAACAGAATTTCTCCAAGTATACATAATAGAACTCCTCAGGAACAGGCTGGCTTTAAATCTAATAGAAGCTATTGCGATCACATACTGGCACTGATAACCTTCATAGAAAATGGCTTTGAAAAAAAAAAAAATTGAAAACAATAGCGGTATTTGTGGACCTCTCTGCTGCCTATGACACAATGTGGAGAGAGAGAGAGCCTCATTTTAAAATTCTTAGAAACTATCTCGTTACCAAAACTAACTAACCTACTTAATCAAATACTTGCAGACAGATGGATACAGGTATCTCTAAATGAATCCAAAAGTAAATTCTTTAAGATTAAAAAGCCTACCTCAGGGGTCAATTCTTGCCCCATTGCTTTCTAACCTCTATATTAGTGATATCTCAGTGATAACATCACGGCGATTCATGTATGCTGACGATATTGCCATTGCAACTCAACATTCTACATTCCAAAAAGCTCAAACATCTTAACTGAAGTTCTGAGTGTACTTGATAAATACTTTAGACGATGGCGATTACAACCCAATCTGAACAAAACTGAAGTCGCATCCTTTCATTTAGTAATATCCAGGCTAATTATATCCAAAAAGTTTACTTCAGAAATAAACAGGTGAAATTTCACAATCATCCAAAAATATCTAGGAGTTACCCTAGACAGAAGTTTGATATTTAAACATCAACTAGAAAATATCGCTGAAAAATAAAAACTCGTAATAATATAATGCATAAACTTGCTGGTACTTCTTGGGGTACTCTGATGCTAACACGCTGCGCACTACCGCACTGTCTTTGGTTTATTCTATAGCAGGGTATTGTGCTCCTGTATGGCTGAACAGTGCACATGCTTCTTCAGTCGATGTCCAGCTGAATCAAACTAAGAGGATAATCTCTGGTGCTCCAAGATCTACTTCTGGCTCCCAACTCTCAGCAATATAGCCCCTCCCTCGCTTCACGGAACCCAAGCCTTAAGCAAATTATGGTCAAAAATAATCGGAAATAGTTCTTTGCCTATCCACCAAGACATTTCCTTCCATACCTCACAAAGACTGAAATCCAGGCGCCCTGCCTGAAGGAGTGCAATACAAATGAACGACCAGAACTTCGACCTGTGTGAGTCATGGGGAGAGTATTGGCTTCAACATACCTCCAATCTTCAATTCCCATGTCAAATCCAACATCTCGTCTGGAGGGCTTCGATCTCCCTAGACATGTACGGATCACTTTAAATTGGATCAGAACAGGACATGGGAGATGTAAGCATCTCTTGCATAAATGGAACTGGTCCGATACTCCAAACTGTGAATGCAGAAGAGGGATTCAGACTATCAATCACAGTGCTTGAGTGCTCTATCTACTCATTCTCAGGCATTGAAGAGGACTTTTTTAAAACTGATCCCAGAATCCCTGGAATGGATCCGGGATTTAAGGATTAAGCCTCTGATTCTTAATGTTTAATCATTTGAACCTATTGTACTCCTTTTAATACGATTTTTACAATTGTTTTTATGTTGTTTCATGTAATATGTATGTAATACTTGTACATCATACGCTAAATAAAAAATATACTAACGATGTTTACTTTCTCACTCTTCACTCTCACTTCTTCCAACAACCTTTTCATGTCTTCATCATACTGAATTTATCGCTAGTTAAATCATTGGTACCTACCAGAATTACGACCACTTTTACTTTTCTTTTGATTGTCAATTGCTTGCGTTATATTCTTAATTTTTAACAGCTCATCAATGATATGTTTTATGATGGATGGTATTTGGTATGGTGACTCTTTCGTTTTATAATCAACTTTACTTACTAGATTTTTGTTATTATGCACTAACTTACCTGATTCCATGCTTTGTTTTCCATTTTGCTGCTGTATACACTCACTGTGTTCCTGTAAATAGCAGTTGACTTTCAAAGGAAATATCGCATTGAATCCCATGCTCTTCTACAGCAGGCTTTTTACAAACCATTTTCATACCAGAATTCTAGGTTATTCAAATCATTCTATCTTTGCATCATCTGATTCAACTTGATAACCCATTGTGCAATGATGATGCACATTGATCTCTACTATAAAATCCTTTGTTTTATAGAAAACGACAGCCAATCAAGCGACAAGACAGGATAAAAAAAAATGATCATTTTCTTCTGTTGCGCAGATCCCAGTCTAGGCTCGGAAACTATTTTCAGCGTCATTAATAGAGAATGTTATTCCAGTTTTCATCTATTAAAAGAAAAAATTAAGAAGAAAATTTCACGAAAAGAAAGTTATTACGGCTTTCTTAGGAGTGAGGTTAAAGTATTGGAAAAGTTGATTAAAGGTAGAATTCAGGAATGGGTGGATAGAAATATGATACTCTATGGAGGGCAGCATGACTGTGTAAAAGGTAGGTCCTGCCTCACATGTTATAATAGTGACAGCAAAATTAGACAAGGTAAATGGCTACATCATGGTATTGCTGGAATCTGCAAAGGCATCTGACAAAATATCCCATGAAAACTATTACATAAGTTGGAGCAAATGGGAATGGATATGAAGCTGGTAGCAGGGATAAAGGGTGGCTGACTAACAACACCAGAGAGAAGGGTGGTGCAGGATCTAGGAGAATGAGGGTAACTAGTGGAATACGTCAAGGCTCAGTACTAGGTCACCTAGTGTTTAATGTGTATATTAATGATATAGGGAATAATAATTTAAGCAGGAATGTTTAGTTATTTGCTGATGCAAAACTGGGGAAAGTAATAGTTGATATATATATATATATATATATATACAAGGTGTCCCAAAATTCACGCAAGAAGTAATTTTGATAGAAATCACAGGTTTTTAATTAAAAATTGTAATTTCTTATTGATTCATAAAGTATACAGTATAGGGTTATGCATGGAATAGCATATCGGATAAATGGCCTCCACGGCTTTGCTGGCACATACACACTCTTTTGTCGAAATTTTCCATGACTGTTTTGCATAAATGTGGCTGAATTTCGTTGATACGGCGCTCAATTTCCTCATTCAAGGCGTGGGTGGTCGTGGGCTTTTTGACATAAACCTTAGACTTCATAAACCCAAAGAAAAAAGTCCAACGGCGTTAAGTCGCATGATCTGGGCGGCCAATTCTGATCACCAAAACGGGAAATTACACGAGCAGGAAATGACTCATGCAGTAATTGAATTGTTTCTCGGACTGTATGGCATGTGGCACCGTCTTGTTGAAACCACGTCGTCCACATCCATATCTTGCAATTTAAGCACAAAAAAACTGGATTATCATGTCACGATAGCGAGCACCATTAACTGTTATTGCCTTACCAGCCGCATTTTAGAAGAAGAATGGACCGATGATGCCTCCAGCCAAAAATCCGCACCAAACAGTGACACGTTGTGGATGCATTTGTTTCTCAACAATCACTCGTGGATTTTCTGAACCCCAAATGCGACAATTTTGTCGATTAACGAAGCCATCAAGATGAAAATGAGCCTCATCGCTGAAGATGATTTTGTTCGAAAAATAAGCATCCACTTGTTGTTCCATAATCCATTCAACAACAGTAGTCAGTAGGCTTCAGTTCTCGAGTCAATTGAACTTTGTAAGCATAAAGATGCAAATCTTTCGTGAGAATACACTGTAGAGAGCTTCTCGAAATGCCCAATTCAAGACCACGGTGCCGAATTGATGTTCCTGGACTCTCAGCAACTCTCACGAACTGCTTCGATGTTTTCTTGAACGACTTGTTGAAGGACGGCAAGAGTGTATAAAATCACTAATTGATCCAGTTTCCTTGAATTTTTTAATTAATCTTTTCACAGTTGATGAAGTTAAATCACTATTCCGACCATATTTTGTACGAAAATTGCGAACTGTAGCTGCCAAACCTTATTTTTAAAATATTGCTCAACAATGAAAATGCGTTGTTCTTTCGTGTAGCGCTCCATTTTTAATAACCCTGAACTGTCAACTGTCACGCTGTCTTTTTTTTCTCGTTGGCAACACTTTACTGCACAAATGGCGCTAAATTTAAATCTTGCGTGAATTTTGGGAATATTCTGCCAATTTATTGGAATGATTTCAATAAATCAGCAGAGTGTGGGCAAAGGGTAATGGTTGTCAATTTAATATTGCAAAATGTAGGGTTATGAACTTTGGGATGAAAAGATTCCATACGGTGTTATAGCGATGGTACCGGATTTCAGGAAATTGCTGTCAAGTGATTTATGGGTAATGGTAGATTGAGAGTTGAAGTTCTGAGGATATACTGCAAAAGTTAGCATAATAGCTGAAAGAATTACTTGAATGTTGAAGAAAATATTGAAAATTAGAGATAGGGAGGTTATCTCCCTTTATAAATCTCATAATGCCATATCTTGACTAGTGTGTACCTGGTCTTTAGGATGAGGTGGTGGTGGAGTGGATTCAAAGACGAGTGACTGAGCTAATGAGTTCTGTGGAATGCTTCCTGGTATGTGGGTTGCAAAGTTTAGTTGACTGGTGGAAAAGAAGAGACATGATAGAGATTTATAAGTTACTAAAGGAGCTCCAAAATATTGACACAAGAGAAATTTTTTAATATATGATGAGTAAGGATCACTTAAGAGTCAAAGCCAAGTAATTGGGAGCTCTCCACATCATCTTTCAGGAATGGAGAAAATTGACTGGGGCTCCTGACCTAATTTCCAATCCTCGCCTTCATGTGGTGTATCCTGTTAGTATCTACTGGGTCCTGACGAACAAGGACAGGCTGGAAATCTGTGACTTAGCCAAGCAAATTTATTTTCTGTTGGCTTAAATCACAAATGCATATGATCGTAAAGCATGATGAGATTTTAAGCGAGCTGGGGTTATGCCCAGTTAAACAAGGCCCTGCTTTCATCAAGGAACCAGGGCAAACAGTGAAAAGTCAGCTACTGGAACAAGCTTCAACTCAACATCTATAAGAAGAATAAATCCAATGTCAGAACTGAAGATAGGACCATCAATATAAGGATTATTAATGGAAAAGAAATCAAACTTGCATTACTGGAAAAGTACCACATTGACATAAATGGCATTACCGAGACAAAAGACAAAAACAGGTGAGGTCTTACAAAATAACTATAAGATATTATATTCAGGCTATAATGATCAAGGAAAGCAGTAGCAATAGCATTATCATCATCAAATTCCTGCTATGTACCCTCAAGGTACAGGATATGACAGTACTACATGAAAAAATTACATCATTACTAACTTCCTATCTACAATTTTCCTCCAAATCAGTCTGTTACTGGTCAAGACTCCAACATTATCAGATCTTATATTTCTATCATCTATGACACTTTGTACCGTATCAATCCACCTATATCTTGGTCTTCCTCTGGGTCGTTTTCCTGCCAACCTGGCAGAGAACACTTGTTTTGCTAATCTTTCCTCTCCCATTCTATTTAAGTGACCATACCACCTGAGATTAGCTCTGCTAACGCATTCCTGGATGCTGACAATGTCAAGTTCTTTCCTAATATCCTCATTTTTAATATGATATTGCCATTGATACCATCTGTTCACGCCTCTAATCTTTCTCAGGACTCTCATATCTGTGGTCTCTAGTCTTTGGTCAAGTGTTTTACTTCTGACCCAGCTCTCAGATCCATAAGTTAAAACTGGTTTGAACACTGTCTTGTATACAGCTAATTTAGTGTTCCGACTAATTTCTTTCTTATTCCATATGAATTTATTCAATTGACTTCCCACCATACCAGCTTTGCTGATTCTGTTGTCTATTTCTATATTTAATTTACCATCTTCAATAAAAATCATGCCTAAGTAGCTGAAATGTTTTACTTGTTCCACAGGTTTTCTCCATTCACAACACAGTTGACATTTTCAATGATTCTGCCTATTTTCATTGTCTTTGTCTTTTTATTGCTGACCTTCATACCATATCTATTACAACAGCTATTCAATTTAGTCAGAGAATCTTGCAGACTTGTAGCGGATTTATTTAGAAGTATAACATCATCCGCATAAAGCAAAGAGCTGACATTAACATCTCCAATTTTGATATCAGGTTTAATACCACATTCCTTCATAATGTGATCGATATAGATAATGAATAACAGAGGGGATAATGTACATCCTTGTCTCACACCAGATTTAACATTAAACCATCTTCCTGTACTTCCTTCAATTCTAACTGCTGACTTACAACTCAAATAAAGACTAAGTATTGCTTGATATAATGCCCCATTGACACCATATAACTGCAGCATATTGAATAGCTTCTCTCTTGGCACCTTGTCATATGCCTTTTCCAAATCGACAAAACTTAAATACAGATCTTTGTTGTATTCCCATGCTTTCTCAACTATTTGTCGTAAAGTGAAGATCTGTAAGAAGTGTAGCAATAGCATTCAACACTAAACATGAAGATAAACTTCTTGATTGGGAGGCAGTTTCAAGTAGTGATGTTGGTGCACTTTCAAAATGGGGAAATGGATAATGAAACTTATTTGTGCCTACGATCCCACAGAAGGTTCTTTTAAGGAAGAATTTTTTGAGTCATTAGAACAGGCAGCTGACAAAGAAAATGGAAAAAGTGGTCCTTGTTAGATTTCTAAACAGCAGAGTAGGAAATGAATCCCACTAGGCAAATTGGGAAAATTTAAAAAAAAAAGGTCAAAGCTAATAATAATGGTAAGCATTTGCTGGATTTCTGCTCAGGACACAGACTACTTATTAATAACACCATGTTCCGACATAAAGATGTGCACAAGTTCACATGGAAAGAAGACACGAGAAATAAGAAATGCCTCATTGACAACATCATTGCTGGTAGTGAAATTTTCTTGCTGGTTCAAGATAAGAGGGTACAGATGATGAAATTGGAAGTGATCATTACTTAGTGCTAAGTAAAATAAAAATGGATATTACAATGGATATAATGGAAAAGAACAGTATGTAAGAAAGTTTCAAAGGAATTAAAGTTGTACAGCTTTTACAGTAAACATTTTACAAACATTATTATTATTTCGGGCAACTCCACGGAGTCGACACTCATCGAGGGAGGCCCTAACATCATGTCAAGAACAACTATTCGACATTCACACAGTATCTATCATACCTCGCCTATCATAACCACACCGGTCCTATTCTCAAAAATATCTTCTGAATTAATCTTATAGAAATTTGATAAGTAATTTGAATGTCTCAATCATATCACCCCTTTTCCACCTATCAACCAATTTTTGCAATCCACAAATCTTCAACCTGTTCTCAAAAGGTTCATTCCATAGACCTGCTATCATCTTGGTCACGTCTCTTATTGAAGAAACTTTGAAGCGATTTGAAAACAAGAACCAAACCTTGCAGTCTCAGTGGCAAACTGAAGAAAACATTGATTCAACTAGGGAGGTATGTGATGAAGTTGTCTATAAGGATAGAAAAATAACTGCATGGTGGAAACAAGTCAAAGAAGCAGTTCTGGAAAAGAAGAGAGAATACCAAAAGTTTCTAGCAAGTAAGTTGGGAGATGTCTTAAAAGAATATAGAGAAAAATGTAAGAGCTAAGCTGTGTGTAAAAGTAGCTAAACAAAAGTCATGGGAAGACTTTGGTAAGAACATAGAAGATAAATATCAGGAAGGTGGCAAAATGTTGCCCTAGATGCTATTGAAAAAGCTTAGAAAAAGAAGAAAGAGTACTGTAAAAGGAATAAAAGATAAGCATGACACGAAAACTGGAGATAAGGATATCCTAGATGTCTAGAGTAATTATTTTGAAAGACAAACAAAAACAAATAGTGACAGAACTATACCAGAACATTTTCAAGAGGAATGCATATCAATACTCAAGGTAGAAAAAGCTATCAAAAACTTGAAATGCAGCTGGAGTAGATGATATTCGACCAGTATGGAGGTATAAACGTTTTGCAATGGCTATACTGCATAATTCACTGGGCCTGGTCAGAAGGTGATATTCCACATGATTAGAGTAGAGCTCTAATAATTCTCATCTATAGAAAAAGGGAATAAAGCTGAATGTGAGAATTAGAGGAATTTTACTACTGAATGTTCTAGGTAAGATTTATGCAAGCATTCTTGAAAAGAGATTGAAAAAGATCGTGGAAAAGAAACACAGAGAAGAAGCAGGCCAAACAGGGGTTGTCAAGATTGGATTTTCACTTTATGACAAATAATTAAGAAATCATGGAAATATAGCAAGGATCTGTACTTAAGTTTTGTTGATCTGGAAGTCATATGACAAGGTGCCTAGAGAAAATATTTTAAAATGGTACGATTATATGGGGTAAATGGAACATTATACAGAGCAATACATAGCCTATATTTAAGTTGTAAAGCAGTTAGAACTGAAGGAAATACAGGAAGATGGTTTGATGACAAATCAGCTGTAAGACAAAGATACATATACATGAATGTGTATGCATATCATCTCCACTGTTATTTGTCATCTGTATGGATCACATTATGAAAGAAAGTGGCATTAGGCCTGTTATTAGAATTGAAGATGTCAAACTTAGCTCTTTGCTTTATGCAGCTAATGTTGTACTCCTAATCTAGTGCAAGTCTCCAGGATTCTTTAAGCTGAATACAATTTTGTAACAAATTTGACATGAAAATCAGCAATAAAAGACCAAAACTACTGAGTCAAAATAGGCAGAGACATTGAACACATGAATTGCATTCTGAATGGAGAGCCTATAGAACAAGTAAAATATTTCAGCTATTTAGATAGTTTTCAGTGAAGATGGCAAGTTAAATTTGGAAATAGACTAACAGAATAAGCAAAGCTGATATGGTAAGTAGCCAGCTGAATAAATTTATATGGAATAAGAAAGCCAAAATCCTAAACTAGCAGTATACAAGACTTTTTGAACCAATTTTAAGCTATGGATCTGAGAGTTAGGTTAAAAATAAAGCACTTGATCAACGACTAGAGACCACAGATATCAGGGTTTTGAGAAATTACGAGTGATCGGATGGTATCAATGGCAGAATCATATTAAAAATGAAGATATTAGAAAGAAGCTTGTCATTGTTAGCATTGAAGAATGTGTAAGCAGAGCTAATCTAAGGTGGTATGCCACTTAAATAGAATGAATGAGAAAAGGTTAACAAACACAGGTGATTGATGGCAAGAAAGAGATTCAGAGGAAAATCAAGGTCCAAGGAATGATTCAGTCAGAAGTGCCTTAGAAGCATGAAATGTTAGACATGACAACACTGGAGTGCTGACAAGTAATAGATGGATTTGGAGGAAAATTGTGGATACAAGATTAATAATAATAATGTAAACTTAATCATGTAGTGCTGTAATAATAGCCTGAACATCCTTTGAGGGTCCATATCAGGAAATTGATGATGAGTAGAGAGAGAGATAGTGGGTCATCCATGAAAGTTATATAAAAGTGAGACTGGGAGGGGCTGGTTTGCAGACTAGATTTTTTTGCTTGGAAAATGGTAAATGACTGGAATACCAGAGGTAGTATCAAGTTCTCTGACAGTGAATGAGTTTAAGGAGTATTATGATAGGTATTGCATGAATAATGTTAATGTAGCACTCCTGTAATGAGTCTTCTGACTATGGTGGAGATACCTGTATAATAATAATTTTTATATGAAAAAAAAAAAAGCTACATTAATGCATAAAACAACAACAATCATAGTTTAGTATGTGCCATTTATTAGTAACTTTTGTATGAAATACAATAATTTAAAAATACAGTACTAAACATTGTTATATTTTCTGTTCTATAATAGAATTTAGTCCATTTCCTGAAATGCATTAAAAATGAAAAAGGGCTCTAAACTGGTCCAACTCTTTTTCAAAGTGCTAGGATGTTTTTATTAATAATATTCAAATACAATTTATTACAATTTCTGTACAGGTGATAAAAGTACAAAGGAAGACAGCATAACAGAAGTTAATTTTTTTATTTATGAGTTGCAGGCATTTATAATAACAAATGGTTGTTATAAGAGCTTGAACATAAAACATGAACTGTATAAAAATAAATAAATAAAAAATATAAAATTAACAAAATAGAGAAAAAAAAAATTCTTGCTCACTTACACTACAAATGCACTATAGGTTTACAAACAACTTTCATGGGTGAGAGCCACATAAAAAAATAAATAAAAATAAAACCTTACCTAAAATACTCTTTAGCAAAAAAAAATTATTTTTTTAAATGGAAATAAGTTGTTTTCTGTGAGTTTATAACATACTTTATAATTCCATATACAACATGTAAACTGTATATCATAGATATTTTCCTTAATAATTTTTTCAACAATTTAAGCCAATGAAGTTAACTTTCTAAATATTCTAAACCATAAGATCGATTCTTTTCTGATTATGGCTAAAACATTTTCCTTCAAGTAAAAGTTTTAGAAATGAGGATTATAATCCTCAGGGAGAGATGTAAAGTAGACATTTTGTTAAAAATTAATACATTTTATGTTATACAACATAAATTAAAATGTAATAATAATAAATAAATGTAAGTAAATTTTTTTTAAAGTTTAGAATAATCCAAGAATAGGAATGTGGGGCACCCGCAGGCAGCTACTTTAGAAGAGTAAGCATTCATCGGTGGATGTCAGTTCTTGTAAAAATAGATAAACATATGAATAATGCTAAGAGTATTGCAAACTGATGAGGTTAAGACATCTAATTTCCAGGAGAAAGGATGTAAATTTTAATCTTCTCAACTATTTTGCAAGTACTACATTTTAATGCAGGACATTTCAGTGAGTCATGCAAATCAAGAAAAAACTTCTTGAGGAAATAACATGCATCCTACAATAATTATGCATTTTGTTTTACTCCCTTCACTTTCTTATTCCATCCAAAACAGCTGAAATACATTGGATATTTGAAAAGTAGCAAGACTGACAACACTGCACAGTTAAGGTGTCATTTATCAATAAAGGGCATATATAAACTAGTAACTTCACACTTCTTGCATCAGTAATGCAACAGTTGTTTTTTTTTCTTTTTTTCCAGTGTATTGTGTATGTGTTTCTTAGCTGTTCTACAAAACAATTATTAGCAGTAGTGGATAATATTCTGTATACTTTATAAGACATAGATGTGCTATGTAATTCTGTGTGAAGCTTGGAAAAAATTTTTCAAAGGCAGATGTTTATGAAATGCCTACAGACTAGAAGCAATGAACAGAGCAATAGTATTCAGGTTGTAGATGTACAGACAGCTCCCACTTTACAAGTTCCTTTTTTTTTTTTTTCCAAGTATGAACAAAATTGAAAATATGAACATTAATTGCAGGAAAAAAATGCTCAACAGCACAAATAAATGCAACATAGTACTCTGTACTACAGCACTGTCTTGTACTAACGAAACAGAAGCAGTTGCTAACATTGCTTCTAGATATTTCTATAACTGATGTCACTGATCTGCTTCAAAGCATACAATGGAGAGAGCTCACAAATGAAGACCTCCTTGAAATGACAAAATCTGAAGGAGATGAGGAAGAAGAGATTTAATAGCTAAAACTGCTGGTCATTCCTTCACTCTCAAGGGGTTTGACAAAGCATTTGAATACACAGAAAACATGAGAGTTTTTCGACTCATGAGATTCAAATTTTGAATGCACTACAAGTTGCTACAAATTTTAAAAAAAATGTTTATATATGCTATTGTGAAATTTATCTGTCTTGGAGACAAAATAACTCATGGAAACAAACAACTCTTATAATTTGTTTAATTTTAAAGGCTACGTTTTCATTTCTTTGGATAAATAAATCATTGCTTAGCATATATTATTGTTTTGCTGAACCTTTATTTAACATTACTGATCCAATTTTGCTAAAGAACATAACCCCTGTTTTTAACATCATGGGAAATGAGACTTTATGAGCACATACTAAGACCAAATTAACTCATATAGTCAGGAACTACCTGTATTTAAATATAACACACACACACACAAAACAAACAAACAAACATGGAAGTCTATCAATGAAATTAGATATGTATTGTACAAACTCCATAATCAGCTTTAATGAATTAGAAACTACAACCCAAAATCAAAACAGAAGTCATGTGTCTTGGACAAAAAAAATGTGCCTTTAATGAAGGCAATGTATATCAACTTTGTTTGGAAAAGTGATGTTAATATTGTATTGTTTTTTGGATCCATAGGCATGAATTTTCAGCAATGAATATCTTGAGGAAAACTGCTATGAGTGGTGATGAAAGTTCTGTTGACATTGGTAGAACACCCAATCCTATAGTTACAACCTCTTCCTGTGTAATTTTTCACACATTTATACTTAATCATGCTATGCTAAGGAAGATGTCTCACAACACCTACTGCTTGTGATTATAATCTTTTTTAAAGGAGACAATTCACAAGTTTGCAGATTTCTCAGATACTGAATAAAAGGAGTAGTCTCAATATGCACAATTAAGTTACAAATATAAGGATTATGAGTACAACATTTCTCAAATATGGAGCATTCAAGTTTCACTCAGACATCATAAACAACCAGCATCACCAAACATTGCCCATGTCTTATTTAAAAACAGCTTTAGAAAGACTGCTAATAATGTATTCCCGTCCATTTTCTCAAAAGGATCTGCACTGTAAGTTTTAAGAGTTTCAGATAACTGTTGGCTATCCCAGTACCTTATCCTCATAATTACAATGGTCATTACCTTGATACATGGGTAAAGCTATTTGTTTCTTACAAAAATAGTCTTTTCTTTTAGAATAAAATAAATTCTAACATAAACCAGAAAGGAGGAGTGGATGAAAGCTTTTCTTACTGCACTGGACTATACAGTTTGAGAAATACTCTAGAATAACTTTTGTAAGAAGAAGATTAAAAAAGCTATTTTAAATATCCATTCTGTGATTATTCAACCAATTATTTAAACTTTTAATATGGATATTTTCCTGGATAAAGATGATTTCATTAAATATACAAATAATGCATAATATAACACTTATGTTAACAAAACTAAAAGAAAACAAAACATTATTTAATCCTAACTGAATTAAATAACATATGTTAATAAATCCTAATATTCGGTGGGATATATACCATTTCCTGATTAACAGAAGAACTTTGCAATAAGGTTATGAAGACAAACTGAATTTCTGAGAAACTACTGTACTTAAAACAATTTTAATTTAACAAAATTTAGGATACAATAAAAAAAATAAAATAAAATACAAGAAAATATCTTCTGAAATGAACAAACAGTTTGCATATTGCTGCCATAAGCAAATGCAACTAGAATAATTACTTAAAAAGCAATGTACTTTTGAATTCAGAATATGATACAAAGTACATAAATAGTGAAAACCTGATGTTGTTACTAGTAGTAGTATTTTAATAAACAAGAAGTGAAAAAAAAAATTATGCTCTTTGTTACTTAAATAGGCAACAGAAGATCCAACATATATTTTATCAAAAAGTTACAAGGGTAGATAAAAAAGGACAAAAAAAAATAACAGAAATGTACACGTTGCACTACAATTAAAGGTTAGAATTGACAAAAATAGTAATATAATTCCTTTCTCCTCATTAAAATTAAAAGAAAAAAATATAATTAATCTTATCTCAGCCATATTAAGATACAATAACAACTAACCAACAAAAAAGGGACTTAACAATAAAAGGCAATAAAGGAAAGACTTAAAAAAGATTTGAATAACTACTAGATTTCCAAAATAAACCTGACACTCTTAACTTACACATAACAATATAAATAAAACAACCTACAATCAACTTACGTGAAAATGAAAAATTATTTTAAATTGTTGTCCCAGAGATACTGAATAAATAGACAACATAACAATACTACTGTATAAGCATGTGGCTTACAGAAAAACAGTCAAATAAGTATATATATGACTAAACAAACATATATAATAACCACAGTAATGGAATCCCAATATATGTGCAGTAGTGTGTTATAGAATTAAATTAAAATATAACTGGAGAGGAAAAAAAAATTACATTCAAATAAGATTATAAATATATATATATATATTATTTTACATAATTTTGTATGACAATTTCCAATACTTTAGGAATAGCAAGAACGTCATTACGGTTTAGATTTGGTCTGTGAAGTAGGGCTTCAGCACTTTCTTTATATAAAAATCTATGTAAAAGTTTTGGTCTTTTCCCAATGGATCCCATGGTTTGGGTTTTCAACTCAGTGTTGCGTGAGGCCAGATTTCTGTGGTTTGATAAGATGGATATGGTCTTGATGTTCCAAAATGCATTTATGAACAGATCTACCTGTCTGCCCATAGTAAGACAGTTTACAGGAGCATGGAACCTCGTACATGCCAGGTAGCATCAGAGGTGAGAGTTTGTATTTAGGAGAAGGTAATAAGTTATAGATCTGGTTGATGGATTTGTAGGTAGTAGCAAGTTTGTATTTCTTCATAATTTTTGAAAAACGTTTGGAGATGTCTTTGACATAAGGTATGGGCTTGTTCTTGTCTAGGTTGATGTATGGGGAAGTGACTGATGATTTTTTGAGTTGTTTTAAGATTGTATTCATTCAAGCATGGGTGTATTTTTGATTATTTTCAACTCTTGGTTTAGAGATTTTTCCGAGGAGCAGAATCTGTGTGCTCTGGTTACTAATGATTTAATGATGCCAAATTTTTGAGATGGATGATGAGCAGAAGAATTGTGAATGTAGCGACCTGAAAATGTTGGCTTGTGATAGACAGAAGTGGAGAATGAAAACATCTTTTCTTTGGATGTGTAAATCCAGAAAGGAGATACCCTGTGCAGATTCTTTTTCTAGCATAAATTTGATGCAAGGATGAAGAAGGTTTATTTTATCTAGAAACAGGTGCAATTCTTGTTCCGAATGACCCTAGACAGCAAAGACGTCATCGACATATCGTAGCCAAATTTTTGGTTTGGGTTTAAACGTGAAAATTTTTTCTTCAAGGTATTCTAGAAACAGGTTTGCTAAGTCTGGCGATAAGGGAGACCTCATTGCTGGTCCTTCCTCTTGCTGTAATTTTTTTCTTTCCAAGTGAAGTAATCAGACGTAATAACAAATTTGAATAATTCAATATCAGATGGAAAATATTTGAGTTAACAAGTCTACCGTTTCCTTATGGGGAATATTAGTGAAGAGGGAGACAATGCCGAAGCTAATTAGCATGTCAGTTTCCAACAGTTGAATGTCTTTTATTTTTGTGTGAAACTCTGTGGAATTTTTAATTGATGAGGCTGAGTGGCCTATGTGAAGATGGAGAAGGTTAGATAAAATTTTCACGTTTAAACCCAAACCAAAAATTTGGCTACGATATGTCGATGCTGTCTGTCATTCGGAACAAGAATTACACCTGTTTCTAGATAAAATAAACCTTCTTCATCCTCACATCAAATTTACACTAGAAAAATAATCTCCACAGGGTATCTCCTTTCTGGATTTACACATCCAAAGAAAAGAAGATGGTTCCATCTTCACTTCTGTTTATCATAAGCTGACATTTTCAGGTCGCTACATTCACAATTCTTCTGCTCATCATCCATCTCAGAAATTTGGCATCATTAAATCATTAGTAACCAGAGCACACAGATTCTGCTATTCTGAAGAATCTCTAAACCAAGAATTGGAAATAATAAAAAATACAGTCATACTAAATGGATACAATCTTAAAACAACTCAAAAAATCATCAGCCACTTCTCCCCCACACATCAACCTAGACAAGAACAAGGCCATAGGATTCCCATACCTTATGTCAAAAGCATCTCCGAATGTCTTTCAAAAATTATGAAGAAATACAAACTTTCTACTACCTACAAACCCAACAACCAGATCTATAACTTACCTTCTCCTAAAGACAAACTCTCACCTCTGATGCTACCTGGCATGTACGAGGTTCCATGCTCCTGTAAACTGTCTTATTATGGACAGACAGGTAGATCTGTTCATAAACACATTTCAGAACATCAAGACCATATCCATCTTATCAAACCACAGAAATCTGGCCTTGCTCAAACACGGAGTTGAAAACCTAAACCATAGGATCCATTGGGAAAAGAACAAACTTTTACATAGATTTTTTATATATTTTTTATATAAATAGATTTTTATATAAAGAAAGTGCTGAAGCCCTACTTCACAGACCAAATATAAACTGTAATGACGTTCTTGCTATTCCTAAAGTATGGGAAATTGTCATACAAAATTGTGTAAAATAATTTTTTTATACATATATATGTTATCTTATTTTAATGTTCCCCCCCCCCCTGCAGTTATATTTTAATTTAATTCTATAACACGTTACTGCATGCATATTGGGATTCAATTGTAATCATGAGCCCTAACTGTATGTTATTCCTAGTATTGTTTAAATTAACTGTACTGACGATGTCCTAAGATACTTAGGATGATATATTTACTTATTAAAACTTATTACTGTGGTTATTACGCGTGTTTGTTTAGTCATGAATTCTCCGCAGGTTTCATTGTATAATAAAGTATATATATATATATATATATATATATGCCCTTCCTTTTGTGACCCTGCTACATTATACCATTTTTAACTATGCAACTAAGCAATTGTAACTGTGCCACGAATGGCCTGTGATGTCATAGTTACCACTGTTTAATTTGATAAAAATAGTTAAAAATAGTTTGACCACCACCATAGTTATAATCGTTATAAAACATAGTCATCAACCAACATGATTCCGAGTAATAAATATGTAGCAGGGTCACAAAAGGAAGGGAATATGAATACTTGTTTGGCAGTTTTCCTGTGCTTTCACATATTCGTAGTTATTTCATATTTGTGCTATTTATCAATAAGGATAATGTAAAACATTAAGTGAGCCAAATATTATGTACCAAAGGCATACTACATCACATTACAATGCAAAAATATACGCTCTGCTTTGGCATACATTCAATACAAAAAAAC
Organism: Typopeltis vanoorti; assembly: GCF_054136105.1. Classification (NCBI taxonomy): domain Eukaryota; kingdom Metazoa; phylum Arthropoda; class Arachnida; order Uropygi; family Thelyphonidae; genus Typopeltis; species Typopeltis vanoorti. The sequence goes on along the minus strand of NC_143572.1, from coordinate 46,445,258 downwards.
TCTCTCTTAATTTCTTTTTTTTTTCCTCCCTTCTTAAAGTTCATCCATGAATAATAAAAACATTTTCTCACACTAATAAATTTCTTGTGGTTAATGTATAATATCATGCTAACACATGATTTACTCCATGAAAGAGACACTTCTGTCATAAGTCATATCTTTGACCACAAGAAATACTCTTAGTAACATAGCTCTAACTGAGGATATTATCTTGAATGTAATCTTGGAACTTTATTTACTTATTTGTCAAACACTAACATTTTACTATATTTGTAGCACAATTAAAACATTTCTTTTAATATATACCATTTTCTTTTTAAAAACTAATTTCAGTTATATATACAATTTGATAAATAGCCTCTATTATTCTAAAACTAATAGCAGTTTTGCACATATTTGTATAAATCAAACCTGATTCTTTTCTTCACCATTTTAAAGCTGCAATTTATGTTTATTACAATAAATTAATATTGTAATTACCTTTATAACTATATTGCTATCAGTTAGGTCAAATTAAGTGTCAACAACAACAAAAATTATATGCAACAATATGTGAAATACTTAGTAACAAAAACTAGTCACAGAAAGTGTCCTAGTGGATAGGTTATATTAAGACTAGCTCTCTACTAGGCAAGTAATTTTTCAAAAATACTGCTCTATATGTGTATAAATAAATATATTTATTTATTTATTCAGCTTTTATTAATAGGGTGCATAATATATATATAGGAAGTATTTAACAATCAGTTTACCTTGATATGAGGAAGATCTACACGTTATTACCTACATAACATTATAACACCAGAGTAAAGGTGTTCTAATAAATTTACAGGAAAATGAGTTTGCAAGTGCACTTTTAGAAGTATACAACACACAAGTTTGTACCAAGGCACAAATTATAGTTCACAACACCACAGCAATGCCATACTTCCATGTCAATCAATATCACGGTAGTGGTAAGTAGCAGTATTAGCATATTAACAGACAATGGAATTCAGATTGTTATCTGAATAGAAAAATTATCATTTTTAATATGACCACAAAACCTTATCTAGTTAATTGTAAATGGCATGCACAAACACAAAATTTTCTTCAATTTGCAAAACTATAAAAATAAAAAAAAACATTATCACAGCTAATAATTATTGAAAACCTGGCGTTTTGGAGCAGTAGCTCCAAAATGCCAGTGGTTTCACCTCCCCAGTGTCCATTTGAAAACAGACACTGAGAAGTTTTAACTTCTCAATATCCACTGATGATGCAGGGGAGGGTGAAGAAGGGCACTGACATAAAAAAATCAGCAGGTAGGTGGATATTTAAGAAACTGCCATTGCATACCACAATATGTATTATAGCTAAAAATAGTTATGAGAATAGCATAATTATCACCATACTAACTTACAAGCAGTGATGAGCTTGGGAAAGCTCACACCAGTTCTTTGAAAATAAAAAAATAAATTCTGAAATAGCTAGAAAATTGCAATGGTACACAGCATCAAAACTCCATATTTCATAGAGGGGGATACAAGATGAAAGCAAATCATAAATAATGTATGCACCTAATCATCAAAATGTATTAGAAAATGTTTGTTTTTGGAATACTGATATTAATACCAGTATCCCAGTTTCATAATTTAAAAATACTGAAATACCAATATTAAAATCATGACTGATATCATGAATCCTACACGGCATTATATTTCAGTTTTCTGTCGTGGTGGTGGTGGGAGGATGAAAAGAAATGAATGAACTAAATTAATTTTTGTGTTTTCAAGTAATGTCCTATTTTCCTTCAGAAATCACTGTTAAGAAATGGTACCACAGTAGACTCCTCCATAATGAAACTGATTTCATGAGGTAATTTGTTATGTAAAATGTTCATAATGTAATGTGAACTATTATTTTAAAAGAAAATAAGATAATCTGTTCAAACTCTTCAAAATCCAGATATATCCATCCTAAGAAACTGTAACTTTAATGTGATTTATAAATTAATAAATAGAAAGTTCAGTAAACAATTAAATATTATATCACTACACTCCTTAGTAATACTATAGTATTACTAAGATGAGGTCACTTAAAAGATGCACAATGTGACTTCTTCTAATGAGTAATAGTAAGCAATAATATCTGTAAAAATAAATAAAAAAAAAAACTAGTAAATTTACTGAATGCAAAGTCTAACATTTACTATGTGGAAACAGACAACAGAAAGAGGAGATAAAAGGAAGAAAATCTATGTTAAAATGAGCTCAACTGATGTACCATGCCATGATTGGCTGACACATAATTTCAGGTAACTAAGTTGTTTTTTATGTAAAATCACTGAAAATTATTCCTTTTAATTCATAGTAATTTTATTATGCAGCAAAATTTTGTTAGATGAACTGAAAGATGGTATAGAAAGTAAATTGTTAGTTGAAATTTCGTAGTCCAAAGTGTTCATTAAGTAAGTCCACTGTATTTTATAAAACCATATTGGACAAATGGAGAAAGTAAATAAATTAAATAATAATAACAATAAATAAATAAATAAAATAAAACTACACTAAAATAATTTCTTATTTATGTGTAGATTTTAAATGCCATAATCTGTATGTATGTATGTTCTTATTTAAATTATTACAACTTAATCGATCCATCAAAAAAGGGGATCAAATCTCAGCTGCCACTTTGATAATTAATTATTATAAGTGTGCCAAACAGCTATCTTATTACTGATCAGTACTGCAAAACAACATTTTCTATTAAAACTTTTCTTAAGTATGGCAGTGCAGGGTTTGTAATATGTGTAAAAATATATCACAATTAAACCACCTTTCAACTGTTAGGCTATTGGGTTGGCAAGCCTTCTGTCTTCTCCCTCATAATCGTCTTCCTCTTCCTCCTGACCAAGCAGAACCTCATCATCTACTTGAACATGCAGCCGCCTCCTCAGGGCTTGGACCACTCGTAAGCGCATTACAATATATACAAGACTGCAAATTACTGCTGCAACTGCTAAACATGCCAGAATTGCAACAAGCACCAAGTACACTAGGAGAAGAATAAAATAAGAACACATTCAAATATTCATTTCTTTGAAAGAATATACATTCATGCCAAATAGAAAATAAATAAAATAACCTAAAGGTCATTATGAATTTCTGATATGTATCCTCGAGGAGTGTAGAGGATACCATGAAAGTACTACCTGATAAGTTTACATTATTACTAAATTCCTAATAACGATTTTAGATTTATATCTTTCTAAATCTTTCTGAAATATCTAATATAGACTGACATCTCCTCAGCCTTCCTCCAAATAATTTTATTAAAATGTCAGAAACTAACTGCCCATTATTTAGTTAAAAAACACCCATGCCTATCTGGGTAAGCCCATCTTTTTTTTATTGACTTACATTCTTCTCAAAATATGATATTACATTACCCTGAAGTTGTCTTGAGTATATGTAGTTAGTATTTTCTTTAAAAATAATTAATCTAACTGTCCTCCTCCTTTAAAGCCTTTTTATTCCCCAAAGGGAGTAGGCAGAATTCCTTCAGGTCACTGATGTGATGTACATTTAGCCACCGGAACACTTCCTCCTGATGAATGAACGATTTTTTTTTTTTTCATCCATTATTAATTCCATTTTCATTGGTAAAACCAATTGAAATGATGAAAATAATGTTTACCCTTCTTTCACTATAATTAGATCTTTTTATTGGAAAAAGGATTCAAGATGAAACCTAATTCACCAGCTTAAAGTCATTAAGATAATCCAATGGAATGGAGTAAATTCACACTTCAATAAAATGCAAATTGAGTGTCACATTTCCTTCCAGTTGGCAAGAGTGATCATGAAGTTATCACCTGGGCAGTGGCTAGGTGACTGCTTCATGAAGATCACATATCAAGATTTCTATTAGGAAAAGATATATGGAACTATAAGCCACTGATAATGAAGCTTAGGAGACAGCTTCTGGAGCTAGAGCATGGAATGAGAAGTTCAGAAATTAGATAAATTCTGCTTGGGCAGTGATCAAGAGCTATTTAACCTTCTTTCTGTGTACAGGGGTGTAAACACACCCCAGGCTAATAAAAACGTAAATAAAAAGTTGCCGAATGGAAAATTTCCAAAGTTTTCTTAGGAATGCTATCTGTGATATGTTTCACACACAACTGGAAAAAAATTTCATTGAAATCGATGAATTTGAATGTAGCAGCTGCATTAGTATTTTTCCATAGTTTGTTTTGTATTTAATCCTGTTGCCTGAAATATATATTTTTTGCTTTGCTAACATATTAGCTTTGGAACTATATATGATTCTTGTATGGGCATGTATATTTTTCTTCGTTTTTTGTCATTTTTTGTTCAGCTTACTGGTGTACGCTGTTATGTAATTTCAGTATCTCTAAAATGATTTGATGCAGTTTCAGTTCAGTCTTTGTTTGCATTTCACAAAGAAGTAAGATATATTGTTTACTGAATTAGTGGTAAGTGTTTATGGTTTTCATATTTGATATTGTCTTGCTAATTACGAACTATTATCTGCTGTGTTTATTGCTGTTTTTCTTCATTACTGCTTATTTTATTACTACTTATTGCTACTAAGTTTGTTTTGTGTTTTCTGATGGTTATTTTTTGTTGTAGTTTTTATAATTTTTTTTTTCTGTGGATATTTTAGATAATTATGACAGGAAGAAAAAGATGTCATACCAGTTCCAAGTTGAGAAATCTTTTAAAGGAAGTGTTGTCAGTTGCTTCATCAGATATGCCAAGCGATGATGATGATTCAGATGTGAAATTAGAAAACAATGTTTTGATGGCGATTTCTAAGCTTTTGACGATGTTGCTGAAGAATATATACCACAGTTAGATGAAAAACTAAGAGAAGAAGAAGCAAATGCGGAATCTATAGCTACTGTGGATGCTTCAGCTGTTGGTTCTTCTGCTCAGAATATCCTGGAAAATGTTGTTGTGTATCTGAATAGAAACTCAAAAATGAACAGAAGATGGACCAATGTTCCTTCTGATGTACATAAAGTTCCTGACTTTCAGGTATTTTGAGAAAGAGAAGGAATTGCCAGAGCAATACTAACTCAAAATCTATGCTCTGCAATGGACTGTTTCAAACAAATAATTCCTGAAACAATTATAAATGTGATTGTGTGTGAAACTAATAGAAAAGCCAGAGATCATTACGATGTATCCAGAAATGTATCATACCAAATACGAGGTCGTTTGCATAGCAATGCAAACGACCTCGTATTTGGTATGATACTGATGAAATCTATACTATGATTGGCATTCTAATATATGCTGGAAGTTTTATGCCAAAGTTTTTTCTTTACATTTTGCATTGAAAATGCATGGAGTGTAATTACACCCCTGTACATGGTTAACGTTAAATATTTGTACACAGAGAGAAGGTTAACAGGAACAAAGTATGAATGTATTTCAAAGATAAAAAAAAGGTTGAATAAGGCAGATGTAAAATGGATGAGTGAAGAAATTAAGCATGCAAATTGAAAGAAGCAGATACTGTAGAGATAGTACATTAAACATAGTAACAATAATAATCCAATGCATAAAGAATACAAAGAGCAGACTAGGAAGGTGATTTGCTTGGTAAGGACATGAATAGAAATTAACCAATCAGGCCAAGAAAAATATTAGTTTCAATAGGTGACAAGTAGAAGAAAGAATGATTATGACAAGATGATACTAATGGATCAAATTAGTAGACTAGTCACTTCTGCAGAAGATACAGTTGATGAGCAATTCATTAGGGCATTTCATTCTCATAGCTGTCACATGAGAAGCTTCAGTGTATAGAGAATTGGAGTGGATTGACTGATGGTGAGCAAGCAAGAGGTATACGAGGAATTTAGTAAACTCGATGTCAAATAGACAACAGAACCTGTGATATATCACTGCATGTCTTAAAGGAATTTCCAAGGAGTTATAGCAGCCATAGCATATCTATTTAACAAGTCTTGCTAAAAATAAAACTGTTTCACAAAGGTAGTAATAGGACTCAGGCTACATATAGGCTAATCTGTATATCTGGAGTTGTAGTGAGATCTAGGATACAGAACCAGTAATAGCAGTATTCTCTACATGTGATGGTTGGCATGAGTTTGTTAAGGGGAGATTATGCTTTACCAATCAACATGGGTTTGTTAAGAGGAGGTCATGCTTTACCAATTTACTTATGCACTACAAGGTAGCAAATGCACTAGAAAAGGGAGATGATATAAAGTGGTATGCTTAGATTTTGCATCTTTGATAAACTGACACACAAGTTGGTAACTATATTGGAACAGATGGGTTAGGTACCAGATTAGTGATGGATAAGCAATTGGCTGTCAGGTGGGTATCAACAAGTTGTGTATTGGGAGGGAAGATGTCGCATTTCAAAGGAGGAAAGTCATTACAGGTGTATACAGCAGAGATCTGTTTGTGAGCCCTTATTGTTTAACTTGTATAGTAATGATATTTCAAAGGATTTAAATGGAAATATGCAGCTACTTACAGATGATGCCAAGTTGGGGAGAACAACTAGCAGTCAAGCATATGTTGTGGCCTTACAGGAGAATCTGAACAGACTATAAGGTGGGCAAGTGAGTGGAGCTACAAGTTCAAATTGCAAAGAGTCATTTAAAATTTGGTAGGCAAGCATAAGATGCAAAGTATAAAATTCAGAAAAATTGGGAAAATACCGTGCCTAAACAGCTGAAATTTATTTGTTTTATAGGTTCACCACTAAGAATGCCATAATGTTTTCCATTTTCATCATCATATTATTATTATTATTACACAGGCATTATCATGAATTCTGAAGACTTATTACATGAGGCCTGCTAAACATTTCACCAAGCACTTACCATCATATACATAATGATTGCCATACTTTTCTTTGAACTCATTCTCTGACAAACCACAAATTTTCACACTAAATCTGTTACAGCAGGATTTATTTCAAAGTATAACAATACCAGAACTCAGATTAATATCTCTAATTTTGATTTCATGTTTATTGCTACTTTCCTTCAAATATGATCCATGCCGATAATGAGCAGGAGAGGAGAGAGAGCATATACCATTGCTTAGCAGCTGATTTCATGTTAAACTATTTTCCTGTTCCTCTTTCATTTCCAACTGCTGAATTGAACTTAAATATAGATCATGCATTGCCCAATATCCCATTTACCCCATATATAACATTTTGATTACTTAACTATTTATCTTAAAGTAAAAAATTTGATCCCTCACAATGCATATTTGACCCTAATCCAAGCCAATTGTCAGATGCCAGGACAACTCTCTCTAAATTTTCTCTTCTATAATTTTCCTTAGCTGTTTCTCAAGGGTCAAAGCTGTATAACTGAGAGGAGACCTCCACATGGCCTTTAAAGGAATGCGGAGAACCGACCAGGGCTTCTGACCAAATGTCTAATCCTCAACTTCTCGTGGTGCACCCCCTGTTGGGTATCTACCAGGATACTGAATGAATGAGGATGGGCTGGCAATTTGGGATTTAGTCGACCAAATTGTATTCCTATTGGTTAAACCAAAATACAAAATGATAGTACAACATGACAAAATTTCATGCCACCTGGGGCATCACCCAGTTAAACAAGGTCCCCGTTGTTTTCACCAGGGAACCAGGGTGAACAGCGAAAAGTCAGCTACTGGAACAAAACTGAAAACACACCCCAACTTAACATCGATAGAGTTAAAGATCGGTACTATCAACATAAGAAGCCCGAATGGAAAAGAAATGGAGCTAGCAGAGGAATTAAATAAGTACCAGATCGACATAATAGGGGTGACCGAAAAAAAAAAAAAGAGACAAAAACTGGCGAGATCTTTCTGAGCAATAAATACAAAATGTTATATTCAGGAAATGACAATCAAGGAAAAGAAGGAGTAGCCATAGTATTCAACACAAAATACGAGGCTAATCTTCGTGATTGGCAGGCAGTCTCAAGTAGAGTGATGTGGGCAAATATCAGAATGGGGAATTGGACAATGAGACTTATTTGTGCCTATGGTCCCACAGAATGGTCCCACAGTCTACCTTAGTAGAAGTGGAGGAATTTTTTGAGGCTCTAGAGAAAGCTACTGACACAATGAAAAAGGAAAAGTTGATCCTTGGGGATCTAAACAGCAGAGGAGGAAGTGATTGTCAGACATACAAAAATGTTTTGGGAAAATTTGGAGAAAAGAGCAAAGCTAATAATAATGGCAAATACCTGTTGGATTTCTGCTCAGGACACTACTGGTTATTACTAACATCATGTTCCAACATAAAAATGTGCAAAAATTCACATGGAGATGTTATTGTTGATAGTGATATTTTCTCCCTGGTGCAGGACACCAGAGTGTACAGAGGATTTGAAATTGGAAGTGATCACTATTTAGTCTTGAGCAGGATAAAATTGAATTTCGTATTGAAAAGAATGACATGTAAGAAAGTTTTAAAGCGAATAAAAATTGAGCAGCTATCAGATGTGAACTGTAGACTAAAATACACAAATATTATTCATGAAAAAAAATGAAAGAGTTTGAGAACAGGAACCAAACCTTGGAGATTCAGTGCAAGCCTTGAAGAAAACCCTGATTGATTCAGCTAGAAAGGCATGTGGTGAAGTTGTCTACAAGGATAGAAAAATTAGAACTCTATGGTGGACACAGGAAGTTAAAGAGGCAGTGAAGAAAAAGAAGAAAGCATATCAAAAGTTCCTGGCAAATAAGTCAGCTTGTGCTCTTAGAGAATACAGATACAAATGTAAGAAAACTAAACACTGTGTAAAACTAGCTAAACAAAAGTCATGGAAGGACTTTGGCAAGAAGATGGAAAATAAATATCAAGAAGGTGGCAAAATATTCTGGAGGTTGTTGAAGAAGCTTAGGAATGGAGGAAAGAGTGCTGTAAAAGGAGATACAGATGATAAAGGTGAAATGAAAACGGGAGAAAAAAATATCCTTGAAGTATGGAGTAATTACTTTGAAAATTTGCTAAATGAAACAAGCAGTGATAACAGCACAAAAAAAAAAAAAAAAAAAGACCAGGCATGCAGTCAGGAATACATATCAATATTTGAAGTAGAAAAAAACCATCAGAGGCTTGAAATGTGGAAAGACAGCAGGAGTAGTTGATATTCAACCAGAAATGCTGAAGTATGGTGGTATAAAAGTCTTACGGTGGCTGCACTGCATAGTTCAGAATGCCTGGACAGAGGAACGAATTCCCGATGATTGGAGTAGAGCTCTCATAGTACCGATATATAAAAAGGGAAATAAACTGAATGTGAGAATTACATTCAGTTTATTTCTATATATCCCTATTGAGTATTCCTGGTAAGATATATGCAAGTATACTTGAGAAACGGTTGAGAAGAATTGTTGAAGAAAAGCTTGGTGAAGAACAAGCTGGATTCAGGTCAAATAGAGGCTGTCAGGATCAAAACTTCACTTTATGACAAATAGTGGAGAAATCATGGGAATATAACAAAGATCTGTATTTAAGTTTTGTCGATTTGGAAAAGGCATATGAGAAGGTGCCAAGAGAGAAGCTATTGAATACGCTACAGTTATATGGTGTCAATGGGGCATTATATCAAGTAGTACTTAGTCTTTATTTGAGTTGTAAGTCAGCAATTAGAATTCAAGGAAGTACAGGGAGATGGTTTAATGTTAAATCTGGTGTGAGACAAGGATGTACATTATCCTCTCTGTTATTCATTATCTATATGGATCACATTACGAAGGAAAGTGGTATTAAAAATGATATCAAAATTGGAGATGTTAATGTCAGCTCTTTGCTTTATGCGGACGATGTTATACTTCTATATAAATCCGCTACAAGTCTGCAAGATTCTCTGACTAAATTGAATAACTGTTGTAATAGATATGGTATGAAGGTCAGCAATAAAAAGACAATGAAAATAGGCAGAGTCATTGAAAATGTCAACTATGTGAATGGAGAACCTGTGGAACAAGTAAAACATTTCAGCTACTTAGGCACGATTTTTAGTGAAGATGGTAAATTAAATATGGAAATAGACAACAGAATCAATAAAGCTGGTATGGTAGGAAGTCAATTGAATAAATTCATATGGAATAAGAGAGAAATTAGTCGGAACAGTAAATTAGCTATACAAGGCAGTGCTCAAACTAGTTTTAACTTATGGATCTGAGAGCTGGGTCAGAAGTAAAACACTTGACCAAAGACTAGACAGCAGATATGAGAGTCCTGAGAAAGATTATAGGCATGAACAGATGGCATCAATGGCAATATCATATTAAAAACGAGGATATTAGGGAAGAACATAACATTGTCAACATCCAGGAATGTGTGTTAGCAGAGCTAATCTCAGGTGGTACGGTCACTTAAACAGAATGGGCAAAGAAAGATTAGCAAAACAAGTGTTCTCTGCCAGTTGGCAGCAAAATGACCCAGAGGAAGACCAAGATATAATTGGATTGATACCGTACAAAGTGCCTTAGACGATAGAAATATAAGATCTGGTAATGTTGGAGTCTTGACAAGTAACAGACTGATTTGGAGGAAAATTGTAGATAGGAAGTTAGTAATGATGTAAATTTTTCATGTAGTACTATCATATCCTGTACATCCCTTGAGAGTACATGGCAGGAATTTGATGATGATGATGTTTCTGAAGAATACTTGTAAAAATCATAACTAGAAACAATCAGTAGAGAAATGCCTCTGTAATTTTCACATTAAGTTTTATAAATGGATGATTTGACATTCTGACTAGAGCTGAATTATGCAGCACAGCCAAAACTTTTATACCTGCATAGATGAATATCTACTCCAGCTGCCATTCCACATTTCAAGTTTTTGATAGCACTTTCTACCTCAAGTATTGATAAGAACCCCTCTTGCATTCTTCTTGAATATTTTCTACAAGTGTTAACAGCTGGTATTTGATGTTGTGCCTTTTCAAATACTTTAAATTTCTACAACTTTTTAATTACTTATGGTAATTAAGTCTGACGTGTAGAAAGAGCTAATGAGCGATTTCCAAATATCACAAAGGATCATTCCTTGGTTCCTCTTGAATGTACCTTGTGAATGAATGACCAAAGTATCCAAAGGATGATTCTGTGTGATATTTGGAAATCACTCAGATCTTTTTTGCCAGACTTTAAATTTTCAGTCAATTATCTTGCACAGATCACTGAACAATAACTAACCTGTGCCAGCTTCCACATTTCAACTTACAGTGTAAAGGTTACTACATGTTCTGTATTTTAGTGATGTTATAGTTCGTGTTAGCCTATCATTATATTTTTTGTTCATCCTGACCCAGAAACAGCCACAAGTATCTGTGGTGAAACTAATTGGTTTTCATTTTTATATTATTAGTGCCACATAAATCCAATGTATTTCTCTTTCAGTTAGGTCAGACTCATCAAATCCTATCTCAGCAAATAAACTCTGAGCAAAGCTGCAAGGTATGAGTTTGTTCAAATGCAAACTCACAGCAGTCCCCCCCCCCCACACACACACTTAGGAAAACAGATGATAATGAGTAGTCCTAATTTATGTGGCTGACATCCTACACACAGTCACCACCATGATGGTCTTATACACAAACAACACTGCAATAATGATCTGCTCTCTCTGACACAAACCAGCAACTGAAAAATACAAAAAGAAATCTTAGAACTAGAATGCTGGTTCAAAAAATAAATGGCAAATGAATATCAATGCAGGCAAAAGCACAGCAGCTGTATTCCCAAGAAGATGAGCATCCTTCGAGTGGTCATATTTGATCACTTGAAGAATGATCCCCAAACCCATGGACAATACATACCCCAAATTTAGGAAATTTTAGACATGTAGTCCACTGTTGTTAGCAGCATTTTTTTTTTTTTTGCTTGCATTACATCTTGTATAAAGGCTACCCTTTATACAAGATGAGCATTCCTTCTATAGTTCTCTTATCTATTAAACAACTAAAAACAATACTGCAATAGTCAATACATTGCATCCAAGTACCACAATGTTTATCCCAGGTGTTTATTTTTTTTAAGCTCCTTATATCAGCCATCTCTAGGGAAGTGTTTACCAAAGTGTGGTATGTGTATCCCTTCTTCTTCTGGTTCCCATCTGCCATACGGCCGCGGGAGGGTAGCTATATGCTACCATTCTAGGGAGAGATGATTATGAGCAAGGTGGTTTCCCGTTGCCTTCCTTGCCGTAAGTATTTATGACTGTAACCTGTGTGTTCACGGGGCCGGTTTGCCTGCTTGCAGGATGAAAAACCCCAGATAAACTGGCGGAAAAAACCCTGCTGCCCACGCCCAAGACCGGCTAACTTGGCTATGGCTGAGGAAGATCCTTAAGCTCCTCACGTTGTAGACGGGAATCGAACCTAGGACACTCCTTCCCCAGGCATATGGTTGCGAAGCGCAAAGCCACTAGGCTAACCGCGCGGACTGTGTATCCCTAAGAGTACGCAAAAGGTCTTTTAAGGGTATATACTTTTTTTTTTTTAATTTGGATTATTTTTTTTACTTTTATATTTTTGTTGCCTTAATTGTATAATAACTAAAAAATCTAAAGGAAGTTTTAAACAATCCATCTCTTGGTATGTATCAACTGTTCTCTGTTATGAGATTTAACTAAATTAACTTCTCAATAGAAACAGATTCATTCTTTATCCTCAAATACATACAAATATCCTGAAATGCCATAGATAGTATACATTCAAAGAATGGCTCAAAAATAGACAGAGATTGTAAATATAGACTGTCAGAAAAATTCTAGCATCTATACAATGGTGTTCACAAAAATGGAATCTTCTGGAATTCTAATAAATTTGTATTAAATTTTTTGAACTATAATCTTACAATATAGAAGCTCCAGTTTTAAATAAAGAATTTAATTATGCCATCATTCCAAGACACATCCCCAAAGTAGACATTATGACTAATTATTATTAGACTCTTATTTAAAAAATTCGATGCATTTTGTAGATAATGTTTCAAACATTCAAATTTCCCCATCAGATATAGTTTTGTTATTTACCAACATCTCATCATCAAATTCCTGCCATGTACCCTCAAGGGATGTACAGGATATGATAGTACTACATGAAAAATTTACATCATTACTAACTTCCTATCTAAAATTTTCCCCCAAATCAGTCTGCTACTTGTCAAGACTCCAACATTACCAGATCTTATATTTCTATCGTCTAAGGCACTTTGTACCTATATCTTGGTCTTCCACCTATATCTTGGTCTTCCTCTGGGTCATTTTGCTGCCAACTGGCAGAGAACACTTGTTTTGCTAATCTCTCTTTGCCGATTCTGTTTAAGTGACCATACCACCTGAGATTAGCTCTGCTAACACATTCCTGGATATTGACAATGTCAAGTTCTTCCCTAATATCCTCGTTTTTAATATGATATTGCCATTGATGCCATCTGTTCACGACTATAATCTTTCTCAGGACTCTCATATCTGCTGTCTAGTCTTTGGTCAAGTGTATTACTTCTGACCCAGCTCTCAGATCCATAAGTTAAAACTAGTTTGAGCACTGTCTTGTATACAGCTAATTTACTGTTCCGACAATTTCTCTATTATTCCATATGAATTTATTCAATTGACTTCCTACCATACCAGCTTTGTTGATTCTGTTGTCTATTTAAATATTTAATTTACCATCTTCACTAAAAATCGTGCCTAAGTAGCTGAAATGTTTTACTTGTTCCACAGGTTCTCCATTCACATAGTTGACATTTTCAATGATTCTGCCTATTTTCATTGTCTTTTTATTGCTGACCTTCATACCATATCTATTACAACAGTTATTCAATTTAGTCAGAGAATCTTGCAGACTTGTAGCGGATTTATATAGAAGTATAACATCGTCCGCATAAAGCAAAGAGCTGACATTAACATCTCCAATTTTGATATCATGTTTAATACCACTTTCCTTCATAATGTGATCCACATAGATAATGAATAACAGAGAGGATAATGTACATCCTTGTCTCATACCAGATTTAACATTAAACCATCTTCCTGTACTTCCTTGAATTCTAACTGCTGACTTACAACTCAAATAAAGACTAAGTACTGCTTGATATAATGCCCAATTGACACCATATAACTGTAGCGTATTCAATAGCTTCTCTCTTGGCACCTTCTCATATGCCTTTTCCAAATCGACAAAACTTAAATACAGATCTTTGCTATATTCCCATGATTTCTCCACTATTTGTCATAAAGTGAAGATTTGATCCTGACAGCCTCTATTTGACCTGAATCCAGCTTGTTCTTCGCCAAGCTTTTCTTCCACAATTCTTCTCAACCGTTTCTGAAGTATACTTTCATATATCTTACCAGGAACACTCAGTAGGGATATACCTCTTAATTCTCACATTCAGTTTTATTTCCCTTTTTATATATGGGTACTATGAGAGCTCTACTCCAATCATCGGGAATTCGTCCCTCTGTCTAGACATTCTGAACTATGCAGTGCAGCCATTGTAAGACTTTTATACCACCATACTTCAGCATTTCTGGTCGAATATCATCTACTCCTGCTGTCTTTCCACATTTCAAGCCTCTGATGGCTTTTTCTACTTCAAATATGGATATGTATTCCTGACTGCATGCCTGGTCAGTGTTTTTTTTATCATTGTGCTGTCATCACTGCTTGTTTCATTTAGCAAATTTTCAAAGTAATTACTCCATACTTCAAGGATATCTTTTTCTCCCGGTTTCATGTCACCTTTATCATCTCTAACTCCTTTTACAGCACTCTTTCCTCCATCCCTAAGCTTCTTCAACAACCTCCAGAATATTTTACCAACTTCTTGATATTTATTTTCTATGTTCTTGCCAAAGTCCTCCCATGACTTTTGTTTAGCTAGTTTTACACAGTGTTTAGCATTCTGACATTTGTCTCTGTATTCTCCAAGAGCACAAGCTGACTTATTTGCCAGAAACTTTTGATATGCTTTCTTCTTTTTCTTCACTGCCTCTTTAACTTCCTGTGTCCACCATGGAGTTCTGTTTCTATCCCTGCAGATAACCTCAACATATGCCTCTCTGGCTGAATCAATCAGGGTTTTCTTCAAGGCTTGCCAATGAATTTCCAAGTTTTGGTTCCTGTTCTCAAACTCTTTCATTTTTTCTTCAATAATCTTTCTGTATTTTAGTCTACAGTTCACATATGAGAGCTGCTCAATTTTTATTCACTTTAAAACTTTCTTACATATCATTCTTTTCGATATGAAATTCAATTTTATCCAGCTCAAGACTAAATAGTGATCACTTCCAATTTAAAATCCTCTGTACATTCTGGTGTCCTGCACCAGGCAGAAAACATCACTATCAACAATATCATAGTCAATGAGACTTTTCTTATTCCTTGCCTCTTCCCTCTCCATGTGAATTTGTGCACATTTTTATGTTGGAACATGGTGTTAGTAATAACCAGTCCATGTTCTGAGCAGAAATCCAACAGATTATTATTAGCTTTGCTCTTTTCTCCAAATCCAAATTTTCCCAAAACATTTTTGTACGTCTGACAATCACTTCCTACTGTGCTATTTAGATCCCCATCATGGACCAACTTTTCCTTTTTCATTGTGTCAGTAGCTTTCTCTAGAGCCTCAAAAAATTCCTCCACTTCTACCTTAGTAGAACATTCTGTGGGACCATAGGCACAAATAAGTCTCATTGATATTTGCCCAAATCACTCTACTTGATACTGCCTGCCATTCAAGAAGATGAGCCTCGTATTTTGTGTTGAATACTATATCTACTTCTTCTTTTCCTTGATTGTCATTTCCTGAATATAACATTTTGTGTTTATTGCTCAGAAAGATCTCACTAGTTTTTGTCTTTTTTTTTTTCAGTCACCCCTATAATGTCAATCTGGTACTTATCTAATTCCTCCGCTAGCTCCATTTCTTTGCCATTCAGGCTTCTTATGTTGATAGTACCGATCTTTAACTCTGGTGATGTTGAGTTGGGGTGTGTTTTCAGATTTGTTCCAGTAGCCGACTTTTCACTGTTCACCCTGGTTCCCTGGCGAAAACAACGGGGGCCTTGTTTAACTGGGCGACGCCCCAGCTGGCATGAAAATTTGTCATGTTAAACCAAAATACAAAATGATGGTACAACCAATAGGAATACAATTTGGTCGGCTAAATCCCAAATTGCCAAGCTCATCCTTGTTCGTTCAGTATCCAGGTAGATACCCAACAGGGTGCACCACGAGAAGGTGAGGATTGGACATTAGGTCAGAAGTCCCCTGGTCAGTTCTCCGCATTCCTTTAAAAGCTATATGGAGGTCTCCTCTCAGTTATACAGCTTTGACCCTTAATCTATGTTCAAGAATCAATAGATATACTTCATAACTTATTTCCTCTGGGCATCATGTCTCTTTCAAGATTGCCAAAAATCTTAATTCTTCACTTGGAAAGGAAAATTTTACTAGAGATATGGTCTTGCAATGAGCTGACTTCTATCACCAACTTATACATCAAAAATTCTGAACAATCAGCTACAGCTCGGGCAACCTTAAAACAACATATATGGTGGAGATATGTGGATAACATCTTTATGATCTGGAAACACACCCACAAAGACATGAATGATTTTATATATTTTCTGAATAATTGACATCTGAAAATAAAATTCACATTAGAAGCAGGAAAGAACCATTCCTAGACATCCTTTTCAACAAAAACATTACTGGATGATTATCATCAGAAATCTACATATAGGAAAGAAACTCGCGCGCGCGCACACGCACACACACGCACTTGCCTGTGTGAGTTTCTTTCCTATATAGAGGAAAGAAACTCACACAGGGAGGTGTACCTACAAGCAAGCTCATTCCATTACCCACAACAAAAATTAGGTATAATCAAACCTTGACAATAGAGCTTTAAACATACTGAAAAATGATGAAATCAAATAAAAACAAAAACTTCAAATCCTATTTAATCAGTTTCTCCAAATTGGATACTCGAAATATATTATATTTATAAATATATATTATAATTTATTATAATATATATTTATATAACAAATTATAATTTAATATTATAAATTGCTATTTATAATGTTAAAAAAATAAATACCTTTATTATTATTTGTGTTTGAATGAAATATCACAACTTCTTCTCCTATATTGACTTTGCTTGGGAAAGTCTAAAATTTTAAAATTACTAAACTTTTACAGGGATATGCATGTATTGAAAGTTTGAGAAACACTACTCTAGGGTAATAATGTCCTTCTCCCAAGTATATTACTAATTTTTATGCTCACAACCCTAGTAAATCCAATGCTTGACTTCCTGCTCTCAACTCTTTAATAATTTTTTTTTCTTCTAAATGGCAAAGTAACTGTTGATTTAATTAAAAAGAGTGTGTGATATAAAAATTGCTTGCCATTTTTTTGGTGATATTACTGCATGCCATGAACCTTGAGGTTTGAAATTTTGAAAACTGTTACTCTTTTAAGAGTAACAATGAAAAAGTATTTTGCATGAAAGGGAGAAAAGAAAAGGAATGATGAAAAGAATGTCCAATTATAATCATAAATTTAGAATCATATGCAGTAATTGCAAACAAACTTTACATTTCCCTCTAAAATTAGTAACTTAAGATTTTATAATAATAAACCATATTTATTTTTACATAAGATGACAGAAAAATTGGGTTTAAATAGGTCAGAGATTTTGATACAAACTATTAGCTTACTAGTTTCGCCATGTTAACTGGTGGCTTCTTCTGGGCCAGATAAATCTACACAACAGTTTAAAAACAAAAACGAGCTTAAGTTACGAATTAATATATAACTGAAAGATGAAAAAATATCAAATATATGCAAAATATCAAATTCATAGAAACTGTTACACATTTATGTAATAGTTTCTATGAATTTGATATTTTTTCATCTTTCAGTTATGTATTAATTCGTAACTTAAGCTCATTTTTGTTTTTAAGCTGTTATGTGTAGATTTATCTGGCCCAGAAGAAGCCAACAGTTAATGTGGTGAAACTAGTAGGCTAATAGTTTGTATCAAAATCTCCAACCTATTACACTCAATTTTTCTGTCATCTTATGTAATATATAGTGGTCGAAAAAAAAAAAACATTTATCATATTCATTTTTATTATAAAATAATAAATAAAACTATTTACCAGAAGTGCCATGTTCTTGTACTGTTGAAGAAAATACAGAATGATCTGAATCTAGGAAAAAAAAAAAAAGCAAAATAATTAACACTGATGTCAAAAATGATAAATTGATATGCACAGTGAATGCTGTAATTTAAGGTTAATTTGTTTTACAAGTTAGCTAACTAAGAGGTCTTGATTTAGTCATTGAAAAATATACTGCTTGACAAATTAATTTTTTTTTTTGTTCTTCAGTGTGAGCCAAAGAACAATAAGAGAAATTTTTATTACAAATCTTTCTACATTACAGATCCTTCTAAACATGCAGTCGAATTACTGTAGTAGATTAAAAAACACTATTGGGATGTGTGAATGTACGCATGTGTATATGATTTAATATGATTGAAGATAACAATTTTCTAAGCTTTTGAAATTAAAGACAAACATTAAAATTTATGTTAGGCAGATGAAGTAAAGGCTTCAGCACTTTCTTGGAATAAATGTTCAAATTCAAAAGTGCACTTCTGCAAAAGTTTGGTATTATCTCATTGGATCCTAGCTAGTCTTGTCAATGCCATGTTGAGCCAAACCAATTTATGAAGCTTGATAAGCTAAGTATGGCTCGTGTTCTGAAATGCATTTTTACGATCATCCCATTTGACCAAAATAAAGGCAAATTGCAAGAACATAGAATGTGGTAAACCAGGCAACAGCAATCGTGACAATTTGCTTTTGGAGAAGGTAAGATATTATGGATTTGAAGATGATGGAATTTCTTTTACCACATGTTCAGAGATCTCTTTAATATTAGGGATAGGAATTCTGTGGACTTTTTCTTCCCTTGGAGGATGTCAAGGGGAAATGTCAATGATTTTAGGTGTAATTCTTAGGTATAACCATTAAATATGGTCATATGTGTGATAGTTTCCAATTCCTGTTGAAGAGATACTTCAGAGGAGCAAATTTTAAGTGCTACCAAGGATTTTATAATTAATTCCATATTTTTGAGAAGGATGGTGTGCGTATAAAAGTTGAAAGTGATCCATCAGATTCTCGTCTAAGGTGTAATCAAAGATATTTCTTCTGAAGATTCTTTCTCAAAAGTAAATTTGATTTGAGGATATAAATTATTAATTTCAGCTAGAAGGGATCTCCAATTCAATGCTACTCCAAAAAAGCAAAAATGTCATCTGCATATCATGGCCAAAGAGAAGGCTTAGGACGGAGAGTTAAGATTTTTTTTTTCAATGTGTTCTAAATAAAAAATTGATCAAATTCAGTATGAAAATAGATGAAGCAATGGTTTGAACATGTTTAAACATATCTAGATCTGTTTTACAAATGGATTACTGAAACAAAAGCAAGTCTCTAAATCTCTCCCCTTTTGAATTTATTATTTTTCATTTAAACGTTAGCAGCTGTAAAATAAGAGTGAATCACTTATGTGTGTTTTGTTTACAAGTGTTGAGTAATGACACAACAACCAGTGTTTCAAGGGAAAGCTGCATACTTTTACTTTGAGCATGAGCAATGGACTCCTCAATCTTGCTTATGTTAAAGTTTACCTGACTCAATGGCCTCAAGGAAAAGGCTAATCTATGACTTTCAGAATGCCAATGACTTGGAGAGAACAAAAACATCATGTAGCAGATTTTATTTCTATTAAACTCATTCATCAGAATTCATTAAAATCTGGATTTTTTTTTTTTAATGATAAACTGACTGAATAGAGAAATCAAGCAATCTTGTTAAAGTCTGAATTTATCTAAACAATAATCTGAACTGCTTGAATTTTGTTGTTATTAATGGAACTTATTAACTAAAATAATAAAAATTTCTGCTTTTAAGAGGGAGAAAGGAAAGCCTAGTTTCATACTTTTTTGTAACAAAGAATGGAATGTCAAAGTCTCAATAAAACAGAAACCTGAAAATCTTTTAGAAATGCCAATAAGCTTCTTGAAAACAATAAAGCTAAAAATAATAAACTAGTTCATAACTTACAACAAAATACCATAAGATGAGGGATCAGGATTATCACCTGAAGATTTATATCCTCCATTCTAATTTAAACTTCTTTCTTGAAAACCTTGGTGAAGTAAGAGGTGTGTGTGCACACCTCTTACTTCACCAAGTAAGAGGTGTGCACACACACCTCTTACTTGGTGTGGAGGTGGGGGGGGGGGCAGAAGACAGTTCTACCAGGATAATAGAGATCATGGTAATAGAGCAATAATGTAATATTATCATAAGAGATAGGAATGGTTTATTCAGAGAGACACATATAACAGTGACTGCAAGAAGAAATGAAGTATTTATATTGTTCTAATTTTTTATGTATTTTTTTTTAAAAAGTCTTATTTATTATAAATATAGTGAAATATGCAAGTGCTTGAATTTTAATTGTTTATATTCATTTCACAATATTTTTCTAATAGTTTTTTTTCAAGACCTGTGGAAGTGGCATTTGCATCCAAATGCCTGTTAGGCCACCCAAACATGTTCTAAGTTCTATTCTAGTTGCTAACTAGAGTAACTTTTTTAACCCTTTCTTTAACCAGTTCCTGAGTTAGTCAATCTTCAGCACAGACAAGCAGGTTTTTCTAATGGAACCTCAGGTTTTCCATCCCATAAACTCAAGAAAATCGACCAGAGAATCTACACTATTTCAGACAATAACATAATATGTTAGTAACCACAATATGGCAGCATTCTCTGCCATCTCTTCACAAGATGATGCTCAAAATTAGCGATAGTCTTGGGCATACCATCTACATTCAGTAAAGTTATTCTTTCATTTACTTGCAGCATAATGATAGAATTATTTTGGGTTGTCTTTAACTTGCAAACTAGTTTTTCATACCCAGACTTAGCTTTCCATGCAATTATTTATAATTCTTCTGGCTTGCCTGCTCCTTACAATTCCTATAACTGACATATCCTTATGTCCTTATACAAATAGTATTTCTTTCATATTATCTTTTTCTTGAAAATCTCTTGTTTAATAAGATTGTACATCTATTTTGCTCTTACCCTATTTATTCTTTGAACTCCTCATACACTGGCAATATCCTTCCTATCTAATAACCAAAGCATAGGACATAACTCGGCATATTCTGAAGCTGGTCATATTTCCTGCTTTGTAGTTCAGCATGTAACCTTTTCTAATCTTTAGAGGTACCTGTGGCATAGTATATATATTAATAGAACACGTAAAGACCACAGTAATAACTTTTAATTAATAAAGGAACAAATATTTCGTACTAAAATTTACAGTACATCTTCAGTGTCATACAAACAGTTAAAAGAATGGAATACAAAGTACGGAACAGGTGGATCATCAAATAAAATTGTTGCTGCATGCTAGGAGAATAAATACTAAACTTATTAAATAATCCTTTAAAGATAATTAATTTTTATTGCTGGTTGCATAAAATAAAAGTCTCACAGATTTTTGAGAGAGAGAGAGAGTCATTTTGATTTAAATTCGGCCGATTTAAAATAGCTTCACAACTTTCTTTAAAAAGGTGTTCGTATTTGAACCTGCATCTATGGAGGAGAAGAGCTTTATCCCACTGGATATTATGAGTAGTGTCAATGTTGTGTTGTGCAAGACCAGACTTATGAGGTTTCATGTATTCAATATAATATTGATGTTCCTTAATTCTTTTTTCCACAGAATGGCCTGTCCAAAATAAGATACACTGCATTCACACATTATTTGGTAAATGCCAGCCAAGGATAGAAGAGACAGTTTATCTTTTGTAGATAGCAATAAAGAAAATATTTTGTTGATAGGAATATATGTGGGAATCAGATGATACTTCTTCAAAATTCTGCCTATCAGTTCTGAGATGCCTGAAATGTAAGGAATTGGAACTCTGCAGTCTGTCGAAGAAACCTGAGGTATTGGAACATAGGAGTCAATTATCTGCTGGATTTGATTGGGGTAGTAATCATTTGATTATATTAACTTTTTTATAGTGGAAAGTTCATGTTGTAAAATTACTGGAGAGGAGCACACTTTATGTGCCCTATTAATTAAGGATTTGATAATGCCAACTTTTTGAGATGTGTGATGAGCAGACTTTTGATGAATATATGTGCCAGTAAATGTAGGTTTTCGATAAACACTTGTAGATAAAGTACTAGAAGATGTACGTGTAAGGAGGATGTCCAAGAATGGTAAACTACCAGAATTTTCTTTTTCCATGGTGAATTGAATACGTGGGTGAAAGCTATTTATCTGTTGTAGAAATGTGGAAAGTTCTTCTTCAGAATGTGGCTAAATAGCAAAAACATAGTATCTTAGAAATGTTTCAAAAAATAGTTTGCCAAAGGCGGAGAAAGAGGGCTACCCATAGCAGTACCTTCAACTTGTTTGTAGATCTTGTTTTTCCAACTGAAATAGCCTGAGTGAATAAACGAATTTGAAAATCTTGGCAATATCTGAAGGGTAATCCTCATATAGTAATTCAACAGTGTCAGCTAGTGGGATATTGGTAAAAAGAGAAACAATATCAAAACTGACTAATAACTCAGACTCTTTGATTTGAATATCCTTCATTTTCTCAAGAAAATCTGTCAAATTTTTTATGTATGATCTGAAGTGTCCAGTAAGAGCAGTTAAGGAACGTGATAAGACTTTTGCAATTTGATAAGTAGGAGAATCAATACAATTCACGATAGATCTTATTGGATAGCCTTCTTTACGTATTTTTGGGAGGCCAAATAAGTGAAGAGTTCTTCCAAAATAAGTATGTAGTTTATTCACGTAATTAGGATCCCAACTGATAACTTCATCAAGTAACTTATTTAATTGTTTAATTTGTCAATTTGTAGGATTATGACTGATTTCTTGGTAAGTGGAGGTATCTTCTAAAAGGCTGGATACTTTTCTCTCATAGTCAGTCTTACCCATGATCACAATGGGTAGCTTTTCCCTTATCGGCTTTTGAAATAGATAAATCTTTATTTTTTCTTAAAGAAGTTAGCCCATTGATTTCAGCATTAGATAGGTTACATGGAGGCAATTTGCTTTTAAAAAGAGAAGTCGCAACTTCAAATCGTAGTTTGTTAGCATCTTCGCTAGAAAGTCCTGACAGATTACGTTCTATATTATGTAAAAAATCAAGATATGGAATGCGTTTAGGTATAAGTGCAAAATCAAGGCCTCTAGATAAAGCACTAGTTTCAGCGCAGATAATTGGCATCCAGAAATATTTACAATCCATTTATTCATAGAAGTGTTGTCAGAGGTAAAGTTTTTCTTTTGGTTGTGATATAAAGAATTATATTTTTGCATAAGTTTGTAAGAATTTCTTTCATTAGGAATGGGCCAAAGATTGTTCTGACAATTGAAGAACAATATCTAATAATTCGTCATCAAGAACAACTGAAATTTTTTCTTCGAGATCCAAAATAGATTTAATATTAGAAGCTAATTCTTTTTTAGTTGTCCGAAGCTGGTTCCGTATTAAGGAAAAACTTGCATGAATGTAAATAGCAGGGACTCCAGGAGACCGAATTGTTTCTTTAAATCTAGCAAACGTAGGAATAACTTTCGTATCATGGTATTTTTTTAGAAAGGCAATCCTTGCCCAAAGCTTACCATGTAAAACCGATAACTTTCCTAATTTTCTTGGTTGTTTAGTAAATTCTTCTCTGTGAAGGACGATGATGCTTCTTCTCTCCAATAATCTTACAACATCAACTTTCCACTATAAAAAAATTAATAGAATCAAATAGTTACTACCCCAATCAAATCCAGCAGATAATTGAGTCCTATGTTCCAATACCTCAGGTTTCTTCAACAGACTGCAGAGTTCCAATTCCTTACATTTCAGGCATCTCAGAACTGATAGGCAGCATTTTGAAGAAGTATCATCTGATTTCCATGTATATTCCTATCAACAAAATATCTTCTTTATTGCCATCTACAAAAGATAAACTGTCATCTCTATCCTTGGCTGGCATTTACCAAATAACGTGTGAATGCAATGTATCTTATTTTGGACTGTGGAAAAAAGAATTAAGGAACATCAATATTATATTGAATACATGAAACCTCATAAGTCTGGTCTTGCACAACACAACATTGACACTACTCATAATATAATATCCAGTGGGATAAAGCTCTTTTCCTCCATAGATGCAGGTTCAAATACGAACGCCTTTTTAAAGAAAGTTGTGAAGCTATTTTACATCGGCCGAATTTAAATCGAAATGACTCTCTCTCTCTCTCAAAAATCTGGCAGACTTTTATTTTATGCAACCAGCAATAAAAATTAATTATCTTTAAAGGATTATTTAATAATTTTTAGTATTTATTCTCCTAGCACGCAGCAACAATTTTATGTGGTGATCCACTGACTGTTCTGTATTTTGTATTCCATTCTTTTAACTGTTTGTACATACTGTAAATTTCAGTACGAAATATTTGTACCTTTATTAATTAAAAGTTATTACTGTGGTCTTTACGTGTTCTATTAATAAATGTAACCTTTTCGAATAGAACAGCCATAAACTTAGCCACTTTCCAAGTCAGTGAAACAAGATCACTGTCATCAACTGGAGGCAGAACAGTCATGTCTTTAACTGAAACTTCCTCTGACTATAATCAGATCTAACACTTTTTTCCCTCAAATTCCTTCTGTCACAAGCTGGTTGAGGAAGTTGTTTTACAACAGTTAAATAAATTTAGTTTCATTCTTCTCATGAGATTTCACCACTTCCCAATCAATATTTGGATAATTAACGTCACCCATTTTGATCATTTGTTTCATACTCATATTTATTTAGCAATGAGCTTCATCATCATCACTAGCAACTGATCCACTAAGTCTGTAAGAACATTCTGGTGCAAGGAGGAGTCTAACTCCACCTTGCACCATATGCTATCAAACTCACTGTAACAAGAAAACATTATTACTAGTATTTTAGTCACAGCTTTGTGCCCTAAATGGGCTCAAAGCATCCAATAACATTAGCAGCATGCCCCTACCTCTCCTATTGTGTCTATCCTTCCTAAAAATACTGTACCCCTTTTTACACTCGATATCCGTTAGTATATCTGCTTTCAGACAGCTGGGTCTCACTAACATATTCACCAAAGCAAAAAAAAAAACCTCTACTGCTTTGTTTCTGATGCTGCTCATATTTGTATGCATAATAAGTTACCTGTACTTTTAGGTGAACAACTCATAGATCTTTATTCTTATCTCATGCCTTATTTATGCAGATATTCTTGCACATGCTTAAAATATCTGAATCAGACAAAACAATCATTCTTTCTTCATAATCATTTGCATGAAAATGCTCATTCCTCCCATAATTATCTACTTTCCTGACTCTGTGTGTTAGGTCCAATACCAATTAATAATTTTTCCAGACTCCTGATACTGAACACATTTGAGTGTAAACTATCCCTCTTATATAAATCCAATCTTCCCTCAAATTCCACCCACACATCCAAAAACTCACTTCCATTTATTCCTTGTACGCAGCCTACACATCAAATCATTTGCAATCATAGTACTTCTTAATTCATTTCTATCATATTTAGATTATCAGTAATACCTAGATATGAAAGAACAACCTCCCCCTTTTAAAAGAAATTTTTAAACAGAACAGAAAGTTTAATTTGCTTTTTGTTATGTTCTACTCTTCAGTTCTTTGTGACATACAATACCCTTGGATTCAAAATCCTAATTTAGGATTATATAAAGTAGTTAGCATTTAAGCCTATTAAATCACTTTGCAGTATATAAAAAAGTATATTACCATATTTTAACTATACTCTGGAGTTGAGATAAATATCTGGAACTAAATTCAATTCAGAGTATTTTGGCAGTTTTTCAACTAAATAAATCTTTATCAGAACAATAATTAAATGCTGAAGAGAGCTATATGCAGCAATGATATATATGAAATTATGTAATTTATAGTTTACTTGGGTGGACATTAATTAACAGAGAAAATATGATCCAAACAAAGATGATGTCAGTGTCTTTTGATAATAAAAAAAATTTAAATGGAAAATATGAATTAATTGAAAGTTCTGACAATATTTGAATATAAATGAATGCTTATTTTGGAATCTTAAAACAGTAAGGTGTATTTGAGAAAAAAAATTACACCTCATAAACTTACCTATCACAGATTTGTTGGTAATACTCTCTGAAGTAGTTGTAGTCCTACTATCTGTAAGGTTAATCATTACAAGAGTAGATGTAGTGACAGTGACAGAGGGAGGAGGCGTTGTTGTAATTGCTGTATCTTGTGTAACAATCGTAGAGGGATCATCAGTAGTAACAGATGCATTATTGTCACAAAATGGAACAGGGATAGTGACGTCATGGATTAAGGGAAAATGAAGTGGAGTAAGCATTGTAAGAATATTATCTCCCCCATTAGCTAGAAGTTCAGCTCTCAGTCCTAGTTTAATAGCATTTTTCATCTGTTCCAGATGAAGTTCTCCTTGTATATGGCCAGGAGAAATATTAAATTGAGGTCCTTAAAAAATGTAAAAAAGACAATTATAATATTTCCTATTTATAATGATATTCCATTATGAACTTAATGCAGTGCTCAATGTAAAAATCAATTTTATATATATGTGAGATTTCGCAATGAAATCTTAATAAAACAACAGCCCTTTGATTGGAAAGATCTCAGGTGGAAATCAATCAAGGATGCGAGAAACTGGCATAACAAAAAACATTTACATTTATGAAGCCAATTGGCCTACTAGATTAATAGAAGATTAGATATATAATTTAGATACAATTAGATTCTTCAGTATACACAGTATACAGCTGAGGCTGCTTGAAATTCACTGTTATAGAATAACATGATACACGCTGCATGTTTAGAATTCTATAAAATATTTTAAACTACTTAAAATGTTGAATTATAGTTAAAAGTAAACTATTATTTCTAACAGAAATAAAGAATATAATCAAACTATATAAAAGTAGTACGTATGTCATCACATTCATTGCCAGCTATCAAACAAAAATTTAATAGAGAGAAAAGTTTAAAATAAATAACAGATTATACAGTATTTTCAATAGTTCTCATTTAACTTATAAAAATGGATGATGAAAAATCAAAAAAAAAAAAAAAAAAATCTTACTTTGTCTTATTGTGCACACGAATGACTACAAAACCTAGAGCACGTCAGTGCTGTTGTGTGTATGATCAAGTGGTTAAGGAAAAAGAAGGACTTTCTACAAGAAGGAAGCTATTAATATGTTTCTTGAACAGTTGAAGTTGTAGTCCATGGGGAAAACAGTGTAAAGAATGCTGTTTCAGAGAACAAAGGCAAAGGTAGATAGAATGAAAGAGGACAATCAGAAGTTTGTTTGGCAGGTTTGAAGCTGGAGTGTGAATGCGCTGACAAGCAATTTATGTTTTTATAAGCATAAAAGAAAGTGGAAATGGCTAGTTGAACAGAATAGAGTCTCCATGAAAATAACTAAAAGGCATAAAGAAAAAAGAGAACATTTATGAGAAAGGGAATAGAGTGAGTTTGGAAGAGAAGTATTATTTAAGGTTTTTGGTCCACCATCCCAAATATAAGAAAATGTTCTACATTTGGAAGAATTTGGGATCTCTACAGAATAGCAGCTGTACAAACAAGAAGAATCCTGAGCATATAAGCATTATGAAGGCCAAGGAGGAAAATGTAATATGCTTGTGCCAGTAAAGGCTAGAGTTGTAAGTCAGCCTAAAAAATAAATCACATCTTGTCTAAAGTTCTGGGTATTATTATCAAAAAATAAGAGCGAAAAAAGGGATTAGATTTTTTTTTTTTTTTTGTAAGAAAGAGGACAGGGCTGTTTTGACAGCACCCAAGTTAATGGAACGCCTAGTGATTAAATGTGGAATGTTTGGTCATAAGGTTTATTAAATGAAGAGAAAAGGAGTGTATAATGGCAGATTTCAGTACTGGAAACCCATTCATTCATTCTTTGTATCAGCTGGACAAAAAAAAATAAATAAAATAATACAGCATTTACTGTAGTTATTTTTCTTCATACTGTTACTAGCCAGCTGAAGCAAGTGAGAGAAGGGTAAGGTCATTTATGTTTAAGAGGAAGAGTATGCAGAAAAGTGCAGAACCATAGAATGATTTGAATAAGCTGGGCTCAGTTCAATGTTAGCAGAAGTCAAGTTATGCAGTTTGGTGTAATGAGATATCCAATGTCATATTATATTGGTAGGATTATGTAAGCAGAAACTGACCAGGCTAGGGATTTTGCAGTTTTAGTGAATAGGAAGTTGAAATTCAGGGGCCATATAGAAATAATTGCAAATGCTGAAACAAATACTGACATATAACAATAAGGATGTCATTTTTTCTCTTTACAAGGCTTTGATATGACCTATTGTGCACAGATCTGGTCTCCTGGTGATACAGATATGGTGAAGAGGGTACAAAGGAGTGTGTTAAAGATGATATCGGAAATGTAGAATATGAAGAGAGATTGAGAATTTGTAGACTGCAGACACTAACAAACAAGAGAAATAAGGGGTGATATGATAAAGACCTACAATCTTCTGGAAGGGTACCAGTAGATGGAATATTTTATTTGGAGGGTAGGAAGAGGATGAGAGGGCATCCATGAAAGTTGAGAATGAATGCAGTCAAGAAAGGATTGACATCAAGAAGAATACTTCTCCCAAAGAGCAGTGTTTGACCTGAAAGGTTAGCCTTTAGAGGTGGTGTGAATAAATTTAAGGGAAGGTATGACATGTGGTGTGAATGATATGTGGCCTGAATATCCCTTGTAATATTATGATTTCAGTCATTTCATTAAATGTGAGGTGTGCTATATGTATTCGTTCAATTATATAGATAAATTATGGATAAGTAAGGTCCATAGAAGGAGGATGTGTGTGAATAAGGACTTGATGAGTGCTAATGTGTTAATAACCGAAAGTGTTAGTAGCAAAGATAGAAAAGAGGAACAGTGCAAAAGAGCAGTGGAAAAAATGGTAAAAAAAAGTTTGAAAAAGAGAATGAATGGTATGATAAACTTAACAATCGATAATAAGAAGGACAGAAGTGATATGAATGTAGTGGAAGTTAAAAAAAAAACTTAGTGCAGTTAAAGGTAAGGTGGTGAGCAGCGTTGACTGTGAACAAGCATGTATGGCTGACAACAAAATTTAGAGTGTGAATGAGAGTGAAAATGTGATGCAAGATTTGAAAGTTGAGTTGGTTAAGATGAGGCAAGATATGAAATGGATGTGGAATGAAGTTAAGAGAATTCGAGATAGGTATGGAAGAGTGAAAATGATGAAAACGAATAATATTGGTATCAAAGAGGTAATGAAAGACTAGCGAGTGGCATTGTATGGTAATTCGATTATTAGAGGTGTGCTGGACAAGAGGATGCACAAGGATTGTTTTCCTGGAGGTAGAATGAATAGAGTGATTGAGGAACTAGATATGAGAAGCAAGCAAGCAAGCAAAAGAGTTGGTAGTTGTAATAGGGACAAATGACTTGACTGGGAATAAAGAACATGTCAGATTGGATATCAGGAGGTTGTTGAGATAGATAAAAGATAATAGTGTGATAGGAAAGGTAGTAAGCACGTTGCCCAGGTATGACAGTAGTAAAATGGGGTGGAGAGCAAAGATTATGAATGATATGTTAGCAGAAATGTGTGAGGAGAAAGGAGTGCAATTTGTTAATGTGCGGAATAAGTTTGAAGGATGAAGCGAGCTGTATAAGAGTAATGGATTACATTTGAGTGGTTTTGGTGCGAGTTACTTGGAGAGACTGCTGCTGGGAGGTAGAGAAGTGAGTGCAGAGAATGAATATGATCAAGTAGGAAGTGATGTGGAAGAATGGGAGAGTAAGAAAGAAGAGATTGAAGAAGTGAGTGGCATGGGTATAGAGAATGAGAGAACCGGTGTGCAAGACAGACAGGGAAACGGGGAGGTTCAGGGTGGACAAGGGAACATAGCATGAGAAAGGTTGATGAAGGCTGGTGATTATGAGGAGCTCAGGAGACAGCTTGCAGGTGCGGCATGGAATGAGAAATAAGCTGGAAAGGAGATTAATGCAGCTTGGGGGATATTCAAGAACTGTCTAGTAGAAGCGATGTCTAAATGCATTCCAAGGTTCAGAAGGTTAAATAAGGTAGGTGTGAAATGGATGAATGAAGAGATTAAGCATGTGATACAGAAGAAAAAGGCATTATGGAGGCAGCATAAGAGGAGTGGTAATAATCAATTCCATGATTTACAAAGAACAAGCAAGGAGGGCAACTTGGTAAGGGTAGAAAATTGATGTATGAGCAGCAGTTAGCTAATGAAGCCAAAAAGAATCCCAGGGAGTTCTTTCAATATGTAGCAAGCAAAAAATAAAATATGATTATGGAAGGATGACATTAATTGGAAAAAACGGTATAAGAACAACTGTTGCAGAAGATATAGTGGAGATACTTAATAAGCAGTTCATAAAGATCTTT
Source organism: Typopeltis vanoorti (assembly GCF_054136105.1). Classification (NCBI taxonomy): domain Eukaryota; kingdom Metazoa; phylum Arthropoda; class Arachnida; order Uropygi; family Thelyphonidae; genus Typopeltis; species Typopeltis vanoorti. The sequence goes on along the minus strand of NC_143572.1, from coordinate 46,414,598 downwards.
CATTCTTGTGAATGTGACATCACAGAGAGTTTGAGAACAGTTGATGATGAGGAGGAGAGACTGACTGTGAGCAAGAGATACATGGGGAATTGAGTAAACTCGATGTTAATAAGGTTGTGGGATATGATAATATATCACCACGTATTTTGAAGAAATGTGTCAAGGAGTTGCCATCTGCCTTCACATATATTTTTAATATGAGTCTTGCATTTGGTCAAATTCCAAAGGAGTGGAAGGGGGGCAAGATTGTGTTTCTTCATAAGGGAGGTGATAGAACTCAAGCATCGAATTATTGGCTTATCTGTGTGTCAGATGTTGTGGCTAAGGTGTTGGAGAGGCTGGTGAGAACCAGGATCCAGAATTGGGTTGACAACAATGGTATTATCTTTGATGGACAGCATGGATTTGTTAAAGGGAAGTCATGTTTTACAATAAGGTGACAGTTTCATTGGAAAGAGGAAAGGGATGCACAGTAGTATACTTAGATTATGCAAAGTCTTTTGACAGATTACCTGCATGATAAGTTGATAGTCAAACTAGAGTAGATGGAGTTGGATATTAGATTAGTGCATTGGATTGGAGACTGGCTATCTGATAGGTATCGGCAAGTTGTGTATGGGCAAGCAATATCTCAGAAGAGGAAAATCGCTAGTGGTGTGCCTCAGGGGTCTACTTTAGGGCCATTGCTATTTAACCTGTATGTTAATGATATTGGGGAAGATTTGAATGGGGATATTCAGTTGTTTGCAGATGATGCAAAGTTGGGACGAACTATGAGGAGTAGAGAAAATGTTGTGGCCTTACAAGAAAATTTGAATAGATTGAAGGCTAAAAAACGGCCTCGCCTACTCCCTATACGGGAACAAAAAGGCATTAGCTGATTTAAAAAAAAATTTTTTTTTTTTGAGTGGGGGATAGGCTCAATGTTGCAAAATGTAAAATTTGAGAAACAAATATAGGATGTAGAATTTACGCTTGATGGGGATATATTGTTGGAGGTAGAGGAAATAAGAGATCTTGGGGTGATAGCAGATAAGGATCTGAAATTTAGGGGACACACTGTCAAAACCGTGAGGACATCGAATTCTGGGAATGATGCAGAAGACACTGTAGAAGTAAGATTCTTGTTCCATTGTATAAAGCTCTGATTAGGCAACACATGGACTACTGTGCACAAATTTGGTCACCTGGTTTTCAAAAAGATGAAGAGATGTTGAAAAGAGTCCAGAAGTGAGTAACTGACTGACTAAGGTAGTTTCTGATCTCTGGAATGTCGGATATGAGAAAGGTTGAGAAGATGCAATCTACAGAGTCTAGTGGATAGGAGGAAGAGGGGTAATATGATAGAGACATACAAGTTAGTAAAGGATTGTTATAGGATCAATGTTGAAGAAGTTTTACTGAAAACAGTGGGAGATCAGCGGAGAACCAGAAGTCATCTCTGGAAGCTGTATAAGGAGGGTGTGAATAGGGGAGTAAGAAGCAGGTTTTTTGCATGCAGCATTGTGAATGATTGGAATGCCTTGCCTGACAGGGTGGTATCTGAAGAGAATAGGAGTGTGTTTAAGGCACAGTATGATGAATTGTGTGTATGACAAAAGGACCTCCTAGATGAGTCTTTGATCCCATGGGGGTCTTAGGGTGGTAATAATAAAAATAATAATATCATTATCTAATGAAAAAAAAAAGAGCTGGAAAACTGCTTAATCACTAGACAATTTCTAATAAGAGATATCAATTCATTTATTTAGTACAGTTTTGAAATGAATTTTAACTTATGGATCTGAGAGTTTGGTTAGAAATCAAATAGCATTTCTATGTAGACCTCACATGAGTTGCAAGACTATATCCTATCAGTGCCATGTAGACAAGAATAAGAAAGATAGCATCTAGTGTAATGATGTGTTTCTTGGAAAGCCGAAGACTGCAATCTTTGTTATAAAAAAAAATGTGAAGAAAGCAGTTCCAAAGAACAGAAAGAGAGATGGAATTAAAGGTGAGGGGGGGGGATATGAAATTGGATAAACAAATATTATTATTATTATTATTTGACACTTCCAGGGAGTCCTAAGACTCATCGAGGGAGGGCACCTACTCTATAACTCTCTGTCTCCACCACTCAACCTCATCCAGAAACTGCCTCATCTACACCAACTCCATCTACTGTCCACCATCACCACTATTATTTTCACAGACAATCACAAACATCCATGCCCACGGTGGGATTCGAACCCGTAGCCTTCTGGCTGGAGAGCGGATACGCTAATCACTCAGCCAACCAGGCCGGCATATGAACCAGCAGATGTTCATGTTCTTTCTAAGCTCAAAGAAAAGTGGAAGAAGAGGAATAATGGCAAACAGTTCAGAAACATTGAAATATCTATAAAAGATGAATAAGGCAGAACCAGAATATCTATGAGAAAATGACAAGAGAAAGGGCACTGATTACCCTCTTCTGGATAGCAAGCATTTTAGGTATTATTTTAATATTATTAATTTTTAAATAATTTTAATAATATTTAAAATAACTAACAAATAATGCAACTGACATCTAGGGTTTATAAACTACAGGTTTTTCAAAAGAATGCTGGTATTTCAAATGCAATAATTTATTGAAGAAAGAAAAATTAAGATACGGTGACAAACACTGTGAATGATAGTTTTTTTTTATATAGTGAAACCTGTGGGTTAACATAACTATAGAATAACATGTATGTCACAGTAAATAACTTTTTTATTATATAAATATTTTGTCTTATATATCATAAGACATAATCAGTACAACTAATGAACAACAATAGGAATTGAATTCAAAAAAACAGTAGTGCGCATGTCCAAATTGGAATCCCTCTACATATACAGTCGCGTGTTCATGGATTAAAAACTACTGAGCTGAAATTAAAATTACTTAAATTAAATTAAAATATTGCAGATAAATTAATAAATAAATGTATCTTTGAACATCAAGACCACATCTGCCTTATCAAACCTCACAAATCTGGCCTTGCACAACATGGAATCGAAAATGCTAGCCACAGGATCCAATGGCAAAATGCCAAGTTACTACATAGATCCTCACATATAAACATGAACAGTTATATAAAGAAAGTGCTGAAGCCTTACTTCGTAGACCTAATCTTAATCGAAATGACTGTCTCACTATTCCAAAAGTTTGGGAAACTGTTATCTTCAATTGTATTATTATTATTATTACACCCTCCACTGAGTCGACAGACTCATTTTGGGAAGTTCATTCAACTGACAACATATTTATTAAACAGCATCTTAAAATCCTTCCCTAACACTTACTTGCATTAACAACACATTCTGGTAATGCATTCCATTCACTGACAATTCTCCATGTAAAAAATCTACTCCTCACATCCCTCTTTGCCACACTTTTACATAACTTCAGGAATGACCTCTGGTTCTTCCCCTCCCACCTTCTATACTTTTTATAATCCCCCTCTGGATTAATCTGATAAAATCCTCTCACTAACTTAAATGTCTCTATCATATCACTTCTCTTCCTTCTATCCACCAAACACTGAAATCCACATTTCTTCAACCTCTCTCTCTCCAGAGCCAGTATTCCAAACTCCTGATATTGTCTTAGTCACTCGGCTCTGTACCCTCTCCAATGTCTCTCCACATCACATTGAAAACAGGTGACCAGATCTGAGTCCAAGTGCGATCTGACCAGCACCTTATACAGTGGTACAACCACTTCCTTATCCTTACATGTTAGAGTACTTCTTATCATAGCAGCACTACGATGTGCAGCCTTTGCAACACTAGCAATATATTCTCTAAACTTGAGTCTAATGTCAACCATCACATCACTTCTGAATCTCTAATCTCATCCACTTCCTGCAGTACAGCACCATCGATATAGTACACATCCTTATATTTCTGCACTCCAAAATGCAACACCTTACACTTATTGATATTAAAACTACAACCCCACTCTTTTGTCCAAGTAAAAAGCCTATTCAAATCTTCCTGAAGGGATTTAACATCAGCAGTGCTACTTATAATTCTTCTCAACTTTGCATAATCAGCAAATAACTGAAGATCCCCAGTCAGTCCACATGATATATCGTTTTTGAAAACAAGTTAAACAGCAGGGGGCCAAAGAACAGAAGCCTGAAGCGGTGTCGTTCAGAGAGCCAATCTCTGATCCATCCAACCAATATACTATCTATTCCCATCCTCTGAAGCTTGTACACCAACTTATCATATGGTAATCTATCAAATGCTATGCTTTTGCAAAGTCTAAGAATATCACTGCATATGACACACTTGTATATCCCTTATCTAACACACTTGTCACCTTATCATAAAATGTGAATAAATTACTAAAACAGGACTTACCCTTTACAAATCCATGATGACCATCATAAAGAATGTCCATCAACCCAATTTTCTATTCCTTACCGATCTCTCCAACACCTTGACCACAACTGCAGTTATACAGACTGGCTTATAGTTGGAGACTTCTGTCAGAACCATTCTAATGGAGTGGTACTATTTTGCCTTCTCTCAACTCCTTAGGAACCCTACCCACTGCAAGACTTTCACATTAAATAACCACGTCAAAGGCATAGCCAACTGTACATTCCTTAAGGATACATGGTGATATGTCATCCATTCTCACATCTTACCAAACCAACATCTGATGCAACTCTGTTTCTTTCACTTCCAATTCTCCTAATACATGTCTCTCTTCTATATATTGCACCACATCATTTACACCAGTATGATATATGGTGATAAAATGCCCATTCAATAATTCCACTATATTCTTTGCAACTGTTATTCTGCCATGACTATCCACCAGTGTCAAACCTGCCATAGCTATTCTTTCTCTTGCTTACAATAGAGCAGAAAATTCCCTTGAGTTAACCTTGACCTGACCAGTCAATCCCTCATACTGCACCTTTTCTTCCTTTACCATGCTCATCACCTTTCTAGCCTGCACTTTATCTCTTCATGGATCTGATCACCACCAACTGTCGTGTACCTCCTCCATAACATTTTATTTTCAAGCACAGCTTGCTTGATTTCACTGTTCATCCATTTCACTCCTACTCTATTTACTCGTTTAACCTTTGGTATTCGACAATTTATCTGCTATGTTTTAATTTAAGTAATTTTGATTACAGCCCAGGGTGCTTAAGGGTCAAAGCTGTATAACTGAGAGGACACCTCCACATAGCCTTTAAAGGAATGCGGAGAACCGACCAGGGCTTCTGACCTAATGTCCAATCCTCATCTTCTCATGATGCACCCTATTGGGTATCTACCTGGATACTCAATGAACGAGAATGGACTGGCAATTTGGGATTTAGCTGACCAAATTGTATTCTTATTGGCTTAAACCAATATACAAAATGATGGTACAACATGAGAAAATTTCATGCCAGCTGGGCATCGCCCGGTTAAACAAAGCCCCCATTGTTTTCGCCAGGGAACCAGGGCGAACAGCGAAAAGTCAGCTACTGGAACAAATCTGAAAGCACACCCCCACTCGACATCACCAGAGTTAAAGATCGGTACTAACATAAGAGGCCTGAATGGCAAAGAAATGGAGCTAGCTGAGGAATTGCATAAGTACCAGATCGACATAATAGGGGTGACTGCAACAAAAAAGACAAAAACTGGTGAGATCTTTCTGAGCAATAAACACAAAATGTTACATTCAGGCAATGACAATCAAGGAAAAGAAGGGATAGCCATAGTATTCAACATTAAATATGAGTCTCATCTTCTTGAATGGCAGGCAGTGTCAAGTAGAGTGATTTGGGCAAATATCAGAATGGGGAACTGGACAATGAGACTTATTTGTGCCTATGGTCCCACAGAAGGCTCTACTAAGGTAGAAGTCGAGGAATTTTTTGAGACTCTAGAGAAAGCTACTGACACAATGAAAAAGGAAAAGTTGGTCCTTGTTGGGTATCTAAATAGCAGAGTAGGAAGTGATTGTCAGACATACAAAAATGTCTTGGGAAAATTTGGAGAAAAGAGCAAAGCTAATAATAATGGCAAATACCTGTTGGATTTCTGCTCAGGACACGGACTGGTTATTACTAACACCATGTTCCAACATAAAAATGTGCACAAATTCACATGGAGAGAAGAGGCAGGAATAAGAAAAGTCTCATTGACTGTTTGAAAACAGTGATGTTTTCTCCCTAGTGTAGGACACCAGAGTGTACAGAGGATTTGAAATTGGAAGCGATCACTATTTAGTCTTGAGCAGGATAAAATTGAATTTCATATTGAAAAGAATAACATGTAAGAAAGTTTTAAAGCGAATAAAAGTTGAGCAGCTCTCAGATGTGAACTGTAGACTAAAATTCACAAATATTATTGAAGAAAAAATGAAAGAGTTTGAGAACAAGAACCAAACCTTGGAGATTCAGTGGCAAACCTTGAAGAAAACCCTGATTGATTCAGCCAGAGAAGCATGTGGTGAGGTTGTCTGCAAGGATAGAAAAACCAGAACTCCATGGTGGACAGAGGAAGTTAAAGAGACAGTGAAGGAAAAGAAGAAAGCATATCAAAAGTTACTGTCAAATAAGTCACCTTGTGCTCTTAGAGAATACAGAGACAAATGTAAGAAAGCAAAATACTGTGTAAAACTAGCTAAGCAAAAGTCATGGGAGGACTTTAGCAAGAACAGAGAAAATAAATATCAGGAAGGTAGTAAGATATTCTGGAGGTTGTTGAAGAAGCTTAGAAATGGAGGAAAGAGTGCTGTAAAAGGAGTTAGAGATGATAAAGGTGTGAAAACATTAGAAAAAGATGTCCTTGAAGTATGGAGTAATTACTTCAAAAAATTGCTAAATGAAACAAGCAGTGATAGCACAGTAGTAAAAAACACTCAACAGGCATACAGTCAGGAATACATATCCATGCTTGAAGTAGAAAAAGCCATCAAAGGCTTGAAATGTGGAAAGGCAGCATGAGTAGATGATATTCGACCAGAAATGCTGAAGTATGGTAGTATAAAAGTCTTACAGTGGCTGCACTGCATAGTTCAGAAAGCCTGGACAGAGGGACAAATTCCCAATGATTGGAGTAGAGCTCTCATAGTACCCATACATAAAAAGGGAAATAAAATTGAATGTGAGAATTACAGAGGTATTTCCCTACTGAGTGTTCCTGGCAAGATCTATGCAAGTATACTTGAGAAACGGTTGAGAAGAATTGTGGAAGAAAAGCTTGGTGAAGAACAAACTGGATTCAGGCCAAATAGAGGCTGTCAGGATCAGATCTTCACTTTATGACAATTAGTTCAGAAATCATGGGAATATAACAAAGATCTGTATTTAAGTTTTGTCAATCTGGAAAAGGCATATGACAAGGTGCCAAGAGAGAAGCTATTCAATACACTACAGTTATATGGTGTCAATGGAACATTATATCAAGCAATACTTAGTCTTTGAGTTGCAAGTCAGCAGTTAGAATTAAAAGAAGTACAGGAAGATGGTTTAATGTTAAATCTGGTGTGAGACAAGGATGTACACTATCCCCTCTGTTATTCATTATCTATATGGATCACATTATGAAGGAAAGTGGTATTAAACATGATATCAGAATCAGAGATGTTAATGTCAGCTCTTTGCTTTATGTGGACAATGTTATACTTCTAAATAATTCCGCTACAAGTTTGCAAGATTCCCTGACTAAACTGAATAACTGTTGTAATAGATACAATGAAAATAGGTAGAATCATTGAAAATGTCAACTGTGTTTTGAATGGGGAACCTGTGGAACAAGTAAAACATTTCAGCTACTTAGGCACGATTTTTAATGAAGATGGTAAATTAAATATATCATTGTAGGAAGTCAATTGAATAAATTCATATTGAATAAGAGAGAAATTAGTCAGAACACTAAATTAGCTGTATACAAGTGTTCAAACCAGTTTTAACTTATGGATCTGAGGGCTGGGTCAGAAGTAAAACACTTGACCAAAGACTAGAGACCACATATATGAGAGTCCTGAGAAAGATTAGAGGCATGAACAGATGGCATCAATGGCAATATCATATTAAAGATGAGGATATTAGGAAAGAACTTGACATTGTCAGCATCCAGGAATGAGTTAGTAGAACTAATCTCAGGTGGTATGGTCACTTGAACAGAATGGCGAGGAAAGATTAACAAAACAAGTGTTCTCTGCCAAGTTAGCAGGAAAATGACCCAGAGGAAGACCAAGATATAGGTGTATTGATACGGTACAAAGTGCTTTAGATGATAGAAATATAAGATCTGATAATGATGTTGGAGTCTTGACAAGTTACAGACCGATTTGGAGGAAAACTGTAGATAGGAAGTTAGTAATGAGGTAAATTTTTCATGAAGTACTATCATATTCTGTACACCCCTTGAGGGTACATGTCAGGAATTTGATGATGATGATGATGATTTCAGCCCAGTAGTTTTTAATCCACGAACACGTGACTATATATGTAGAGGAATTCCGATTTTTTGAATTCAATTCTTATTGTTGTTCGTTAGTTGTACTGACAATGTCATATGATACATAAGACAAAATATTTACATAACAAAACAGTTATTTACTGTGGCATACGTGTTGTTCTATAGTTATTATGAATGATAGTTTAGCCAAAATTCTCACTGCACATAATTGCTGACACTCATATTTTGTCAACAACAGCACTGGGCTTTTTTCTTTTCTTTTCATTTTTTGTTTAGAACAGGATGGGCATGTGTGCAAAGAAAATGTCTTGAACATCCATCTTAGGTTAAGCAGTTAACAATCTAGTTTGAAAAATATTTTCATTTAAAATAACACTTTTCTGTGAAATCCTGTATTAAAGACCAATTATTTCTCTATGACTGTTTTCAGCACAAATGAGGGAACAGGTAGTTGGTAAAGATGATAATCAATATTTATTAGAATATGCAATTGATTTTTTAAAATAAGAAACTAAATCAATTGTACTTTTTTTTTTCATGTGATACTTATCTGCTGAGGGCTCTTAGCCTATAGCGCACACACGCGCACGCACACAGACTAATAGTCTTTATGTACTACGGGCTAACATATAGCAAGGTTTCTGGATTAGAGGCTAAACTCCCTCGATAAACCAAACATGGAACCTTTTCACTCTGCTTATCGGAGGACTGAAGTCCTCCGATAAGCAGAGTGAAGGTCACACACACTGGGCAATAAATTCGTCTACAACTTAAAGACATTTACAAATATCGATGCCCACAGTAGGATTGGAATCCACAGCCTATTTGTTAGAAGCCAAGTATGCTAACTACTTAACCAACCCAGGCTAGCAACCTAATTTCAACTTTAATCTATTTTACCTAATTAATCAATAAACTGCATTTTGAAAACATTTCTGATTTTATTAAAAATGTTCTAATAAAATAAATTACAATATCTGCAAAATACAATTCAAGGTCCTGATCAAATCTCTTTTCAGTAGATGTAGTTTGCAATGAGGCACTGGAAATTTTTCACATTTATTCAGCAATTTACTTACATGTACCAATTTTACTTACCTGGAATATCAAACTTATTTCCATGAACAAAACTCTGTTTCCAGTTATGTATTCCAAGTTGTGGGATGTTTGCGAATAACTCAACGGATACTGGACTAGCACATGGATTTACATGCATTCCAGCAGAGAAACTATATATCTAGAACATAGAAAAATTCATTTTAAAACTGTATGAAGTCACCAGCATAATTGTTAAAAAATTTTATGTAACCTTTCCTCTTTTCAGAAGATAAAATTTTTCAAATTTTCCCACTAACTACTCACTGAAAGAAATTTCTGTTAGTGGAGATGTGTTTTCAATCAATGCTCATTTCAATGACTCACAAAGATAAGAAAAATAAGTGGATGAAGTAATCTTAATTAAATCACGTGAATGTTCTCTAGCTGTATCATTAAAAGTGATTAAATAAGGAATATATTAGTAACCGCCATATTCAATTCTAGTCTTTAAGAGTTAGTGGTTGATATTAATATAATATTATTTATATGGTGTTCACATTTAACCTACTATAATATTTTGCAAACTTCTTATTATCAGACTATCAAAGCAGGATCTGTAATGTCAGCTACTAAATATTTTTGATAGTAACCAATGGAGAAAGAGGCACTCTGTAGAATAATGAAGGTGCTGAAGTTTCTGCATTTCAATTTTCAGTGAGGCAGGTTGATGGGAAGCCTAAGTAAATAATTTGGAGTTAGGTCTGATTGCCTAATTGGGTGAAAATTTTAATCTTTGCATTTACACTCTGTAAACATCAGAAAGAAATGTTCAAATTTCTCCTGCTTAAACTAGACCTCCTAGTATAATTTTTTCCCACTCAATTGCTGCACAAAACAACCATAATACCTTATCATCGCTCACAATACCATGAACAGTCCACACCTCCTCTAGTATTTCATCAGAAATCAAAAGAATCTTGAAATAACTCGAACATCAAGAAATCTTCTGGTGTTGATGGTATCCCTACAACTGCACTTCAGAATTTCTATGTTCTATTTCCCTTCATTCAGCATCCTGAATGAAGCCTGCATTCAGCCTATTCCAAAAAAGCCATCATACTCTTGATCCACTGTAGTCACTTCAGTTTTTCAAAAACTGCAGAGCAGATTATCAATAGCGAACTTCTTTATCACTTGTAAGATCAACAGATAATAAGTAACCAACAATATGTATTCTAGCACTCTTGATCAACAGCCATCACCATCCATCTTTGGATATAAGCTATGAAAAGGCTTGAAGAAACTTGTGTGGCCATTTTTGACATTTCCCAGAAATTTGACATCTGCTCACCAAATTACCATCTGATGATCTGCCTTCTATCCTTTGCCAATTGGATCACCAGCTTTTTCTTTGGTCATTCCACTATGTGTCAATAGATGGCTTTGTCTTCTAAGAAAGATATGCTTTTACTTATTTTCTTTGACCTATAGACAAATGCCTTCTCCCACTGACCTCAAATCATACCCATAGTTTGGGTGATGAAGGCACACTCCATTCCTCTTCTTCATTTGAATAACATGAAATCTCAAAATTTTTTTATAACTAAAGCATTAAAGTCTGATTTCTTGATATTCTTCAGTGGAGAGAGGATAAACCTGTGAACTTCAATGTTACCAAAACATAGATCTATTTTATTTCTCACAAAAGATCTATCATTTGATTTCCTCTTACTCTGATAATACCAAGATCTCCATAAAAGATCTCCCCACCCCCCCATCTACTAGTGCTAACTTACACCTCTATCCTTTCTTGGTACAAATGCATCACAACCTCTTCCACTTCCAAAAATCTTTGAAGGTGAAAAATGCCATCCTATTCCAGTTATAAAACTATTGCTTACACAACAGCTAATCTACATTAATGCCAATCTGTCCAACCTTGGAATACTGTCAGATAGGGGCGGTGTACCAAAAACATCTGGAAGAACACTTTATGCTATCCAGAAAGGGCATACTATCCAGTTAACTGATGACCTCCTCTTACACATCCCTCTTTCTATTCTAGGACCTGTTTTTGACTTATTCCTCTTCTACAGAGAGGAACAATGTTCCCCTGAACTGGCCATGACCATACCTCCACTTTCTTCTAAGAATGTAAGAACATGAGCAGCTTAAAGCCCACCACAAGCTACTTGCATTCCACAAACCTCTGTTGTTTTTTTTTAAGCAGATTCCCTCACTATCTTCTCCAAAGACTATGCCTAGAGCTTCAAGAAAACTTTTCTCTTAATATTTTGACCACGCATGGCATGGATTTATTATTATAGTAACCCCCCATGGAGTCAACAGACATTCATTTGCCATAAGTTTTACAACTTTTCATGTATGGAATGATATAAAGAAATAAATACATAAAAAATTCAAATAGCTAACCATTTCTCATTCTTTATCAACCATTGTGATAAAGATCTTTTGTTGTCCAGATCACAATAATCAAGACTTTTCTTACTGGAAAGAAATTTCAATGGCAGTTCACTGTATGGTTTGAAGAATGTAGTGGTATAACTGTCAGTCGTGTGCAGCAAATACCATGCAATAAACATTTGAATCCTCTAATGTAATACAAAATTAAAGTCTCAGTTCCTTTCCTCTATCATTACATAGGAAAACAATTGCCACAATGTGAATCAGAAAATGATGAAAGCTAAGACCAAAAGAAGAAGGAAGACAAGCTTGTGTTGTGAAAATAATAATAATAAAAATGCATATTATGACAAAAGTGTTATAAGGTCATTGTGTCAAAACTAGTTGAAATTTCTCTGCGGTTTTTTTTTTTTGGATTGTTAAAGAATAAAACCTACTGATATATGTTTTTTTTAAAGATTGTAATTGTATATAATGATATTAACAATCTGATAGTTTGCATGACAAAACGGGTTTGAATTTGCCAGTAATTGGATGAATGCTAATGTGTTCATATAATTACAAAATCAGCTACTTCTAAAAGCAATTATTAAATTTCTGTTGTGATAACTATGAAGAGCACTCAGAGACAAGTAACTAAAGCAATATTAGGAATCTAGAATGTTGGTTTATGAGATTCAGGAAACATAAACCGCTTTATACCGTTCATGTGCCTGCCGGCACATGAACGGTATAAAGCGCAGGCCAGAAGGGTGACGAGTGTGGTAAGAAAAGCAAAAAAGGATTACGAAAGAACATTGCCATGCAGGCTAAAGAGAATCCTAAACAGTTTTTTAGATATGTAGCAAGTAAAAGGAAAAATGTACATGGCAGATTGATTTTAAAGAATGCCGATGGTAGAGAGATAACTGAATCAGTTGAGATAGTTGAGTTACTGAGTGAGCACTTTGCAAAAGTATATCATCCAGGTGGTGACATTGCAGAAATGAATAAACCAGTAGATTATATGGGAATTGTGGTTAATGAAGTGGAGGTGAGTAGTCTATTGCATAACCTCAATGTCAATACATCTGTGGGATTGGATGGTATACCAGCTCGTGTTGTACGAGAAGCAGCTAAAGAATTGTCAGTACCCTTGACCATTTTGTTTAATTTGAGTCTCCGGTCTGGGTTAGTCCCGAGCGGGTGGAAAGAGGGGAAAATAGTTCCACTGCATAAAGGTGGTTCCAAGACTGCTGTTGTAAATTACCGACCGATTAGCATATCAGGAATCATTGTCAAGGTCTTAGAGAAATTAGTCAAGAAAAGAATACAGGATTGGATAGATGAAAATGGGATATTGTATGGGGGACAACATGGTTTTGTGAAGGGTAGATCATGCCTCAGTAACTTGCTCACGTTTTATAACACAGTGATGGCTGAACTGGATAGGGGTAATGGGTTTACAGTGATACTACTGGACCTTGCCAAGGCCTTTGATAGGATACCACATGGAACCCTAATCAGTAAACTGGAGCAGATGGGTATAGATATAGGGTTGGTGAGATGGATAAGAGGGTGGTTGAAGGAGAGATATCAAAGAGTGGTTTATTCAGGAGTGGAGTCTAAAAGACGTCTTGTGACTAGTGGAGTGCCACAGGGCTCTGTTCTTGGACCACTGCTTTTCAATTTGTTCATCAATGATATTGGAAAGGATCTGAGAGGAAGTGTTCACTTGTTTGCTGATGATGCAAAGTTGGGTAGAGCAATTGTGAGTGCACAAGATGTCAAAATTTTACAGGATGATTTGGATAGTTTGGAGGACTGGGCTAGGAAAAATGGATGTCAATTTAATGTGGCAAAGTGTAAGGTTATGCACTTTGGGGTGAAAAGAATAGCAGCAGTATATCGCATTGGTGGAATCATACTCCAGGAGATTGATGAGGCCAGGGATTTGGGAGTGTTGGTGGATAGGGAGTTGAAGTTTAGGGGGCACATTGCAAAAGTAACTAAAACAGCTCACCAAATCACTTGGCTTCTGAAAAATACTTTAACATGCAGAGACGAGCAAGTTGTTGTTCCTCTGTATCGAGCCTTGATAAGACCCCATCTGGACTTCTGTGCCCAGCTATGGGCACCAGGGTTTCTTCGTGATGGGGAGGAAGTGGAGAGGGTCCAGAGACGAGTGACCAAGATGATAGCAGGTCTGTGGAATGAACCTTATGAGAATTGGTTGAAGATTTGTGGGTTGCAGAAATTGGACGATAGGCGAAGGAGAGGTGATATGACTGAGACATTCAAATTACTGAAGGGTTTTTATAAGATTGATCCAGAAGATATTTTTGAAAATATGACTGGTGGTGGGAGGACTAGGGGCCATGCATGGAAGCTGGGCAAGAGCGTGGTTGACAAGGGTGTTAGAGCTAGGTTCTTTACTTGGAGAGTGGTAAATTGAGTGGAATAAGCTTCCAGAGTCTGTTGTGGGTGCTACGACCGTGAATGAGTTCAAGGCAAGGTATGATAGATACTGTGTGAATGTTGAATAGTTGTTCTTGACATGATGTTAGGGCCTCCCTCGATGAGTCTGTCGACTCCTTGGAGTGTCCCGGAACAATAATAATAATAATAATAATAATAAATGGCAGAGCATATTAGATAAGCAGAGAAGGAAGCATAACAAAGACTTTTAAGGTGGAGTTATCAGAAATTAGACAATCAGATTACTGCTGAGAAAAAATACAAATAGTAGAGAGAGAGAGAGAAGGTAAAACCAAGAGGCTACCCCTGCAAGTTGTATAAGGGTATGGTGAACAAGGGAGAGAAGAACAATTATGGAGAGAGTGGTAGGTGAGTAGAATTCATTGTTAGTATGTGTTATCAATGAAAAGAGTGCAAATGGGTTTAAGGCATAGGTGCTGGCCTGGTTGGCCAAGTGGTTTATTTGCTTTCCAACTAATATGGTGCAGGTTCAAATCTTGCTGTGGTCACAAATGTTTGTGAATTTCAATGCCTGATGTGAGACCACATCCTACTTATTGGAAGCCTGATGTGGTTTGAAAAAGTGCTACATCTAGTAACTCTGGAGAAGGGTTTTCGAATTATAAAAAAAATATTAAATGAAAAATAAAATAATAAAAATTTAAAAAACCTTAGCTAACTCATACTAACATGCTATTGGTTTACAACATTTTGTGGATGAGGATTATAGTTTTCATAAAAAAAATAATACAAAATGGGAATTTTTTTTTATGACTCCTGCCTATAAAGGCTGTTCAGTTTCAAATACATGTTATTTTTCATCAAGTTCACTAATAAAAAGTGCTTTTGATTAAGAGTTTCATTGGCCTGAACTGAAGGTTATAAAGGTTTCAAGACCTTCCAGATGACTACAACAGTGCTTTTTCACTTAATCAATTTATAATAAGCAGGAAAAAAAAAAAAAAAAGTAAAAATTATACGGAAATTTCTTTATGTTGTTTATTATTTTAACGGTATAATAGAACACAGACACTAAGTAAATAATTGATTTATTAACTTGATGCTGATATTTCGCTGGTATTATAACCAGCATCTTCAGAGCACAAAAACACTGTTTGTCACAATACGCGAGACTAAAACAACATGGTGTACATTAACAAAATTGTAGCAGCAACACAAAGACTAGAGTCCTGATTTTGGCTCCCTCTATCTGAAAAAAAAAAAAAAAAAAAAAAAAAAAAAAAAAAAAAAAAAAACGCTATCATATATTGCTAGAGTCCTAGAAAAGTGCTAGTTTTTCCTTAATATGACTGTCTCCCAGATCTTCGGCAAGTTAATACAGCCGTATTTGTTGAGATTTGGAGTGTGTCACACTCCAAATCTCAACAAATATGGCTGTATTAACTTGCCGAAGATCTGGGAGACAGTCATATTAAGGAAAAACTAGCACTTTTCTAGGACTCTAGCAATATATGATAGCATTTTTTTTTTTTTTTTTCAGATAGAGGGCGCCAAAATCAGGACTCTAGTCTTTGTGTTGCTGCTACAATTTTGTTAATGTACACCATGTTGTTTTAGTCTCGCGTATTGTGACAAACAGTGTTTTTGTGCTCTGAAGATGCTGGTTATAATACCAGCGAAATATCAGCATCAAGTTAATAAATCAATTATTTACTTAGTGTCTGTGTTCTATTATACCGTTAAAATAATAAACAACATGTTCGACGAACACATAAGTCTGTCCACACGTTTAAGGAAATTTCTTTAATGTTCCAGGAAAGATTTATGCAAGCATACTTGAGAAAATGTTAAGAAAATTTTTGTTGAAGGGAAAACTGGTGAATAAAATAAGCTGGATTTAGGTCAAATAGGGATTGCAGAGACCAGAGACAAATACAGTTGACCCTTGAAAATGTTATTAAGAAAATCATATGGAAGAGAAAATATAATTACAGTACTGTACTCGTATTTATATGATACAAAATACTGTACATTATACATATTAGTAATACTAAATATCAAAATGAAAACGATAATGTGAAAGAGAAATTATTCATATTTATTTACAGGTATAACGATTCATGCATTGATAATGAAGCAGCAGCAATATGACTGCTTTATGGTAGCCTAGCCCATACCATAAATTTGCTTCATCTGTTTACAAGATGAATTGTCTGTCAGTACCTACATCAATATTGTCTTTTATGATACAAAATACTGTACATGTTATACGTATTAGTAATACTAAATATCAGAATGAAAAGATAATGTGAAAAAGAAATTATTCATATTTATTTACAGGTATAACGATTCAGCAGCAATATGACTGCTTTATGGTAACCTAGCCCATAAATCAATGAATGGTCATAAAATCTTAATTCTATGCTAATTAATTAAATTTAACTAATTAAGAAAATTTTATGTATAACAGTAAATTTTATGCAGTTTTGATTTAATACTGCATCTTTACATTTCATTCAACTGCAAATGGTGCCATGTATGCCATTTAACAGACTTATGGTCTGTAAGTGTTTGTGTGTGTTAGTTTTGATAAATTTTGACTTTTTATAATAGATTTGTGTATATTTTATACATCCATAACATACGTAACTTTTTCTTAATTTTTTTGATATTTCTAGGCTACCTGGTTTGTCTGTGAGTTTTTTCACTGTTGCAAATTTCCAAAAAATTTTCCAATATATTTATTCAAAAAAATCCACATATAAGTGGAACCACGCAGTTCAAACCTGCATTCTTCAAGGGTCAACTGTACTTGAAAAATCACAGGAATATAACAAGTCAGAGGTTCAAGTTTATATATTGATTTTAAGGAGGAGATAACAGATTGTATGACATTTGCCTCTCTCTTGGTATAAACACATCATATCAACAGATTCCTTGGCTTCTAGAATACTGTTCCCATGTTTGGAGAGGTGCACCTAAAATCTCCCTAAAAATTCTCGATGCTATCTAGAGAGCAATATGTCTCATGGATGATCCCTCTCTCACAGACTTACCTCAGCCTCTATTTCATTTGTACTGAAAAGGTGATTGATGATTGCCTGTTCATCAGAGCAATGACCGCAGAAGTATCTGTAGAAGAGAGAGAGCTAAAACAAGAGCAGCAACTGCCCAATACTCCTTTTCAATACAAATGCAAGCACAATGAACCTGACTCTCCTCCTGATCATTTATTTCATCTACCGTCTGAAACTGCCTATCTCATAGCTTTTCCCAACAAGTACATTTCTTTTGAAGAGTTGTTAACATTTCTTTTGAAGAGTTGTTAACAGATTTCTTCTTTCTCAATCCTCACCTGCACCCTACACAGAGCACTGATGTGCAACAGGTTCTTCTACTTCTTGTGTATGGGATAAAATAATAATAATAATAATAATAATAAATAAATAAATTGGAATTGTTGATAGGATGTTAGTAATAATGCAAACTTGTCATGTATTCACTACTACAGTATAAATATATAATACATTATACAGGAAGTCGATGATGATAAAAAGTATAATCTACAAATATTCAAATCAAATGCTAGGTTTTCTTCTTCCTTACCAGATTTCCACCACCTGTGGCACTAATATATTCTACAGGTTGATCACAACCCTTCATGTTCTACATCTCCATAAAAACAAAACAAAAAAAAAAAAATCTAAAATACCACCTAATAAAATCCAAATCATACCAGAAAATAAATATACTTTTCACACTTACTCCTAGTTTTCCTGAACAGTTGACTCCTGTACAAAAGTCATTTTTGAAACAAGACACATAATCATTTTTGGGTCTTATATCTTTCTCGATAGATGTCCAAGTAATACATTCTGGAGAATCTGTAAATTGACTAGAAATAAACTCCCCCTGGAAACCTGAAATCAAAATGAAATTTGCATTATGTACAAAAATATCCAAAAATAAAATATCCATGATTGTCAAATTTTAAGAGAGAAAAAACATTATCTGACATTTTTATTAAATGCCAGATGATCTAGGTCATCCCTGGAAACTGTACAAAGAATGTGAAAAGTAAATTTTTTTTTGTATTGTGAAAGATTTATTAACTTTTAGCTTGAATGAATGAGTATGGCTGGAGTTTTAATAAGTTGCATTTTTGAGTATAGAAGTATATGGCAGTATACTTCTATATACTGCCATATATATACTTATATATGCTTCTGCACTTTTCCCCAATTGAATGATGTGAAAAAGAGCAAAAGAATCAAGATTATGATCACATGAGTGAGCTGACACAGAGAAACATGTGACTGGCAATGATTCAATATACAGACTATGAAAAAGAAAGTGGGTGCAGTATGCTGATGTGGGAGTGATTCTGATGGTAGAAAGGATTTTACACTTAAATGGATTTTGTGTTACAAGATTGGAGAAATTGTTGTTCAGCAGAGGTAGTCAGAGGGAAACTAGGTATGACAAAGTATCTGCATGAGAGCATGGGCACATACACTAAGGTGAGAGACTGAGTTTGTTATGACAGAGAGAGAGAAAAGAAAATATACATGGGATGACCTTGAAAATACTGGGACTAGTTTTGTCAGAAAAGAAAAACAATTACTGCAGTAACAGCAAAAACAACGTGAATATGATAAATCAACCAAATTCATCTTCTTCCTCTTTGGTTAATTCTTCGGGACCAACAGGAAATAGGCCGCTTATATGAATCAGTCAGGTTGTAAAGAGTTACTTGAATATGCAATGACCTGGTAGCAAGTTATCATGCATGTTCACCAATACCAGAAACATCAAGAATAAAGGAGATGATTTTTTAGCTTTAGAAATTAAATGGGTCACATCTGTAATAGCAATTAACTTTTTACTATTAGTGAGATATGGATAACAGAAGAGGATATCTTTATGTAATGTACCATGCATATAGGGAGAACAGACAGGTTAAAAAAAAAGGGTGGGAATGATTGCAGAGGTAACCCCAGTAGAGATGATGTAATTGTAGTATGAGTAGTACAGGTAATGGGTTTGAATTAACAGAACAAAATATATAGTTGGCTGCAACTAGAAACAAGCTCTTCTGAGGTGGACCGAACTGCATAACCAAACAAACTTTGTGAATACAAGTAAAGTTATTATAGGTTGCTGGAAGGAGAATCATAGAAGGGCTGTGATGAGAAATGATTCCATGTGTAGGCTGTGTAAAAGGAATGGATGCAAGTTTTTGGATGTGTGGAATGTGTTTGTGGAAAAATAAGAGGGATGGCCTACACTTGAATGCATTTGGCATCAGAAGTCTTGAAAAATTATTAATTAATATGAGACCTAACAAAGAGAGTCTGGGAAACTGAATTCGATGGGAGGAATTGTGAGAATCTGTGTGTAAGAGCGACAATGTTAGGTGACTGTGTTAATGATGGGAATGGTTATTATTATTATGGAAATGAGTATGAAGAGAGAACGATTCTGTTCGTCTGGTTTGAGCCTATCAAGTGCATGTAAAGATGTCTGTATAAGTAAGGAACTGGATAAGAACAGACATCTGCAAGTTGTCAAACTGTGTCATGCAGACCACAGACAAGAGTATACAAAGGAGCATGCATGAAACTTAGTATGTCTATACATGAATGCAAGCAGTATCAGAAACAAAGAACTAGAGTTTATTGCCTTGGTTAGTATTGGGAATTTATATTGTAGGCATTAGCAAGACCTGGCTATCAGAAGAAGACATACAAACTGGTATCAAGTGCAAAGGGTACAGTATTTTTAGGAAGGATAAACGGGATAGCAGAGGAGAGGACATGCTGCTAATAATATTAGATGACTTTAATATAGTCAGAGTTGAGACCTATAAATGCAACAATACTAGTAACAGTTTTTCATGTGGCAGTGAATTTGAAGCCATCTGGTGGGAGGTGGAAACAGGAATAAATACATAGTGGGGTGTTGGTACAGATCTGGTGGATCGTTTACTAGTGACAAAGAAATGCATCACCAAATAAATATGATGGGTGCAAAAAGAGTAATCATAATGGCGGACTTTAATTATCTGAACATTGATTGGGTAGCTGTGTAATCGCATAATAATGAACTGTTGCAAGAAAACTTCCTGAAACAGCATGTGACAGAGGGAACTTACGATCAAAGAGTTTTAGGTCTGATTACAGTCAGAGGGAGTTTTTGTTAAAGATGTAACTATTCTGCCTCTGTTGATGACATTAATCATGTGGTACTCACTTGGGAAATGGCTAAGTCTATGAATGTTCCATGCAGAAAAAGTTACATGCTGAACTACAAAGCAGGAAATTATGATGACCACCTGAGGGAGTATATGCTGGATTCTGCACCATAGTATCAGTTATTGAATGGGAAGGATATCTCCAGTGCATGGGAAGTGTTTAAGAAATACTTAAATGATACAATATCAGAATGCATCCCTAGAGTTTGAAGAATAAATAGAGTAGGAGTGAAATGGATGTGTAATCTAATTAAGCAGGGGATTCATAAGAAAAAGATGATGTGGAAGGAATACTGTGTGCATGATGTTAGTTATGAAAATTATAAGCAGTAGGCCAAAGAGTCACAAATGTTGTATGGAAAGCTAAGTTGGAGTATGAAAATAAACTGGATCTGCAAGTTAAAGAAAGAATGATTTGAAAGAATAATTCTACTGAATGCAGATAGTATGCAGGTGACTGATGCAGAAGTGATTATTCAACTAATGAGTAGCCATTTTGCTAAAGCTATCAACCTGGTATGTGCAACACTGAACTGACAGCTACTTCTTTACTGTATGAGGAAACTCGTGTATGAGAAGGAACAACTAAAGCTGTTGCACAAACTGAATAAGAATTCTGCAATAGGAACTGATGTGATATCAGCATGGATGCAATGGGATTTCCATACATTCTTTCCACTCTTGTAGAATCTTCCCTGTTCTGAGACTCAAATTAATCACCAGGTAAGATTCCACAAGAGTGGAAAGAATGTATGGTAATCCCATTGCACAAGGGTGGTGAAAGACCAATGAATCCAACTATCGACTAATCAGTATCTCAGGAGTGGAGTTTTTTTTTTGGAAAAGTTGGTTAGGGCTCGCATTGAGAAATGGGTTGATAGAGAATCCCCATATTTTACATAGTAATCAGTTCTTGGTCCAGCATGGATTTACTAAGGAAAGGTCATGTTTTAGCAACTTGTTCATATTTTAAAATAATGTTACCATTGAGTGAGACAAGGGGAATGGATACACCATGTTACTTTTGGATTTTGCTAAGGCTTTTGACAGAATGTAGCATGGAAGACTGTTACATAAATTGGAGAATATAGGATTGGATTATAAACTATTGGTATGCATAAGAGTATGGCTGACTGACAGATATCAAAATTTCTTATACGGAGGATGTGAATCTGCAAGATTCAAGGTAACCAGTGGTGTGCCTCAAGGATCAGTTCTTGGTCCACTGTTATTCAATCTGTATATTAATGACATTGGGAAGGATTTGGTATGTGACATACAGCTATTTGTTAATGATGCAAAGAAAGGTACAGTAATCAGAAATGCTGCTGATATGCAGTACTTGCAGAATGATTTGAATAGGCTGAAATTGCGGGTATGTGAAAATGGTTGTCAGTTCAATGCTAATAAATGTAAGGCCATGCATTCTGGTGTGATTAGATATCCAATGTCATATTATATTGGTGGGATTATGCTAGAAGAAACTGATCAGGCTGGGGATCTTGGAATTTTAGTACACATGAAATTGAAGTTCAAGGGTCATGTAGCAAAAATTGTAAATACAACTCGGAGAATAATTGCAATCTTGAAATGAACCTTGACATGCAGAGATAGGAAGTCATTTTGCCTCTTTACAAGGCCTTGATAAGACTTTACTTGGACTATTGTATGCAGGCCCTGGTTTCCATGGCGATTCTGATACAGTGGAGGGAGGAGGAGGAGGAGGAGGAGAGAGAGAGTGTGCAAAGAGTGCATCAAAAATGATATCAGGATTGTGGAATACTGATTATGAAGACAGATTGAGAATTTGTAGGCTGCAGACACTAGCAAAAAGGAGTGATATGATTGAGACTTACAAACTTCTGAAAGGGTCATAGAGGATTTTAGTTGATGGAATTTTTCAATTTATGGTGGGTGGGGAAAAAGGATGTGAAGACATCCTTCGAAGTTGGGAATGAATGCTATCAAGAAGTGAGCGAGGGCTAGATATTTCTCTCATAAAGTGGTGCACAATTGGAATGGAGTGCCATTGGATGTTGTGTGTGCAAGTAGCGTGAATGAATTCAAGAACAGGTATGGTAGCTGGTGAAAATATTGCCTCCTTCTATTAGTTCCTGACTCCCTGGAGGTCTCTCTCTTAATAATAATTATTATTATTATGGGTAATTTCAACTATGTGTACATAGAATGAAATGAAAATAAACATGCAAGACAGGATTAAGAGAAAATATAGTTACTTAGGGATAACTACCTTAAGTGACAAGTGATGGAAGGGGCATGTGGAGCAAATATACTGGATACAGTAAAAGCATCTGAGAATTTGCATATAAATGAGGTACTTATTTTGTCCACTGGTGGAAGAAGGTGATTATGAAAGTGTTTTGAATAAAAAGGGATACATGCGTAACTATAAGGTAATGAGTAGGATAGACTGAGAAGATAACATATAGAAATGGCCATGGCATCAAAAGCTAAATGGTCAAGGAATCAGTAGTACACGAGAAGTGGTCATAGAATTCTGAAAGAAACTATAGCTGAATTTTCCTAGAGACAGGAAAATAAATCACATGGGTGTTAATGAATGAATGCAACTTTTAAACAGCATACAAAGAAAATGTTGTGGATCCAATATTGGATGAAAGGTGATGACCAGCCGACCTGGTTGGCCAAGTGGTTAGGGTGTCTGCTCTCCAGTCAAGAGACTGCAGGTTCAAATCCAGCCATGGGCATGGATGTTTGTGATCGTCCTACTTTGTGTGGAAAGGGAATTTGTGACCCTACCACTTATTCTAGCAGAAGACTTCACTCCCAAAACCATGTGAGGTATGGGAGTGACCATATGGTGTCTATGGGTATCAAATGTTTTTTTTTTTTTTAGGTGATGACCAGGAGTATACAAAAAATATTAGTCTAGGAGAGTGACAACCATGGTGAGAAAGGCAAAATAAGAAATACAATTAGCCTTATAGGCTAAGGAAAATGTAAGATAATTTTTTTCCCTTATGTGGCAAGTAAAAGAAAGAATGATCATGGAAAAATAACCTTTGGGAAATCAGAAGGTAGGAAACTGTCAGGTGCTTAAAAAATTGCTAAGTTGTTACGTTTTGTTTTGTTTTTATCTGATCCACACGCGAAAGGTCACAAGACCTATAGCACCCTACTGCCATGAGTAGGCAAGAGAAATAGAAGAAAGGAGAAGTCTGTTCACATTTTGTTTGAACAGCTCAGGATTGTAATCTTTGGTGAAGGCAGAGTGGAGGAGAGAAGGACAAAAGTTCCAAAGGACAGAAGTAGATGGCATAAAAGAGGAGCAGTGAAATTGGTTTAGTGAGTTTCAAGATGGACTTGAAAAGGGTGTTGGCTAGTAGTGGCTCTTGTTTTAATGATTTTGGAGGAGAGTAGAGGAATAATAGTGACCAATTCAGCAGAGTACTGTCCATAAAAGTATATGTAGAAGAGGCACAAGGCAAAAATTGAACATCTGTAAGAGAGGGATTGAAGTGGGTTTGTGAGAGAGGAATCATTAATTAGTCAAATAGAATCGAGCAATCTTAGAGAGAGAGAGGATTTTGGTGTGTCCCCTAAATATAGGTGCAATATTCCATGGCTGGGAGCTGTGAAGGTGCGAAGTAGTGTCTTGTACAAAAAAGTATACCAAGTTTTTTGGTGGATGCAGAAGCTATAGTTGAAATATAGTTGTGCCAAGGAAAGATCAAAGGTGAAAGTTAGTCCAAGAAGAGAAATCTGATTGTGTTTGGATATCTCAGTATTACTGAAGGTAAGGGGGGGGGGGATGAGAGCTCTTTCTTGTGAGAGATCAGACAGACAGTTTTGGTGGCATTGAAGTTTACAAGGTTGTCCTTGTCCCACTGAGATATCGCTAGGAGATCCAAGTTCAGGTTCCTGGTAGATCTTGAGGACTAATACTTGAGCATTAACAGGTTTGTCGAATGAAAAGGAGGAATGGAGTGTACTGATAGGATTGGCAGTCTGTGAAAGTAAGTCATTTATATACAAGAGAAAGAGAGTGGGTGAAAGAACAGAACCCTGGAGTACTCCTGCTAGGTGGGGAAATCTGAGGAGAGTAAGCCATCCACCATGATATGTAGTGAGTGACCAATGAGAAAGTTGGTGATCCAGTTGCAGAGTATATGGTTGTGCCAAAGAAAGATCAAAAGTGCAAGTTAGTCCAAGAAGAGAAATCTGATTGTGTTTGGATATCTCAGTGAGGAAGGCAGACCATAGGATGGCAGTTTGGTGAGTAGGCTCCCTGTGCCAAACCCAATCAAATGCTTTTGAATTGTTTCAGATGCTTTTATATCCAGTATTCTTACTCCTTAAGCCGAGTTGTTTCACATTAGAAAGATCCCAAGCAGACTCATTAAAATCAGGTTTAAGGTGAATCTAGAAGAATGAATAGAGATGGATAAACCGAAGGTATTAAAGCTATAGTAAGAGCTTGATTTGAACAGAACAGAATAGTGTAACTGAATAGCACCTGCAAGGGTGGTGGAGAAATGTGCAAAAGAATTAGCAGTATGCTAATATGGTTATTCAACTGAATCTCAATGCACATAAAATTCATAATGAGTGGAAGGATGGAAAGATTCCTCTATACAAGGTTTGGAGTTAGGGAATAGAAGTAACCAATTATAGACCAATCAATATCACCGGTGGAATCATTAAAGTGTTGGAGAGGCTAAACAGGATCTGCATCATTTTATAACAACCTCTACATGGAAGGTTATTATAAAACTCCCATGTGGAGTTTTATAAGTTATCAAAAGGGATGGGTAGAGGTATGCAAAATATTCTTATGAAATGAATAGGAGAGTGACTGACTGAAATATCAAAGAGTAACTTATGGAAATGCTGAGTCTAAGAAAAGGTGAGTGACCAGTTGAATAACATAGGGTTCTGTACTTGGGGTACTACTGTTTAACTTGTATATTAATGATGCTGGTATTGGTAGCCTGGATAGAATATACAATTCTTTCCTGATAAGAGACATTTCTGACAGAATTCTTGTAAATTGATGTGAACAAACACTGCAGATAGAATATTACAGTAATGCTAATTTGCTACTAATAGTCAAGGAAGCTAGAGATCTGAGTGAGAGAGGCCATATTGTTAAGGTAGTTAAATCATCACATTAGATAACTGCAATTAAAGAGAACACCAATTAGGAAGTTATTCTTCTTGCACAAGGCTTTGACAATATTACATTGACTACTATGGACAGGTGTGGTCACCTGGATTCAGAGGAGTTGAGAAGATGATTGAAAATATTCAGCAGGTGGTAACCAAGATGATATTTGGTTTATAGAATTATGCATAGGAGGACAGACTGATGGAATGTGATTGTCAAAGTTTGAGCAACAGACTGAAGATAGGAGATATGACAGAAACAAATAAGTTGATAAGGAGATCGTATGACATAGACAGAACTCAGTTATTCCTCTAAAATCGGAGTATGTTTAGATGGATAACTATCTAGGTATGTTTGGAAGCATGTGACATCAGCATTTTTTCAGACATGAAATAATGTGATCTTCAGATTTTTTTAGTAATAAACTCAAGAGGGAGGAGGGGAGAGAGAAAAGAGAAGAGATACAATAGAAATATATGAACTGGTAAGGGGAATCTTATATGCATCTTATAACAGGTGTGTGTTTGGGAGAGAGAGAGGGGGGCGGGAACAACTCACAGTTATCCATCTTAACTAAGGGTGTGGTTAGTAAGCATGTGAAATCAGCATTCTTCTCATGATATGCGGTATGTAAAATAGGCTACAATGGAAATAAGTGCATTTTCCACGAATGTTTTCTGGAAGGCATGAAAATTACATATTGCTAAATTAATCATTTGTTAACAATTTGAGATTAAAAACATTAAATGTAAAGTGAAGTTTTCCCCTTAGTAACTGAATCCATATTCAGTAAGAGCCTTTCAATTATTAAAGAGGGTTAATCACCGACAAGGAAGAAATCAACTGTAAAAAAAAAAATAATAAATAAAAAAAAGCCCAACTTTTCCAAGTATTAACAATTACTACATTTCATATTGTAATAATGAATAAATTTTAAAGAAATGCTATTAATGGATATATCTAATTGTGCTCTGAAAATATAAAGCATTTCACAAACAAGTGTTTCCAATGAAACATAGGATGATAAATTTCCAATGAAATTTATCATTTTATATTTTCAGATGATAATTCACTTTAAAAATGAGCAGATTACAAGTACTACACATATGTATGCTATTATTGCAAATCTGGAAAAGGCACATGATAAAAGATGCCAAGAGAAAAGCTGTTCAGAGAATGCTATAGTTATGATAATGGTGTAAACAGGACATTATATTAAGAAAATACATAGTGCATATCTGAGTTGTCAAGTCAGCTATTAGAATACTGGCTTCTAGGCAGAGCTTATTTTAAGACACAAGAAGCCAAATATAGATGGATTTATAATATCCTCTATTTTTACATATTAAGGTGGTGATAAAATTAAGAAAAATTAAAATTATAAAATAATATTTTTTTATCTTATCAACACATTACTGAATGTGATTCTATTTAAAAATGAAACTGAAAAATAATAACTCTTTGATGTTTGAGATTATGCGAAGCTGAGAAAGGTTATTAGTAATGGTGCTGATAATTAGGTCTCTTTAGGAGAATTTGTATAAGGGGAAAGGTGAGTGAATCAACAGGAATAAAAGTTCATGACTTATTTTTAATAGTATTAACAATACCAAACAATTTTATCAACATGACGCAGCAGTGAGTAAGTGAACTTACTCACTGTCACGTGTACTAGCTGTGTTGTGCTCTGATGATGCTGATTTGAAATTCAGCAAAATATAAGCAGTTAATAAAACATCTTTTGATAAAATTGTTTGGTGTTATTAATACCATTAAAAATAAGTCATGAATAACCATCCACACCTAAGCTTATCTGTTAGATTGGGAATAAAAGTATATTCCACTGACAGAATGAAAATTTATAGTAGTGGAACTATGGAAATTCCCATAGTTCTAATTCCATAGAACTAATGGAAGGACAGTGACCAGTCACAGTAATAATAATGGTGTGAGACAGCACCTTGAAAAAGTAAAAGTGAAGTAGCATAAAGAAAAAAAACATGTTTTCCAAAATATGGTAAGAGTGTGGTGGTGGTCCCATTTTATAATGCCTCGATCAGACCAAATTTGGAGTGCTAAAGATCTGCTCACCAGAATTTGAAAAAGATAAAAATTTGTAAAGTGTACGAAAAAAAAAAAAAATTAAATAAAAATAAACTGTCAGAACTGTGAAACACTGAAACGAACAATAATCATGGCATTTAAGTTCTTGAGAAGTATTTACCAGATAGACATAGTGGAAATTTCTGAAATGGTAATACAGAGAAATCATGATAACTGGTCATCCCTGGAAGTTGTGCAAGGGGATGATGAGTAAGAGAGTGAGCAAGTCACTTTTTTTTTGCAAGAGTGGTATAATGATTAAAGCAAACTTCTCACAATAAGCCTCACAGCTTCACTTTTTTTTTTTTTTTTTTTCCACATTTGACGTCAGTAGATGCCGTATGGTCACTGCCATACCTCACATGGTTTTAGCAATGATGTCTTCTGCTAGAATAAGTGGTAGGGTCGCAGATTCCCTTTCCACACAAAGTTTGTAAGACAATCATAAACATCTATGCCCATGGCAGGATTCGAACCCACGGCCTCTTGGCTGGAGAGCAGACATGCTAACCACTTGGCCAACTGCTTCACAAAAGGTTCTTAATAATAATCTACAAGCTACTATACTATGCATTTCACTTCAGGTAAGTCTTTACTAGGCATGCTCCTAATTCGCACATTAAATTTAAAACACAAGCTGGGAATGGTATATAGTATGTCACAATAAATCAAAGATGCCAAAAAATTATATACACAGTTTAATCCTTCATCCAAGTGTAAGTATACAATTTTGCGACTGAACTATTTTCAGGACTGGTGCAACTTGTATATAGAAGCTTATGACTTCACATCACTTAGTATCCCATTATGCAAAGCACATATCCTTACGGGTATGTATAATGCTATGCATTATGGGAAGGGTCACTATTTAGACCGATTTCGATCTTGATTGAGGTCTAACCAGTGGGAGCCAGACCCAGAGGTGATACCAAATTGATGTAATGCAGAAGTCATTTTCCCATAATGCATAGCATTATACATACCCATAATTATGTGTGTTTTGGATTATGAGATACTAAGGCAAGTAATGTGAAGTCATAAGCTTCTATATACAAGTTGCCCCAGTCCTGAAAATAGTTCAGGAGCAAACTTGTTTGCTTACACTTGGATAAAGGATTAAACAATGTATATAATTTCTTGGTATCTTTAATTTATTATTAACATTTGACCTCCATGGAGTCAGAGACTCATCATGGGAGGTACTCACTATTGAATACAATGCTCATCCAACCGCATCTTAAACTGATTCAATGTGTTCACATCCACAACACACTCAGGTAATGCATTCCACTCACCAACCACCCTCCATGCAAAGAACCTGCTTCTCACTCCTTTGCTCACACCCTATTATACAGTTTCCAGAATGGCTTCTTGTTCTACTCCCCCTCTCCCATTCTATGAAAAATCTCTTCCATGTCGAACTGATAACAACCCCTGACCAGCTTATATATTTCAATCATATCCCCCCCCCCTTCCTCCTATTCACGAGGCACCGCAACTTGCATTCTCTCAATCTGTCCTTGTACTCTACATCCCAAAGACTACTGACTACCTTTGTGAATCTTCTTTGTACCCTTTCCAACAGATCCTAGTCACCATGAAAACCCGGTGACCAAATCTGTGCACAATAATGCATATGAGACCCGATCAAGGCCTTATAATGGAATCATAATCTCTCTATTTCTGCATGTCAGGTTTCTCCACATCATTGCCATTATTCGATGTGATGTCTTCACAACTTGTGCTATGTGGCCCCTGAATTTCAGGTCATTGTCCACCATCACTCCTAGATCTCTCATCTCCTCCACTTCTGTTAAAGTTTCCCCACCAAGTGTATACTTTGCATCCCATCATTGCTTACCAAATCTCAAAACCTTACACTTGGCAACATTGAACTGACTGTTCCACTTACCTGCCCATTCATGCAATCTATTCAAGTCCTCTTATAAGGCATTAACACCAGCCTTACTGTGCATTGCTCTCCCAGTTTTGCATCATCCGCAAACAGCTGGATATCACTAGTTAAACCCAACCCAATATCATTAACATACAAATTGAACAACAATGGCCCCCAAAACTGTCCCCTGTGGCACACCACTGGTGACCTTTCTCTTTCGAGATACTGTACTCCCATATACAACTTTCTGATACTTATCCGACAGCCAGTCACTGATCCAACACAGAAGTCTGTTATTCAATCCAATCTGCTTCAATTTATTTAAGAGCTTGTCATATGGCAGTCTATCAAAAGCCTTTGCAAAATCCAAGTACACTACTGTATATGCATCTCCCTTGTCCAAGGTATTTGTCACCTTGTTATAGTACATAAGTTAGTGAAACATGATCTCCTCTTAACAAACCCATGCTGATAACCACAGAGAATACTGCTGTTATCAACCCATTTCTATAACCTACTTCTCACCAATCTCTCCAGGATCTTCACCACAACTCCATATATACAGACCGGTCTATAATTTGAAGCTACAGCCTTATCGCCTTTATGCAGTGGAACAATTTTACCCTCCTTCCACTCCCTTGGAACCTGTAATTTATAGTGTAACCAAGTGGAAAATCTTCCAACAAGTGTATGTCACAAAACACAATCATGCAGTCTCTACTTTATGTAGTCAATCAAAATGAATATCAGTAATTTCTCATATCTATCTCACCTCCAGTCCATCCACAGCACTGGTGTACTACAAGTTTTCAGCCTCTGATAAGCAGAAATGCTATACATATAAGAACAGTGTAAGTATGTAATATTTTTGAAAAATTAATGGAATTATCATTATGATTATGCAAGCTATTCAGTGATTCAAAGAATCATAAAGGAGCGCATCATCCAGATCAAACAATGCCAATACTCATCATATGTTTCTTTAAAAACATTCATTGAAGATGTACTCACAATATTTGCTGGTAGCCAATTTTACATGCTCTCCACATGCCATGAGAAGAATGTGGATCCTCAAGGGTATCTTCAAGTTTCCTGAAAGATGGACTGATTATGTGGTTTTCTCGATCACCTGCCTTAAATCCTATGGATTTTTATTTGTGGGGACAATTTGAAATCACTGATATGATATACTGTACTCTACTCCAATGAGAAATGCTGATGAACTGAAGAAATGTGCTAAAAATGCAAGTTAGCATTGCCACCAGACTTTAGCCAGCAAGTTTTGAGTTTATGAGGCTGTCAATGGTGAGATGTCTAAATGGCTGGCAGCAGAAGTGTCATTTGGAACACTTATTATGAGGCAAGCAAGTTCATCCTACACAATTTCTTTTGTCAGTGTTACCAAGGAATTTATGCTTATTTCTTGACATTTTGCCTTCTATCTGCATTGCACACTGATTGCCAGAGGATTGACCCTGTATTACGAAAGATGATAAGTTGGAATAAGAATGCAACCGTGTCATCACATTAATTCATTAATGAATCAAGTTACTAAGAAAAAATATGTATCCTCCCCCCCACACACAAAAACAAAAAAAACCTCTAATTTTCCTGATTTTGCACCACCTCCAATCTCACTCTATTCAACAGCACTTTTTCGATTCTGGACACCAAATCTGTTCAAGTGCAACTCTACCTTATATAATTCCTTGATCAAGTTTCCTGAAAGATGGACTGATGAACTCACTCCACAAATGCCACATCATTCCTCTGTATAACCTATGCACTGACTTATTATCCATTATAATCACTCAAAGATAAACATGACCTTCTGATATCAGTCATTTCCCTCAACTCTTGTAGAGATGATAAGTTAATTACTTCCTGCAATACCAAAAACAGCTCACTACATGCCATCTCTGATCTTCTGTCAGAAAGACATCAGAAGAATCCTTCATAGCTTCTTCAATATTAACGTCTTCTGGTCCTGATGGTATTCCATGTGTGCTCAAAATAAGTATCCATCATGGAAGCAAGTCTATATTCAGCCCATCCCAAAGAGAAACAAATGTCAATCATTAAAACTGTTGTTTGACATCAACAGGCAATTTCTTCATTACCTGGAACGCCATCAATTAATTAGCAATCCCATTTGGTCTCTACCACTACTCTCCATAGAATTCTAACCAACATTACTCATCTTTAGGCACAACCAATGGAGAAACTTATGTGGGCATTCTTAATATTTACAAAGCATTGTGAGATCTGGCATAGAGGCCTATGTATCAGGTTAACATGGTTTGCATTCAACTCTTTACAACTGTACTGCAGTTTCCTCTCTAGTCATTCGATATGTTACGTGGACAGTTTTACCACTTTGCATTTCCCTAGTAATACACCTTGTAGTACTCAAATAATCCAAGATCCATAACCAATATCTTAAACAGTGACCTCTCTGCATTTTCCAGTAAGGCAAGGAGAACCTAGAGAAATTCAATGATATTATTATTAATTTTGATATATCAAAAAAAGCACTCTCATTTCTTTTAAGAAAGCCCTAACTTCATTTTCTCTTACTTTTGATAACAGGTGAAGGGAAGTGAAGGGCTGAGTTACACTTCTGGCACAAGCATATCACATTTATAGCTTCTTCAACCACCAAAAAACTTAGTATCCTTTTCCATTTCAAAAATCTCAAATGTGAGAACAGTTCCCACCTTAGGATACTATTCTCACTTTTGAAGTGGTGTATCATAAAACATTCCTGAAATGTTTATGCTATCCAGAGGAGGACAAGCTAGTTAATACCTCTACCCTTTCACAGACTCATTCAACTTTGTCATGGATTTTCTGTTTGTGCATATTGCCTTTTCTCTAGGTATGTTCATGGGCATCCAAATGGTTAGTGTCATTCCTCTAAGTAAGTAAAAACATGAATAGCTGCTGGTTACCATCCCTACATTGTTCAGTCTCAAACTTTTTTGAGCCAACTTCTCCTTCTCTTTCATTCCATTGATCTTTATTCTTAGAAATAGTCTTCCTCACAGTTTTCCCCAGGGACTAATGATCTTCAGCTGTTCAACAAATAAATGAAAAGGTTCCTTTTTTCCCCCTTTATGACTTCACACACAAGGCACTGTTATGTTACAGGTTTTGAAAATTAAAGATGGAAACTTAAATTTATGTGAAATAAATTTATTAGCTGAGTATTTTTAAAATTTTTACCTAAGTATTAGAGGCATCCTCAGTATAATAACAATGAAACACAAAATAAAATTACAATAAAATAATAAATTTTAAAAAGTGTGCCACTACAGCATCAATAGGACAACAGATGGTCAGTAAATTCCCCAATTATTAAAAAAAAAAAATATATATATATATATATATATATATATATATATATAATAATCAGGAATTTTCATGAAAATGATATAATAATATTTTCCCATAAAGAAGATAACCAAAGGCCATCAGATCTGATTAGGTTCACTCAGTGTAGAAAGGCCTCACTGCTCTCCTTATCTAAGTTTCTGTCTTTAATTTTCTAAGTATGTCAGCTTACGTACCTATATCAAAGCAGTTACAAGTTTTGCAATCTTTCACATGTGAAATTATTTTTGCTTCTGTTGTTGAAACAAACTACAAGAAAAGAAGCTGTTACTCCTATGCCATCATTGCTATCTAGAGGGAGTGGCCCTCAAACTAGTGAAAGTTCATCAATGCCAGCTAGATTGGTTGAAATAGAATCCTCACTTTCCAACCTAAAGGATGCATGTTTGCCTACTAATTTAGCATAGATATTTGTTAAAGTCTTTAGGTGAAAAATGGTTTTCATCACTCGGTGAGATGTCACTAACCTTGCTAATGGCACTTAAAGGAGCTTGTGAAAAGTATGATGCATGATTTCTAGAGCAGGAGTACTTGAATTCCTTTGTTCATCCATACTCCCTAATGTGTTATAGCTTTACAACCTTTTTTAAGTGAAACTGTCATACAAAAAAAAAGTGCAGAAGATAGGCGGTGTCATGTCTACAGCTTAAAATTATATACATTAAGTTATCAACGATAGCTCACAAAAAAAATCAAGATACATGCACTAGCATATATAAGCTTCTATTTTGACTTCATTACGAGTACTGGAAACATATGCACAACACACCTTAGATTGGAAAAGACCTGAGCTCAATTCTTGTGATGTGAGGAATCTATGGGATTTTTCAATTGACTTGAAAGGCAGGTCTTGTATGGATGAAGCTGAGCATTTCCTCCCAGAAATTTCAGTTTTTCCCCTCACAAAAATAAGGCAAACCACTGGAGGGAATATGTAGTTAACAGATAAAAATACTGTGTAGCATGTAGTGGCTTCCTGTGTCGAGTCTTGCAACTATATGGAGGTGTCATGCAATAATAACAATACCTACCGACTATAAAGCTCAGTGCCGAGGTTTTTTTTTTCCCCTCATTTCTTGATTAGATGCTTTTATTATTTATGCTAACTTATAATGAATCTGCCGTGTCAATAAACAACAATTTTTAAAAAAAGAGCCCTCGCATTTCCACACTGAATTTTAGTAAGTGCCTGTCACACTAAATTTCACCGAATAATTTAGTCCTAATTCTAAAATTTAGACAGATACCGATGTTTCATGCTTTGTGATACTGAAACCACAGACACATGTATAATAACCTATATCATAAAACAAGAAATACTTACACATATACATAAACCCTATTAGTAATGCCTTCATTTATATCACTCTGTATAAAAACACATTTGTCATAATATAGTCCACTACATTTAGTCCTTACACAATCTGTATTTTATTCATACTTTGAATTATTAACGAAAAATATCACACAAAAATTTCTCAAGTCCAGTTAATGTTTGCCACAATAAATTCCAATCGCTTGTTTTTTTTTTTTTTTTCACTGAAACTTAGAGATTGTCATTTTGGTGCATTTCCTTTAAATCTGAAGGATCTGATAATTAACCTACCATGCGCTTTTAGTCTATCTACATAATATCTACACTTATCTTGTAATGTGCTTCAAATAGTCGGATATGACATTTAGCAATTTGCATCCTAAATAATCAATACCTTGAAGAGAAACAAGGTATTGAAACTAGCAGACGGTACTGGAAACATATCAGCCACTTTTTCGCACATCTCAGTTATTTGGCGCATTTTCTATTGGCTAAAACTTCATACTTGGGGCTTCTATACAGAAGTAATACTACAAAGCCAATTCACATTTTTCAAAATTATTTTAATGTTAGTTTACTTTTATTCAGTTGCACGTGATGACTGTTTCGTTACATTTCTTTCCTACACTTTTAGGCCACAGAACTCTGCGTTACTAAGAGTTCAAATAATAAAGGGCAAAAAAGTTTCCACTATTATCTTGATGTCCATTCTACCAACCAGACGCATAATGATTACTAATCCTTATGTACAATATATTTAAGAATTTAGAAAGCTCAACTGAACTTTTTCTTAAACCCACCACAAAATATTTAAGAATTTAGAAAGCTCAACTGAACTTTTTCTTAAACCCACCACAAAATATTTAAGAATTTAGAAAGCTCAACTGAACTTTTTCTTAAACCCACCACAAAACTAGATGCAATGATTCAGAATTCTCTGGTGGGGGAATGAAATGGATTAGAAAGAAGAATATTGAGAAACACTTATTAGAGTTTTATCTGCTTGCTCAATTAACGTAATTGCATTTTTCTCTAATAACATTTATTCCGAATTTTTAATTTGCATTATAGTTAAAAATCGCACCGCTCGGCGATTTAATCTGATTTCCTAAAAGAGTAACTGCTCCTTGATCTACAGCTTTACCGACTTGTGACTAGTACGAAAAGTAATAAATATTAACGATTAACATTTCTAACATAAAGGGTGAAGCAAAATGCTTTTCACTCCCTGCTATCTGATAGGGAAACAGTGAGTGGAAAAATTTATGAGCCAGTTGCTCGCCCTGAGCGGGCTTGAAGATTAAACATCAGAATTGGAGTTTAAGATGGCTTTTGGTCTTTTATGTTTGAAGTAATCTGTTGCTACGTAATTTGCAGCTAGTTGAGCCAATTTGTTGGGGTGTACAGATGCTTTTGAAAAGAACTTTGTTGCTATAGTTTGCAGGAAAGTGTAAATATAGGGGGGGGGTGACATCTGTGTCTCGATGGAGTTGCGCATTTCTTACGAACCAAGGAGCTTTTAGGATCATTCGTAGACATTTATTTTGCACACGTTGTACTTTGAGAATATTAGTATCAGCGGTATGGCTCCAAGCCGGAAAAGCGTAAGTGAGTATAGGACGAACCATCAGTTTGTACATAAGTAATTTGATTCAGGTGTTTAGCTTACTGCTCCTGTTCATTAAAGGATAGAGTAGAGCAATGGCTTTTGATGTCTTTACAGAGAGCCTTGATATGGTAGCTGAAAGTTAGCCTTCTGTCCAGTTGACTTCTGTTTGTCACGGGATTTTTATGTTAAACAGAAAGTTGTCCCCTTTAGAAAGCATCGGTCTTCTGGTGAATAGCATGGCTACGCTCTTCTGGGGGATTCACTTGCAGTCTCCATTTGGCGAACCTTTTTTCAATCAGTCGTAAGTTTTCTTGCAGTTTTTGATGGCAAGATGTGGCTGTAGGGATCTGGCTAATATTGCTGTATCATCCGCGTAAAGGGCCATGATAGATGACAATGGATTGTGCGGAATATCACACATGTATATGGAAAATAGAATCGGTGCTAGTAAGGACCCTTGTGGGACTCCAGTCAAGATAAATTTCTGTGCTGATACTGCACAGTTGACCTTGATTTGCATATGCGTATAAAAAAAAGGTATGATTTAATTAGATGAACCATTTCCAATGGTATTCTAGTTGAGATCAGTTTATGCAGTAATCCGAAATGCCAAATTTTATCAAATGCACTGGCTATGTCAAGAAAACACAGCCCCAGTGCATGGATGTCAATTGTATCCCATGGAGATGTATTAATCTATGTATCTGTTGTGTGGTACTATGGAATTAATGGAACTCAAACTGCTCTTTAGGAAGAATGTTTAACTTGTGTACGGAGGCTTGGAGTCTGGTAAGAATAAATTTCTCTGCAATTTTGCTGAAATTTGATATGAGGCTGATTGGTCTAAAATTTTGAGGCAGGTGCGGGTCTTTTCTGGTCTTATGGATTGGAATTATATCCGCCGCCTTCCAGCAGGAAGGGAAATGTTTGAAACGGAGGATGGATTAATTATGTTGGTGAGATGTGCAGTAGCTATACGAGGCAGCAGCTTTATCACCTTGTTGGTGATGCCGTCAGCTGCACGAGCCTTTTTTGTTTTTTAATTTCTTGATTATATTATATATTACTGCTGGTGATGTAGGTGCAATGTGATTGGAGCAGGTTACAGAAGATTTTAATGAATATCTGACATGTCGATGGATCTTGTAGATGTGATCTCTAGATGTTCATATGAGGATTTACATTGCTTCTCTAAGTTTTCTGCTATTGCATCGGCTTTATATGCATCGGTGTGCACGAGGCCTAGATCTGTTTGGAGAGGAGGAAGATTTTTGTTTTTGTTTATTTTGATCTTTCTGATTAGATTCCAAATGGAGTGATTGTCAGGAGAGATAGAAGTCAATCTTTCTTTCCAAAGTTGACTTCTATGTGATTTAAGGGCATCTCTCACCGCAGAATTGAGACTATGCAGGATTCGTTTGTCTTGTGGTGTGCGGGTATGGAGAAAACTTTTTCTAGCCTTATTTTTCTCCTTGATCAGGTTCATGATATCTTCTGGCAAGTGGTTGGGCCTGAGGGTAGTTGTGTAAGTAGTGACTGCTGTAAACGCTGTGTTAATTTGTTGGGTCAGGTCTTTAACAGCTGTTTTAATTTCTTCTTTGGATTTTATAAGCAGAACAGGACCAATATATTTCGGTTGGAAATTGATCAACCTTTCCCATGATATGAATGAGTGTGGGAGAGAGTTTTCCTTGGTTTCCCAACTGTAGAGGTATTGGATTGTGAACAGATGAAAGATCATTTAGTGTCATTAAACTGTACTGGAGTCTCACGTTGTGCAGTATGAATATGACCAAGACATCAGCCGTGCCATACGTATTATGATGGGTAGGTTCAGTGGGACTTGCCACAAATATACGGGATCCGCGTTGTTGGATCCCGTATAGTTAGCAAGTATGCAGCCGTTTTTATTGGTAGTTCGACTGTTCCAGGCGGGTTGTTTGCCATTTAAGTCACTGGCAATGATGACAGGCTCTCTGATGCCCAAAATGGAGTCTAAATCCGAGAAGAGTAGTGATTTTAATGGAGGATTGCATGCTGCATAGATTTTTAGTCTACCAGCCGAGCTTGTGAGAACCTCTATACCTGTAACCTCTAGATTAGTAGCAGGTTTGATATTTACAAAGTGATACCTAATATAATTCTTGATGAAAATGGAAGTGCTGCCGCCTCTGTAGGTGAGCCTATCAGTTCTGTACAGATGATATCCTCTGATTTTGGTGGTTGTCCAATGATCTCATATGCGTTTCACTCATCAAAACTACATCTGGCTGATGTCTTTGGGTGAACTCTTGGAGCTCCAAGACCTTATTTCTGAGGCCACTCGCGTTCCACGAGATAATCTGTAGTGAGTCTGGATTTAGTTTATTCCTGTTCATGAGTGAGCGCTGTGAGGATGGTTTGTGTATCTTTTAGGAATCGTTTAGAAGAGGATGATGTAGGGTTGGATCTATTATAGTCAAGTAGCATATTTGCCAGAGAAGAGGTGATGATAGCTGTCAGCTTTGTGTGTGGTACTAGCTGATCCTGTTCACGAGTTATCTGTTTAGAACGGACTACATCCGCATATGGCCTTGTCTGTCATTGCTGAGTTGTTCTTTTAAAGGCCTCTGACTGTGGCAGTGGGCTTCAGACAATTTTTACTGGTCTTTGAGAGACTGTGAAGCTGAGGCCTCTGATGTGAATGTACTAGGGGAGGAAGATTGTCTCTCTGTCTCCGTTTTTATATTTTTAGGGTTTTGAATGCATCCCCTATAATTGGCTGTGTGTGGACCACCACAGTTGGCACATATAGCCAGGGTGGTTTTCGGTTTTTTGCAGATATTTTTAATTTTCTGTCCTCTCATTTTAGACATTTAAACTTAGCCTTACACATTTTCTGGGCTTGGCCAAATTTTTGACATCTGTGGCACTGACCTGTTAAACCCCTTTTTCTTAAGGGTTCTGAGCTGATTTTCAATCCACAGATGGACGTCAAGTCATATATATGTTTGTAAGCTTGACTGATCTGAACTAGTACTAGTGGCATCAGAGTGTTGTCTTTTTTGGTCATTCTGCTGATCTTGATGGGTGGTAGGTCCTGATGGTGTAAATCAGCAGTCACTTTTTCTGTGGATACGTCTTCAGACACTCCTCTCAACACTGCCTTCAGATTTTTCTCTGAACCAAGTGAGAAGGTGTGATATTGAATCCCTCTGGCATTCATTTCTCCTGTGAGTTTTCGGTGATCCATCACTGCGGTGGGCTGAATCTTGATGCTGAGAGTGACATATTTTGCGTAGTTATAAGAGATCTGTAGATTAGACATGGTAGCCCTTAAGACATCCATCTTTGTTTTTCGCGCAGTATAATGGGAGGTATCTTTTCTCTTGTGGAGGCAGAGGAGTCCAAAACGGGACCGTCTTCTTCCATTCCATTCCATCCTATTTTGGTGGTTAGGTTTTGCGCTTCGTGCGCGTGCAGACCTCCGTGAAGTCCGAGGGGGCGAAGGTCACCAAGTTCCGCTCATCTGCTGGAGCATTGTTGTCATCATCTCCCGACATAGAGTATAAATTAAGTACAAATTTTTTGAGAAACTTTTGCAGTATATTTATGGCTAGTCTTCTGTCCAATGATTCTACCAGGGCGTCAGCGTTAACCCCACTCATACCGAGAGATTGAGGTGCAAAATCAGTGTATAAGATCGCGGGTCCTTGAGTCCGTGTAGATGTCTCGTAGAGCCAATCAGTGGTCTACCCGCAAAAAGAATCCCGCAGGCGCAAAAGACTGCCAGAAAAACCAAGTTCGAAAAAGTGCGAAGTAACAGCAATTTTTAGTTTCATAGTACCCTAATAAAATGGGTAAAGGAGTGTTAAGAACTCACTTGGGCACAGATTGAAAACCTACCTCTTTAATATCATACATCCACCAATGGTCCTCATAACGGGTGGGGCCTACACGGCCATTAGACCTCGTGCATATTTCATGCAGAGGGGGAGCCAGTAGGTTTCAAACTGTGTTAACTCCAGTGCAATGTGAGTTCCCGAAAAACATTATATAAAATAATTAAATAAATTAAAGAAACACCTAAAATAACACGTCCGATCACATCAAAAGCCAATAGCGAATCCGACTACAATTCTCAATCAAGTAATAAATAATATCCTCTAATGCATTTTATCCCCTAAATGGAATACTCAGGATCGTTTAGTCAGTTACGACTAAACGGGTTTGGAAGGTTTCTCTTATTCTGATTCCTTCGAGTTTTTTTAAAAGAATTATGTGTTCTGTGGTGTTAAAGTATTTAAAACAGTCGAGAGCTAATGCAAACACAAACTGGTTTTTACCAGATAAGGGAGTGTTTTACGAAATCCACGTTGTGTGTTCCATATTATTGAATTTCTGAATTATTGAATAATCATTCAATAATAATTATTAAATAATTTCTGAATTATTGAATAAGGCTCGGCAATGACAAAATGTCATTGACGAGCTTTTCCGCGATTTCTATACTAGAAGCAACAGTGCAGATATAGGCCTGTAATTATTAATTTAATAGGTTTATTCTCAGGTTGGATTCATTCATTCACTCATCAGCTTACAACATAGTAAGCTAGAATGGATACTTTTTTATGACTTTGTGTACTTTATTGAAACACAGTAGAGAAAAAGGACTCAACATTAAGAAACTCAACTTGGTGCCTCTGTGGTATCTTGCATATTGCCAAGTATGGAGAAGAAAAATGTACAGGTTCGAAAAGAAGTAGTTTTTCTCCTGAAAAAAATAAAATACTTGGTATTACAACAAAACAACTAAGGCTATGAACCTGGACACTGTATTGGTCGCACGTGTTCTTCTGGCGGATTGCTATTTCATGGGATGACTGTGTTTGTCTGAGAACGTTCTTGCCATCTTCATATCAGACTTGATTATCTACCTTTAAATGGAACATCCTTCAACTTAACAAAACTGAACTTAGTATATGTACATTACTTGGAAAAAAGTAAAATGACACAATAGCGTGAGAAAAAAGCAGCCATGGCACCCACCTTAATAAGATGTAGATCTCCATTCGCTACGAAAAGCAATACTATGGGGTGTAGTTTCCACAAGCGTACGATAGCCGTCAATGGGAATTTTGGAGCATTCTTATTGTAGGCATGTAACGTGGTCCTGGACGTTGTGGGTCAGACGGCGCTTGACTTCAGCCGACAATTCAGTTCATCCCATGGATGTTCAATAGCGTTGACATCACGGCTGTGTTTAGTTCAGTGAAGTGTGGGGACGTTTATGTCCACAAACCATGCTACAGGAGCAGCCTTATGACGCGGTCGTGCATTGTCTTGCTGAAAAAGACAATGGTCAGTTCTGTAGAAACGCCACAAAATAGGATGAATTGAGATCTCCGGAATGTTCAGACATTTCCCGCAGCTCAAAGTTCGCGGAACAACAAACATAGGTCTGAAGCTATACTAGGAAAAACAGGACCATACCGCCACCACCGAATTTCATAGTTTGGTTTACAAACTTCAATAAGAGACGTTCACTAGTCATGTGACGGTCACATCGATACTTGACCATCTGCTCGGTAGAGGATATAATGTGATTCGTTGCTCCATAGCACAGCTTTCCAAGCTTCCACATGAACCATTGAAGTCGACGCTGCATGTATATTTGGCTAATGTGGTGCTTGCATATTGCGATCCTACCATGGACACCCATGTTGCGAGCCTCTGGTCTGAATGATTATGTGCGGATTCATGCTCCAATTGATGCCTGGAACTTTATGTTCAACGTGTCGGCCGACGAATGGCGGTTTTTACGAGGGTGGTCTGAAAAATTATCTGCCTCACAATGAAAAAACAAATTTATAATTTCAAAATTATTTTAATTGTTCAACATAATCTCCCTTAAGACTAATACATTTATTTCAGCGATGCTCCAGCGCCATTATCCCGTACCTGTAGTCAGGGACGGGATAATGTAGTTATAGTTTTTGCCGT
This sequence comes from Typopeltis vanoorti, assembly GCF_054136105.1. Taxonomy (NCBI): domain Eukaryota; kingdom Metazoa; phylum Arthropoda; class Arachnida; order Uropygi; family Thelyphonidae; genus Typopeltis; species Typopeltis vanoorti. The sequence goes on along the minus strand of NC_143572.1, from coordinate 46,372,566 downwards.
TATAGTTTTTCAGTGGTGTAGCTATAGTTTTTGCCGTCTGGGAAGGTACCTGAGTTTGCCGTCCCTCTCAATACACACCAAAAATAATACAAAAAGTCAAAACGACGTATATGGAAATAAATTAAAACACTATGTTTATTTTTGAAGTAAAACTTTAATTTCAACATTCTAAAATGCTTTTTTTCTTGGTTTTCTGTTAGCAAAGCCGTCGATGATATTGCAATGCCTATTTCATAGTAAAAATAAAAAAAAAAAAAATACGCTAATGCCCTTTTATTCCCGTATACGGGAGTAGGCGAGGCCATAGTAATGTTGGTAATTCTTAATCAATTTTATTAAAAAAAACTCCTCTCACAACTAGCGACATTTACATCAATTGTGAGGAAAATTTGCAGTAGTATTACAATACTTGGAAATGAGTCATCGAGACTGTATTTTAGAATTAATTGCAAAATAAAAAAAAAAAGGTTCAAAGTGCCGCCCTTGGCTGACCGTTCCCTCCTCCTCCGCCCACAGCTATGCTTCTGCCTGTAATTGTTTGCAGTAAAATCTGCAAAAATACTCCTCTGCAGCTGCAATCAGCTCTTGATTCGTGAGGAATCATGAGCTGATTTCCTCACGCGGACCAGTGAGGAACAGTTTTAGTTTTGGGAAGAGATAGAAGTCAGATGTAGGCAAATCTGGAGCAAAGGGTGGATGTTCCAACAATTCATAGTGTATACCCCTTAATATTCCCATTGCCAAAACACGTTTGGGGGCCGGTGCTGAAAGATGATTTTTTCATTTTGCAAACCTGGTCTTTTCTAAAAATTTATTCGTCTAATCTGATTAACAGATCGGAATAATATTCTCCGATTATTGTTTTACAATTTTCAAGATAATTAATACAGAAAATGTCTTTAGCATCCCAAAACACCGATGTAACTGACTTTGTCTTCTTTTGCGCTGAACAATCGGCTTCTGTCCGCTCTTTTGACTGTTGTTTGGATTCTGGTGTGTAACGGTGAATCCAAGTCTCATCTATAGTAATAAACCGACGCGCAAATTCAGTTTTATTCTTGTTAAAACGCTCCAAGCACTGTTCGGATATTTTCATGCGAGTGCGGTTTTGATCTACTGTGAGCAAGCGTGGCACCCATCTTGCGCAAAGCTTTTTCATTTGCAATTCTTCATGCAAAATATATCATACACGTTATTTTGAAATGTCTATAGTCTTAGCAATTTCACACACTTTGATTCGCCGGTCATCCAATACCATATCGTGCACTTGATCAATGATTTCTGGTGTTGTTACACTTTTTGGACATCCTTCACGTGGATCATCTTCATGGCTGGTAGGGCCACGTTTAAACTCGGCAGCCTATTTCTTAATTGTCTAAAACGAAGGAGAAGAGCGCCCATAAACTTTTATGAACTTCGAATGAATTTCTTTTGGCGTTAAACCTCCTTTACAAAGCATTTTATAACCGCACAATATTCTATTTTATCCATTTCAAGGGTTACAAACAGTACTTTTGCTTCAGACAGCTGTATATATAAAAAATACTTGAGACTAGCAATTTTACATGGATGCTCATGACAGATGTACCAACTTAGAAAAAAATCTTTTCGATTGTGTTGCTATCTATGGTCCCGGCCGAAAACTTTTCAATTCGCGCTCATACATATTCTCCTTCGCAGCACCCTACGATCACGTTCGGTGAATGAGTGTGGTAAGTCGTCCAATGTGGGTAGTACTTGCAATTGATTCCCTGCGCTTCCATCTCAGTATTGTATCACTGATTGTTGACCTAGGATATCCCAATTTGTCAACAATTTGCCGAACAGTAGGCCTGCAACATGGCATTCCAATTATAATTATCAGTTATAATAGTTGATTATAATTATAATTCATTATTATTACTTTAATAATTATTAACTTGGTATTGTTTCTTAGCATGGTAAGTTGCAATCTACACTCTGGAGGTTTCTCATTCTATGGAACATTCCTTTCAGAAAAAGTAATATGATATTATAATAGGTAAAGTAGAAGTGATGCATAACTTGTTCATTTTACTGACCAGAACGTTAAATTGGCATTTAGGAACAGATTCCCAATTTCTATAATTCTCTTTGAGTGCTTTGGTAATCATATAGCACACACACACACACACACACACACACACACACACACACACACACACACACACACACACACACACACACACACACACACACACACACACACACACACACACACACACACACACACACACACACACACACACACACACACACATGCACACTGTCTTGAAAAATAGAAAGACGAGCTGACTTGAGAACCCATGCAGTTAATATGTATTATGCACTAGTCCCATATGTCTCTTTGCTTTGGACATAAGTCCAATAAATTCAGCAACACAAAATGTCATTCAATAAAGTCAGATTAATTACGTGACGTAGGATTTTGAGAACTATTTTTATGAATTACTATGGGTGTCAGCACCCACGAACTCTAATTAACATTTTAAACATCTTTAGGAGAAGAAGAACTGCATATCATACACTTTCCGCTTAATTAATGGTGATTTGTGCTTATTTTGGAGGGGAGAGAGAGAGAGCAATTGATAATGGAGAGGTTATTCAAAATGTTTTTAATATTTATTGTTTATTAATATAGTCGCCAACATTTATTACTCACATTATCTAATCTGCTAATTCATTTATTCCATAAATGGAGTAGGTCTTTTTTTCGTCCTAGCTTTTTTTGAAGATCGATGGCTAGTCAGTCTCCACCTTTATTTACCCATCACTGACTACTGACCTAACACCACCAGTGATCCAAACGCCGGAAGGAGAGCATGGCAGAGAACTGCTTTTCTCTTTGGTCCTGACCCTTTATATTATGTCAAGAGATTTTCTTGAGTTGCAACGTCAAAATCCCTAGCTTCCAAAATTTGAGAGAAATTTTAATTTCCTTTGAAATATCAAGTAACTCATGAAACTGTTGATGAAATGGATCTAGAAACGTACCTCTGTTAGAGGATTAGTCAAATTTAGATGGCATTTCTGCCTTTCACTTAGTATTATGGAATGGACACAATTTTCAGAATCGGTAACCACAAAATATTTTGTCAAATTTTTCGGTAGAACCAAAATAATCTTAATGGGAAATTAATCAGAGGAATAGCAAACGGAATGTGACGTGTGTGTGTGTGTGTGTGTGTGTGTGTGTGTGTGTGTGTGTGTGTGTGTGTGTGTGTGTGTGTGTGTGTGTGTGTGTGTGTGTGTGTGTGTGTGTGTGTGTGTGTGTGTGTGTGTGTGAGAGAGAGAGAGAGAGAGAGAGAGAGAGAGAAGCAATGGTAGAACCAAAATAATCTTAATGGGAAATTAATCAGAGGAATAGCAAACGGAATGTGACGTGTGTGTGTGTGTGTGTGTGTGTGTGTGTGTGTGTGTGTGTGTGTGTGTGTGTGTGTGTGTGTGTGTGTGTGTGTGTGTGTGTGTGTGTGTGTGTGTGTGAGAGAGAGAGAGAGAGAGAAGCAATGGTAGAACCAAAATAATCTTAATGGGAAATTAATCAGAGGAATAGCAAACTGAATATGACGTGTGTGTGTGTGTGTGCGTGCGCGCGCGCGCGTGCGTGTGCGTGCGTGTGCGTGCGTGTGCGTGTGTGTGTGTGTGTGAGAGAGAGAGAGAGAGAGAGAGAAGCAATGGTAGTAAATTATTTCCAAGATACCTTACTTTGAGTCTGCCCGGTTAGCCTAGTGTTGCGCTTCACAACCATATGCCTGGGAAGGAGTGTTCTAGGTTCGATTCTTGTTGGCGACGTGAGAAGCTTAAGGATCCTCCTCAGCCATAGCCAAGTTAGCTGGTCTTGGGCATGGAAGCAGGATTTTTTCTCTCAGTTTATCTGGGGGTTTTCATCCCAGAAGCAGGCAATCCGGCCCAGTGAAAACATACATGCATAGGATATAGTATGACAAGGAAGGCAATGGGAAACCACCTTGCTCCTAGTCATTTCCATAGTATGGTAGCATGTAGCTACTCCCACCTGTCGTATGGCTGAGGGAATAGAATAGATAGACCTTACTTTGGAAGCAAGCTCAGATTGTAGATTATTAGATTTGGTTATATCGATCAGATGCTAAATTATTGGATTTGTTTATAGCCATTGAGTTAGCTTCATGGACAGTAAGCATTCGTATTTAAAGTGAATTCGTTACATTAACACAATACTGTTTTTCATTTGCAGATATAGTTCAGTTTATGCTTTACCGGAAGTAAAGCGTTTGTCTGTAACCTTCTGCAACACTCTTCATATGATTCCAAAGTTGACTGTGTTAAGCAATTAGGCATTATAAAGTCAATCATTATTTTTAAACTTGTAGAATTTTAGTGGTTCATTCTAAGGCCTATCTTCGACCGGTACTGAGTTAGTTGATCTCTGACACGGGCAAATGGATTTTTTTTCTCCCAGAAAAAAAACAGATCGTGAGCTGGCGCTTCCTCTCCCTAGATAAAGAAATGGAATTAAAAAAAAAAAAATTAAAAGCTGGGAGTAAGTTAATGAGTTTTAAGAGTAGTATCCAATATTTGTGGAATGGAAACAGTCATCATAGAAAGGTATGCTCAAACAGGATGTAACGATAGAGTTGAAAAATGAGTATTTTAAGTAGTTGGTTGAATTGTTGGAGACATGTAGGGACAGCTGAGAATTTTTTGTCTCATTGAGATCCTAAATAGGCAGAATTAGTTGAAGAATTTGTGATTTAACGGTTGAAACCTTTGCTAAGGGTGAGCGTAGAAAATGACAATTTTAAAATATTGAATGCATTGTACGAAGCACAAGAATGCCAACTTGTGAATTCGTACTTCAAATTCAAAGGTATCTACAGATTTAATTAGGTACACTATACAGGAGTTTTAATATCTATTATTAATCATCTTATTACAAAACGATGAGGCATTTTATAAGGCTTGTATGCTTATTGAGGTGCGCGCGGTTAGCCGAGTGGCTATGCGCTTCCAAACTACATGCCTGGGAAAGGAATGTCCAGCGTTCGATTCCCGTGGCTGAAGTGAGGAGCTTAGGATCTTTCTTAGACACAGCCGAATTAGCCAGTCTTGGGCGTGGAGAGCAGGGTTTTTATCCCCAGTTTATCCAGGGTTTTCCTCCTGCGAGGAGGCAAACCATCCCCGTGAGCACACACCTCTACAGACATAGAACACCTCCAGGAATAAGGAGTAACCAACCTATTCCACAGGATTTCGGTTCCAAATGCCTACACAGTAAAATGTGTAGGTCTGAGCGTAAGCGTAAATTAGGAATTAGGATGCTTATTGAGAGGTGCAGAATGTGGTGCACAGATGTGGCGAATGGTGCATAGATCGCCACCTGTTACCTGCACAGGTAATTGAGCTTGGAAGGATTAAAAGGAAATAAACAAGATGGTGACATCAAACTAGTAGAACTATGATATCAGACCAGTGGCGCACCCAGAGGGGGGCCAAGGGACCCGAGTGCCCCCAAAGAAAAGGAAATAACACTAGAAAATTTTTCAAAAATCTTTTCCTAATTAAAATTCATTTTTTTTTATTTATGTTGTGTCATGTCTTCTATTTCTATACTACTTATTATTATTATTATTATTATTATTATTTAACGGTGTCTCCATGGAGTCAAAAGACTCATCGCGGGAGACCCGACATTGACACACTAACCATTATTTACACAATACCTGTCATACCTCTCCTTAAATTCATTCACGGTTAAAGCATTCACAACCAGTTCTGGCAAAGCATTCCACCCATTCACAACCCTCCAAGTAAAAAATCTAGTCCTAACACCCTTGTTAACCACACTCTTACACAATCTCCAGGGATGGCCCCTCGTTCTCTCACATCCTGCATTGGTCTTAAGAATATCATCAGTATCAATCCTGTAAAATCCCTTTAACAATTTAAATACCTCTATCATATCTCCTCTCCTACGTCTATCAGCTAGTTTTTGGAGCCCACAGATCATCAATCTATCCTCATAGGGAACATCCCACAGACCTGCAACAATCTTTGTAACCCGCCTCTGAATCCTCTCTACCACTTCCGCATCACCAAGAAATCCTGGCGACCAGATCTGTGCACAATAGTCCAAATGCGGCCTTATTAATGCCTTATAGAGTGGAATAATAACTTCCCTATCCCTGCTAGTTAGTGTGTTCCTCAACAACCATGTAATTTGATGTGATGTTTTGGCAATCTTAGCAATATGCCCTTTAAACTTAAGTTCTCTGTCCACAATAACTCCCAAGTCTCTTGTCTCATCAACTTCCTGCAGTTCAGTTCCGTTAATATAGTAAACAGCATGCGATGTCATCCTCCCGAAGTGCATCACCTTACACTTAGCCACGTTGAACTGACAGCCATTTACCCCAGTCCATAGCGTCAGCCTATTTAAGTCATCCTGTAAAATATCCACATCATTTGAATTGATTATCGCTCTTCCCAATTTTGCATCATCAGCAAACAAGTGGATATTTCCATTCAAGGTATTTCCAATATCATTGATGTACAAATTAAACAATAGAGGACCAAGAACTGAGCCCTGAGGTACACCACTAGTCACTTGCCTTTTCCTGGACTCAGCTCCTCCGTAAACCACTCTTTGATATCTGTCCGCCAGCCATCCTTTAATCCAAATCACCATCTTCGGATCCAAACCCATTTGCTCTAATTTATGTAACAGAGTTCCATGTGGAATCCTGTCAAAAGCCTTTGCAAAGTCAAGCAGTATCACTGAGTAAGGATTTCCTTTATCCAACTCCACTGTTACTTTATTATAGAACGTAAGCAAATTACTTAGGCAAGACCTACCTTTCACAAAACCATGTTGCCCCTTATAAAGTATCATATTGCTGTCCACCCAGTTCTGAATTCTAATTTTAACTAATTTCTCCAAAATCTTAACCACCACTCCAGATATATTGATTGGTCTATAATTTGCAACATCAGTCTTAGAGCCTCCCTTGTGCAATGGAACTATTTTCCCCTCTTTCCACTCTATTGGCACTTTACCAGAACTGAGGCTTAAATTAAATATCCTGGTTAGAGGAGTTGCTAATTCTCTTGCACATTCTCGTAACACATGGGCCGATATGCCATCTAACCCAATGGCAGTGTTAGCATTAAGGTTCTTTAATATATTAAGCACCTCGATTTCATCTATCTCTATACTCTCATCAGTCAATGTCACATCTGACACTGCACTATCACTACTAAGATGGTACACTTTTGCGAAATGATCACTAAGCAACTCAACTATTTGACTAGCTTCAGTAATTTCCTTACCATCAACACTTTTTAAAGTAATCTTTCCATGGATATTCTTCCTTTTACTAGCCACATAGCGAAAGAACTCTTTAGGGTTTCTTTTGGATTCATCAGCTAGCTTCCTCTCATAATTAGCTTTGGCTTTCCTTACCATACAGGTTACTCTCTTTGCCTGTACCTTATATTGCTCATTGGAACGCTCATCACCTTTTTCTTTATATGTCTTCCACAACCTTTTCTTTATATGCAACTCTTGTTTAATAGTATTAGTCATCCATTTTACTCCTACTTGATTTCTCCTTCTGACTCTGGGAATACAGTCTGATACAGCTTTCTTCAAATACTCCTTGAGAATCTCCCACGCATCATCAACATCTCTCCCCTTGAATTTCTCATGCCATAATACAGCTGAAAGCTGACTTCTCAGCTTGCCATAATCACCAGCCTTGTAATTCCACATATACCCATTCTTAATAGAATATTCAGTTCGTCTTTCAATCTCCCAGGTCAAGACCACATGATCGCTTATGAATTAGCGATCACTGCAGATGCTCAGTCATAGGTCGTATGCGATGCGTAGTGTGTATTTGCATATCGTCTACTCAACCCCCCCCCCCCCCCAAAGGTTAAATCCTGAGCGCTCGTTCCCCTCCAAGATTAAATCCTGAGTGCTCCACTGGTCAGTACACTTCAAGATGATAGTGTTAGAGGAAAATATAAATGTAGTTTTGATCAAATACTGAAATGCACGTGAGGTCTGTAGTGCTAGTGAAATCTATAATCATATTAAAGAGATTGTTCATGAGGCAGCTCATGAAGCACTTGGTTTCGAAAGGATTTGAATCACAGTATGGTGGAGCGAATTACAGGAGATACTGTTGAAATCATCACAGAAGAAGGCAGGAGGGAAGCATATAAAGCTTGGTTTTGTTCCGCGAGTCATGAGGATCAGAAAAATTATCGTTATTAAGAGGAAAGTGAACCAATTGCACAAATAAAAAAAGAATGTTGAAAATGGCTCGTTTTGAAATTAACTACTAATTTAGGATAAATAGCAACCTATTATATGGGTAGGAAGTTATCCCAGGAGAAGTATCTATGACATTATGGAGGTGATCACCTTCTAGGAAAATAAGAATGTTAAGTCAAGTCCCATTAGACAGCTCCTTACGATTGATCCTTTTCATATATAACTTCTGTCTTTAAAAGCGGGTAATGAAAACGATCCTTCAGATTATTAGTGTAATTGCGTCCCTGAGCAGCCTATTATGTAAAATTATACCTACATAGTTAGGAAAGAGTATTTCTTTCTGCGTATCAAAACTATACCGTAACTTTGCTTTTAGTAAGTCTTGTGTTGATATTGTTTTCATTCTAAGGCAGATCATAGAAAAAAGAATGTGTAAAAGGACACAAAAAAAATTGAGTTTCGGGAATCCTGAAATGGCCCGTGAACCTCTTCCCATTAGCAGATTCTTGTGATTGATGATGAGGAGGATAAATGTGATTGGGTGGTTCATCAATTTAAGAGAATATATAGTCGTTGCAGAACAGCTGTTAAGTTGAGGAACTGATTTAACATCCAAAGGCTTTTATTTGCCACCTAATATTGTAAATCGTTACCACCCCATCAGTGAAGTCGCTGGTGACTGCATGCTTCTCAAACTCCTTTGTAAGGTTAATTTATATTATACACAATATAGTCACATGAAACCACAATGAATGCAATGCAGGCCCTCGAATAATTGTATCCATCAGTATGCATGTGTGTGTGTGTAATGATTTCTATCGGCCGCTGCTGATATTCTCGAATTCGTAAACTGTGTGCTCATTGTTCATTTGCTTATGACTTTTCTACAACTACTTAATTTTTATCTTTGATTACATATTTTGAACTTTATTGCAATATAGATTTCATAAAGAACCTATGCCAAGTTGAACTTATCAATGGCTTCCTTCGCCATTGGTTACCTAATTTTTAAATCAGTAACATGTGCTCCCTGCACAATAGCGCTACTGACTTAGCAGACTGTCGGATGAATATTTTTATGTCGAAATGTGGAGTGAGATGTATCTTCCGAGTATGATCAAATGCGCTTTGCAATATAGTTCTCAGTTAAAGCATCTTAAGGAAATATACTTTTGCAAAACAGATGTTCAAAACTATACGTACATCATTAACTATATAGATAACAATAGATATGTATATGAATAGTGCCTTGCGAAATATCGTGAAATTTGGATAGGAAATGAAAAATATTTCAAGAGCACGTGATTTCTCTGCGTCACTATACGCGCTGTTGGCTGGAAGAAGACAACTCTGATCGCGTGCTTCCGGAAAACAAAAGGTGTACTTCCGGGACAGGATTATCGTAAACTACATCGTTTTATTTATTTGGAAGTTTTTCGTGCCGTAAACGTAGAAACGGCGTGTCAAAAGGTAAGAAGGAGGCATTTTAGAATTTAAAAATATGGTACAAATAAGATATACCTTACGGCGTTGTCTTTCAGACTCGCCCTCCAGAGTTGATCTTTTCCTAACAACTTTTGCATTTTCAAGACCTGAGACGGCGAAGTTCAAAAGGCGCGTGTAAATATTGAAATAGAGGTACAGATGGAACGTCCTCGTGTGTTGACAGACTTAATAGTCAATTATATTTTGGAATTAAAAACTGGGTGGTGTATGCCAAACTTCAGAGTGATAACATTTATCATTATGTATTTTTCCTTCTTCAAGGTTGAGTCAGTGTTTCAAGCCTTGTTATGGCAGACCTAATGATATGTGATAACGGATGACATGGAATTTCTGAAATGTCTGAAATTAAAACCGCGGAAAAGTTTGTAATAATGACAGAATATGATATAAATGCATATATTACAGAAACGTGTCAGCTTTTTGTTCAATACTATGTTGTCTGGTAAGATAGACACTTAATTCTGAACTTGGTTGTATTTGTGTGTAATCACGAACCGTTGCTGTTGACATTAAGCATAGATGAAAACACAGCAAAAATAAACAACTTGTGCTATCATCTTAGAATATTTGTGTGTGTGTGTTGTATATTCATTTTCAGCGTTTGATATTTTAATAAGAATACTTGTTAAAGTAGAAGCATTCTAATGATTTCATATGTGGAATATAATTGCTAGCAGTTGGTATGTCTGTATGGTGGATTATTTCTTTGTACAAAGTTTCTAATGTAGAAATAAACAGATTTTCGGTTTCTTTTTCTGGACACTACATCCGGCTTTTAAATTTATTGTTACTGGCAGAAAGAAATGCCTTTTCCGCTCATTTTTCTCATGTATTCCAACATCTGTTTTGCGCCAATTTTTATACTCGGCCGTGGTGTATTCCGAAGTGAATATTGAGGACTGCTCCATAATACTTTTCGTAACCCATGAAGTCTCCAGCGTAGTCTATTCGTTGGCTTTAAGAACAGTAAATTCAGTTACCAGTTATTTGTGTACATATACTCGTTACCTGACTGGCTGAATCTAACCAATTATTACGTGACACCTCCAAGGAGGATACGGAGTCATTTGGGAGGGCACACTATCCAATAAACACAACCATGTTAACTATAATTTTTTGTTGCAGCGTTAGTATCTCAGTAAGGGAAAACTAACAAAAAGTGAACAGTGTAGAGTTTGAAGCCTAGGATGATGTATTCAGGCAGAATTATTATTATTAAATGACACTTCCAGTAGTCCAAAGACTCATAGAGGGAATTTACATGTATTGAATTAGGAAAAGAAGTATTATATCTTTCTCTCTCTCTCCCTCCAGTCATTTCTAAGTATTATACTAGGTTCACAGATTGTTTAATTTTTTTTATGTTACTTCCACTCATGCAAGGTTATTTGCAAATCTATAGTACATTTTGCACTGTAAGTCACTAGGGATACATATATGCACTCTTTTTATCAATTATATATATATTTTTGTAATTTGTAATTTTTCATTTACTTTTTGCATCTAGAAACATTGAATTTTTTCAAGCAACTTCCGGTCTCCAATAAGCAGGCCAATGGTCTCTCACTGGGTTATGACATTCATCTCCCACCTAAAGATAATTGTAAACATCCATGCCCACGGCAGGATTTGAACCCATAGCCTGTTAGTTGGAGAGTGGGTATGCTAACCACTCGGCCAACCAAGCTGGAAAATGCATCTTCTGTACAACTGATAAAAGAATTTTGTACAAATCTTAATAAGTTTATTTATGTGAGTGAAAAGTTTTGAACCATCATGAAACCATATAACTTGGTCTCATTTGACCTAATTTAAGATATAATTTAGATGTTGCAGGGAAGGAGAGGCAAAGTATCTCACTTCCTCGGAGTTCTTATGGATAAGCAACAAATGATAGCATCACTCATAGTCAGAACAACTGACATTGGTGTGTTCAGTCATATTTAATTGGAAAGAAAGGCTGAGAACATATATGTAGCAGCAGTAATAAAAGTAACTCGTAACAGGATCTATATGACAAAAACATGTGGTTGAACTCTCTTATACAGGGTTTTATCAAAAGTATTTAAGTCAGTTTTCTGGATCTTGACGGATCTGCAGAGCTCCAGGAAGTCAGGGACTCATTGAGGGAGGCCACATACTACATGCACCAGCTATCATACTTATTCTTGAACTCATTCACATTGCCTGCACACACAACATCCAATGGCAATCCATTCCAATTAAGCACCACTCTATGAGAGAAAAATCTATCCCTCACCTCCTTTTAGTAGCATTCATTCTCAGCTTCCAAGGATGCCCTTTTATCCTTTCCCCACCTTCCATAAAATGAAAAATCCCATCAACTCAAATCCTGTATGACTCTTTCAGAAGTTTGTAAGTCTCAATCATATCACTCTTTCTCTTGTTTGCTAGTGTTTGCAGTCTACAAATTCTCAATCTGTCTTCATAATCAGTATTCCACAATCCTGATATCATTTTTAACACTCTTCTTTGCACTCCATATCAGAATCACAACGGAAACCAGATCTGCGCACAGTAGTCCAAGTGAGGTCTTATCAAAGCCTTGTAAAGAGGCAAAATTACATCCTATTCTTTACATGTTAAAGTTTGTTTCAGTATTACAATTATCTTTTGTGTTGTATTTGCAATCTTTGTTAATTGGCCCCTGAACTTCAACTTCCTATCTACTAATGCTCCAAGATCCCTAGCCTAATCAGTTTCTTCTAGCATAATCCCACCTATATAATATGACATTGGATATCTAATCACGCCAAAGTGCATGACTTTACATTTACTGACAATCAACTGACATCTATTTTCCCATGCCTACAATTGCAACCTATTCAAATCATTTTGCAAGTACTGCATATTAGCAGCATTCCTAATTGCCTTACCTAACTTTGCATCATCAGCAAATAGCTGTATGTTGCTTGTTAAATCCTTTCCAATATCTTACATTATGGAAAATTTATGGAGACAACTACCGTGTTAGAGCAAAACTTTAGTTTAATATATACCAAAATGAACACTCGACATTTTGACCTTCATATCAAGGTCATCATCTGTAGCATACACATATATACAGAGAAACAAACTGCACTACAATCTACATGGTTTGCTCAAGTTACTGACCAACCGTTACAACAATTATTGGCCTGACCTCTGGTGAAAAAAAAAAAAAAAACCTTTACTACATGAAAACTAGAGTCCTATTATTATTATCTATTAGGTTACAAAATTAAATTGGACTGAAGAGCAACATACTCTGTGGTATTCCATACCACAATTTAATTGGTATGGAATAGTTTCCAATAAAAGCTGAAAATTGCTTGAAGTCCTAAAGTATGCTAGATACTAAGTAGGCTGAATATGTGCCATCCAAATTCTTGGAATTTTTATGCCACCGTTATTGTTGAGATTGGGGTGGTTAATCAGAATTTCACAGGCTTCTTTAACTCCAGCCCAATTTAATTTTGTAAACTAATAGATAATAATAATAATAATAGGTTTCTAGCTTTGATGTAGTTTTTTTTTTCTCACCAGAGGTCAGGCCAATAATTGTTGTAACAGTTGGTCAGTAACTTTAACAAACCATGTAGATTGTAGTGCAGCTTGTTTCTCTGTATATATATGTGTGTATGCTCCAGATGATGATTTTGATATGAAGGTTGAAACGTCGAGTGTTCATTTTGGTTTCTATTAAACTAAAGTTTTGCTCTAACACGGTAGTTGTCTCCATAATTTTCCATAATGTATTCCAATCACTGTGTAAGCATGAATCATGAATGTACAGATTGAATAACAGTGGAACCAAGGACTGATCCTTTAGTAGACCACTAGTTACCTTGAATCTTGCAGACTCGTATCCCCTGTATACCACTTTTTGATATTCTGTCATTCAACAATTCTCTTATCTACGCTAATCTTTTATAATCCAAACCATTCTTTAATTTATGCAACAGTCTTCCATGCTGTATTCTGTCAAAAGCCTTAAAAAATCCAAAAATTCTACATGTAGAACAAGGGGCCATCACTGGAAACTATAAGGAGTGTGTGAACAGATGAGTGAGAAGTAGGTTCTTTGCATGGAGGGTGGTTGGTGAGTGGAATGCATTGCCTGAGTGTGATGTGGTTGTAGACACATTGAATCAGTTTAAGGTACGATTAGTTGGATGAGCATTGTGTGCAATAGTGTGACCTCCCATGATGAGTCTCTGACACCATGGAGGTCAAATGTTAATAATAACGATAACATTATTATAGAATTTGAGCATGTTGCTAAAACATGACCTTTCCTTAGTATACCCATGCTGTTCATTGCAAAGTAGAAATTTACTATCAACCCATTTCTGAATGCAAGCCCTGACCAATTTTTCCAAACTCTTCACCACCACTCCTGAGATACTGATTGGTCGTAGAATGTAATCTTGTTTCTTAACAGAAATCTCAAACACAGAATGGTAGCTGGATTATATCAGATTCAGTATGGAATATTTTAATAAGGATGAATAAAAATTTCATACTAGTTGTATAGTATATGTCAAAAACTCATAATTGATATGATTAGAGTTCTCATTTTTAATTTTTTTAATATATGAAGTACATTTGTGAGAATTATAGAGTATTTCCATACTGTGAATGATCATGGAAAAGTATGTTAAAATTATGAAAAACCGGTTGAAAATAACGATTGTTTTTCATCTAGTTTTATCTGTTTGTTGATTTAGAAAATACCATTGGAAACCATTCAAAAACACTGTGTATGATATACATGTAATCATACACTGACTGATACATAGTGTATACTCTCATTCTTTATATATATATATATATATATATATGTAAATTGTTGGTGAATAGTTTGAAATGAAAATAATGTACAGATATGTTGAGACTGAATTATGCATGAAATGTTGATGTTTAGTGGAGACAACACACATCTAGAGATAATAATTACTTATTGAATTTATTTAGCTAATAAATTATACCAGTATAGCATTTTTGGAAATTATGGAGGCAACTACCGTGTTTGAATAAAAACTTTAGTTTACTATTACTAAAATTTTACAATTCGACGTTTCGACCTTTATGTCAAGGTCATCTTCTGGAGCGTACAAATATACACAGGAAACAAGCTATACTACAATCATACTGGTTCGTTAAAGACACTGACTAACCGCTACCACAATTGTTGGCCTGACCTCTGGTGGGAAAAAAAAAAAAAAAATATATATATATATATATATATATATATACATCAACGCTACAGTCCTATTATTTGTGTTGTCTACTATATACATTAACATTATATTAACATCATTCCAGCCAGTTGGAGTGGAATGGTTTCTAATAATAGCAGATTGGCTAGAGTCCTGACTTGTGTTGAATCTTTCAAATTAGGTTGGCTGAATGTGTGCCATCCAGATCCTTGGAATTTTCATACCATCTTTATTGTTGATATTTGGGTGGTTTATCAGGATTTCGCAGGATTCTTTAAATTTTCTTTCGTACCATGTTTTTGTGCGGTGTAAGGAGCAGGTGCTTTTCCAGTTGATTTGGTGTAAGGTGAAACAGGACGGACAATCCCTATACGCAAAAAAGAACACATTAGACACATTAAATATAACCATTATGGTGAAGCAGGCCTCTCAGACCACGCACTCAACACCTTACACCAAATCAACTGGAAAAGCACCTGCTCCTTACACCCCACAAAAACATGGTACGAAAGAAAATTTAAAGAATCCTGCGAAATCCTGATAAACCACCCAAATATCAACAATAAAGATGGTATGAAAATTCCAAGGATCTGGATGGCACACATTCAGCCAACCTAATTTGAAAGATTCAACACAAGTCAGGACTCTAGCCAATCTGCTATTATTAGAAACCATTCCACTCCAACTGGCTGGAATGATGTTAATATAATGTTAATGTATATAGTAGACAACACAAATAATAGGACTTTAGCGTTGATGTATATTTTTTTTATTTTTTTTTATTTTTTTAATTTTTTTTCCCCACCAGAGGTCAGGCCAACAGTTGTGGTAGCAGTTAGTCAGTGTCTTTAACGAACCAGTATGATTGTAGTATAGCTTGTTTCCTGTGTATATTTGTACGCTCCAGAAGATGACCTTGACATAAAGGTCGAAACGTCTAATTGTAAAATTTTAGTAATAGTAAACTAAAGTTTTTATTCAAACACGGTAGTTGCCTCCATAATTTCCAAAAATGCATTCGGATCACCGTGCAAGCCTAAAAGAAAGTATACCAGTATAGCATGAGATCTTCATGAGTACAAAGAAATTCACTGATCATGTGCACACAGGCACACTAGCAGAAAGGTGGACATAGACTGAGATGGGATTATACTGTCCTGATTGCTCCCTCTATGGGTGTGGTGATGGAATATTATGCTGAAGGTCTCACTATGATGATCTAGATTTTTGGTGTAAGGAAGGCAGCCAAATTTGTTAAAATTTGGCAAATGTTCGCAGTGCTGTGGCAGATTCTAGAAATAGTTTAAGAATTATATCTGCTGTATAAAAGGGGGGGAGAGTTGTTATAAAAGGGAAGGAAAATTGTCGATAAGAGATTATTATATTACATTATTATGCAAACTTGATCATATTGTGCTGTCATAGGAAAATTTCCTGATATATATACCCCTTGAAGGTATATATATCAGGCTGATGATAATGTCTCTGTGACAGATGAAATATTGGAACCATTTATAACTATATTTAATTCTTTGTGCTGTTTTTCACTACATTAAACATTGACATGAGCATCAATCAGCACCTGTTATGTATACAATGAGAGGAGAATGTTGTTGCAATAGAATGAAAGAGGAAAAACTGATTTGATAAGTTTGCAGTTGCACTATGAAAGGATACTGGGCAGCTGCTGCTTATATTACTACAAGGAATAGATGACAGCTTAGAATAGCTTCCATGGAAGTGTATGAAAAAAAAAAGGGTATAAGGCAAAAATTGATTACCTGTGTGAGAGAGAGAGAAAGATCATTAATTAGCTGAGCAACACTTTTGAACAGCATCCTAGCACCCAGGATTTTTAAGGAGGTTTTGGTGTGCTGCCTCATCTATGAGAACAGTATTTTACTTGGGATTTTAACAACAACAACAAAAAAGCTTTTTATTTTTTATTTTTATTTTTAAGATTGAGGAAGATTACAGATGTGATGTTTGCCCAGGAAAAGCTAGGGGATAAGTGTCAATCCAAGAAGCGGGGGGGGGGGGGGCTTGACTAGTATTGAAAGAGGTATAAAGGGAGGTGTACAGATCATTTTTTCAGGCATAAAACTGTTTCAATAGCATTGCAACTGAGTAGTATGTCTTCACTACACTGAAAAATGAAGTGGAAATCAATGATAAAGGCATTAGTTATAGAAGATTATAAAACTTTACGTGAGAGTACTGAAAAGTTTGTCAAATTAGAATGGAGCATGCTGTCATCAGCAAACCTACAGATAGGATATGAGATCATCAAGAGAAGATAATTTTTGCAGGGAGAAAAAAAGGATGGATGAAATAACATTGACCCAGATGCCTGCATTGGTAGGAAAATCTGAAGAGAGGAAGCAATCCACCAAATTATAAAAGGTAAAAAGTAGAATCATAGGATAGCAGTTTGCTGAACAGGAGGCAGTTTGCTACCTCTATACAAGACCCCATCTATCCTTAAATCTAACATTTCATATATATCTTATACCATGAGTAAACAGGAAGATCAGTCTATAAACATATTTCTGAACATCAGGATCATATCTATCTTATCAAACCCACACAAATCGGGCCTGGCACAGCATGGAATTGAAAATGTAAACCATAGGATCCAGTGGGAAAATACAAAGCTTTTACACAGATCTATGTACAGATATGAAAGACTATTCGAAGAAAGTACTGAAGCTCTACTTTCTAGACAAATGTTGATCATAACAACTGCCTTACTATCCTAAAAGTTTGAGAAATCATTAAACTCAGTTGTGTTAAATAGACTGTATTATAATAATTAATTTAATTATCATTTCAGCCCAATAGTTTTAACTTAATAAATGCGCAACTACTTATACAAAGGAATTCAAACTTGGTACATATGCTGTACTGTTTTATTGTTCAAATTCCTAACCATTTTTTCGCTCTCACTGATGATGTTCTACAGTACGTATTATTTTTTACTGTGGCACATGTGTAATTGTTTAATTATGCAAACTCCACAGATATAAGAATCAAAGCTGGATAGTAGTAGTAGTAGGTTTGGATTAACAAACCTACTACTAGGTTTGTTAACCCAAACAGGTTTGGATGTTGGGCAACTGTTGCTTGTATTATTATAGAAAGCACTTAAAATTGAATGGTAATTAGATGGCAAAGAACCTTTCTTAGGGATGGGTAATAGGAGTTAATATTCAGACTGCAGGATAGATAATATGAGAGAATAAAAATGCCGACAGAGAACAAAAGTCCGTTCTGAAGCATAAATCTTCATTTCAATTGGAGAAATGCCATCAGGACCAGGAAACTTTTTTTTTGGGGGGGGGGTCAAATTTGGACAAGATTCCTCTGCTCTCTGTCTAGCAAAAAATCAAAAGGCACATGTGTTTTGTATTTTATTATTATTATTATTTTTGTTATATCACACCTCCAGGGAGTCCAAAGACTCATCTAGGGAGGGCATCAACTCTACAACTCTCACTACCAACCTTCATCATCTAACACCAACGCCGACTACCACCACTAGTGCTTTCACAGACAATCACAAACATCCATGCCCATGGTGGGATTCGAACCCGCAGCCTTTTGGCTGGAGAGACGGATATGCTAACCACTCGACCAATCAGATATGTTTATTGTATAAATGGCTATTTGTTGGAATTTTCCATCATAAGGTGACAAGTTTGCTAACTGTTTTAAGGTGATAAGAGTAGTTCTTCTATTAGTATCCTTCTTTGAATCTTTTACCAATATTTGGTACTGTTTCAATAGATATTGTATTTGGTATGTACTACAAGGTCTCATCTTGATTTGTTGTGATATAGGTATCATGTATAATATTGTAGCTAAATGTATGTAGGGACATGTAGTAATGTCCCTACATTCATTTAGTTCATTATTACTTACATCTTGTTGTTGCTACATATATAAATTATTACATCTGGTTTCTATACCACAATAAGTCTGTTTTAGCTATCAGATAAATATATATTTATTACAGTGGGTGATCAAATTATTAGAGCCACAGTGCAAAAAAGGTATTTTGTGAGTTATGGGTAGAAATAAAACCACATTTGTCAATTGCCAAATTATTGCCAATGTTTTTACATCAAATCCTCTAATGATACACTTAAAAAAGTAAAGTATGCTATATAAGCATTGTATTATATAGCATATAATATAATACAATTTAAAGAAAAATATATATAGAAATAATTATGAGGTCAATGCTAGCCTGGTTGGCTGAGTGGTTAGTGGATACACTCTCCAGCCAAAAGGCTGCAGGTTCGAATCCTGCCGTGGGCATGGATGTTTGTGATTGTCTGTGAAAATACTAGTGGTGTTAGTGGGCAGTAGATGGTTGTGGTAGATGATGGTAGTTGAGTGGTAGATACAGAGAGTGATAGAGTAGGTGCCCTCCCTCGATGAGTCTTTGGACTCCCCGGAGGTGTCACGTAATAATAATAATAATAATAATAATATTTGATAACGCTACCTTTTGCTGCAATTACTGCTTTGATTCTTTTGGGCATATTTTCTATGCATTTGGCACAGTTTAATTTTATTGATTCATTCCTATGCCACACATCAATCAAACGCTCTATTAATTGGCGTTTTTGTTGGTGACAAGTTCCTTGGAAATTTCCCGCTTCCTCAGTTCCCGGAGGTTCTCGATGGGGTTGAGATCTAGTGAATTTCCAGGCCAGTCAAGAACCTTGACTTTTTTGTCATTCAGGAATTTTGTTACTTTTTTCCCCTTATGGTAAGCAGCATAATCATGCATGAATGTGAAATTGTTATTCGGGAACCACTCCTGTACTTGGGGTAGCATCTTGGTCTCCAGTACCTTGATGTATTGATCCTGCTTCATTGTTCAAGCCCAAGTCCTTGATGCGTCGACGAGCTGTCATTGAAGATATCTTAATGCCAGCATCCTGTTAAAGACATCGTTAAAGACACTGACTAACTGCTACCACAACTGTTGGCCTGACCTCTGGTGGGGAAAAAAAATTAAAAAAATAAAAAAAAATAAAAAAAATATACATCAACGCTAAAGTCCTATTATTTGTGTTGTCTACTATATACATTAACATTATATTAACATCATTCCAGCCAGTTGGAGTGGAATGGTTTCTAATAATAGCAGATTGGCTAGAGTCCTGACTTGTGTTGAATCTTTCAAATTAGGTTGGCTGAATGTGTGCCATCCAGATCCTTGGAATTTTCATACCATCTTTATTGTTGATATTTGGGTGGTTTATCAGGATTTCGCAGGATTCTTTAAATTTTCTTTCGTACCATGTTTTTGTGCGGTGTAAGGAGCAGGTGCTTTTCCAGTTGATTTGGTGTAAGGTGAAACAGGACGGACAATCCCTATACGCAAAAAAGAACACATTAGACACATTAAATATAACCATTATGGTGAAGCAGGCCTCTCAGACCACGCACTCAACACCTTACACCAAATCAACTGGAAAAGCACCTGCTCCTTACACCCCACAAAAACATGGTACGAAAGAAAATTTAAAGAATCCTGCGAAATCCTGATAAACCACCCAAATATCAACAATAAAGATGGTATGAAAATTCCAAGGATCTGGATGGCACACATTCAGCCAACCTAATTTGAAAGATTCAACACAAGTCAGGACTCTAGCCAATCTGCTATTATTAGAAACCATTCCACTCCAACTGGCTGGAATGATGTTAATATAATGTTAATGTATATAGTAGACAACACAAATAATAGGACTTTAGCGTTGATGTATATTTTTTTTATTTTTTTTTATTTTTTTAATTTTTTTTCCCCACCAGAGGTCAGGCCAACAGTTGTGGTAGCAGTTAGTCAGTGTCTTTAACGAACCAGTATGATTGTAGTATAGCTTGTTTCCTGTGTATATTTGTACGCTCCAGAAGATGACCTTGACATAAAGGTCGAAACGTCTAATTGTAAAATTTTAGTAATAGTAAACTAAAGTTTTTATTCAAACACGGTAGTTGCCTCCATAATTTCCAAAAATGCATTCGGATCACCGTGCAAGCCTAAAAGAAAGTATACCAGTATAGCATGAGATCTTCATGAGTACAAAGAAATTCACTGATCATGTGCACACAGGCACACTAGCAGAAAGGTGGACATAGACTGAGATGGGATTATACTGTCCTGATTGCTCCCTCTATGGGTGTGGTGATGGAATATTATGCTGAAGGTCTCACTATGATGATCTAGATTTTTGGTGTAAGGAAGGCAGCCAAATTTGTTAAAATTTGGCAAATGTTCGCAGTGCTGTGGCAGATTCTAGAAATAGTTTAAGAATTATATCTGCTGTATAAAAGGGGGGGAGAGTTGTTATAAAAGGGAAGGAAAATTGTCGATAAGAGATTATTATATTACATTATTATGCAAACTTGATCATATTGTGCTGTCATAGGAAAATTTCCTGATATATATACCCCTTGAAGGTATATATATCAGGAAATTGACAATGACTGATGATTGTTCCATTGGTTCTGGTGATCCATATTTATAGCATGATCTGTTACTTTAAAATGGTGGTAATGGACTTAGTTTCTGTGTTCCCTCTGAATGGATATTAGCTGTTCTTTTTTCTTCTTTCTGTCTAAAGCAAGATAGTTTGTAGAAGCCAGAGATGCTGTAGACCCCACAATAGTCTAGATCAGGGCTGTCCAAAGCACAGCCCCTAGGCCGCATGCAGCTCACAGTGCAGTTTTGTGTGGCCTGCCTGTGGGCCGCACAAATTGAATTGAAATTGAAAAAGTGAAATTGAATTGAAATTGTTCTTTTCAATTCGATTCAAATTGAAAAGAACAATTTGAATCTAATGCGTATTAGATATTTTAATTCTATCACTAATCGATAATCTCGATGTTGATAATTTTATTTGGTGTTTTTATGTTGCTATATACTCGCATGTTTTTCAAATATTAGATCTGTCAAAGAAGTGTTCTTACACTGTTTTGTTCCAACATGCATGCTCCTGGCGCTCACAGGGAACGAGGGCACACAAATAGTGCGCAATTAACGTTGTTCGTTTGTTCTGCTTTCGAGGTTGTGTCACTGCTGCTCACCAAATTACTCGATACTCGTGTTGTGGCCCTCTGATTACCTAAGGTTGGACAGCCCTGTTCTTCTAGATGATGGAGTAGTTCTTTTGGTGAGCAGATTAGGGTAGCTAACTTTTGGTCTGGCTTGATGGAAGTCTGTACGTGATACTTTTTTAGAATGTGAAATTTTTTTTCTGAGAATCTCCAGACATATGGCAAATTTTTTGTGTTTTAGATTTGGAGGTGGGGAGTTGAGTTTAGGAAATGGCATGAATTTTGTTGATTTTGTAAAGGAGAGAGCTATTGGCTGAAAAAAAAAAGGTGTCCCAGATGTGATTGATTTCTGTGGAGAGAGTAGTGTGATCAGAGCAAATGGTCCTAGTTTAATATGCTAAGGTTTTGATAACACAATATTGCTTGGAGGTGTGGCAGAGTGACAGATGATGGATGTACCCTCTAGCATAGTTAGGTTTTCTGTAGACAGACAGAAAGGATAAGGGTCTATTGGGCAAAATACTTGCATAAATAATTTATTAGCTAAATAAATTTAATTAGTAATTATCTCTAGATGCATGTTTTCTCCACTAAACATCATTGTAAGTAATAATCAACATCTGAGCATCTGTATCATACTAGGCTTCATCATTAAGGAAAATAATATTAAGCTCACTATATAAGATGTTGTTTAGGTCATAATTGCACTACTCTTCCCAGATACGTGTGCATGCATTTAGGTTTGAGTGCTGGGAGGACATCATGGTTTTAATGGAGTATTAACAGGGTTAAAAAGTATAATATAAGATAAAAGAAGATGAAATAATAAACGATAAGAAAGGAATAAAATCTATTTTAATTCTTCCAGTATTTCATCTCAGTCACTGAGACATCTTCAAGGAGTACAAACTAACACTTTTAACACACACACACACACACACACACACACACACACACACACACACACACACACACACACACACACACACACACACACACACACACCAAGAAAACAATACTAAATGAAACATATGGATATAACATTAAAGTCTTATTAGGTGGGATGCCTTGTTTGTAGGAGTCCTATGTTGTACATTGGGATCTCTGAGGATCAATGTTTCCTAAATTGGAGAAGTTTCTTGCATCCATCTTTATTTAGATTTTGTTGATATGCCAAATTGCAGGAACAGAGAGCTTTATATACTCTAGGAACAGAGAGGAGGGAGCTGATTTTTAGTGGAATGGATAAGGGTAGCAGGTTTAGATGCCATATTGTTGGTGGGGGTGGTGATAAAAGTTTTGAATGTATCTGCCTGTGTGAGTTTTCTGTATACAGTGAAGAGAGGTTACCATTTCGATGGCATATAGCTAAAGCGTCTAGGAAGGGTAGACTATTGTTAATTTCCTTTTCCATCCTAAACTGGATTCTTGAACGTAGACTATTGAGGTGACAGAGGAAAGAGTAATGTGTCTGGGCCATGAGGCCAACATTATCTACATATCTTGGCCAGGTAGAAGGTTTCGGGGGGGGGGGGGGCAGTCTGTGGTTTGTTTTTCAAAATTTCCATGTAAAAATTGCAGGTGAGAGTGAGGAAGGGGGCCCATAGTAGTGCCCTTTATCTGTTTGTAAATTTTCTCTTTCAAGAAAAATATCCAGAATTGATGGTAGAGGAAAAGAGATCTAAGATACAAGAAGGGAAAACATTTTTTTAAGTGTTATGTTGACTTCTCAGATTTAGTTATTTGGTTTCCAGGGAAATGAAGAAATGCTTGGAAAGCCCAGAGATGAGTAAGGCAGATTTTAATTAAATAATTAATTGTTTAACATGTTCGCTGCCATGCTACTTCGGCATAGTTTGTTCCCATAAGCCAAGCAATTTCACTTCTTCAAGGTCAGTACGGGTAATCTTGTTGCCGGCGGTAATCGACATACGAGTATACTCGTAGTTGGCTTGTGAGGAGCATATACTATCTACGAGTATACACAGTTTTGCTGCTAGCTCCACACGCCAAACATTTTAACTTCTTCAAGGTCAGTACGGGTAATCTCGTTGCTGGTGGTAAGCGTCATACGAGTATACTCGTAGCTGGCTTGTGGGGCTCATATACAAACTACGAGTATACTTGTAGTTGGCAGTGAACGTGTTAATTAATAATCTTTTCCATTCTATCTACTAGCTTTTCCCATGAAGTATTACTTGATGATCACAACTTCCACTTTATCAAGATTATCAACAGACTACTTTTCTCTTGACCCCTGCCTACCCATGGCATTGGTCTACTATGGGTTTTGCAGCCACTTTGTGTGTGTGTGCGGGGGGTGGGTGGGCAGGGGAAATACATGCATATATATAAATAGACTAATGGCTGACTTTTTTTTTTTTTTTTTTGAATGGACTTGAATATAAGTGTACTTTTCATACTGAATGTTACATGCCAGACAAGTATGAAAGATTATAAAGATATAAGAAGGATGCTAAACTTTGAGCATAAATTGTTATGATTATTATTAGCATTTCATGAAGACAGAAGATCACTACTCTTACAGACAAGATCATCAAACAGTATCTTAAACTCATTCATTATTTCTTTGCCACACTCTCTGGTAATGTATTCCGCTCATTTGGAGAGTATCCCTTATCTGCTCTTCTAATGAGAGCAGATAAGGGCCGCTCACCCACTCCCTTGCTGCCACTCTCCTTACATAGCTTCCAGTAATGGTCTCTTGTTATATCCATTTTATGAAAAATTTCCTCCATATTAATCTGGTAATAACCCCTCATCAACTTATGTCTGAACCCCCGCTGCCTCTTCTTCACAAAGTTTTGCAAATGGCATTCTCTAAATCAATCCTTATATCACACATTCTACAGATTCAGTAACACCTTAGTCATTCTTCTCTCAGTCCTCATTAAGATATCCACATTAACTTGTATATAATGTACAAGGCCTTATATAATGGAATCATAACTTTATTGCTTTCCCACATCAAGGTCCTCCTCTTGATTGCTATAATCAGTTGTGAGGTTCACAATTTTAGTAATTTGTTGTAATGTGAATCTCTAAACATCAGGTTTCTGTCTACCACGACTCCTCGATCTCTCATTTCCTCCACTTCCTTTAAAATTTCTCCACCAGTTGCATACCAGGTATCCCACTCTTGCCTACCAAATTTAAAAACATACTCTTCAACACTGCATTGACAGCTCCATTTACTTGCCCATTTACATAGTCTATTCAGATCCTCTTGTAAGGCCATGACATTTGCAAACAAATGCATATCTCCAGCTAAGCCTCTCCCAATATCATGAACACACAAGTTAAACAATAACAGTCCCAAAACAGTGTCCTGTGCACAACTAGTGAGTGATAGTTTAATTTGGGATGCCACTTCCTCAAACACAATTTACTAATACCTAACTGACAGCAAATCACCTATCCAACTCAAATTTCTGCACAATTTGGGAGAATGCCATCTGAGTCAGACGTGTTGGTATCCAAGCTATTCATGATTCTTCTGATGTTTTTCTGATGAAAGATAAGTAGAAGCATACAGCGAACTGTTGTTGGTAAAGTGAGGCTGGTCACCCATGCATGAGTTGGGTGATTCCAGGAAGTATACCTTGTCTTTAGGTGAAGATACAATATTATCTGGATGTAAGAAATGTGGAAATGCAAAAGTAGTGCTCGATGGCCTTGGCAGAACCAGAAAGCTCAAATGCCATTCAAGAAGGTGGCAAGTGTTTTTGCCAGTGCCAACCACAAAAAACTTACCTCTTGCTCAAATGATTTATCAACCATATCTGTTGTAGGCAGAGTTTTTGTCTTAAGCCACCTGTAATGTACTGAATATTTTTCTTGGGCTGCTTAAGTACACCTGGAAAACAAATACTTGGATTGGATAATAGTTGGGAATTTTTAATGGTTAAAGGATGAAGACCTTATTCTAGTATTATTTCTATTATTCTTAAAGAAATAATCAAACTGCTAATTTTAATAAGTTTATTTCTGATTTTTCAGACAAAATTGCTTTGGTAATTTTGTTGTCATTATAGTTTCCGAATAGGAAGGTGTAATTGATTACTTTTTCCTTCCTTCATCTAGCATTCCTCTCAACATACAGAATACAATAATGCTATTACTATTCTCTATATTCAGTGCTCCTCAGAAAAATTAGCTGGAACTTTAAAGAAATAATCCTTCTCTGCTCTTCTAAAATTCAGCTCTTTCCTCTCTCAGTTCCAGGTAAATACAAGGTTCCCTCTTCTTGCAACCCATCCTGTTATGGACAAACTGGAAGATCTGATAACCATCATAAAGAATATAAGAAATATATTTATCACCACAATTATGGTTAGTCAGATTTAGCTGACCATTCCTTACACCTTGCACAGAATCAAATGGAAACAGACACAAACATGACCTCCCCCTCTTTTTTTTTTTTCTGAAATTAGTAGATTAAAAAAACAACAAATCTTAATAAACATGGATGTGTGAAACTTCCCAAGATTTGGGAAACAATAATTCTTAGATCTTTTGCACAATGGCTAAGATTTTGCACAATAGCTAAGAAGCCCTAAGCTGCGCTCTGTAGATGCTACCAGCATTTACAGAGCGCAGCTTAGGGCTTTGAACTTAGTCAAATATTATCTGCTTATTTTTATTGTTGTTTGCAGGCATCATTACAATTCTAATGTGTCCATGATAATGTCTCTGTGACAGATGAAATATTGGAACCATTTATAACTATATTTAATTCTTTGTGCTGTTTTTCACTACATTAAACATTGACATGAGCATCAATCAGCACCTGTTATGTATACAATGAGAGGAGAATGTTGTTGCAATAGAATGAAAGAGGAAAAACTGATTTGATAAGTTTGCAGTTGCACTATGAAAGGATACTGGGCAGCTGCTGCTTATATTACTACAAGGAATAGATGACAGCTTAGAATAGCTTCCATGGAAGTGTATGAAAAAAAAAAGGGTATAAGGCAAAAATTGATTACCTGTGTGAGAGAGAGAGAAAGATCATTAATTAGCTGAGCAACACTTTTGAACAGCATCCTAGCACCCAGGATTTTTAAGGAGGTTTTGGTGTGCTGCCTCATCTATGAGAACAGTATTTTACTTGGGATTTTAACAACAACAACAAAAAAGCTTTTTATTTTTTATTTTTATTTTTAAGATTGAGGAAGATTACAGATGTGATGTTTGCCCAGGAAAAGCTAGGGGATAAGTGTCAATCCAAGAAGCGGGGGGGGGGGGGGGCTTGACTAGTATTGAAAGAGGTATAAAGGGAGGTGTACAGATCATTTTTTCAGGCATAAAACTGTTTCAATAGCATTGCAACTGAGTAGTATGTCTTCACTACACTGAAAAATGAAGTGGAAATCAATGATAAAGGCATTAGTTATAGAAGATTATAAAACTTTACGTGAGAGTACTGAAAAGTTTGTCAAATTAGAATGGAGCATGCTGTCATCAGCAAACCTACAGATAGGATATGAGATCATCAAGAGAAGATAATTTTTGCAGGGAGAAAAAAAGGATGGATGAAATAACATTGACCCAGATGCCTGCATTGGTAGGAAAATCTGAAGAGAGGAAGCAATCCACCAAATTATAAAAGGTAAAAAGTAGAATCATAGGATAGCAGTTTGCTGAACAGGAGGCAGTTTGCTACCTCTATACAAGACCCCATCTATCCTTAAATCTAACATTTCATATATATCTTATACCATGAGTAAACAGGAAGATCAGTCTATAAACATATTTCTGAACATCAGGATCATATCTATCTTATCAAACCCACACAAATCGGGCCTGGCACAGCATGGAATTGAAAATGTAAACCATAGGATCCAGTGGGAAAATACAAAGCTTTTACACAGATCTATGTACAGATATGAAAGACTATTCGAAGAAAGTACTGAAGCTCTACTTTCTAGACAAATGTTGATCATAACAACTGCCTTACTATCCTAAAAGTTTGAGAAATCATTAAACTCAGTTGTGTTAAATAGACTGTATTATAATAATTAATTTAATTATCATTTCAGCCCAATAGTTTTAACTTAATAAATGCGCAACTACTTATACAAAGGAATTCAAACTTGGTACATATGCTGTACTGTTTTATTGTTCAAATTCCTAACCATTTTTTCGCTCTCACTGATGATGTTCTACAGTACGTATTATTTTTTACTGTGGCACATGTGTAATTGTTTAATTATGCAAACTCCACAGATATAAGAATCAAAGCTGGATAGTAGTAGTAGTAGGTTTGGATTAACAAACCTACTACTAGGTTTGTTAACCCAAACAGGTTTGGATGTTGGGCAACTGTTGCTTGTATTATTATAGAAAGCACTTAAAATTGAATGGTAATTAGATGGCAAAGAACCTTTCTTAGGGATGGGTAATAGGAGTTAATATTCAGACTGCAGGATAGATAATATGAGAGAATAAAAATGCCGACAGAGAACAAAAGTCCGTTCTGAAGCATAAATCTTCATTTCAATTGGAGAAATGCCATCAGGACCAGGAAACTTTTTTTTTGGGGGGGGGGTCAAATTTGGACAAGATTCCTCTGCTCTCTGTCTAGCAAAAAATCAAAAGGCACATGTGTTTTGTATTTTATTATTATTATTATTTTTGTTATATCACACCTCCAGGGAGTCCAAAGACTCATCTAGGGAGGGCATCAACTCTACAACTCTCACTACCAACCTTCATCATCTAACACCAACGCCGACTACCACCACTAGTGCTTTCACAGACAATCACAAACATCCATGCCCATGGTGGGATTCGAACCCGCAGCCTTTTGGCTGGAGAGACGGATATGCTAACCACTCGACCAATCAGATATGTTTATTGTATAAATGGCTATTTGTTGGAATTTTCCATCATAAGGTGACAAGTTTGCTAACTGTTTTAAGGTGATAAGAGTAGTTCTTCTATTAGTATCCTTCTTTGAATCTTTTACCAATATTTGGTACTGTTTCAATAGATATTGTATTTGGTATGTACTACAAGGTCTCATCTTGATTTGTTGTGATATAGGTATCATGTATAATATTGTAGCTAAATGTATGTAGGGACATGTAGTAATGTCCCTACATTCATTTAGTTCATTATTACTTACATCTTGTTGTTGCTACATATATAAATTATTACATCTGGTTTCTATACCACAATAAGTCTGTTTTAGCTATCAGATAAATATATATTTATTACAGTGGGTGATCAAATTATTAGAGCCACAGTGCAAAAAAGGTATTTTGTGAGTTATGGGTAGAAATAAAACCACATTTGTCAATTGCCAAATTATTGCCAATGTTTTTACATCAAATCCTCTAATGATACACTTAAAAAAGTAAAGTATGCTATATAAGCATTGTATTATATAGCATATAATATAATACAATTTAAAGAAAAATATATATAGAAATAATTATGAGGTCAATGCTAGCCTGGTTGGCTGAGTGGTTAGTGGATACACTCTCCAGCCAAAAGGCTGCAGGTTCGAATCCTGCCGTGGGCATGGATGTTTGTGATTGTCTGTGAAAATACTAGTGGTGTTAGTGGGCAGTAGATGGTTGTGGTAGATGATGGTAGTTGAGTGGTAGATACAGAGAGTGATAGAGTAGGTGCCCTCCCTCGATGAGTCTTTGGACTCCCCGGAGGTGTCACGTAATAATAATAATAATAATAATAATATTTGATAACGCTACCTTTTGCTGCAATTACTGCTTTGATTCTTTTGGGCATATTTTCTATGCATTTGGCACAGTTTAATTTTATTGATTCATTCCTATGCCACACATCAATCAAACGCTCTATTAATTGGCGTTTTTGTTGGTGACAAGTTCCTTGGAAATTTCCCGCTTCCTCAGTTCCCGGAGGTTCTCGATGGGGTTGAGATCTAGTGAATTTCCAGGCCAGTCAAGAACCTTGACTTTTTTGTCATTCAGGAATTTTGTTACTTTTTTCCCCTTATGGTAAGCAGCATAATCATGCATGAATGTGAAATTGTTATTCGGGAACCACTCCTGTACTTGGGGTAGCATCTTGGTCTCCAGTACCTTGATGTATTGATCCTGCTTCATTGTTCAAGCCCAAGTCCTTGATGCGTCGACGAGCTGTCATTGAAGATATCTTAATGCCAGCATCCTGCATCATTTTTGTAAGAACCCTCTGCGGTGCCTTCTGTTTTCCACGCAAATATCTCTAATTTTTCTTTCGTCCTGTGGGGTGGTAATTTTTTTTTCAGCTACATTTCTTCAAATGCTTCAATGCCAATTCAATATTTGCATCAATTTTTTTTTTTCTTCTTCGGCCCACTGATGCTCATGAAACATTAGCAATTGATGCTATCTTCCTTTGAGAATGTTCAGTATTCATTAAGAGCGTTTTTATTTCTTAAATTTTCTTTGGAGAAAGATCTTTG
Organism: Typopeltis vanoorti; assembly: GCF_054136105.1. Classification (NCBI taxonomy): domain Eukaryota; kingdom Metazoa; phylum Arthropoda; class Arachnida; order Uropygi; family Thelyphonidae; genus Typopeltis; species Typopeltis vanoorti. The sequence continues at coordinate 46,342,031 of NC_143572.1, read as the reverse complement.
GCCTTGCCCATGGTAAAAATACACTCTGTCAAGAAAAGAATAAAAAAATCATATCATAAAATAACACAATACAACACTTATAAACCATATACAAATCTTGAAATAAACTACTTACCGTCAAAATATTATTAGAACACTCCAAAAGTAATTAAAATGCTTGAATAACCTCAATAACTTATAAACGAATGCAACTGAACAAGATGGGTGTCAAGTGGTGGCTGAGAATCTAAACACAAAATTGTGTCTGTATGACAGGTTATGAAACCAACAGTACAGTATTGACAATGCTATATTTAAAATCGCTAAACATATTTATTTAATAAAAAAATATAAAGAACTTCGTGTAACCAGGTTTTCGTTTATTATAACTGGTTGAAGTGTAAAATTGTTACTGTAATTTATGGAGGTTGCTCTAATAATACGAGCAAACTGTGGTTATGAAAAGAGTTGTGGAATAAAGTTGGGTGATTGGTTTATTGGTGCAAGGATATCAAAAGTCATACTGCACCAAACTAAAGGCTTAAGGAGTACTCAAGGTAATGGTGGGGAAAGGAATTAGTTCTATGGATGCTTTGACAATTGTATAAATTTTTTGTGGAAGATCTGAAATTGGTAGTTATTATTACTAGGCCTCCAGGAACTCATTTAGGGAGGCACATATCATCTACACCAGTCGTACATTTTCTTGAATTCATTCACCATCTTCAAAGGCAAGCAGTTCTATTCATACACTGTTCTATGAGAGAAAAATCTAGCTCTCATCACTACTGATTATTGTTTTGACTTCCATGCCACCACAAAATTTTTCAACCCTGAGTATCATATTTAGTTTATTCATTATATCTTTGTTTTTCATCTCATCCAGTAATGTATATCCTGCAGTTCTAATAAATTTCGTTTCAACTGATATAAGCAGTTCATATTGTTTTCATGGTCCAGACTTTGCTCCCATAGGTAAATATTGGTCTTGCTAATGTCTTGTATGCTTCTGTGCTTTTGTTGGATTACAAACTTGATTAATTATTCTTAGTGCTTAGCTCTATTTTTGAATATTATTATTAATGTCAATTTCTTCTTTTTGAGTCAGACTATAACAAATATAGTTAAAGCAGAGTACTTATAGAATTGGATTTTCTATGCATATTTTACTTCAGATTGGTTCCTTTCCTTGCAAGGCTATAATTTTGATTTTTATAGTCGATATTTCCATATTAAATTTTTCAGAAATAAGATTTAAACGGTGTACAGAATATTGCAATTCTTCTTCATTATTGGCTAGGAATATCTGATCATCTATGTATAACAGTGTCGAGATGACTATTTCTTCATAATGGGATATTTCCATGAATGTTGATTTCCATTGTCTGACAATGGCATTGATATATATATACAGGCTGTCCCAAAAGTCACTGCATATTTTGATGAAGTGTGATTTTCTAATAAATTTCATTACAAACAAGCATATTTATTCTTTTTTACATAAAACATAAGTATTTGTAATTAGAGATGATTTTATAATTTTCATTAATTTCTTTTAATGTTTGCTTTTTAAATCCATAATTCATGATTAATGTTCAAGAGAAAATTTTTGCTATAACATCCCACATCAAACGAATTAAGTGTTGTGAAATTAGACAAAGCTTTTCAAGGAGATTTCATAGAGCTAATAATTAAAATTATAGTAACGGAATTAACTCACGTGAAATGTTTTATTAGTAGAATTTTCGCCTGAGTATCACAGGCATCTTCAGTACTCGTATAAAGCTAATTAAACAATAACTGACAATTCCAAAAGGCACCACCTAAGTAGCTAATGTAAGATAACTAAAAAAGGTGAATAAATTTCCTAACTTATTAAAAATATATATATATATATATATATATATATATATATATATATATATACACACACAATTAAAAAAGTTAGGAAAGATTAGCTGATTTATAAAGTACTATCTCCTACAAGAGGATAGACTTAAACCATCGGATCTATTTAAGTTAGGAGAGTGAAGTAAAGTTTCACATGTTTCTTTATAAAGCCGTTCAATGAGGAACCAACTTTTATGAAGGACTCTTGTTTTGTTCCAGTGAACTCTATGTCTAGTGTTGATGGCATGTTCTGCAAGTCCAGACTGTTCAGGTTCCAGATATTGAATATAAGACTGGTGTTCTTCTAGCCAAATAAAGGCAGATCTTCCTGTTTGTCCGAAATAAGATAATCCACAAGAGCAAGAAATCTGGTAGACACCTGGATAACTGAGATGTGGAAGCTTGCCTTTGGAGAAGTGAAAAAGGTGGAGATTTTTTTGAACGGTTGAAAGGCAACAAAAATATTTAGTAGTTTTAAAACTCTTGCTATGCGTTCACTAATGCCTTGCACATAAGAGAGATAATGAATATGCGTTATTTCTTCTGTATTTGAAGAGGAAGACATATCAAAACTACTCAAAGCTCTTTTGATGAAGGAATTCTTATATCCATTAGATAAAAAAGAGGAAATAATATATTGCAATTCTTTCTGTAATAGATTGTCTGAACAACAAAAGGAGTAGGCCCGATGAACCAGGGTTTTAATAGTTCCTGCCTTTTGACTGGGATGGTGATGAGATTCAGCATGGATATAATGGCCTGTATGAGTCTTCTTCCTATAGACTTGAGAAATGTAGGTTACCATCTGGTTGGCAAACAATCAAAAGATCTAAAAAGGCTAAATGTTTATTTAATTCTACTTCTAGGGTGAACTGGATCTTTGGATGAAATGCATTTATTTCTTATTTCGGACAAACAGGAAGATCTGACTTTATTTGGCTAGAAGAACACCAGTCTTCAATACCTTGAACCTGAACAGTCTGGACTTGCAGAACATGCCATCAACACTAGACATAGAGTTCATTGAAACAAGACAAGAGTCCTTCACAAAAGTCGGTTCCTCATGGAATGGCTTTATAAAGAAACATGTGAAACTTTACTTCACTCTCCTAACTTAAACAGATCCGATGGTTTACGTCTATCTCCTTTGTGGGAGATAGTACTTTATAAATCAGCTAATCTTTCTTAACTTTTTTAATTGTGTGTGTGTGTGTGTGTGTGTATATATATATATATATATATATTTTTTTTTTAAATAAGTTAGGAAATTTATTGACCTTTTTTAGTTATCTTACATTAGCTACTTAGGTGGCTCCTTTTGGAATTGTCAATTATTGTTTAATTAGCTTTATACATGTACCGAAAATGCCTGTGATACTCAGGCGAAAATTCTACTAATAAATAATATTTTATGTGAGTTAATTCCGTTATTATAATTTTAATTATTATGTCTACTCACGGTATTTCCTTACTGAAACATATTTCATAGAGCTGGTTCTACAGAAAATGCAATTAGAGTACTAGTACATAAGTTTAAAACAACTGGGTCTGTGCATAGTGAGGAGAGAAATGGATGCCCAGGGAAAGCACATGAAAGCATTTAATCAGTTCGAGAAATGTTCGAAGAGGACCCAACATTATCAATTAAGGCAGAATCTTGAAGACAAAATATATCCAAGACATCAAATTACAGAATTTTGTGTTTGTCGCCTGATGGAAAAACTCTATAACATCCAATTGCTGCATAATTTGCACAAAAAAGAAAAATGGCAAAAGGACTCCCTTTTGCCATTTGGATGATGAAATCAAAAAGTTATGGACCTTTTTTGGAGAAGCAACAATCACAAGAACATGTGTACCTTGATATGATTCAGCAGCTTCTTGAACCCAGATTTCTTGATGATAGTATTCTTGAAATTGTAGTGTTTTAGTAGGGTGGAGCACTATGTCCTTATGCTTGAACTATCCAGGAATACCTCACCGGCATTTACTAATCGGTAGATCAGGTATTGTATATATACGCACACACACACAATACCTTGGGGGAGGGGAACCTAGACTTTGGCCAGTGCATTCTCCTTGTTATGCACAGACCCAGTTCTTTTAAACTTATTTACCAGTGCACTAATTGCATTGTCTGTAGTATTAAATCTATAAAATCTCATTGAAAAGTCTAATTTCACAATATTTGATTCCTTTGATGGTGGATGTTATAACAAAAATTTTGCTCGTGAACATTCATCATGAATTATAGGTCTGATAAGAAAACATTAAAAAAATTAATGAAAATTATACTTAGTATAATGAAATTTGCTCGAAAATCGCACTGTTTTACCAACATATGCAGTGGCTTTTGGAAACCCTGTGTATTAAAGAATAATGGTGATAAAGGGTGATAACCTTAATATGAATTAATGCAGAGTATAATTATTTTAAATTAAAGTTATTACATGAACATGTAATAATCTCCATTATTTTCCAAAATGATTCTGATCACACTGTAAAAATGAAGGAACCAGAGGTAGTTATCTTTAGGGCAAGTGTTAGGAAGGCTATTGCAAGAGGAGAATGAGAAGCTGAACAGATTTGGATGTTTACTGCAGTTAATTGTATTTTTTACATGCTTAGAGTAAAGTGGAGGAATAATGGTGGCTAGCTTTGCAGAAACAGCATATCTATGAGAACCTGATTGGGGTGAGTTTGTGAGAAGAGGTAATCATTTCATGTTGTGTTTTAGAGGAAGAAACATGTCTGGAGATTAAGTTTTTTAGTTATTAAATTCCAGATTAATTGCCTGTTTTGGTCACCAAAGCATTCTTGATGATCACAGTGATATGTACATACAGGCAGGCAGGCACAGCATCAGGAAGAAAAACATAGATTGAGTGTAAAAAAAAAGAAAAAAAGACTGGATCTTAAAATCCTAACTAGTGTCCTTTATGAGTGTGATAAGATCTTGTTCATTCACCTGATGGTTTCAAGATAATAGTTCCCTAGATTTTTGGTAACTTGAGATAGCCATGTTTCTTTAGATCTGGAGAATGTAGATCTGTAGCAGATTCTAGAAATGATCTTTCGGATTTGTATCTACTTCTGCATGATAAGGAGAATTTTTTTTTCTATTGAATCTGATGATCTCTGTTATTAGAATGGTCTGAAACCTCAGAGTAGTTGTAGTGTAAATAATGGACATAATTTTTTTTCCATGTTCACCCATTTGAATATTGGCTGTTCTTTCATTTTGACCCAAGTAATCTACATTTATCCAACCCTTAAATTATCGGAACAGTGAGTTCTGATAATTGAAGTACAATTATATAATGCTCTACTAGAAGTCAATTGACATTTAACAGTCAGTGAATTGAAGGGTCTTTGTTTTTAAAGTCAGTAAATGGTGGAATACTGTGTCAGTTTCAATGTCAGTAAATAGATTTGATGCCAGTGAATAGAAGTAATAGTTTTGAATCACTAGCCTTTCCACTGAAATCAATTCACATCTAGGACACGTTTTAGCCAGTAGCTTGCTCATTTACAAATTAGCAGTCTGAGCTGTTATGTCCAGAGGCATTTAAAAAGAAAAATTACACGCTCTTTATGACTTCTTTTAAGCCATACAAAAAATTAGCTTCCCTTATCTGCTCATCAGAAGTTCTTTTCCCATCACTGAAATCATCCTTGTGTCTAATTTTCTGCTTTCTCAAAAATTTGATACATTTTAGTCAAAACTGGAAGAATAATCAATATCTGATTGGATGAACATGAACATAGAAATTATGTCTATTATTCATATTCTAGCTGTTCTGGGGTTGCAAACTATGCCATAGACAAAATTGGATCCATTGGGAGGGGGAAATAAACCTCTCTGTTACCCAGAGGTGGATAGAAATATGAGGGAATTGTTTCTGGAATCTGCCACAGCTCTACAACATTGTCTGAATCTAAATTAATGTAGCCTCTTAACTTTACCAAAAATTTGGAAGATTACTATCTTGACACTGTCAGCTGAAAGCAAAATATTAGTCTAATAATTTAACAAGTAAATAAAGTTAGTTAATTCTTATAAACAGCAATGACAGCATGAATGATTATTCTCATCTGAGTATCCATACCAGATTAGAGAGGTCATCATAAGCCTCTCCTGAATAGCATTGAGAATTTTTAGGGAAGTTTTTGATGCATCACCATAAATGTGAGAACAATATTCTAAGGTTGAGCATATTTGGGATTTATAAAATGTGTCAGCAGTCACTCAGATAAGAAGCATTGTCTTGAACAGAAAAAGAATTTTAGAATGAAAACATTTTTATAGAAAGAGGTTTCATATGTGATATGTTGATGCCAGCAAAGGCGAGAGGTATAAGTCACCCGAAGAAGGGGATATATCTAATCTTGTGTGAAAATCTGGGCATTATCAAAGGTGATGATAAGTGTAGTGTGATCTTTCTTGTGCAAAATAACACAGGGTTATCCTCATTCCCACAGAAATATGGTAAGGAAATTGAATTAAGCATCGGAATTATGGAGGATCTTGTAGCTTGGGATATTTGAACACAGCATTTTTATCAAATGAAAATGGAGGAATGGAGTGGACTGTCTTAAGAAAAACTGCCTAAGATTTGAGTTTAATGAAGATGTGATCATTTATATATAAAAGAAAGTGCAGACAACAGTACATATCCGTGAAGTACTTCAGCATTTGTGGGAAATCATCCACCATGACATGTGACCTATAGTGAAATTCATTCGCAAAGAGTAGAAGATAAACTATAATATGGAAGCATAGTAAACATGCCTCTTCGTTAGATCTGGAAGTGTCGTGTGATCACACAATTTGGATTTATATGCTGTTAGCAGTTTTACAAGTAAAAATTTTGCAAATGAACAACTGCATATGGATTACTTTGCACAGATATGGTCAGCTGATTTTCAAAAGGATGAAGAGATGTTGGAGAGGGTTCAGATACAATTGACTAAGTTGGTTTGGATCTTGAGAGAATGCCATCATTGCAGAGCGTGGTGAATAGAAGGGGAAACATGATTTAGACATAATTTGGTAATTACCTCTTACCAACTTAATGCAGATGAGATTTTTTATATAACGGTTGGAGACATGAAGAGAAAAGAGGCTATCCTTGGAAGCTGTATAAGAAGGGGGAGGGGTGAACAAGAGGGTGAGAAGTAGTTTTTTTTTTTTTTGTGTGTGTGTGTGTGGATATTTGAAATGCATTGCTTAAAAGTATGGTTAGTGATGGTATAAGTTGTGTGCATGTGTGAGATGACTCCATGCTGGGCTGATGATAATTGTAATAATAAAATTTCTTTCAACCTTTCCGTGGTTTGTGTCCATAGGTGAGCAGTATTGGCTGTAGAAGATATTATGGAGGGAGAGTGACAGAATCCGTATGGGTGATTAGTAATTAATGTGTGCCTCCAACTAATGAAAAACATAAGGATAAGTCCAAGTATTGATTACTACTCATAGCTGTGCTTTATGGTATAAAATAATAATTTCCAACCAGCATTTTAGTGAAAGTAAGAATGTAGAAGAGAGAGCGAGTAAAAGTGTTGAATGAAAAAATAGTATGACTGATGTAAAGAATGAAGAGTTGGCTTCAATGAGGGAGATAGGTCGTTTGCACAGAGTGATACATAGGGCAAAGCGTGAACTAGAGTGAATGCAAAAATCTCTGGCAAGTGGATCATCTGATAACAGAAAGAAAGAAATGCGAGATAAGAAAAATGAGGGCTTGACCATCGTGAAAGAAAAATCAAGGAGTGAGTGTTGTATGGCGATTCAATCATAAAAGGTGTGATCGATGAGAGTTTGACAAAATCGTGCTTTTTTGGCGTGAAAATTAATGATGTTAGTGGGGCTATTAAAGCACAAAAGGGTAGGGTGAAAGAAATGATTGTAGTGGAATGAATGATTTAAAAGGAGAAAAGTATGGCATGAGAGAGGACATGGAAGAATTACTGGAAATAGCAAAAGAAAAGAGTAAGAGAGGTAAGATGGTGAGTCTGTTGCCGTGGTATAACAGAGTAGAGCTGAGAAGGAGGGCTAAAGTAGCAAATAACTCTGTGTAGGTTATGCAGGAGGAGTGGTGTGGAGTTTGTGGATGTGTGAAATGAGTTTGACAGAAGAAAGGACTTATATAAAAAGGATGGTTTTCTTATGTCTTTTCTTTATATAAAAAAGAGTTGGTGAATGAAGTGAAAGTAGATGTGCAGAATCAGAGAAACTAGAGCTTTTTTGGGGAGGGATAAGTTGTTTTCCATTCCCTTATCCAGGGAATGGACAAGATGATGGAGATAGTATGTATGCATCGGTAAATAGACTCAGTGAGTGGAGACAGGTAATTATTATGGGGAATTTCAACATCTTCCAATCTATGTTCCAATCTGGGAACATAGATTGGAAGGAGAGGATACATCTGAGGAAGGAAATGGATTTTATGCAGTTACTAAGGGATAATTACCTGAGACGTGATAGAATATACTAGGGGTTCGAGAGCTCGATCTAGTAATTTCATCTGAGAATTTGTCTATAACGAATATAACCACATTACCACCAATTGGTGAGAGCGATCATATGGTTTTGACCTGTGAGGTGGCCAAATGTGTGGAATTTTCATTTAAGATGGGGTATATGTGGAGTTATGGGGCTGGTAAGTAGATTGCTTGGATCGGTGCCATAGCATGTGAAACTGCAATGGCTGGATGTTGATAGAGGAAGGTAATGGTAGACTGCATACCTAGAGTCAGGAGAGTAAACAAGTGAGAGTTAAATGGATGAATATCATCAAGCTGGAGCTGCAAAAAAAAAAAGAAACAATTGTGGAGGGAATTTAAGGATAAAAGTGACCTATAGGCACATGAACAGTACAAGGCACATGCCAGAAGGATAACTAGTGTGGTAAGAAAGGCAAAAGCAGATTATGAAAGGAAGTTAGCAATGCAGGCTAAAGAGAATCCCAAAGAGTTCTTTTGATATGCTGCAAGTAAAAGAAAAAATGTATGTGGCAGAATGATTTTAAGGAATACCAATGGTAGGGAGGTAACTTAATCAGTCAAAATAGTAGAATTAATTACTAAGTGAACACTTTGCAAGCGCATATCATCCAGGTGATGATATTGCAGGAATGAGAGTGCCAAAGGCTTATACTGGAACTGAGGTAAATGAAATGGAAGTGGATAGCTTATTACAGAACTTTAATATGAATACAGCTGTGGGATTAGATGGCATACCAGCTTGAGTTTTACTTGAAGCAGCGAGGGAATTGTCAGTGCCCTTGACCATATTGTTTAATCTAAGTCTCAGCTCTGGGTTAATAATGAGGGGATGGATAGAGGGGAAAATAGTTCCATTGCATAAAGGAGGCTCCAAGACTGATGTAACAAATTACTGACTGATCAGCATATCAGGAGTTGTCAGAGTATTGGAGAAGTTGGTCAAGAGCAAAATTCAGGAATGGAAATTGGGATACTGTATGGGGGGGCAGCATGGTTTGTGAAGAGTATGTCATGCCTCAGTAACTTGCTCATGTTTTATAATACAGTGATTCTGCTGGACTTTGCAAAGGCCTTTGACAGGATACTACATGGAATTCTAATCAGTAAACTGCAGCACATGGGGATGGATATAGCATTGGTGAGATGGATAGGAGGGTGGGTGATGGAGAGATATCAGAGAGTAGTTTATTCAGGAGTAGAGTCCAAAGGAAGGCCTGTAAACAGAATCCTGTGGTGCACCACAGGATTCTTGTTCTTGGACCGCTACTGTTTATTTTGTTCATTAACAATATAGGAAAGGATGTCTGAGAGGAACTGTTCAGTTATTTGCCGATGATGCAAAGTTAAGTAGAGCAATAGTTAATACAGATGATGTCAAAATTTTGCAGGATGATTTGGATAGATTGGCAGACTAGACAAAGGAGAATGGATATCAATTTAATGTGGCAAAGTGTAAGGTTGTGCATTTTGGGGGTGAAAAGATTACCAGCTGTATACCACATTGGTGGAACTGTTCTCCAGGAAATTGACAAATTGGGAGTGTTAGTGGATAGGGAGTTAAAGCTTAGAGGGGGCACTTAGCAAAAGTGGCTAAAGCAGCTTATCAGATCACTTGGTTACTGAAGAATACTTTGATCAGCAGAGACAAGCAGGTTATTGTTCCTCTTTATCGAGCCTTGATAAGACTCCATCTTGACTACTACATGCAGATCTGGGCACCAGGATTTCTTGGTGATGAGGAGGTGGTGGAGAGTAGCCAGAGGTGAGTGACCAAGGTGGTAGCCAGTCTATGGAATGAACCTTACTAGAACAAGTTGAAGAAGATTTGTGGTGTTACAGAAACTGGTTGATAGGCAGAAAAGGGGGGTGATATGATTGAGACATACAAATTACTGAGGGGTGTTTGCAAGATTAATTCAGCGGAAATTTTTCAGAACAGGTGTGTTGGTGGGAGAACTAGGGGCCATCCATGGACACTGAGTAAGAGTGTAGTTAGCAAGAATATTAAAAGTAGGTTTTTTGCTTGGAGAGTAGTAACTGAGTGGAATAGGTTGCCAGAGTCCGTTGTGGGTGCCATGGCTGTGAATGAGTTCAAAGCAAAATAGATATTGTGCATATGTTAGATAGTTTTTGATGAGTCTAAGGACTCCTTGGAGTTGCCCGTAATAATAATCTTCAGAGCACAAATTGCAACTTGTAAAACTCACAACACTGAAACTAGGCTGTTGTAAAACAATTCATTGTAACTGAAAAGGAACTAATGTCTTTTTATGGTGCCTTCTGGGGGCTGGATAAAAATTAATACATTAACTTTTTATTTATTTTGTTTCTCTGGTGTTGTTTATACTACAAGAGTGCCTCCCCCCCCATGAAATGAAATCTGAGAATTTCACTCTTCCTTTCCCTGGTCAGACTGCTGCTTCTGCTCTTTTGACTTAAACCTGCTCTGGTGGAGTTACAGAAATTATATTTGCCGGTATTAAGGTCTTCATTCCTTACTCTATTTGAAATTCTCACTCTTTTCTAAGTCATGGTTTAGCAATAGGGATATCAAGGCAATTCAATCAAAATATTTAGCATACTACAAGTATCTTATGTAAAGAATTTGGGCTTCATACTCAACCCATGCTGAAGTAGGCAATAAATGCAAAGCAACATAAATCCAGCTCTGACTTCGTAATGACCAACAGCAAAAAACATACTTCCTGTCTAAATAGTAGTGCCTTCTGATCTCAATCAAAGGCATTTCAGCACAGCTTCTGCTCACCTGCAATGCCAGCTGATTCTTTCTGATGACACCACTATTAAAACACCTAAAGATAAAGCTGGAATCATTCTTCTCTTTCTTGGTCATGTATGTAGGGGTTGGAAGAGAAGAATGATTCCAGCTTTATCTTTAGGTGTTTTAATAGTAGTGTCATCAGAAAGAAGCAGTTGGAATTGCAGGTGAGCAATACTTGAAACAGTGTGTCACATGCCTCCATGACACAAAGACATCAGAAAAATTGCAGGTGAGCAATACTTGAAACAGTGTGTCACATGCCTCCATGACACAAAGACATCAGAAAAATTGTAAATAACCTAGACATCAAAATGTCTTCTGGTCTGAGGATATCCCCCCAATCGTACTCTAAAAGTTGTGCTGCATAACTACTACTTGTACAGTTTTATGCTCAGTTGGCATCCATCCCAGTATATGGAAATATGCCTAATTTAGCTTATTCTAGAAAATCTGCTGGAAAACTATCAATCCATCATCCTCACCTCATTCCTCTCCAAATAATGGAGAAGGTCATCAGTAGTCAGCTGCTTCACTTCCTTAGAAGTCTGCCAATTAATCTGTGATCATCAGTGTGGACTTTGCTACTCTAGATCCATGGCAGATCTCATAGCCTACATCTTACCTCTGGATTCATACTTTGGAAAGGTTTGGTGAAACCTTGTGCTGTCTTTGATGCTTCCAAAACATTTGATTGGATCTAGCATTGAAGCTTGCTCAGTAAATTGAAACTCTTCAGTTTGCCTTCCACTGCATGTCATGGTGGATGGCTTTTCCACTATACATGAATTACATTTTTCATTGACCAATAATTCTATCCATAGTTTTGCTGATGACATACACTCTGTTTCTGTTACTCATTTGAAAAACCATGCAGTTCACAAATATCCCAAGTTTTAAGCTCCACAACCAGTACCTTAAACACTAATTTCCATATCAGTGGAACAAGGATAACATGCTTCCTTTCAGTCCTCACTGGCCTTCTTTCTTACAAAAAGCATTTCATTTCATTTTTCTTTGATAATACACAAATCACCAGAAAGGATCAGATCTCTCTCTCTTTTCTTAGACCAACATATGAACATTTGTGACATATTTACAGCTTTGTGGAGAGGATTGACTGAATGGTTAGCGTATATGCTCTCCAGCCCAAAGGCTGTGGGTTTGAATCCCACCATGGGCATGGATGTTTGTAATATCTGTGAAAATACTAGTAGTGGTGGGCAGTGAATGGCATTGGTGTAGATGATGCAGTTTGCTGTAGTTGGTGGATTGAGTGGTGGAGACAGAGAGATTTAGAGTAGGTGCCCTCCCTCGATGAGTCTTCGGACTCCTGGGAGGTGTCGTAATAATAATAATATTATTACACTGGCAAATCTATGGAGTCTGAAAAACTCATCATGGAAGGCCCACACAATCTGTTGTTGACATAGTGCCTGTCATACTTTTCCTCGTTCACCAATAATGTACTCATGACCATACGTGGCAATCCAATTCCACTCATTTACCACTCTTCAAGAAAGAAATCTAATCTTTGTATTTTCTAATCACATTCTTATCAGACATGCATAATGGAACTTCCATTAGGAAGAAGTCCACTCCACTGTGCAACACTTACATTAGATTTTATATTCGTGTATTTCATGGATAGCAACAGTCTTTCAGGTACCATTTCTTCTATATGTGCAAAGTCAATTATTCAGTTAATAACATACACAGAATTATTATTATTATTATTATTATTACGTAACACCTCCAGGGAGTCCAAAGACTCATTGAGGGAGGGCACCTACTCTACAACTCTTTCTCCACCACTCAATCCACCAACTATCATCATTATCTATACCAATGCCATCTACCGCCCACCATCACCACTAGTGTTTTCACAGGCAATCACAAACATCCATGCCCACGACAGGATTCGAACCCGCAGCCTTTTGACTGGAGAGCGGATACACTAACCCTTTGGCCAACCAGGCTGAATTCAAATAATTTGATTTAATTTAAATTATTATCATGGCAGTTAGTAACCATTAATTCTTTCTCATGTAATAATATTGTATAATAATATAGTAACATGTACTAATTCACATAAGAACCTGCAATTTTCCTTCTATAACTAAATTTAAATTATACTTTTTTGCAATTCATAATATTAGTCATAAATTATATGCAAGAAGTTTAAAACAATCATTGTAAAAAAAAAAAAAACATGATAAGCCAAGTCTTTACAAATATGATGATTGCACGAGGTTTTCTGGCAATATTTTGCCATCTTGGGCACTTTATTATATCTGACTTTATACAGGCTTCTTCATGGACTCTCATTTTGGGGATGCCCATGCTAATAATTATTGACATAATGCCTGTCATATCTGTCCTTAAAGTCATTCATGTGTGCAGAATAAGTGGAATGCAACCCATTCCACTCGATCAGCACCCTCCAAGCAAAAAAACCTAGTCCTTGACAACTTCTAGGGGTGACTGTTCTCTTCCATTCAGTTGTGTGGGAAAATTGCTTTAGCATCTTCTCTACAAAATACCCCTTTAGTAACTTAGATGTTTCCACTCTTTTTTTGCCAATCAGTTAAATGTTGTAAACCACAAACCTTCAATCTATCTTCATAGGAGTGTTCCACAAAACAATCACTAATTTGGTCACTTGCATCTAAATCCTTTCCAACATCACTTACACAGCCCCAAGCAACCAAATCTATGCATAAATGGCACTTCCATCTTAAGAACCCTGAACCTGTATGGTGAGTCCCTATCCTACACATTAATAAATAAATAATGTTTTTTGATATTTACATAAGATGAGAATCTGACAGATATTTGGGGTGTTGGTAGAGAGAGAGAGAAAGAATCATTCTGATTTAGGTTAAAAGGGCTTCAGCTTTCTCTGAAAAGATATTCATATTTAAAACTGCATCTATGGGGAAGATGAGCTTTATCTCACAGAATATTGTGTTTAGTATCAATACTGTACTGTGCTAGACCAGACTGTTGTAGTTTCAGGTATCCAATGTAGTATTGATGCTCATTAATTCTTTTTCCCAAAGAATAGCTGTCTGCCTAAAGTATGCCAAATTATATTCACAAGGAATCTGGTGTTAGAGGCAACAGTTTGTCTTTTGTAACAGAAGAGAAATTTTGTTGATAGGAATATATATTGTATTTAGGTGAAACTTTTAAATTCTATCAATAGGTTCAGAGATCCCAGAAATATAAGGGATTGGAATCCTGAAGTTTGGCAAAGAATCCTTAGGGGGTTGGAACATAGGAACCAACTTTGAGTAGCTAAAAAAAGATTTAGCATCTAATATTCAGTCAATTTCAGATCTTAAAAGAAGGATTACAGCTACTCTGGATGATAAATTACTGGATATCGTTTTGTTTCAAAACAATCATTAACCCACTCTTATGAAGGACATTCATACAGACTGATGCAGGAATCATTATATTGTAAGCAAAATAATGCTGGAATCACTCTTACTGATAGGACTACTATTGTCTGATTATGAGACTAGTGTGTTGGCTAATGGTAATGATTTTGCTGTCATACCTACATCCATTTAGTATCTTGATTTTTTGCATAATATCAAATGCAGTCTGTGTGGTCTTTCAACTGAAGATGCTAACAAACTATGCTTTGCAGTTGTTGCTTCACTTTTTAGAATTAAATTACCTCCATGGAATTTATCTACTACTGAATTCCATGTGCTGCTTTCATTAAAACAAAAGATCCATTATATCTATTTTGAAAGCTCCACCTATCAAGAAATTAGTTATAACCCTACAAAAACACAGATTAAAGAATTAAATAAATGGGGTGCTTAAGGGTCAAAGCTGTATAACTGAGAGGAGACCTCCACATAGCCTTTAAAGGAATGCGGAGAACCGACCAGGGCTTCTGACCTAATGTCCAATCCTCACCTTCTCGTGGTGCACCCTGTTGGGTATCTACTTTGATACTGAACGAACGAGGATGGGCTGGCAATTTGGGATTTAGCCGACCAAATTGTATTCTTATTGGTTAAACCAAAATAAAAAATGATGGTACAACATGACAAAATTTCATGCCGGCTGGGGCGTCGCCCGGTTAAACAAGGCCCCCGTTGTTTTCGCCAGGGAACCAGGGCGAACAGCGAAAAGTCAGCAACTGGAACAAATCTGAAAACAAACCCCAACTCAACATCACCAGAGTTGAAGATCGGTACTATCAACGTAAGAAGCCTGAATGGCAAAGAAATGGAGCTAGCTGAGGAATTAGATAAGTACCAGATTGACATAATAGGGGTGACTGAAACAAAAAAGACCAAAACTGGTGAGATCTTTCTGAGCAATAAATACAAAATGTTATATTCAGGCAATAACAATCAAGGAAAAGAAGGAGTAGCCATAGTATTCAACACAAAATACAAGGCTAATCTTCTTGAATGGCAGTCAGTCTCAAGTAGAGTAATGTGGACAAATATGAGAATGGGGAACTGGACAATGAGACTTATTTGTGCCTATGGTCCCACAGAAGGTTCTACTAAGGTAGAAGTGGAGGAATTTTTTGAGGCTTTAGAAAAAGCAACTGACACAATGAAAAAGGAAAAGTTGGTCCTTGTTGGGGATCTAAATAGTAGAGTAGGAAATGATTGTGAGACATACAAAAATATTTTGGGAAAATTTGGAGAAAAGAGCAAAGCTAATAATAATGGCAAATATCTGTTGGATTTCTGCTCAGGACATGGACTGGTTATTACTAACACCATGTTCCAACATAAAAATGTGCACAAATTCACATGGAGAGAAGAGGCTAGGAATCAGAAAAGTCTCATTGACTATGTTATTGTTGATAGTGATGTTTTCTCCCTGGTGCAGGACACCAGAGTGTACAGAGGATTTGAAATTGGAAGTGATCACTATTTAGTCTTGAGCAGGATAAAATTGAAAAAAAAATTGAATTTCATATTGAAAAGAATAACATGTAAGAAAGTTTTAAAGCGAATAAAAGTTGAGCAGCTATCAGATGTAAACTGTAGACTAAAATACAGAAATATTATTGAAAAGAAAATGAAAGAGTTTGAGAACAGGAATCAAACCTTGGAGATTCAGTGGCAAACTCTGAAGGAAACATTGATTGATTCTGCTAGAGAGGCATGTGGTGAGGTTGTGTGCAAAGATAAAAAAATCAGAACTCCCTGGTGGACACAGGAAGTTAAAGAGGCAGTGAAGGAAAAGTAGAAAGCATATCAAAAGTTCCTGGCAAATAAGTCAGCTTTTACTCTTACAGAATACAGAGACAAATGTAAGAAAGCTAAACAGTGTGTAAAACTAGCTAAACAAAAGTCATGGGAGGACTTTGGCAAGAATATAGAAAATAAATATCAAGAAGGTGGCAAAATATTCTGGAGGTTGTTGAAGAAGCTTAGGAATGGAGGAAAGAGTGCTGTAAAAGGAATTAGAGATGATAAAGGTGAAATGAAAACAGGAGAAAAAGATATCCTTGAAGTATGGGGTAATTACTTTGAAAAACTGCTAAATGAAACAAGCAGTGATGACAGCACAGTGATAAAAAACACTGACCAGGCATGCAGTCAGGAATACATATCCATACTTGAAGTAGAAAAAGCCATCAAAGGCTTGAAATGTGGAAAGGCAGCAGGAGTAGATGATATTCGACCAGAAATGCTGAAGTATGGCGGTATAAGAGTCTTACAGTGGCTGCACTGCATAGTTCAGAAAGCCTGGACAGAGGGACGAATTCCCGATGATTGGAGTAGAGCTCTCATAGTACCCATATATAAAAAGGGAAATAAAACTGAATGTGAGAATTACAGAGGTATTTCCCTACTGAGTGTTCCTGGTAAGATCTATGCAAGTATACTTGAGAAACGGTTGAGAAGAATTGTGGAAGAAAAGCTTGGTGAAGAACAAGCTGGATTCAGGCCAAATAGAGGCTGTCAGGATCAGATCTTCACTTTACGACAAATAGTCGAGAAAGCATGGGAATATAACAAAGATCTGTATTTAAGTTTTGTCGATTTGGAAAAGGCATATGACAAGGTGCCAAGAGAGAAGCTATTCAATACGCTGCAGTTATATGGTGTCAATGGGGCATTATATCAAGCAATACTTAGTCTTTATTTGAGTTGTGAGTCAGCAGTTAGAATTGAAGGAAGTACAGGAAGATGGTTTAATGTTAAATCTGGTGTGAGACAAGGATGTACATTATCCCCTCTGTTATTCATTATCTATATGGATCACATTATGAAGGAATGTGGTATTAAACCTGATATCAAAATTGGAGATGTTAATGGCAGCTCTTTGCTTTATGCGGATGATGTTATACTTCTAAATAAATCCGCTACAAGTCTGCAAGATTCTCTGACTAAATTGAATAGCTGTTGTAATAGATATGGTATGAAGGTCAGCAATAAAAAGACAAAGACAATGAAAATAGGGAAAATCATTAAAAATGTCAACTGTGTTGTGAATGGAGAACCTGTGGAACAAGTAAAACATTTCAGCTACTTAGGCACGATTTTTAGTGAAGATGGTAAACTAAATATAGAAATAGACAACAGAATCAGCAAAGCTGGTATCGTGGGAAGTCAATTGAATAAATTCATATGGAATAAGAAAGAAATTAGTCGGAACACTAAATTAGCTGTATACAAGACTGTGTTCAAACCAATTTTAACTTATGGATCTGAGAGCTGGGTCAGAAGTAAAACACTTGACCAAAGACTAGAGACTGCAGATATGAGAGTCCTGAGAAAGATTAGAGGCGTGAACAGATGGCATCAATGGCAATATCATATTAAAAATGAGGATATTAGGAAAGAACTTGACATTGTCAGCATCCAGGAATGCGTTAGCAGAGCTAATCTCAGATGGTATGGTCACTTAAATAGAATGGGAAAGGAAAGATTAGCAAAACAAGTGTTCTCTGCCAGGTTGGCAGGAAAACGACCCAGAGGAAGACCAAGATATAGGTGGATTGATACGGTACAAAGTGCCTTAGACGATAGAAATATAAGATCTGATAATGTTGGAGTCTTGACAAGTAACAGACTGATTTGGAGGAAAATTGTAGATAGGAAGTTAGTAATGATTTAATTTTTTCATGTAGTACTGTCATATCCTGTACACCCCTTGAGGGTACATGGCAGGAATTTGATGATGATGATGATGATGAAGAATTAAATAAGCTATTTGATTTGTTAGCTGGAATCAAAATACTTAGTATAAGTTATGCACTCATTTTGAAAGTACTCCTCATCTGTATGGTGTACCAGAAATTCATTAAGAAGGTTGTCCAGTAAGACCCAGTGTGAAGTGTATTGACTCTCCAACATATAGAATTGCTAAGTTTCTTTCATTTTATTAACTTCCCATTTTGGACAGTCCAGATCATTAAGAATTCCACACATCTTCTTGAAAAAATCAAGGATATTCAAATACAAGAGTCAGGTATTTTAGTAAGTTTTAACATTGTTTCTGTATTTATTAACTTTCTATTAACTGACACTATTACTTATTATATGATGAATTCCTTCCTGATATAAAGATTTTTGAATTTATTAGGTAACCATCTATCTCCATCTTTGGTGGAGACAGAGGGTTACAAACTCCCAAACTTGCTACCTTCCTACATTGGATCAGTAGCCTTCACCGACACATTCAGTTCACCTTTGAAAAAGAAAATGCTGGCAGTTTACCATTCTTGGACATCTTTCTTACTCTCCCAGCCTTTGGTACTTTGTCAACCACTGTTTATCGGAAACCTATCTCTACTGGCAGATACGTTCATCAAAAGTCTGCTCATCACATTTCCCAAAAAAATTGGTGTTGTCAGGTCATTAATTAACAGAGCACATAATGTTTGCTTTTCTCCTTCATGTTTACAACAAGAACTTCTCACTGTTCAAACTTTAATGGAATTAAATTAGTATTTATTATTATTATATGTGACACCTCCAAGGAGTTCAAAGACTTATTGCAGGAGGACACTTTATTCCAGGAGTTGCTGGAGAGGATTTAGAGACAAGTGGCCCAGCTGGTGACAGGTTTGTGAAATGCTCCCTCTGTGGATAGACTGAAGGTATAAAGGGTTGCAGAGTTTGGTTGACAAGCAAAGGAGAGGGGATATGATAGAAACTTATAAGTTACTAAAGGGATTTTATAAGATTGACACAAAAGAAATTTTTTTGATATATGAGTAGTAGGTTGGGAACAAGGGGTCACCCCTGGAAGTTCTGTAAGAATGTGGTTAGTGAAGGTGTGCAGACTGGATTTTTTGCTTGGAGAGTGATGATGAGTGGAATGGATTGCCAGAAATCGTTGTGAGTGGCCCAACAGTGAACAGGTTTAAGGAGAGTCATGATAGGTATTGTGTGAATAATGGTTAGTGTTGATCTCCAACGATGAGTCTTTTGACTCCATGGAGATACCCATATAATAAGGAAATGGTGAGCAAGTTTTTTGTATATGGAGAGTGGTTGTTGAGTGTGATGGGTGCTGAAAGTGTGAATAGGTTTAAGGCATGGTTCAATGATTTTTTTAGCATAAGTGTGGACCTGGACCTTCTGCAATAAGTCTTTTGACTCCAAGAGGATCTGATGCTAATAATAATTACTACTCAACTTTGGGAAACTGTAACTCTAAAGCTCTCTGAAAATGATTGATGCTATCCAAAAAAGGGCTATTGGGTTTACTGGTGATACCTCTCTCAGATGTATTCCAGCCACTTTCTCACAGAAATTCTGTTTCTGCTTTCACAGGTATTTCATATATGCTGTTCCAGTGAACTGGTATCATATTTCCTCGACTTTCCCTTAAGACACAAACATACAAGCAACTGCTGATCAATGACATCTGTTTATGTTCCAGCTCAAACATAAACTGACTTTTTGTCTACCTCTTTCATTCCATCTACCTCTGTATATTATTATTATTATCCACACATGAAAGGCCACAAGACTTATAGCACATTAGTGCCATTTGTGGGCAAGAGGAATAGATGAGAGGAGGAGTTTGTTCACAACAGTCTCCCCCAAACTCCTGTTTGGGGGGAGACTGTTCCAAAGGACAGAAGTAGATGAAATGAAAGAGGAGGCAGTGAAGTTGGTTTGGCGAGTTTTAAGATGGACTGTAAGAAGTTACTGTTCCAAAGGACAGAAGTAGATGAAATGAAAGAGGAGGCAGTGAAGTTGGTTTGGCGAGTTTTAAGATGGACTGTAAGAAGGTGTTGGTTAGCAGTGGCTCTTGTTTTAATGATTTTGGAGGAAAGTGGAGGAATAATAGTGGCCAATTCAGCAGAGCACTGTCCATGAAAATATATGTAGAAGAGGCACAAAGTAAACATTTAACATCTGTGAGAGGGATCGTTAATTAGCTGGATTGTCCTGTTCTGGATAGAATTGGGCAATCTTAGAGAGGATTTTGGTGCACCACTCCAAATATTGGGAGCAATATTCCATGGCTGGGCAGATTTGGGCTTTGTATAGTATTAGCAACTGTGAGGGTGTGAAGTGTCTTGTGTGCAAAAGTACACCAAGTTTTTTGGTGACTGCAGAAGCTATAGTTGAATTATGGTTGAACCAGGAAAGATTAGAGGTGCAGGTCAGTCCAAGAAGAGAAATCTGATTTTTTTTTGGATATCTCAGTATTACTGAAGGTAAGGGGAAAGGGATGCGAACTCTTTCTTGCGAGAGATCAGACAGAACTGAATTTTGATGGCACTGAAGTTTCAAGGTTGACCTTGCCTCACTGGGATATAACTAGGAGATCTAAATTCAGGTCTCTGGTAATGATTGATCTTGAGGATTCTAATATTCAGGTCTCTGGTAATGATTGATCTCGAGCACTACAAAGTTTGTCGAATGTAAAGGAGGAATGGAGTGTACTGTCATCAGCAAAGCTATGGTTAGGATTGGAAGTTTGTGCTACCCCTGCACACAATTTTCCGTAAGGACTATGATTTCTGTTTGTTTAAAGAAAACATACTGACAGGTTCCTTCTTTTTCCTTTACCACAGACACATGGTGCTGATATATTATAGGATTCGTAACCTTTTGTCTGTAAGAGTAACTTGGAGAACTGCCATGACATCTGCCTTCCAGCCAAAAGGCTGTGGGTTCGAATCCCACCATGAGCATGGATGTTTGTGATTGTCTGTGAAAATACTAGTGGTTGTGGTGGGCAGTAGATGATGCGGTTCACTGTAGTTGGTGGATTTGAGCTGTGGTGACGGAGAGTGATAGCTGCCCTCCCTTGATGAGTCTTTGGACTCCTTGGAGGTGTCACATAATAATAATAAGTAGATAAATAATAAATATATAAGAAATAAATAATTTACTAAATATTTGCAACCTGACATTTTGCCAGCTTAAGTAGCATTATCAAAGGCACTTAGAAAATGTGTACTCAGTGAAGACAACATTTTAAACTGACCTCCCGAACAAGATTAATTATGTGTATGGAGGACAATGGTGGATGCGCCGCCCTGTCCTGTCCGTTTGTCAACAGTTACCACAGAGAGCACCACTGTCATCCTCCATATATGCTGGCTGTGTTCTCAGGGATCATTTTAATTTTAGTCTTTGCTGTGTGTGTGTGTTCCAAGTGCCTTCGATAATGCTAGCTGATCTCTACATGCTGTAGTCTCCATTTATCTCTGCATGGAACTATTTGCAATGTATCACTGGTAGTCTGATAATGGGGTTATATTCCGATCAAGACTACCTATTCAAAGGATGAAATTTGTCCTTGTTACTTCTGCTTTATGCACTGAAGATGTTATTTGAAGCCTATGAAATATCAGCAGACTTAATAAATCCATTTATTTAATAAGTTTATCATTGTCAAAAAAAATAGCATCAATAATAATATATAACTTCCAACTTTTTCTACATGTCTGACCCAGTGCCGGCTTGAGGATATGTGGTGCCCCTAGGCCAGTTTTATGAACTCATTATAAGACAAAACAGGCATCATAAAATTTTTTATTGTTAAAATCAGTTTATAGTTATTGCCAAAAAAAGTGACAACTTTTTGTACTATTACTGTACACTGTACTATTACTTGGACTAATACTATTATTTTTTTTTTACAATGTTGGCTCCCCAATGCTATTGTGCCCCTAGGCAGGTGCCCCTTGTGCATAAGCCTAAAGCCGGCCCTGGTCTGACCTGTTGACCTGCTTTATATTAGGATATTTACTCTGTAAGTTTTTTTAATTTCATGTTGCCTACTACAGTGGCTTTTAAATGATTGTTTCATCACTGCCCTTTCATTAGGCTTAATGGGTCAACAACACCTGCTGTTGCCTTTCATAAACCTCATAGTAAGGTAAGATTACCCAATTCTGTTTCTCTAGCTCAGTTCAAATTACCAGACTTCAAACTTTGCTGCTTACATCTAAAACTGTGCTTGAAAAGGTCCTGGAGAATTCTCTTGTAATTGATGAAGTTTAAGTTCAAGTATCTTTCCCAATCAGTTAATGTGTGTCAAAGTCAGTCAGCCATAGAGCCTTTAAATTTTATTATTTAACAAAAAGAAGCTAGGCATCGCTGAACAAGTTTTTGTATTGTGTTATAAAAAATTGAAATACTAGTGCCATCTAATTGTGTACAGTTGATTCTGGTATTCATTTGATGCGACTGTTTATTGTAATAAAAAACTTGGGTTACCTTTTACCTTTATATGCAGAATGAAATTTTATTATGGGATTTGTTTTAATGATTAGAAGGAACCTTAACTAATGTTTATTATTAATCTGACCACATTTGATTTTTAATTGCTGTTACTCAGCCCACTAATAGAAAAATGACACAGCCTCTTTCTATAACACACAGGTGTACATCAGCCCGATATCCATTTGCTGGTTTCAGAAAAAAAAAAGTAATCAGATGTCTTTGACTCTCCGTGAATAATATCAGGTGAAATCTTAAAATCAGTTTATAGAGAAAATATAAACTCAGGGTTATTTTTAACATTAGCTTACCAGAAATGAAATTCTGCAAATATAAGAAATAAGAAACTTTAAAAAGCAGATTTAAGTTATTTTTAGAAGTTCACACACACACATCTGTGAGTTTATATATGAGGTATATTCATAATGAATTTGGAAACCAGCTTACAGATGCATGAATTTCTGTAACACTTTCAGTCACATTTCGAAAAATTGTTTAGAAAAATAAGCTTTCCATATTAAATTCATTATTCATTATTTTATATGCATATATAATTGTTATTTGTGATGTTCATAGTTATAAAATTTCTCCCATAAATTCCATCTGTCACTGTGTTTGAAGCAGTATATTATATTTCTTTATCTTATTTCCTTAGTTACATTTCTGGACATTTTTTTTTTATTGATTAAAAGTGAGTTGAGTGTATTGCCCCAATATGATAATGCAGAATTGAGGAAAGCAGCAATAATGAATGATGCGAGTAAGAATGTGTTGAGAGAGAGGCTTGACATATGTGGATATTTGGAGTGCATTTGAGCATAGAAGAGAGCTATATTACTATTATTATTACTATTATTACGGGCAACTCCAGGGAGTCATTGGACTCATCGAGGGAGGCCCCAAATCATATTCATCACAACTATTTGACATTCATACAGTATCTATCATACCTCGCCTTAAACTCATTCACTGTCACAGCATCCACCACAGACTCAGGGAGCGCATTCCACTCATTCACTACTCTAAAAGTAAAGAACCCAGCTCTAACACCTTTACTAACCACACTTTTGCCCAGTTTCCATGGATGTCCCCTAGTCCTCCCACAACCAGCCCTGTACTCAAAAATATCTTCTGAATTAATTTTATAGAAACCCTTCAGTAATTTGAATGTCTCAATCATATCTCCCCTCCTCCGCCTATCAACCAATTTTTGCAACCCACAAATCCTCAACCTGTTCTCATACGGTTCATTCCACAGACCTGCTATCATCTTGGTCACTCGCCTCTGGATCCTCTCCACCTCCTCCCCATCAAGAAGAAACCTAGGTGACCAAATCTGAGCACAGTAGTCTAGATGGGGTCTTATCAAGGCTCGATACAGAGGAACAATAACCTGCTTGTCATCGTATTCTTCAGCAACCAAGTGATTTGATGAGCTGTTTTGGTCACTTTTGCAATGTGTCCCCTAAATTTCAATTCCTTATCTACCAACACTCCTAAATCTCGTGCCTCATCAATTTCCTGGAGCACGGTTCCACCAATGCAGTAAACTGCCGCCAATCTTTTCACCTCAAAATGCATAACCTTACATTTTGCCACATTAAACTGACATCCATTCTCCTTAGCCCAGACCTCCAATCTATCCAAATCATCCTGCAAAATTTTGACGTCATCTGCATTCACTATTGCCCTACCCAACTTCGCATCATCCGCAAACAAATGAACTGTTCCTCTCAGATCATTTCCTATATCATTTATGAACAAATTAAACAGCAGTGGTCCAAGAACAGATCCTTGTGGCACACCACTAGTCACAGGCCGTCTTGTGGACTCTACTCCCGAGTAAACCACTCTCTGATATCTCTCCGTCAACCACCCTCCTATCCATCTCACCAACCCTATGTCCATTCCCATATGCTGCAATTTACTGATTAGAATTCCATGTGGAATCCTGTCAAAGGCCTTGGCAAGGTCCAGTAGAATCACCGTAAACCCATTACCCTTATCCAGTTCAGCCATCACTGTGTTATAATACGTGAGCAAGTTACTGAGGCATGACCTACCCTTCACAAAACCATGCTGTCCCCGATACAGTATCCCATTTTCTTCTATCCAATCTTGTATTTTCCTCTTGACTATTTTCTCTAAGACCTTGACAATGATTTCTGATATGCTAATCGGTCGGTAATTTACTACAGCAGTCTTGGAACCACCTTTATGCAGTGGAACTATTTTCCCCTCTTTCCACCCGCTCGGGACTAACCCAGACCCGAGACTCAAATTAAACAAAATGGTCAAGGGTACTGACAATTCTTTAGCTGCTTCTCGTACAACACGAGCTGGTATACCATCCAATCCCACAGATGTATTGACATTGAGGTTATGCAATAGACTACTCACCTCCACTTCATTAACCACAATTCCCGTATAATCTACTGGTTTATTCGTTTCTGCAATGTCACCACCTGGATGATATACTTTTGCAAAGTGCTCACTCAGTAACTCAACTATCAACTGATTCAGTTACCTCCCTACCATCGGCATTCTTTAAAATCAATCTGCCATGTACATTTTTCCTTTTACTTGCTACAAGAGATGGACTGCATTTTAACATGGAAGGGCATAGATACTCAGAGAGAGAGAGAGAGAGAGAGAGAGAGAGATTGCTGTTCTGTGGTCAAGTGAAAGTGTTGAGAAACTATGAGAGGGCAAACTGAAAAGTTCTGATAAACACCTTAGAACAAAAATAGACCAATTTGTTCAACAGGGGAAAGACTTTTTTTCTCAGAGGATTGCAAATGATGCAGCAGCGTTATAACAAGTGTATAACACTTTGTGAGGAATATGTAGAATAATGTAAATTACATGGTTCTACCTCAGTTCCTTCATAGTGATTATCGCAACTTTTCAACACATCCTCGTAGAATTACCATGGTGAATGGTAGCAGGAGCAACCTTTTTATGGGGATGGTCATTGGGAGTTAAGGATAATGTATGGTTTATTGCAGAGTCAAATGGAGTCTGAAGGGAATAATAGTAGGTATAGAAATGGTGACAGTGCATTGATGTTTCTCTATACAAATGCCAAGAGTATCAGGTATAAAGTAAGTAAATTGGGTGATATTGATATAATCATCCAAAGATTACTCAACTGTGGTCGACAAATGATGATGTCCTGATAAGAATAGAAAGGTACAGTATGTTTTGGCAAGATAGAAAGTTCAGAACAAGTGGAGTGTTACCTTTGATAAATGATACCTTTTGATAAATTTCCTCTCGGAGTAGAGAATTTGGAAGGAAATGGCACCAATAGTTATGAGAGTGTGAGGTGCGCAAAATAAGATATTAGTGGAACACAAAGAACACAGATGGGTAGGAAATGTTTAGGAGATCAGTTTGGCAAGTACAAAGAAAGTGGTTATTAATGGAGATTTTGACTATGGTAGCAGTATAAATTATGCAGAGGAAATAGTACATGGTAGTAAAGGAATGGAATTTCTGTCAAACATTGGTTAGCTAAAAACTTTAAAATGATTAGATTTTATTTCTAATATTTCTTGGGCATAAACACTAGCATTGTTAGGAAGGATACAGTGACCATAGAACCTGAACATTCTTATCAATGATTGTCAGTAAGCTGATTTGAATATTAATGTTTTCTGTGGTACTCTGAGGACTGGTGTTATGAAATATTCAGAAATATTAACTATGAAATATTAGAAATATTAGCTATGAAATCTGTCATAAATTTCAAATGCTTTTTTTTTTAAATAAGTCACAAATTAGTTCTATTTTTAATGAATTATTTTAATAAAATTTATAAATTTTGGTTCACAGACTTTTATGCTTAATTAACTTCTTAAAAATATTTCTCAGCCGTTCATATCATCACATTTAATAAATATCAGTCATACTTGAATTAACTGCTGGTTTGAATTGTATCTGGATATTAGAATTAAGTCAAAATTTATGTTATTATCTTAAGGATGTAAAGATAGCATAATATGATGATTTACAACTTGACCAGAACTATATCACAAATTGAGATAGTCATTAGCATTAACAATGTTGTCATATTAAAATAGAATTTTAGCATTTTCTTCTTTAATACATGACTGTGCTTTCAATAATTTTATCCTGCATATCTAGCTTTGGGAAAGAGATTTGTGTACCAAAACAAACAAGCTTAAACACCACTAATTTAATATAATAAATTTAGTTTAATCCTTTACCAAGCATAAGCAAACAAAGTTTGTGCCTGAAGTATCTTCAGGACTGAGGCAACTCGTGTTAAAGGTGGACTAAGCTCTCATCACTTGTCTTAGTATCTCCCATAATGCAAAGCACATCTCCTTACAGACATGTATACTGCTATGCATTAAGGGAAGGGCAACTACACAGACCTGTTTCGACTTTATTGAATGTTCAAGTACAGGTCAAACTCCAAAAACTCGGCATTGTTCCCCTCAGTAACAGGCTCACCCTGCCACTGAGAAGAACTCTCAGCGTTGGTTCTACCCCACGGCAGGCTCATCCCACCACCGAGCAGAGCCACTCATTTGCTCATGTGTCATCTGAGGGGTAACAGCAACAGCCGTGCCTCAGTTAACTTCATGGGCTACAGCATTGCCATTCATCACCCAAGCTTCCAACCGGTTTTGACCTTTATTGAGGTCTCGTCAGTGGGAGCCAGACCCAGAGGTGGTGATACTAAGGTGGAAGTAATGGAGAAGTCATATTTACCCATATGAGTTGCCAAAAGGTGTCTCACCTTATTATTAAATTGCTCTGGATTTAGAGAAAGATGTTGGAAGTTTTTCCCACTTGGTTAGACTCAAATAAATTTGGTTTAATCCTTTAACCAAGTGTAAGCAAACAAAGTTTGCGCCTGAAGTATCTTCAGAACTGAGGCAACTCGTGGTAAAGGCGGACTAAGACAAGTGATGAGAGTTTGTCCACATTTACGAGTTGCCTCAGTCCTGAAGATACTTCAGGCGCAAACCTTGTTTGCTTACACTTGGTTAAAGGATTAAACCAAATTTATTTTAGTCTAACCAAGTGGGAAAAACTTCCAACATCTTTCTCTAAATCCAGAGCAATTTAATAATAAGGTGAGACACCTTTTGGCAACTCATATGGGTAAATATGACTTCTCCATTACTTCCACCTTAGTATCACCACCTCTGGGTCTGGCTCCCACTGACGAGACCTCAATAAAGGTCAAAACCGGTTGGAAGCTTGGGTGATGAATGGCAATGCTGTAGCCCATGAAGTTAACTGAGGCACGGCTGTTGCTGTTACTCCTCAGATGACACATGAGCAAATGAGTGGCTCTGCTCGGTGGTGGGATGAGCCTGCCGTGGGGTAGAACCAACGCTGAGAGTTCTTCTCAGTGGCAGGGTGAGCCTGTTACTGAGGGGAACAATGCCGAGTTTTTGGAGTTTGACCTGTACTTGAACATTCAATAAAGTCGAAACAGGTCTGTGTAGTTGCCCTTCCCTTAATGCATAGCAGTATACATGTCTGTAAGGAGATGTGCTTTGCATTATGGGAGATACTAAGACAAGTGATGAGAGCTTAGTCCACCTTTAACACGAGTTGCCTCAGTCCTGAAGATACTTCAGGCACAAACTTTGTTTGCTTATGCTTGGATAAAGGATTAAACTGAATTTATTATAGTCTAACCAAGTGAAAAAAACTTTCAACCACTAATTTAAGTGACTTATGCTACTATAGAACAACACCTCTCAGTTCCACCTCCAGTATCTACATTTGCTCTCAAGTATGTAAAATTCTTAAGTTCTTCTGCAGCGTGCTCACTGATTTTGATTTTTTTATGGCATTTGCTATTTAGTTTAAAAACTTTTGTTTTAGTCATATTTATTTTAAGACAAACTATTTCAGCTGTTTTATACAAGTTTCTGATTTTGTTTATATATATATAATTGTATTTTGATGATATCAAAACATTGTCATCAGCATAATCTGGTTCTTCTAACTGTGACAAAGGATTCAATTTAATTCCTCTTCTTGCACCTGTGGTGTTTCTCATATTCCAATCAATGACTATAATAAACAATAAACCAGACATTACATGATTTTTTTACATGAACCACCCCTGCCTTAAACCAGATCTTATCTCAAATCATTGAGGTGCTGTTTGTGGTGCAATATTATTATTATTATTTGTGACACCTCCAAGGAGTCCGAAGACTCATCGTGGGAGGACATCTATTGTACAACTCTGTCTCCACCACACACTGAACCTCTACTACCAATCATCAACCTCAGCGCCATCTACTGTCCATCACCACCACAGCTAGTATTTTTTTGTGTGTGTAAATTGCGTGTGTTCTGAAGGGCCGATTTGTTTGTATGCGGGATGAAAAACCTTGCTACCTCTGTATGAGATCGGCTAACTCACCTTCGATTGAAAACATCCATATAAAGATTCCTCCCGTCATGACGAGAATCGAGCTCAATAACACAACTTTTACTTCCCATATACCTTTCTTTGATTATTCTTACATATTTGTCAGGAATTCCATAACTTTTAATAAATAACTATAATGCTTTCAAATGCTTTAGCAAAATGTAAACAAATTAGGTATTAAAACTTATAACTTAGGCTTCTAAGTTCTATGCTTTGTTCAATGATGTTCCTTAAAGTAAAAATGTGATGCACAGTACTTCCACCTGTTCTAAAACCCAGCTGTTCATGCTTTAATATCTTCCAACACATTCCAACTTCATACACTCTAATTAGTAACTTTTAGCCTGTGCTATGTAGGTGAACTGATGCTGATATCAGCAAATTGCAGAGGCATATCTGTTTAGAGTGTCTACCGTCTATTATTATTATTATTATTATTACGGGCGACTCCAGGGAGTCCTTAGACTCATCGAGAGACCCTAAAAACATCATGTTCACACAACTATACGACATTCTCACAGTATCTGTCATACCTTGCCTTGAACTCACTCACCGTCATAGCACCCACAACAGACTCTGGCAGCTTATTCCACTCATTTACCACTCTAAAAGTAAAGAACCCAGCTCTAACACCCTTGCTAACCACACTCTTGCCCAGCTTCCATAGGTGTCCCCTAGTTCTCCCACCACCAGTCCTGATCTCAAAAATACCCTCTGAATTAATCCTTTAGCAATTTGAATGTCTCAATCATATCTCCCCTTTTCCGCCTATCAACTAATTTCTGCAACCCACAAATCTTCAACCTGTTCTCATAAGGTTCATTCGATAGATCTGCTATCATCTTGGTCACTCGCCTCTGGATCCTCTCTACCTCCTCCCCATCAAGATGAAACCCAGGTGACCAAATCTTGACACAGTACTCAAGATGAGGTCTTATCAAGGCTCGGTACAGAAGTACAATAACTTGCTTGTCTCTGCTCGTCAAAGTATTTTTCAACAACCAAGTGAGTTGATGAGCTGATTTAGTCACTTTTGCAATGTGTCCCCTAAACTTCATCTCCCTATCCACCAACACTCCCAAATCCCTGGCCTCATCAATCTCCTGGAGTATAGTTCCACCAATGTGGTATACTGCTGCTAATCTTTTAATGATTAGCAGCAGTATATTAGTAACATATTAGCAGCACCCCAAAATGCATAACCTTACATTTTATCACATTAAATTGACATCCATTCTTCTTAGCCCAGAACTCCAATCTATCCAAGTCTTCCTGCAAGATTTTGACATCTTCTGCATTCATTATTGCCCAACCTAACTTTGCATCATCTTCGAACAAATGAACTGTTCCTCTTAGATCCTTCCCTATATCGTTAATGAACAAATTAAACAGCAGTTGTCCAGAAACAGAACCCTGCAGCACACCACTAGTCACAGGCAGTCTTTTGGACTCTACTCCTGAATAAACTACTCTCTGATATCTCTCCATCAACCACCCACCTATCCATCTCACCAACCCTATATCCATTCCCATATGTTGTAGTTTACGGATTAGAATTCCATGTGGTATCCTGTCAAATGCCTTAGCCAGGTCCAGCAGTATCACTGTAAACCCATTACCCTTATCCAGTTCAGCCGTCACTGTGCTATAAAACTTGAGCAAGTTACTGAGGCATGATCTACTCTTCACAAAGCCATGCTGTCCCCGGTACGGTATCTCATTTTCATCAATCCATTCCTGTATTTTTCCCTCGACTACTTTCTCCAAGATCTTGACAACGACTCCTGATATGCTGATCGGTCGATAATTTGCAACAGTGGTCTTGGATCCTCCTTTATGCAGTGGAACTATTTTCCTCTCTTTCCACACCTTCGGAACTAAACCAGACCCGAGACTCAGATTAAACAACATGGTCAAGGGCACTGATAATTCTTTAGCCGCTTCACGTAAGACCCGTGCTGGTATACCATCCAATCCCACAGATGTATTCACATTAAGATTCTGTAATAGACTATTCACCTCCACTTCATTCATTACAATTCCAGTATAAACTAATGTTTCCTTCATTTTTTCGATGTCACCACCTGGATGATATACTCTTGCAAAGTGCTTGCTCAGTAATTCCACTAAAAATAGACTGATTCAGTGACCTCCTTACCATCATTCCTTAAAATCATTTTGCTGTGTACAGTTTTTTTTATTGCTTTCAGCATATTGAAAGAACTGTTTGGGATTCTCTTTAGCTTGCAGCTAGTTTCCTTTCATAATCTGCTTTTGCTTTTTTTACCACACTCGTTACCCTTCAGGCCTGCGCTTTATACCATTCGTGTGCCTGCAGGTCACCTTTCTCTTTAAATTCCCTCCACAGTTTTTTTTTTTTTTTTGCAGCTCAAGCTTAATGGTGTTATTCATCCATTTAATCCCTACTTGTTTTACTATTCGGACCCTAGGTATACAATCGGCCATAACCTCCTGTAAATGCTCCTTGACCACTTCCCATGCTCTATCGACATCCAGCCCTTGCAGTTGCACATGCCATGGCACTGAACCAATCAAACTCCTAAGATTATCATACTTTTCAGCCCAATAATTCCACATGTACCCTGTCTTAATCGTAAATTCCACACCTTTAGCCACCTCCCAGGTCAAGACCTTATGATCACTCTCTCACCAATAGGTGGCAACATGGTCATATTCATTACAGTCAAAATCTCAGATGCTATTACCAGGTCAAGCACTCTCAAACCCCTAGTATTTTCAATTACATGCTGTCTCAGACAGTTATCCCTTAATAAATGAATAAAATCCATTTCCTTCCTCACATGTGTCCTCTCTCTCCCCCTCCAATCGATGTTGCCATAGTTGAAATCCCCCATAATAATTACCCTCCTTCCATTCATTTCATCAATTTGTTTATGCATACTATCTTCACCATCTATTCCATCACCTGGTCTATAGCAGTACCCAACTATATATTTTGTTCTGCCAGTCTCAATATCACACCAAATAGCCTCAAATGAGCTCTTTTCACTATCCTGCAATACAACTTCAATTCTCCTTGGCTGCAGTTCATCAGCTATCATCAGTAACACTCCTTCCCCCATTTTATTCTCTCTGTCCTTCTTGAACACATTATACCCTACACAGTCTACACAGTACAGTCACTTGAACTCATGCAAACAGTGATGGATTTTTTCAACTATTTGGATTTAAGAAAATTAATTTTGTGCTCACAATTTTACAGGTTATAGCTGGCTGAAAACAGGGCAACATTAATATTAGAAATATTACATAAGCAGTTTTAGTGTGTTAAACCTTCAAATTGTCGCTGTCAAAGTTAAGCAAATTTGTTTAAATTTGAGTGGCTGGACAAATGTGTTGAAATGGTATAGCTAACATAGCAGTTAAATTAAGAGCGTGTGGCTTGTAACTTTCACTACTGTAAGCACAGCCTAGTGCACACACTGAATCTGAGACTGGAAACTTGAGCACAAAATGTGTTTCATTTACACATGGGCTGGCAAATATTAGGGGGAATATTGCTTCAAGGTTTGTCAGGTTCTTTGTAAATGCCTCATACTTTGGACAAACAGAACATTTGGTTGAGAAGAGACTGCATGAACATCAATTATACATAACTTTAAAAAACCACAAAGTCAGGTAAACATACATTAAACACACTCTTTACAAAAGCAGAAACAGCATGCTGGAAATGAATGAGTACTGGCAGAAAAAATGTAAATAGGATGAGGAAAACATGCAAGCAGGGTCAATGGATCTAACTTTACATATTGCGGGTGGGAACATTTAACAATTCTGATGGATGACCCTGACTGGGTGGATGAATATTGAGTGAGGGTAAGATGCTTGGAGAGAGAAATAGAGATGCTAAAAGTGAAAGTATGAAGAATCATTTGAAAAAGATGAATGAAAAAATTAGGAGATTCAAGACAAAGATAACCAATGCAAGGAGAATAAGAGTGAACATGGGAGAAAGTTATGAGAATGAGAAAATAAGGGAAAGAATGGAGGTGAGAAGAAATACAGGAAATGTGTGTGAAAGAAAGGAGAGTGAATGAAAGAGTCAGGGGAATGTATAGAGATTTGATTACTTAGAATGTAAGATGAGTGCTTGCCTGGGGAACAATAGAGTGTGACTATGGCAATAAAGAAGACAACAAAATGTGGAATAAGATAAATGGTATGAATGACCTGATAGGCAGTATGAATCAAGTAGCAAAAGATTAAACATTAATGTTAGAGGTTATGCAGCAGAAAAGTGTGAAAGAGAAGACTGTATGTTGTCTTTGTATAATAATGCAAAGTTGAAGGGTGCTGATAATAAATGACAATAGCGAGAGTGCATAGGAAGTGAGGTCTGGAATATGTGCTTGCTTGGGGTGCATTTGATGGCAAAAGAACCATATTCAAGAGATGGACTACACTTGAATATGAAAGGATGGATGTAAGCATTTGGAAAAAATGCTGTTTATGGAACAAATTGAGAGTGCTGAGACAGGGAAACTACAGCTGCCAGGATAGAGGGTAGGAAATGGCCTCGTATAAGTGAAATGAGGGGATGCATAGTATATTGCAACTGAGTGGAGTTTGAGAAGATCAGTAATAATACTCATTAATTCACAGTATGAGACTGAAATATTGACCATGCACTTCTTTCTGTGTACAAATGCTAGGAACATCAGAAATAAAGGGAACGTGTTTGTAGCATAAATGCTCAATCTGGCCTATGATTTTTGAAATCAATGAAATGTGGTTAACAGAAGATGTTATGACAGGAAAAGAAGTGGAAGCTAACACATTTTGGCAAGATAAAGTGTGTAAACAGAGTGGATGAGGTGTACCCTCTCAGAATAAACTGGGAGAGAAATGGCACTGATGGCTTTGAGAATGTATGGTGCAAGAAAGGACAGGATAGGATATTTAGTGATATGTGGTTTAGAACAGGACATTCAGTGAGAATGTCCTGTTCTAGAGTTGCTACAGGCAAGAGAATATAGTGCAGAAAATGGTGTGAAGCAAGTAATCATTATGGGACAGAGGAAAAAGCATATACTAATGATAAGAGACCTGAATTTCTGGAATTCAAGAGATATAAATGTTTTAGACATCATGTGATGGAGGAAAATTGAAAGTTTAGAATTCCATCATAGTCAAATCTTCTGATTCTATGAATGAGATGACATCCTTCTCCACAGTTGATGAGAGTGACCCTGTAGTCTGGACTTTGAGGATGAATATATGCAGAAGTATTAAGGATAAAGGTATTTTATGTGAAATTTTAAGGAAAATTTTATAACAGAAACCATCATAAGGCAGTATCAAAGATGAAGGAATGTGAAGGAAGATAGGTCAGTAGTGTGGGTACTAGATAAGAATGATTTATTAGCAGCAACTATAGATGATATATCTCAAGTGAAAAAGATAAAGAGATTAGTAGTAAAATGGATGACTAAAGAAATTAAACAGGAGTTACAGATGAAAAAACACCTTATAGAAAAAGTATAAAGAGAGGGATGACTGAAAGCAGTTAGATGGGGAATATAAGGCTTAAACTAGGAAAACGGCTGCATAGTAAAGGAAAATTAAGAACATGAAAGAAGGCACTACAAAGAAGGGAAATCCCAAGGAAATTTTTTTTCTATATGGCAAGTGGAGGGAGAAATAACTATTGATGAATTACTTTTCTAAATGGAGATGTAGTCAAGTAACCAATGCAGATTGAGCTGTTTAATGATCACTTTGATAGAGTATTTCAGGGGTCGATTGGGGGGGGGGGTCGACAGAAAAATATAAGACATCGTTGTATGGGTAATATTTAATTCAGTTAACTTGGATTACCTCCATGTCTTTTGTCATGGAGGTAATCCAAGTTAAGACAGTGCAATTAAGAGTGAATCGTGGGATCAGTACCTCCATCTTACAGGTCTGTGAATAGGACCTATAAGATGGAGTAAGGTCATGAACATAGTTACTGAGGCCAATCAAGTAGGCCAAAATGACGTATTTACCAATAAACGGATGTTGGTGGTTCCTGCCGGCCGGCGCAGTGGGAGCAAGATTGCAACACGTGCGTGGTTCTTATTTATTGATACTTACAAGTATTCGATCCCAGTCAAATTTTTGCGCATCGACATACAAGTGAGCGTTAATGTTCTAAAATTCATCAACATACATATTATAATTCAATCGTTATTCATTCACGAACTAAATTTCTCTGTGTTGAAGAGTTGAGCAGTGCTGGTAGTAATACCAGTGATATTAATACCAGTAGTTTATTAATATCACTAGTAATACCAGTGATATTACTAGTGATAGTAATAGTAATATAATAATATATACTATATTATACATACAATAAACACTGTAACTATAAAATAAACAATCTAAAAACTCACATAAGCATCTTTTTTTGCTTGTCCTATTATAATTACGTACTAGTAAAATATAGGAGGTCGATAAAAAGTCGAGAAACGCTTGAAGGGGTCGACGGGCAAATGACTTTGGCGTCCCCTGGAGTATTTTATCCTAGTAAAAACAGATGTTATTCCTAGTGAGATAGATGGGGTTTAGCAATTATAAGTGAATGAAAATACTGAGTTCTCTTAAGTATTCCAGATGTCAGTAATCACATGGTAAAATCACATCCAATAGTAAAGAATGAGATTTCATTACATATTTAAGGGAATATGCTAGGAAACCGAGGATGCCAGTGACCTGACTGTTTAACGAAAATCTTACAACTGAAAGAGTCCCTAAACAGTAGAAACTCTTTCAGCTTTTTCTATTCTACCACTGCATAAAGGTGGTAGAACCTTTATCTACCACCTTTATGAAAATATTATACTATAAAAAAACATACTAAAGAAATATCATACTATAAACTATTTCTATTTTGCACTTATGTGATCATAAAAGTTTGAAGAACTTAGTAACAACTAACACAGAAATGGAAATGGGCACATGAGAATAATATTATTTATGAAAATCAGCATGGATTTATACTGCAAAGTGTTGAACAGAATGCCATATTGGTTTATATATCAGGCAAATGGTGGACTAAGTTGGAAATTGGTTGTCTGATGGATATCAAAGAGTTGTGTATATGTATGAGGCAGTATCAGGGAGAAGGAAGGTTATAAGTGGGGGGTCCAGAGGGCTTGGGATGGGGATCCTTTACTGTTCAACCTTATGTCAATAGTACTGTCAGTGTTTGCTGAGACATATTCAAATATTTGCATATGATGTGAAGCTGGAAAGGGTTATAAGTAAGAGTGCCAATTTCGGGCTCCTCAGTAAGATCAGAATAAGCTAGAAAGGTGGACAAAGTAAGAAGAATATTAGGTGAAGGAGGTAAGGGATGACAGGATTAGGATGAATACAAATTAGAAGTTCAGAGAACAGCCTGCACTCAAATACATTTGGTATTAGGAGTCTGGAGAAATTATGCATAATTTCTCTGGATTCCTAATACCAAATGTAATAAATAATTATTTATTGATATGAGACCTAATACAGAGAATCACAATAATTAGATCATGAGACTAGAAATGTTGAGAATCTATGTCTAGGAGTGACCAAGCTATGCAACAGTGCTAATGATATGAATATGCATTATCATGGAAATGATTATGATGAAAGGATGACTATGTGTTCATTCAGTTAGGACTTATTAAGAATGTGCAATGATATCTGTATAAGTAAACCATTAGAAATGAAAAGGATTTGAAAGTTGTCCAGCTGGGTCATACAGACTACAGAGGCAAATCTAT
Source organism: Typopeltis vanoorti (assembly GCF_054136105.1). Classification (NCBI taxonomy): domain Eukaryota; kingdom Metazoa; phylum Arthropoda; class Arachnida; order Uropygi; family Thelyphonidae; genus Typopeltis; species Typopeltis vanoorti. The sequence goes on along the minus strand of NC_143572.1, from coordinate 46,304,960 downwards.
AAAAAAAACCCTGGAGGTAATGTCTTGTGTCTGTACAAGAATGCCTGGAATATTAGGAACAAAAAGTGGGTAGGTAGAATTTGTTGTCCAGGTGAACATGTTGGGACCTCAGATTGCGTAGGCTTTAAGAAATGGATGATCCCACAGGAAATGGGAGAACAGGTATGGGACTCCCATTTCCCCTACTGTAGCTAATTATTTGATGGAACATTTTGAAAAACATATTCTTAACGTTTTTTTCACCTAAGCCATCCATTTGGTATAGTTATGCTGATGTTTCTGCTGCAAGGAACTATTCCTTTCTGAACTTCATGAGTTCCTTGAGAACAGTAATTCATTTAAACCAAGAATTAAATTTACACTTAAAGTAGAAGATAATAACTATTTTCTTTTTCTGGACATTTTCATTCTGTATCAACCTAATAACAGTGCAGTTCTCTGCATACAGAAAACAACTTATACTGGAAAATACATTAATACTGCTTCACAACATCACCCTTGTCGGATATACAGTGTGGTTAAATCTTTAGTTGACAGAGCTCATAAAATTTGTTCAACCATTTAAACAATGAACTATTATCAGAGCTACCTGATATCAATAAACAATCAATAAAATAAGTAATAATTATGGCCTTCATCCTAATCCTCCTCAAGAAGTTTCCAAAATTTATGTTCCATATGTTAAAGGATAATCAGAGAAAATTGCAAGACTTCTTTGCCAGATTCACCTATAAGTCTCTTTCTGTCCAGTTCATAAACTAAATACCTTTCTTATCTCTCCAAAAGATAAACATCCTCTTCTGTCTTATCCTGGAGTTTACAGAATCTGTTGTTCTTGCAGCCTGTGTTATTATGGATGGATTGATCAACCTGCTCAGATTGATCTTGAAGAACATCAAGAATATATTTTACTTCAAGAGTTCAATAAATTTTGTTTTGCCTTGTCTACTACACATAGAATTTATTGGAATAATACTAAAGTTCTACATAAAAGTTGTTTTCTTTGAAAAGATGATATAAAGAAAAACTGCAAAGCAGACATTCACAATCCTAATCTCAACAAAAACTTTCTCAATTTGGGGAAGTTATCCTAAAGAATACACTTTGCATGTGTATTTCATAAAAAATTGAAATTAATTATTTAAATTTTATTCCTTGAATTCAAATAATATAGATGGAGTTATCCTCCTGATAGTGCATATAATATCTTGTGCTTTCAATTTTGGCCGAATGGTTAGTGTATCCAGCCAAAAGGCTGCAACTTCGAATCCCGCCATGGGCATTGATGTTCAATGGAGCATTATATCAAGCAATACTTAGTCTTTATTTGAGTTGTAAGTCAGCAGTTAGAATTGAAGGAAGTACAGGAAGATGGTTTAATGTTAAATCTGGTGTGAGACTAGGATGTACTTATCACCTCTGTTATTCATTATCTATATGAATCACATTATGAAGGAAAGTGGTATTAAACATGATATCAAAATTGGAGATGTTAATGTCAGCTCTTTGCTTTATGCGGACGATGTTGTACTTCTAAATAAAACGCTACAAGTCTGCAAGATTCACTGAATAAATTGAATAAATGTTGTAATAGATATGGTATGAAGGTCAGCAATAAAAAGACAAAGTCAATGAAAATAGGTAGAAGCATTGAAAATGTCAACTGTGTTGTGAATGGAGAACCTATACAACAAGTAAAACGTTTCAGCTACTTTGGCATGATTTTTAGTGAAGATGGTAAATTAAATATGGAAATAGACAACAGGATCAACAAAGCTGGTATAGTAGGAAGTCCATTGAATAAATTCATATGGAATAAGAGAGAAATTAGTCGGGAATACTAAATTAGCTGTATACAACACAGTGTTCAAACCAGTTTTAACTTATGGATCTGAGTGCTGGGTGAGAAATAAAACACTTGACCAAAAACTAGACTGCAGATATGAGAGTCCTCAGAAAGATCAGGGGCATGAACAGATGGCATCAATGGCAATATCATATTAAAAACACAGATATTAGGAAAGAACTTGACATTGTCACATCCAGAATGTGTTAGCAGAGCTAATCTCAGGTGGTATGGTCACTTAAACAGAATGGGCGAGGAAAGAAAATTACCTAGAGGATGACCAAGATATAGATGGATTGATACGGTGAAAAGTGCCTTAGACGATAGAAATATAAGATCTGATGATGTTGGAGTCTTGACATGTAACAAACTGATTTGGAGGAAAATTGTAGATAGGAAGTTAATAATGATGTAAATTTTTCATGCAGTACTATCATATCCTATACACTGCTTTGAGGGTACATGGCAGGGATTTGATGATGATGATGATATACTTTGCAACATTGAACTGATATTTCCACTTTCCTGCCCATTCATGCAGTCTATTCAAGTCCTCCTATAAGCCCACAACATGTGCTTGATTCTACATTGCCCCCCCCCCCCCCCCCCCCCCAATTTTGCATCCTCTGCAAACAGCTGCATTATACTACTATGATTTTTATGAACTTCTTTTTTACCTTATGAATAGGAATTACTGTCACTATTTTCTAGTGAATTTCCTGCTGAATAACTTGATTTTAAAATAGTAAGTCTAAATCTTATCCATGCATATTTATATAATTCTGAGCTTAGATTATCTTTTCATGGTGATTTTCCACTTTTTGTTCCTTTTAAACTGATTTCTAATTCTTCTGTTGTTATAATGTGGATGATTGACAGACAGATATCAAAAAGTTAGTGTGAATCTGTCAGATTTAAGGTGACGAGTGGTGTACTTCAGGGTTTAGTCCTTGGGCCATTGTTGTTCAATCTATACATTAATGACATTACGAAGGGCCTAACAGGAGATGTGCAATTGTGTGCCAATGATGCAAAAATAGTCAGGACAATCAGGGATGCTACTGATATCCACCACTTACAAAATGATTTGAATAGGCTGGAAATTTGGGCAAAAGAAAATGGCTATCAGTTAATGTTAGTAAGTGTAAAGTTATGCAGTTTGGCGTGAGATATCCAGAAGTCGAAGTTCAAAGATCACATAGCAAAAGTTTCAAATACAACTCAGGGAATAATTGCAATGTTGAAGCAAACCTTGACATGTAAGGATAAGGAAGTTCTTTCGCCTGTTTATAATGCCTTGATAAGACTACACCTGCATTATTATGTGCAGATTTGGGCTCCTGGGTTCCAAGTGGATTACAGACTCTGGTTAACAGGAGAAAGAGGGGTGATATGATAGAGGTCTATAAACTTTTGAATGGGTATTATAGGATAGTGTCTGAAAGTTTTTGTTATATGGAAGGTAGGGAGAGAACATGGGGGCATTCATGGAAGTTAAGTTTGTTTGCAGTTAAGAAAGGAGTAAGAGCTAGGTTTTTCTCTCACAGAGCAGTGAGTGAGTGGAATAGTTTGCCTTTAAGGATAGTGAGTGCATATAATGTGAATGAATTTAAGAGATGAAGACAGTTGGTTTGGGTGATTTATAGCCTCCCTCGATGAGTCCTTGATTCCCTGGAAGTCTCGGATAATAGTAGTAATAATTTTATCATTTCCATTATCTGTTTGACAGATGCTTTTTTTTTTTTCTTCATATATTATTATCAGTCCATAAATTATGAATAAAAATTTAGAAATTTGTTTTTTAGTTCACTGATTATTTTTACTTTTTCTCTAATATCTGTAATGAGATGCTTTCAAAATTTTCTGTGCATTGCATCTTATTTTATACAATATATCATGTTCTAAATTAGAAACAAATCTGTTCCATGATTTCTCTGTCATTTTTTAACTTTTCCTAAGATATGGGCTTTTTTTTTAATATTCTATTTCATTTTCTAATCTTTTACTGCATACAAAAATATTTTGGGAAAATTTGGAGAAAAGAGCAAAGCTAATAATAATGGCAAATATCTGTTGGATTTCTACTCAGGACATGGACTGGTTATTACTAACACCATGTTCCAACATAAAAATGTGCACAAATTCACATGGAGAGAAGAGGCTAGGAATAAGAAAAGTCTAATTGACTATGTTATTGTTGATAGTGATGTTTTCTCCCTGGTGCAGAACACCAGAGTGTACAGAGGATTTGAAATTGGAAGTGATCACTATTTAGTCTTGAGCAGGATAAAATTGAATTTCATATTGAAAAGAATAACATGTAAGAAAGTTTTAAAGCAAATAAAAGTTGAGCAGTTCTCAGATGTAAACTGTAGACTAAAATACAGAAATATTATTGAAAAGAAAATGAAAGAGTTTGAGAACAGGAATCAAACCTTGGAGATTCAGTGGCAAACTCTGAAGGAAACATTGATTGATTCTGCCAGAGAGGCATGTGGTGAGGTTGTGTGCAAAGATAAAAAAATCAGAACTCCCTGGTGGACACAGGAAGTTAAAGAGGCAGTGAAGGAAAAGAAGAAAGCATATCAAAAGTTCCTGGCAAATAAGTCAGCTTTTACTCTTACAGAATACAGAGACAAATGTAAGAAAGCTAAACAGTGTGTAAAACTAGCTAAACAAAAGTCATGGTAGGACTTTGGCAAGAATATAGAAAATAAATATCAAGAAGGTGGCAAAATATTCTGGAGGTTGTTGAAGAAGCTTAGGAATGGAGGAAAGAGTGCTGTAAAAGGAATTAGAGATGATAAAGGTGAAATGAAAACAGGAGAAAAAGATATCCTTGAAGTATGGAGTAATTACTTTGAAAAACTGCTAAATGAAACAAGCAGTGATGACAGCACAGTGATAAAAAACACTGACCAGGCATGCAGTCAGGAATACATATCCATACTTGAAGTAGAAAGAGCCATCAAAGGCTTGAAATGTGGAAAGGCAGCAGGAGTAGATGATATTCGACCAGAAATGCTGAAGTATGGTGGTATAAGAGTCTTACAGTGGCTGCACTGCATAGTTCAGAAAGCCTGGACAGAGGGACGAATTCCCGATGATTGGAGTAGAGCTCTCATAGTACCCATATATAAAAAGGGAAATAAAACTGCATGTGAGAATTACAGAGGTATTTCCCTACTGAGTGTTCCTGGCAAGATCTATGCAAGTATACTTGAGAAACGGTTGAGAAGAATTGTGGAAGAAAAGCTTGGTGAAGAACAAGCAGGGATTCAGGCCAAATAGAGGCTGTCAGGATCAGATCTTCACTTTACGACAAATAGTCGAGAAAGCATGGGAATATAACAAAGATCTGTATTTAAGTTTTGTCGATTTGGAAAAGGCATATGACAAGGTGCCAAGAGAGAAGCTATTCAATACGCTGCAGTTATATGGTGTCAATGGGGCTTTATATCAAGCAATACTTAGTCTTTATTTGAGTTCTGAGTCAGCAGTTAGAATTGAAGGAAGTACAGGAAGATGGTTTAATGTTAAATCTGGTGTGAGACAAGGATGTACATTATCCCCTCTGTTATTCATTATCTATATGGATCACATTATGAAGGAATGTGGTATTAAACATGATATCAAAATTGGAGATGTTAATGTCAGCTCTTTGCTTTATGCGGATGATGTTATACTTCTAAATAAATCCGCTACAAGTCTACAAGATTCTCTGACTAAATTGAATAGCTGTTGTAATAGATATGGTATGAAGGTCAGCAATAAAAAGACAAAGACAATGAAAATAGGCAGAATTATTGAAAATGTCAACTGTGTTGTGAATGGAGAACCTGTGGAACAAGTAAAACATTTCAGCTACTTAGGCACAATTTTTACTGAAGATGGTAAACTAAATATAGAAATAGACAACAGAATCAGCAAAGCTGGTATCGTGGGAAGTCAATTGAATAAATTCATATGGAATAAGAAAGAAATTAGTCGGAACACTAAATTAGCTGTATACAAGACTGTGTTCAAACCAGTTTTAACTTATGGATCTGAGAGCTGGGTCAGAAGTAAAACACTTGACCAAAGACTAGAGACTGCAGATATGAGAGTCCTGAGAACGATTAGAGGCGTGATGGCATCAATGGCAATATCATATTAAAAATGAGGATATTAGGAAAGAACTTGACATTGTCAGCATCCAGGAATGCGTTAGCAGAGCTAATCTCAGATGGTATGGTCACTTAAATAGAATGGGAGAGGAAAGATTAGCAAAACAAGTGTTCTCTGTCAGGTTGGCAGGAAAACGACCCAGAGGAAGACCAAGATATAGGTGGATTGATACGGTACAAAGTGCCTTAGACGATAGAAATATAAGATCTGATAATGTTGGAGTCTTGACAAGTAACAGACTGATTCGGAGAAAAATTGTAGATAGGAAGTTAGTAATGATGTAATTTTTTCATGTAGTACTGTCATATCCTGTACACCCCTTGAGGGTACATGGCAGGAATTTGATGATGATGATCTTTTACTGCTAAAACCCTTGTGATGTTTCTTTTTCTTTTCTTTTTTTTTTTTTTTTAATCATTTCTTAATTTCATCATAATTTATTTAAAATTTTTCTTTTTAATAAATTTTAATGCATTTTTTGGACTTTCCTAGACTTTCATTTTCTGCTGTATTTAGTATTGTTTTTATATGATATCATTCCAATTCCCTGCCTCATTCTGTTTTATTTGTATAATAGCTCTCACTATCTGATTACTGTTTCCATCAGCCACTACCTTTGAATATATTTGAAAAATTGAGATGTAAGTAGAAGGTATTACAATAACAATAAATAAACACTTATGTTATTTTATTATTTGCTTTTGTAGAATTTTCAGCACATTTCTTAGCCATTTTCAATACAGTAGGAGAGCTAAACATAAAAACAAACTATGCTTAAATGGAAAGCACATGATAGCATATGTGCTATCAGCTGCAGGAGAATGCCCTCCACCTACATTATTAGAGTTCAAGGAATAAGAGATTTTAATAGTTATATAATTTTTTTTTCACAATTTTTTATGAAATACACGAGTGAGGATTATTCTTTAGGATAACTTCCCAAAATTGAAAAAAGTTTAAAGCAATCATTTTTGTTAAAGTTAGGATTGTGAATGCATGCCATGCAGTTTTCTTTATATAATCTTTCCAGAAGAAAGTAACTTTTATGTAGAACTTTAGTTTTATTCCAACATGGCCTGCTAAACCAGATTTATTTGGACTCTTGAAGTAAAATATATTCTTGGTGTTCTTCAAGACAAATCTGATCAGAACAACCAGTCTTGCCATAATAACACAAAGCCACAAGAATAAGCGATTTTGTAAACTCCAAATAAAAGAGAGGAGGAAATTTATCTTTTAGATAGATGAGGAAGGTATTTGGTTTACCAACTCATACTGAGAAGTACATTACTGCTGCTTCACATCATCATCACCACTCGACTTCTTATCCTCCAACGAGTCCAATGTCTATTATCAGAAACACCATCTGCAAAGGTTATAATGTAAAAACAATCAATAAAATAATAATTATGGCTTTCATTGTAATCCTCCTTGAGAAGAAGTTTCTAGAATTTATGTTTTATGTGTTAAAGGACTAACAAAGAAAATTGCAAGAATTCCATGTTCTTGTGTTATTATGAACAGACTGGCCATTCTGCTCAGACCATCAGGAATATATTTTATTTTGAGAGTCCAATAAATCTGGTTTAGCTAGCTGCACCTTCTCTAATAAACATCAAATTCATTGGAATAAAACAAAATTATTATTATATATTATATATCTCCATGGAGTCAGACGATCAGCATAGGAGATTCATTATTCATACGCTAGCCATCATTCACACAATACCTATCATACCTCTCCTTAAACTCATACACTGATGAAGCACCCTTTCCACTCATTCACATCTTCCAAGCAGAAAATCTAGTCCTAACACTTGCTAACTACACTCTTAACAACTTCCACTGGTGATCCCTTGTTCTCTCCCTTCTTGCCGTGCACTGAAAAATGCCTTCACTGTCAATTCTATAAAATCCCTTTAATAACTTAAATGCTTTTATCATGTCTGATCTTTTTTGCCTATCAGCTAATGTTTGAAGCCTACAGACCATCAATCTATTCTAATAGGGAGCATTCCACAGACCTTTCACAATCTTTGTCACTCGTCTTGGAATCCTCTCTAGAACTCCTTCATCCCCACAGAATCCTGGAGGCTACATATGGACTTATCAGTTTCCTGCAGTTCAATTGCATTAATATAGCACATATTTTCTGATCTCTTCCCAAAGTGCATCACCTTACACTTGGTCACATTAAACTGTTCAGCAGTGTCACTGAGTAGTCATTTCTGTTATTTGCCCATATTGCTAGTCTAAGTCTTCCTGCAGGATATCTGCATCACCATCATTTACCATTGCTCTTCCCAGTTTAGCATTGTCAGCAAACAACTGAATATTTCCTGTCAAATCATTTCCTATAACATCGATATACAAATTAAACAGCACTGGACCAAGCTGAGCCCTGTAGTACACCAATGGTCACTTGCCTTCTCCTGGACTCAACTCTTCCATAAACCACTCTTTGTTATCAGTCAAATCACTAGATTTATATTCATCCCCATTTGCTCCAACTTATGCAATAGAGGTCTATGTGAAATCTTGTCAAATGCTTTTGCAAAGTTCAGCAATGTCACTGAGTAGTCATTTCCATTATTCAGTTCCACTGTCACTTGATTATAAAAAGTAAGCAGGTTACTAAGGCAAAAAAACATGTTTTTCCTTCCCCTCCTTTCGATCTCCTCATGTCTGAGGACTCGTGACCCTCCTGATGATGCTTCTCCATTTCTTCCTCCCCTGTGCTTCTCTTATCACTTGTTCTAGTTTAAGCCCGATGATTCTTGATATTTGGTCAGTCCATCTGTTGGGGGGGGGTTCCCTTTTTTTTCTTTTTTCCACATGGTTTACCTTGGATGATTATTTTTTCCAGGTAGTTGGCTTTCCTTCTGTATTTGTGTCCAAAATATTGCGCAATTCTTTTGTCGATTATGTTTATCAGTCTTGTGTGGATATTCAGTTCTTCTAGTTCACAATCTTCTCCAGCACCAGAGCTCAAATGCCTCAATTCTTTTTCTATCATCTTTTGTCATTGTCCAAAACTCAGCATTATAGAGAAAAGTCGAAAAGACTTAAGGTTTCTACAAGCTTAATTATGGTCTTTTTGGAGATGTGCTTGTCTTTCCAGATCTTAGTTAAATCGGTCATCGCTTTCTTAGCTATTGCCATTCTTCTTCTTATCTCTTTTTTACATCCATCTTTTTTTTGTTATTATTGCTCCAAGGTAGTTGAAATTGTCAACAATTTCAATTCCTTCCACGTCTATCTCTTCTGCGTTGTTTAAAATCATTATTTTGATTTTATCTTTATTTATTCATAAACCATGGCTTAAGCTTTCCCATTCTAATTGATTTAGGATGGATTTTAATTCCTGTTTGTTTGTGGCTATTATCACTATGTCTTCTGCATTTCATAGGTTAGTGATTGTTTGACCGTCTATTTTAATGTCTCCTTTCCACTTCTCTAGAGATCTTTTCATATAGTTTTGCTGTAAAGGTTGAATAGTAATGATGAGAGTATGCATCCTTGTCTTGATCCTTTTTCAGTTTGGAATGCAAAGGTCATTGAGTTTTTCATTTCTTACTGTTGCTTGATTTCCTTGATGTAAGTTCTTTATGAGGGTTACTAGATGATTTGATATTCCCAATTCTTGCATGATATCTCATAAAATATCCCATCTCATACAGTTAAAGGCCTTGGAGTAATCTATAAAGCGTAGATAAAGCATATATAGGTTTAAATTGAATTCTCTTGCTTTTTCAATTATTTGTGATGTTAGATATATGATCTCTAGTTTCTCGACCTTTTCTGAATCCTGCTTGTTCTTCTGAGATTTGATGGTCTATGAAACTTTCTAATCTTTCCTTGATAACGTGTAGTAAAATCTTACTATTATGTGAGATAAGGGCTATGGTGCAGTAGTTTTCACATTTGTTGTAATTGCCTTTTTTGTAATTGGGATAATGGTGGTACTAGTCCAATCATTTGGCCATCTTCTAGATTTAGTTGCATAACTCATGTATCCAGTTGACTGCAAAGTTTTTCAGCATTTCTGCCGATATTGAATCAGGACCTGGAGCTTTGTTATTCCTTAGTTTTTTGATTGCTTGTTCTATTTTACTTCCAAGGATCTCCGTTTCCATGTTTTCTATGGCTCCTTCATATTCTTGTTGAATAGCTGGGCTAAGTGCAATACTTTTTCCATCTTTTGGCTATGTCATTAGTGTCATTTAAGATTTTGCCATTTTCCTCTGCAATTTTAACTTTTGGTTTGAATTTTTTGGTTATATCCTTAACCTTCTTGAATAAATCTGTCATTTCATTAGAGTTGGAGTGTCTTTCTATTTCTTTACAGATGTTTTGGATATAGCTGGTTTTATCTTTTTGACAAGATTTCTTAGTAGCTTTGTTCAGGTAATTTGGGTTTTGTCAGTCTGTTGTTTTAATTTGTTTCCTTTTTTCAATTAGTTCTAGGGTTTCTTTTGTAATCCATGGACTATCATTCTTTTTTTTTTTATTGGGATGTTTTTGGCCACAGATTTTACAGTGGTTTGTTTTAGGTATGTCTAGTATGATTCAGTGCTTTGTTCCTGAGGTGTTTTTGAGCTTTGCTTCAATGTTCATTGTAAATTTGTTGTCCATTTGTGAAAAGTCACATCTTTTGTTGCTCTTATTCTTGTTTGCTTTAGAAATTAATAATTGGTGGTCTGATCCACAGTCTGCACCTGGCAGTGTTTTGGTGTTATTGATTAGTGTCCTCCATCTTCTGTTGATTAAAATGTAGTCAATATGATTCTTGCATCGATTCCCAAGTGCTACTACCCACATGTATAATTTCCTCTTGTGCTGTTTGTACATAGTGTTAGTCATTGCTAATTTCCTTTCAATGCAGACCCCAATAGTTTTTCTCCTCGTTCATTTCTAATTCCCAGTCCACATTTTCCAATGATTTCATTTAAGTGATCATCATGTGCGTTGAAAGGTGAATCCCACCTTAGCATTGAAGTCTCCTAGAATTATTTGAATATCATTTCTTGGTATTGCATCCATAGTTTTTTTTAGGTCTTCGTAGAATTTCTCACTTATGTCATCTTCAGTGTTTGATGTGGGTGCATAAACCTGTATCAGCGTTGTTGGGATTGGGTTGGTGTTAAATCTTACTGCTATGATTCTGTTGTTGACTTGGTTGTATCCTTTTATTGTTCTACTTATGTTTTTATTAACATTGATGGCAACTCCCTTTTCGGTGTTATGGTCTGGCCTGGAGAAAAACACCTTGTTTCCCTTGTATGTTGTAAAATGGCCACGTTCTTTCCACTAGGTTCCAACCATAAGATTAGTATCTTATTATCCTTGTTTTCCCTTAAAGAGGATCATATTCATTCATTTCCACCCATTCCTGAATTCTGTCTTTCACCAATTTCTTCAATACTGCCTGAGATGCTGATTGGCTTATAATTTGCTACTTTTATCTTGATGAAGCCTCCTTTATACAGTGGGACTAGTTTGCCTTCTTTCCATTCCATGTACTGAGGCTTAAATTGAACAGCTTGGTCAGAGGAGCTGATAATTCCTTTGCACATTCTCATAATACACAGGCCAGTATGTCATCTAATCCCATGCCTGTGTTTGTATTGAAGATCTGAAATATTTTAAGCACCTCCATTTCTTCAACCTCTGTTCTCCTATCAGTCAATGTCACATCTGACATTGCAGTGTCACCACTTACATGATATGCTTCTGCAGAATGGGCACTCAGTAATTCAATTATTTCGTTTGGTTCTTTACCTCACCACCATCAGCACTTTTTAAAAGTCATCCTTCCATAGTCATTCCTCCTTTTACTTGCTACATAGTAAAAGAACCCTAGGGTTTCTTTTGGCTTCATCAGTTAGCTTTCTCTTATAAATAGCTTTGACCTTCCTTACCATACTGGTCACCCTTTGCCTGCACCTTATATTGCTCATATAATCCCTCCATAACCTTTTCTTTGTGTGCAACTCCTGCTTAATGAAGCTATTCGTTCATCTAACTTATACCTGATTTATCCTTCTAACTCTGGGTTTTATACATTCAGATAGTACTTTCTTCAAACACCCTTTGATTTCTACAAAAAAGATATTTTCTTTTGGAAAGATTATATAAAGAAAGATCAAATTCACATTTGCAATCCTAACCTTAACAAAAATTATTGCTTTAAACGTTTTCAATTTTGGGAAGTTATCCTAAAGAATACTCCTCACTCATGTATTTCATAAAAAAAATTGTGAAAAAAAATTTTTAATTTTTATTTATTCCTTGAACTCTAATAATGTTAGTGGAATTGTTCTCCTTCAGTTGATAGCACATATACTGTTGCATATCAATTTAAGCATCGTTCATTTTTTTATGTTTATCTCTTTCTAGTGTATTGAAAATGGCCATTAAATGTAGCTGAAAATTCTATACAAATAAATAATAAAATGCTATAAGTGACATCCATGTTTATTTATTGTTATTCTAATAATCATTTCCCTTCTATTGGTTACATTATTACTAGTATGTGACACCTCCAAGGAGTCCAAGGACTTATCACAGGAGGGCACTGTACCCTATTATATAGTGCTCAATCCACTCAATTCTTCAACTACACATAATGCCACCTACTGCCCACCATCAACAATAGTATTTTTTGTCTCTTGATTTTGTGTGTTCTCATGGCTGATTTGTCTGTATGCGGGATAAAAAAACTCGTTTCTGGGAGGAAAAATCCCGATACCTCCTTATGAGATCAGCTAACTTGCATTCAATTGAAAAAAAAAAAACACATATAAATTCCTCTCATTGTGATAAGAATCAAGCTCAGATCTTTTCCAGTCGAAGGGCACAATGTCCCATTATTCTTCCAACTGCGCTACAGAGGTGCTACACATTACAGCAACTATCTAAGATTTTCCATGGTCTGATTAACTAAGTTTTTATGACTTCCAGCTGCAGAAGGTTGTTGAAAAATATAGTACATTAGTAAAACAGGTGGGCTGTTTTTGTTCCCTACTTTTATTAATATATTTTTATTTATTTACATGCTAGTCACACTGCTCTCTTTCTTTACCAAACAATCACTTTCTCTGCTTGTTTGTTATATATTTACTCCATGTGCAATTAGTGACTGAAGTAATTATTTTTCTTGTATCAAAAGAATTAGCAGTTTTTACTCTATTTATCATAACTGGCTCTATTTTAAGTGGAGAGAAAATTATTAATTAATAGGGTAATGAAAAGAAAATGGATAGGTAAAATAAAGATATTAACCTTTCTTGGACTTTAATTCTGTGCAGAATATGAAACATAGGAGTTGCAAAAGTTAGATTAGCTGTAAAATGGTTAACAAAGAGATGCCTGTGATGTATAAGAAGAGTTACCCATTCACTGTGGTTGGAATTCTGTCTTGGAAGCATGGAACATTTATAAGGATCCTTCAGCCTGTGGTGAGAGACTTAGTTTTGTATGGTGCTACCACTATATGAAACTAAAAGAACATACTCGAGTCACAAGCACAATGCAGTTACCAATCATAATCCTGAGAATAACAGAAGAATTAAGGAAAAAAAATTATATTGATGAAGAAAAGTTAAAAATGGGAGAATTGAGGAGAGGAAAAATTATAAAATGCCTTGTAAAAGTGAATAGGTAAAGAAAAATGAAATGCACAGAAACTGAAGTAGATGACTTTCAAATGCTTGTTTTAATACTAAGAAAGTGAGAATTTCACTCTTTTCTTGGTGAATTTCCACTTTCTTAGTAATTCTCTTTCCTCAGAGACTGAGCAGGATTCCAGAATGAGATGCAAAATAAGATATATATATATATATTTTAATTGTCTCTGTCTACTAAATGATATGAGGTCTGTGGATAGTTACTGTCAAATTCACACTTTGGCAGTTTTGGTAGTCATGTATGGATTTTTGATATGTTTATACAGATATTTTTCAAGTTGAGTAATGAGATTGCAATACATGTGTCATCAGTTCATGTCATTTCTGTTTTTTTGATGTTCATTCAGTGAATTTTTGCTCAATGAATGTGCTCCTGTGCAAAATTTTAGCTGCTAGTAACTGCAAGTGTTCAAAATAAGTATCAGCAGTGAATTTCTCTTGTGCTATATCTGCTATTAGTTGCTTGTATACTGCAGACAAAAGCAAGGGACTGCCGTGTCTTCAGCCAGAGCTGGTTGGCAAATTGATTTCCCACTGTGGTAAATTAAGGGGTATTTTAATTACCTCAGTTAAGGTTTACTTGGGCACTAGTGCATTCAGGAGTTGTATGAAGGAAAAATTAGTTACCTGAAGTGATAGTGATGTGTTAGAAGTTGGATGGTACACCCACTATGATACTACAACAACAGAAATTCACACTTTGGCAGTTTTCCTCCCAGATTTCTGCAGGTTTGCAGCTAAAATTTTGCATGATAGCATTGTTTGGCATGCTAGATAATTAAGAAAATTTGAGGTAGAATTTACAGTGATGTGGATGAGTCTCAGCAGACCTATTTTCCTCAGTGTTGGACGTTCGTGTGAGAAGAGGGGCAGAACTGTCAACTGACCACCACCTTGTTGTGTGCACTTTACGGCTTCAGAAACCAGATGCTACCATCAACGCTGGTAGGCCTAAGCAGCTATACCGCGTGAAATGGGAGACATTGGAAAATGAAGCTGTGGGGAAGAATTTTTTAGATGACATTTCCTCTAGGTTCAAAGAGATTCCCAAGCATACTGCAGATGTTGAGGAGGAGTGGAAGCTGTTCAGAACAGCTGTCACTGCCTCTGCACTCTCATGCTGTGGCAGAAAGCGGCTTGGCATGACAACGGGCAGTGAGAAAAGGACACCTTGGTGGAACCAAGAAGTCCAAAAAAACTGTCCAGGCAAAAAAGGAGTCCTATCTAACATGGCTTAGAGTCAGGTCACTTGAGATGTGTTTGCGGTATACTGAGGCACGAAAAGCTGCTGCTGAGCAGAAGGCTTGGGAATCCTTTGGAGAAAGATTAGACTCATCCTATGCAAATGCAAACAAAGTATTCTGGCAGACCATCTGCCACCTTTGAGGGAGAAATCGTGCACAGCAAGGGCAATTAAGGCCTCTGATGGTGCACTTTTAACAACCGAGAAGGATATCCTCCACAGATGGAGGGAATACTTTGAGAGCCTTCTTAACCCGGGTGGCCCAGCAGTTGACATCCAAGAGGTGCAGATCAGGGCAATGACTAGTCTCACAGCAGAAGAGGTCCATTTAGCAATAAAATTGCTAAAATCAGGCAAGGCTGCTGGCAATGATGAAATTCGTCCCGAAATGCTAAAAACCTTAAATCGAGACGGTGTTCTCTGGCTGACTCGAGTGTGTCAGGCTGCTTGGATATCTGGGCGAGCACCAAAGCAATGGTGCTCGCCCAGACAGGCATAATAATACCAGTCTTCAAGAAGGGAGACCCGAAGGATTGCAGTAACTATCGTGGCATCTCTCTGCTCAGCCTGCCTGGGAAAGTGTATGTTAAGTGCTTGGAAAGACGGTGCAGGAGCATAGTTGAGTCAAAGTTCCAGGAAGAACAATGTGGCTTTCGTCCTAGTAGAAGCATAACTGACCAAATCTTCACTTTAAGGCAAGTCTTTGAGAAATCTTGGGAATATGTCAAGAATGTCTACACATGTTTTGTGGACTTGGAGAAGGCATATGACCAGGTTCCTCGAGATAAGCTTTGGCAAGTAGTACAGGAGTATGGAGTGGATGGACAACTATTAGCTGCCATCAAGTCCCTGTATGAATGCCCAGAGTTTTGTGTCAAGGTAAACAGCACAAAGTCTGAACCTTTCACAGTCTCCGTTGGCCTCCGCTAACGGTGTGTTCTGTCACCCCTCCTTTTCATAATATTTATGGACTGGATTGATAGGCACAGCCGAGGCAGTGAGTGTGTCAGAATTGGAAGATGTAGCATTGGACGTCTGCTTTTTGCAGATGACCTAGTTCTGCTTAGCTCTTCCACAGATGACCTCCAGCGGACCCCAGATAGTTTTGTAGCTGTTTGTGCAGACGCCAGAATGAAGATCAGTGTGGCCAAAACTGAAACATTTGTGGTCTCAAGACAACCATCCCAGTGCACTCTACATGTAAGTGGAGTCCCAATAAGGCAGGTGGAGAAGTTTAAATACGTTGGGTCCATATTCACGAATGATGGAAAATGGGATGTAGAGCTAGATACTCGAATTGGCTTAGCAAGCTCAATATTGTAGGAGCGTGGCCGTTTTCGGTAATATTGAAGTGGGAGTTAAGCCAGAAGGCAAAGCTGGCTTCTTCAATACATTCTATGTCCCCATCCTCACCTATGGTCATGAGAGTTGGGTAATGACTGAAAGAATGCGGACATGAATCCAAGCGGCTGAAATGAGGTTCCTTCGAGGGGTTGCGGGGCTGACAAGACTCGACGGAGTCAGAAGCTCTGCAATTCGGGAAACCCTCAATACTCAACCGCTGCTTCTCCGTGTTGAGAGATCACAGTTACGTTGGTATGGGCACCTGGTCAGAATGTCACAAGAGAGCCTCCCTCAGCAGAGGCCCTCTTTGCCAAGCCAGAGGGTGGAAGGCCAAGGACTCGCTGGATAGATTATATCCGAAACCTTGGGCAGATACATTTGGGAATCCCACCAGATCACCTGAGCTTGGTAGCAGAGGATCGTGACCATTGGAAGTTCCTCTTGCAGCTGTTGCCCCCCAATAACCCAATTAGGAAAGGTGGGCCTTGAAGATGTATGTATGTATGTTGGAAGAGAAGTCTTATAGAAGACTAAATTTATCTCATATTTCAATTAATTTTGATTGGTAAATGAATTGATAATGTTATGTGATCTCTAATTTTCTCATGTGAGGATTTGTTTGTTTTGTATTTGATTACACATTGATGACCAACTTATTAGGTACACAGGGTATTCTTAATTTATTAGGTACTGTTAGAATATTTATTTTAGCCTTAATGGCTTTGGTTTCTTATACTCCATGAGATGCCAATTTTCACAGTGATTGTTAGCCCATATAGATTCCATAGTTGCCCCATATTTGACTGCAGTGGATGCATGTTATGAACAACTTATTCCATTTCATCTCAAGAAACTCAGTTTCACTGAGGAGCATAGATCACTATCAAGTTACCTCATACACGTTGAACATTACCAACTGTTCTGTTCCATTATGTTGGAGGTTTAATGGATTTTTTACAACACTCAAAAAGAATTAAAATAGAATTTAATACTTCCTATATTTCGTCCTAGTCACTAGGACATCTACGGGGATTACAAAGACAATTAATGTAACATGCACACAAAAACTTACAATACTAAGCCCAACCACGTGGGTGACAATAAAGTCCTATCTAGGTGGAGCGCCCTCTATGTGCCGACCATGTTTTGGACACCACCCACAGAGTATCATGGAAGAAAACCACCATGCTCCACCACAGCAAATTCAAGAAAGAGAGACTTTTCTTAGAAGCAGCAGCAGCTCTCAGAAACCAACCAAATCTTAACAAATACGGTTGCATTAAGCTTCCGAAGATTTGGGAAACAGTCATCACCAGAGGTCCCACCTTACATTCCAGGCCACATACTACTGCCCTTAGAGGGCGCTCCACCTAGATAGGACTTTAGTGTCACCCACGTGGTTGGGCTTAGTATTGTAAGTTTTTGTGTGCATGTTACATTAATTGTCTTTGTAATCCCCGTAGATGTCCTAGTGACTAGGACGAAATATAGGAAGTATTAAATTCTATTTTAATTCTTTTTGAGTGTTGTAAAAAATCCATTAAACCTCCAACATAATGTCCTCACAGCACTTAAGCCTCTACACAAGTGTTCTGTTCCATGTTGTGCTGTGGCATATTATCTTGAGTGGTTGTTACCAGATGAATTAAGGTATGAGCTTAAAGTGACGCATGCAGTTTGGTAACCATGCATGTAGGTTTTGGCATTCACATTTTGTTGCTAGTATCAGAAAACATGTGTCACAATGTTCCCTGTGATCCTCATATTGCTGTTGTTGAGCATACACTATCTTGAACTCAGATTCATTGGATTAGGCTTTTTCTATTCCTTAAGTCCATTCATTAAGCACAGTGTTCCTGTGTCCACTCTTCCCATAGTTGCTTGTTTTTAGCTGACAGATGTGATCATTTGCTGCTTTATTCTGTCCACGAGAAGGTCCAGTGCATTGTGCATCCCATACAATACAATATTTCATAACGGAATGCATTGTTCAGCCTCTTAATCAACAATCACTTTCAGGCCACTGGTCTGCCAGAAATTTACAATGATAATAGTGAAAATTATGTTTTCTGGTTGTATGAGATTATACTGCATATGGCTGGTTGAATAAAAATTTTATTTTATTACAGTCTAGATTTTCTACAAATTAGGAATATATTATATAAATTCACATGAAATATTAAATAAAAAACAGTTTGAAACATTTTCAAAATGCATGAAGACAATTGTGAAACAAGTTTAATGTGTTAGAAATTTTGCCATTAACAGCAATAAATTTGTTGGGGGGGGGGACAATTTTTATGTGTGTGTTCACAGGGCCTGCAAAATATAATTATTTATTTTGTAATAAGCCATCTAGTAGAGAGCAGTCATTTTTAATGGACAGAGGTGTGATAGAAGTAAATAAAAGAATGGATTTTTCATTAGTCGAGTAGCACAAAGATCTTAAGCTATTTAACATTGTTAAATCTGATTAATATGTTTAAAATTCCTGACATGTAATTACTTAATATAATGCAATAATAATGTCGTCAGTGTTTTCTTTGCTTTGTCAAAAGAAATTTACACTGATTATATAACTAATTAATTTAATTTTTTTCGAGGACATTTATTATTGAACTGAAAAAGTACAGCAAGCAAAATTACTAGGTTCATCCTTTACCAGCTGTCTGTTTTTTGACATGCCAGTCTCAACAGTTGGTAAAATGCCAGAAATGCATAAAACATTGTTTGAAAGCATTGGCTTATTGCCAAAATTGAAAAGTAATGTCCCCCCCTATGAAAGTATGCTAATTTGTCTGTAAGCATTTTGTGGAATTTAAGACAAGTAATAAAGAATAGTTGGATCATCTATTGTATAATCATGAGCTATCTGTTGGCAGCTTTTTTCTGATTAAGAAACTAATAAATGCATTTGGGGAATATTATTTTCAGAGTGATAATGTTTTATCATTATTTTTCATTGTAAATAAATTGTGAGAGCTACATCAGCATGCCTATATATATATAATGTAAAACATTTACAGAAGATGTCTTTTGTTGCCATAGAAGATTGTTAATAATAATAATTGAAAATAAATAATTAGTCATAGATGCTGGAGCTGTGTGGTGTAGTGTCCTGCAGCAGGTTGATGGAGGTGTTGTGTAATAATAATAAAATTTTATGGCTGTTTATTTCTGCTATGAAAATGACATACAGTAGTTTCCCTTTATTTGTGGGGGATACGTTCCAAGATGCTCCATGGACCTGAAACTGCAGATAATACTGAAATATATATACTATGTTTTTTCTTACATATACATACCTATGATAAAGTTTTATAAATTAGGCACAGTGAGAGATTAACTACAATAACTAATAATAATATAGAACAATTATAACTATATCAAGAGTCTCTGTTCAGTTAGTATAGACAGAAGGACCTGGGTTCGATTTCCATTCAAGACATGAGGAATGGTCTCTTTCAACTAAAGGTGAGTTAGCTGGTCTCATAGTTTTTCACTCAGAAACTTGGGGTTTTTTTTTGTCTTCCATAACAGGAAAACTAGCACCAGGAACGCACACTTCTACAGTCATACAAATTGTCCCCCCCCCAACACAAGACTGTGACAAGCTGGTCGGTGTTTCCCACAGTTGCATAATCATAGTGGACCCTGCACTGAGCAGGATAAAAGTGCCATAAAAAGGAAAAAGAATTATTATAATATATAGTAATAAGATTTATGTGAATGGAATCTTAGGAACCTCAGCATACGATTTTCTTTCTTTCTTTCTTATGAAGTCAAGAACTTGTACCTTTTCACTTAAAGGAAGCGTTTTGTGGCTGACATATTTGAATTACCAGCATCACTCTTCTGCTGCTTTGGGCCATTATTAAGTAAAATAAGGGTTACTTGAACACAGGCACTGCGATACCATGATGGCTACTAAATAATTAATGGGTGGGTAGCGTATACAGTACAGCATGGATATGCTAGACAAAGGGATGATTCACATTCTGGACAGGATGGTGCAAGATTTCATCACACTACTCTAAAACTTAATTTTAAACCTAATTTTAAAAACTTTTATCCACAAAATCGTTTATGGATAAAATTAACTCAATACATAACAAGATAAAATTCACTCTGGAAGTGGAAAACAACAGCCAACTGCATTTTTTAGACACATCTTGATAAAGAAACAATCAAATAGTGTTAAATTATCTATTTACAGAAAGCCCACAGATACTGGAAGATATCTTCATCATACTTCAAACCATCACAAGCCGCACAAACTGAGCATTATCCACATATTGAAATATAGAGCCAGAAAGTTTATATCAGAAGAGGAGGATATACAGACTGAATTCTCACTAATAGCCAACACATTATCACAAAATGGATATCCTCCAAACATCATCAAAAAATATCTATACGGTGACAACCCCAGACAAGAAGAATCATGCTCCCAGCACATTTCTACTGTAGTGAAGTTTGTCCGATGTAGGCAAGACCACAGGAGCAAGGAATGTAATATACTCCTGGATAATTGTAGAATGGCCTTATCTTTTGGGGATCCCGAATTACTAAGAGCCTACAACATCAGAGTGGTCTTCAAATCAACCACCAGCATCAGACAAGTTTTGGGATCCCCAAAAGATAAGATGCCATTCTACAATTATCCAGGAGTATATTACATTCCTTGCTCCTGTGGTCTTGCCTACATCAGACAAACTTCATGGAGTTTAGAAATCAGACAAAAAGAACATGTTGGTGATGTAAACCACAATAGAAGTATCTCTTCTGGCTTAGCATATCATTTCTGTACGTCTAACCACACGATAGAGTGGCAAAACAGCTCCATGCCATATCTGGATGACGACTACAGACATCATTTATTCAAGGAAGCCACAATAGTGTTAATAACCTGCAGAAACCACAACAGAAATCAGGGTGCAATCCTAAACAGTTTGTGGAAAAACCTGATCCTCTCTCTAAATCAATCTAAACTACAGCTAGCCAGTAATCACATTAGACGTTTACAACAAACACACATGCGTGATAATGAATAAGAACAATAAGTCCTCTCTGTCACGCGAACGTATAACCTTAGCTACTAGTTAGTTTACAACGTTTTTTATGTTCCTTTCAATTTGCATTTGCTAGTTTTTATGTCTTTCCGTAAACGCCATGAAAAAGCCAGACAGTTTGCTGGTGAAACTGGTAGGCTATAATGTAAGTTTGTTTGTAAATGGTCAGTATTAAACAAGTTTGTATTTTAGTTATAAAATGACAAATATGTTTAGTTTAAAAAAACTAATTTAAAATTTATGAATTGTTTCTTTCTGGAAATTTCCATTTAATATTTTTGGACTGGGGTTGCTGGGGATAAATGAAATTGCGGATGGTGAACCCACAGATAAGGGGGAACTACTGTAATGTCATTTATGTTGATTGGTCTCAGATCCCTTAGGCATGAAGTTTAAAGAGCAGTTAAACAGCTTAACAATAATAAGGCCCTAGTTGCAGATGGAATCTCAGCAAAGTTAATTAAGGTCACAGGGGATAAGAGTATTTTATAGATTGATTACAAGGATATGGGAAACTGGAAGAAGTTGGTTTTCATACCACTACATCAGAAGGGAGATATGAAGGATTGCAAGAACTATAGGACTATTAGTTTAATCTCTAATGCAAGCAAGATTTTATTAAAGATCATTTTAAATAGAATTGAGGCCAAAGTTGTTGCAGAGATAGCTGAGGAACAAGCAGATTTTAGGAAGGCAAGAGTAGCAGCGAATCAGATCCTTTCCTTAGATCATAGAAGAGTATACAGAATTTATACTTTCTATGGTAATGTGTTTCATAGACTACTATAAAGCCTTTGACTGTGTTCAGCATGTGAAACTGTGGGAAATAACAGAACAAGAAGCTATGTTAAGAACAGGTGTTGGATTAACTGATTGGCTTCAGGTTGGAAACAGAGTTAGGCAAGGATGCCTACTTTCTCCTCACTTGTTTATTATCTGTGCTGACGACATCATGCATGTAGCATTGGACAAACTTAAGGCATGAATTAGGGTAGGTGGTAGATTGATCAGTTTTGAGATATGTAATGATACAGTACTCTTTTGTAATGACAACAAGAACTATGACAAATCCATGACACAGTTAATGAGATCGATAAGAAGAAAGGACTTCAGCTCAATCCTAGCAAAAGAAAGACTATAGTTCTCAAAGGAAATACAGGGAAGTTCCTGAGAAATAAATGTTCGATACCTGGGATCCGTTATTAATGTGAAGAATTGCTGTTCAGAAGAAGATTAGAAATGGCTAAAACAACAGTCAGAGACTTGTCTAAAATCTGATTCTTTAACGATACTTGTGACATAATGATTAGAAATATATACACGTTTACACAAGAATATTGTTTAATTTTGGCAAATTAAACATTATTCTTGTGTAAACGTGTATATATTTCTAATTGTCTAAAATCTGGAAGAATGGATCTATCTCCATGGGAACAAAGTTGAGGATTTTGGATGCAGCTGTTTTTCCAAAAGTGGTGCAACTTATGGAGGTGAGACTTGGGAACCTAAAGAAGTCTGATAGGAAAAGGATAGCTGCTTTTGAGATGTGGTGTTACAGAAGCTGTTGAGGATATCATATACAGAAAGGCAGACAAATGCTAGAAAGGATCGGTAGAACTTTAATGCTCCTTAAGGATATTGACAGAAGAAAGTTGAATTACTTTGGACACGTTGAAAGGATAGGAGGAGGACTTCTGAATAGAATAATAGAAGGGGAAAGTTCCTGGAAAAAGAGGAAGGGATAGACTATCAATGAGATGGATGGATGATGTTTGGAGCAACTGATCTTCAGGAGTTGAAGCCTCCAGAAAAGCATACAACAGAACCACCTGGCAAGCACTGGTGTCGCACATCACTCAGCATTTGAGGGACCATACAGCATCTGATGATGATGTCCAATAAATAGATGGACGGAGATCTCAGATTTCAATGCAAGCTGGTGATTGTCTCACACCAGGTGACAAAAATAGATTCCACCAAAAAACTGGTGATTTTCTTAGTATTTCTTTTGGTACTTATGTATTTCTGCATTATGTTATAAGTTAAACATGCCATGCTAGTACCATGAGCAGATGGATCAAGAGTTACTTAAATGAGATAGAGTAATCTGTATGTTACATATGGCTTTTTAGACTGCTGGCCTTCACTAAACAAGGTAGTGATCCTTGTCATTAAAACATTTGGGATAGACTGCCATTTTAGAGAAATGATTAATTTATAAATGTTTTAACTTCTATATTAAGCTCATCCTCAGAGCATATATGTAATTTTTATATATAAGTGACAAATTATTATGATGGAAGGAATGGTGAAAATCTGTGTGAAAGGGTGGCAGTGTTATGTAACTGTTTTTAATGAGACCAGTGTGCATTACCAAGGAAATGATTATGAGTTAAAAACAATTGTGTGTCCACCCAGTTCAGACTTTCCAAGCAAGTGCAAACATGTTAGCATGAGCATAGCATTAGATAAGAATAGACATCTGCAAGTTGTCCAACTGGGTCCCACAGACTACAGAAGTGAGTATACAAAAAAGCATGCAGGTAACTTATGTCTGAACACGAATGCCTGGAGTATCAGAATTGGTGCCACATTGTGGGTATTAGTGAGACTTGGCTATCAGAAGCGGATATATATACTTACTGATATTGAGTGTAAAGGACACAGTATTTTTAAAGGATAGACAGAATAGGAGAGAAGGAGGTGTGCTGCTGATGTTACTAGATGATTTGAGTCCATTCAGCATAGAAAACTGCAATGCTAGTAAGAATTTTCCATGTGGCAGTGAGTCTGATGCCATCTGTATGAGCAGAGTCTATTAAGAACAAATACAGAGTGGAATGTTGTTACAGACTTAGTGGATCAGTTGTTAATGGTGACAAATGTATTATCAAATAAATATGATGGATATGAAACAAGTAATCATCATGAGTGACATTAATTATCTAAATATTGATTGGTAGTCATGAAATCTAATGAGAAGAATAAAACTAAATTTATTGAGCTGTTGCAAGGTGAGACAACTTCCTTAAGCAGCATGTAACAGAAGAAACTCTAGATCAAAGAGTGTTAAATCTGATTATAGTGTCAGAAGGGGTTTTAGTTAAAGATGTGGCTGTTCTGCTTCCAGTAGTTGGTGATAGTGATCATGTTGTACTGACTTGAAAGTGGCTGAGTATATGGATATTCCATTCAGATAAGCACATACTGAAGTAACTACAAAGCAGGAAATTATTTAGCAATCATTTGCTAAATGGGAAAGATACTGCTAGAGCATGGGAAACATTTAAAAAATATTTAAATGATGTAATATCAGAATCTGTCATTAGAGTTCAAAGAATAATAGGATAGGAGTGAAAGGGATGTGTCATCTTATTAAGCAAGAGATTCATAAGAAAAAGATGTTGTGGAAGGAACACTACACATAATGATGTCAGTTATGAAAATTATAAGGTGCAGGCTGGAAGTGCTACAACTGTTGTACAGAAAGTAAGTCTAAGTATGAAAAGAAACTGGTAATGCAAGCTAAGAAAACCCAAAAGAATTTCATCATTATGCCGTAAGTAAAAGAAAGAATGAGCATGGAAAGAGTATAACTCTGCTGAATGTGGATGATATAAATGTGACAGATGCAGAAGAGATTGTTCAGCTAACGAGTGTCCATTTTGCTAAAAGCTACCAACCTGGTATATCCAATATTGAGCTCACTGCTACCTTTTCACTGTATGAAGAAACTCAGGTATATAAGGAGGAAGTACTAGAACCGTTGCACAAACTGAATAAGAATTCAGCAGTATGTACTGATGGGATATCAGCATGAACACTAAAAGAGTGTTCAGCTGAACTGGTTGCTCCTTTTACCCGGCTATATAATATGAGTCTCAGAACAGGGAAGATTCCACAGTAGTGGAAAAAATGTTTGATAATTGCATTGCATAAGGGTGGTGCAAATAAATTAGTATCTCTGCAGTGGTGGTACAGATTTTGGAAAAGTTAGTTGGGAGCTGAAATACAAAAAAGGTTGATAGAGCATCTATACTTTGCAATGAACAGCATGGGTTTACTAAGGGAAGTTCATGTTTGAGCATCTTGCTCACGTTTTACAATAATGTTATCATTGAGTTAGACAAGGCGAATTGATATACCACGATACTTTCAGACTTTGCTAAGACTTTTGACAGGATACAGCATGGAAGACAATTGCATAATTTAGAGAATATGGGATTGGATTATAAAATAGTATGGATAAGAGGATGGCTGACCGACAGATATCAAAAAGTGGTATATGGGGGGATGTCGGCAAGATTTAAAATGATCAGTTGTGTACCACAAAGATCAGTTCTTGGTCCATTGTTATTCAATCTTTACATTAATGACAGTGTCAAGGATTTGACATGTGACATGCAGCTATTTGCTGCTGATGATGATGCAAAGGTAGATAAGATAATCAGGAATGCAACTGATATATATAGCACTTGCAGAATGATAGGAATATACTGGAATTGTGGACATGTGAAGATGACTGTCAGTTCAATGTCAGTAAATGTAAAATCATTCACTTTGGTGTAATTGAGAGTATTAAAAATGATCAGGATTGTGGAATATAGATTATGATTCAGAATTTGTGGAGTGACTGCAGACATCTAGAAACAGGAGTAAAAGGGATGATATGATTGAGACTTGTAAACTTCTGAAAGGATCATACAGGATACTAGTAGATGGAATTGTTCATTTTATGGAAGGTGGGGAGAGCACAAGAGGCCATTCATGGAAGTTGAGAATTAATGCAGTGAAGAAGGAAGTGAGAGCTAGATTTTTCTCTCATAGTGTTGTGTATGTATTTGGAATGGATTTTTTTCGATAGCAGGAGTGCAGGTAGTATGAATGAATTCAAAAGAAGGTATGATAACTGGTGCAGGTTGTATGTAGCATTCTTCAATGAGTCTGACTCCATGAGGGTCTCTCAATAATAAGCTAACAGAAGCTAGTCTTAATCATTGCAACATGCCTGACATCTGATGTTATAAAATGACATCAGAATTCACATCTGATGTGATTTTGTATTATGTATCATAAGAAATCATCAGTTTAAGCAAAGAACAACATTGATGAAATCTGAAACAGTAGCAAGCGTGTGTTGCATTAGAATTCCACTATACATTCAGCTGCATGTTAGTTAGGATAAAGCCCTACTGGGTTAAAAAAAAAATAATAATACAACTGCAGATAACCATAAATGTGAAAACCATAGAGGGATTTCACTTTTAAGTGTTCCAGGAAAATTGAATCCCTGTATTTTAGAAGAGAGCCTTAGGAACCAAATAGGGGATACACTGGATGAAATGCAGTATGGCTTTAGAAGCACACACAGGATCTTATATTCAGTCTTAGACAAATATCAGAGAAAACATTGGAATATGGAAAAGAACTACATTCATTTTTTTATAGATTTCGAAAAGGCCTTTGACCCGAGTTCCCAGACACTTAATATGGCAAACATTAAAGAAAAACAAGATATTATTATTATTATCCAGGCCTCCATGGAGTCAAAAGACTCATCATGGGAGGTCCTTCCTAAGAAACACAGTCTATCAAGACTCATCGAGGGGAGCCCCCCCCCAAGAAACACAAAGTCTATCATACCACTCATTGACCGTTCTCGCTCTCACCACTCCATCAGGCAATGCATTCCATGGTTCAACCACCCTCCATGCAAAGAAACCACTCCTCACCCTCTTGCTCACAGTTTCCTTTCGTAACTTCCAGGGATGGCCTCTTGTCATCACAATGAGTTAACTTAATTAGTTAACTGTATAAGATAACTTAAATAGCAGCCATACAAAGCCTCTACAAAAGCAATAGAAATTATCTAAGAACCTGTAATAATAGATCAAAAGAATTTGAAACAAATGTAGGAGTGAAGCAAGACTGTATCCTCAGCCCTCTTCTTTTCATTATAGTAATGGATGAAATTTTAAAGGCATGCCAAACAAAAACAAAAAGTATTTAAAGGAGTGATACAGGAAACTGAAAGTAACCAGGATTTCACACAAGGCTTTTGCAGATGATGTAGTGATTCTAGCAAATACTACAGCTAAAGATTTGCAGTACAACATCAACTGTGGTATGAAGAAACAAACAAAAGGAATATGACCATAAATATAAATAAAACTAAAAGAATGATCATATCTAGAAACCAATCAAAACACATAATAAAAATAGAGAACCATCAACTGAACAAGTTCACTCCTTTAAATACTTGGGATCATATATATAGAAGATGGTAGACTCGACACAGAAATTAGCAACACGATAACTGGGGGAACAAAGCTGTTCTGTGCAATGAAAGGCCTACTCCTAGATAAGAAAGAAGTTACCCAGAATATCAAAATGGCAGTGTACTAACATTAATATACAGTTGCAAGTCTTGGTGTTTAACAACAGGAAACACAAATAAACTACAAACAATTGAAATGAAATATCTTAGGAAAGTGGCACAAAAAACAAGACTAGACCAAATAAGAAATCAAACTGTAAGAGACAGCCTTCAAGTTGTACCTTTGAACACCAAAAATAGCAAAAATTGTATATGAAAGCCAGAAAATAGGAAAAAGAACATTGTTTTATTGTGTAGCTTGGCAAAAGGAAATTAAAGAAAAATTGGAAAAGAAGGGAATTAATTGGAAAGAAGTAAAAGACCAAGCCTTGGACAGGATGGCATGGAAATCTCTTTGGCAAAATCTCGACGCTTAAAATCACAAGAGATCATAGACGAAGAAGAAGAATACAGCTGCAAGTAACAATTTTCAAAATTTTTTTTTGGGATAGAAAGGCAGTCATGACAGTTAAGATTCGGTTGATATGCTACAATCACAGAGCACTTCAGTTGCAATAGGGAGTGGAAGTTTGTCCTTAGGTGAGAGGATCAGGGTTGCTAATATTGAAGTGTTGTTTGATTGTGGTGTAAAAGTTATATTTATTTAGTATTTTAGCTATCTTTTTAGATGTGCCTTGTGCCAAAGCACAAAGCAAAATGGTCTTGTGTGTTTGTGGAAGGTGAGATAAAGGGCATGTAATATTTTATCTATTTTGTAGGAGCTGTAGCCATTGGAAAAAAACAATTGGATCTCGATGTTGACCATAACTTTGTTGAGATTATGTGGTTTTACATTTATGGTCTCAGTTGGGATCAGAACTTTGCTCTTTCACTAGCTTAACTGCCTTTAAAAAAAAGTTAGAATAAATGAGTTAATAAAAGCTGATAAGGGTAATACAACTGTCATTATAAATGTAGCAAAAAAAAAAAAAAATCTAGATCATGACCTCACTATACCACCCACTCTATTTATGGTTCCCTAAACTTCATAAATCCAATACTTCAGTACACATTATATTTGTAACTATAGACAATTTGGCTTGCAAACTTGACCATCAGTTATCTAAGTTACTTGCTCAACTCATAGATTTTTCTACTTTTAGAAAAAAACAAGTATATAGGTTACTTTACTTGGCAAGCAAAAAAATCAAATAAATAGATGGTGTTGCAACGGATTCTCCCTCCTCTGGCCAATTTTTTTCATGTAACATTTTGAGAACAAAGCATTTTGCACAGCTTCTTTCAAACTTTTAATCTGGCTGCAATATGTATATGTTGTATTTGCAATTTGGTCCTATGGGCACAATACTTTAGATTCCTTTGTAACTCATCTAAACAGTCATGACTTTAAAATGCACTTCACTTTAGAAAAGGAATCAAATAATAATTTGCTGTTTCTTTACACACCAGTCACCTTATTTTTCAGATGGTTTACTACCTTTATCTGTTATAAAAAAACAAATACGCACACACTATGGAAGATATCTGCATATGCAATCATATCATCCAGCCTAACGATATGGAATCCTCAAAGTATTAACTCATAGAGCCAGGGCTGTTTTGTTCTAGTGTTGCAGCCTTTGTCACAGAACTCATCTACCTGCATCACACTTTATTGAGCATTGTCTACATCTCCTATGAAATAGATAAATGCTACATGACCCTACCTCTTCCTACCCAAGCAGAACAGTTATTGTAATATATAATTTCGACAGTAACCTTTGTCTCTAGAAATGATACACTTGAAAAAAACAAATCGAATTGACTTGAACTACTCTTTGTAATGATTCCATATATCAGTTGCATTTTAGATTTAAATGATTTAAACTCCCTGATATAGCACCCTAGAAACATGCTTATTGAATAAGTATGAAATTTATGATTAAATGCAATTCAGAAATCTTGGTGATAGTCCTGTGTAGATGGTCAGTTTTATTGTGTAGCTTGGAAGTCTGGACTTTTGGAATTAAATTCTCGCGTATTTAGACTTAGATGATGATTTACACTCATAATAAATTTTAATGGAATGTCTACAGCACAGAGAGAAACAATTAAACAGGTTTAATTATTCTGATATTTGGTCTTTGTCATCACAGATACATCTTCAGGAATACAATATTAAAATTGTAATAATACAACAAAAATACACACAAAACAATAGTAGACCATGCCTTGTGTGGATACCTTGTACAGAATCAGATGGAATAGAACTATTATGCTTCATCACAGCAAATACAGCTTGTAAATACTTTAGAATCAGCAGCAGATTTTTTTTAAAAAAATGAGGAGAAATGAGAATTTAAAAAAAAAAATAGGTGTGCTATCCAATAGCTAAAGCTAGTCAGCAGCACCCATAGGAGGTGCCTTTCATAAGACTTTTGGCTTAAAATAGTCTGATTTCTTCCACTTATTGTTCTATGTGTGTGTGTGTGTGTGTGTGTTATTACAGTTTTAATACTGAATTCCTGAAGATCTGCCTATGACAGAGTTGAAATACTGAAACAATTAAACCTGCTGTTTAATTATTTCTTTGTGCTGCATTTGTTCCATTAAATTTTATTATAAGACATTAAATTCTATTTGCATTGATTATACTTATTGTTGAGATTTGGCTGAAACAGGTGAAGGCTGAATTTATTGTTATGGACTGTGGAAATGGTCTATTGAAATAGATTCTGAAGTGAACAGAAGTTGATATCCATGAGGTCATCATTGTTATTCAAGTTAGGAAGTACTGTAGATCTGGGAAACAGACCATACATTTGCTCAGCTATGCAAAGATTGTATTTTTTTTTTTTTTCCCTCATATGGGAAGCATTTAAGTTATCTACCTTTTTTATTTTTCATCTCTTATTCATCACATTCGGTCCACTCTGATTCAAATTCTTGGCAACAGTTCTTAAGAATAGACCTCACCTTCAATCCCCAGATGATTGGACTCTTGAGCCCTTTATGAGGAAATAATTTTCCTGTTAGAAATTTTAAATTTTCTAAATCAGTATTAATCACAAGGATAGAACAAATTTGTATCCATTGATGATCGAGCTGTATTTGCAAAACTGCTGTGTACCTGCCAGAACTTGACATGACTAGGTAAACAAATCTAAGGAAGCACTTCTTAAAACTGTCGATGAAAACTTATAGAATGCTTACAGCTGATGAATTGCTACTTTGATGCAAAGTAGCAATTCATAAAACTGGCACCGTCATTCACTCATTCAGGCTCACAGTATGTTAAGTAATGGTTCTATTTGCATTCATTTCCCAGCTTTTAATAGGACCAAATTTTTCTGTGGAAAAAAAAAAAATTACATAATTTTATTTCCTGATTTTTAAATGCATTGTTGATTTAAAATGCCAATATTTATAGTTAGTACCATATAACCTTATTAAATAATCACCTTTTGAATTAGTATGCAGTATATAAGAAAAACTTTATGTTTAGGAGGGTGAACAGTCCACAATGTCCCTTGTGGACTTGGGAAAGAGACTCTTAGAATCAGCAAAACATGGAGACACTGATGAAGTAAGGCAGCTAATGACAAATGGAGCACCATTTACTACTGATTGGGTAGGTACTAAATTATTAAAGACTACAGTTTTAATGTGTTATTAAGTTTTTGTTAATTATTAAGTGTTTCATTAACTGAAATTCAGTTTAAATTTTACTGGAAAAGTGTCATGATGCAGTAATTGCTAAATATTTTTTCAAGCTGTCTCTTGTTGAATAATGTAAACTTCACATCTTTTCTTACCTCTCTTCATGCTAAGTGTTAAACTCTTATCTTTTCCTCTTAATATGTCATAAGTATGCATTTTTAGGTGCATTTCAGAAATGTGTAGCACACAGTGTGAAACACTGTGTGCTACACATTTCTGAAATATATAATATAATACTCTGCTCTGTCAGGATGGAATTTAAAATAAAATTTGATATTTGAAATATTTCGGATATTTGTCAAGAAACTTCAGTTTTGGTTTAAATTAAACTTCTAGCAGGGTCAAAATTTAGCAGGTTCTCAAAATAATTGCTCCATTCAGGTTAGATGGAAATTTGATATTCAGGATAAGATTTGTTACATCATATCAATATTAGTTTAAATCAGACCAGTTTCAGTGGAGAAATTAGACAAAATATTTTGAAATAATGCAAAATTCTTCATTATAAATGACAATAAATAATCTTTATGAATGTTTATAAATATAAAATAATGTTTATAAATTATAAATCTTTATAATTTTTCTGTAACACATAAGCCCAAAACAGCTTAAGGTTAATTTGCCTGTGGTAATGAAACATTACCACAAAAGAACACAAAAGAACAATATTGCAAAACATATCATTTTATATGTGTCACAACCTTGCCTTAACTTGTGTTAGATAAAACCAAAGTGATTTAAAAAATAATCCATCTACAAAACCTATAGTGTTTATGTGTACTAAGGGTTTGATGATATGGAAATCATCTACTCTAGAAACCAAATTTATTTATTTATTATCAGGAATTAAACTGTAGAGACAGTGAGGCTAAAATTTCAAGAAAATGGCGATGGATTTATCTAGGGATACATTTAATGAAGGAGTATGCAAAGTTGGAATCAAAATAAGAACCTTATGGACACAAGAATATGAACGAGCAGTATATGAAAAGAAGAAATCATATTAAAAGTTCCTAGCTATTACATCAGCATGTACTTCTAGAAAATGGAAAAAATGGAGGAAAGAGTAAAATTAATCAATGGTCATGAAGGTGATATAAAAACTTGAAGATAAGGGCATTCTGGTTCCGTGAAGTAATTGCTTTGAAAAATGTGGTAATAAATTATAAAGCATTGATCGAAAATATTATACAAAGAAAACTACAAACATTCATAAACCAATGCCTGCAGAGCATCCTTTGAAGTTGGTAGCTACAAATTATTACTAACGAAAACCTCTGGAAAAGAACAAATCAGCAAAAAGTCAACCTTGAAATCAAAAACAAAAATTTAGATGGATTGGACATACACTTAGGAAAGATCATGAAGAAATCTGTCTTGAAGCCCTGGAATGGAATCAACAAGGAAAGAGAAAGCATGACCATCCTAAAAATACATGGAGGAGATCAACTTTAATAGAATGTGAGAAGAAGAGTTTGCTAAAAATGAATACCAATAACAAGGATAAGGCACCAACGGAAAGCATTTACAGGCGCCTGATGTTCCTGAGAATCTAGGAAAGAAGAAGAAGATAGAAAATATTGAGGAGGAATATGCAGTCATAAAACATTTGGCAAAGTAAATGTGGAATTAACAACAGAATAAGCAAAGCTGGTATGGTGAGGAGTCAGCTGAATAAATTTATATGAAATAAGAGAGAAATAACACTACACCAGCAGTATACATTGGCAATGTTCAATCATTTGTAACTTATGGAGCTGATCTGGGTTGTAAGTAAAATATTTGATCAAAGACTAGAAACCACATAGTTCTGAAAAAAATCAGGGAAGTGAACAGATGACAGAATCATGAAAAATGGAGATATCAGAAAAGAACTTGACATTGTTAGCCTTCAAAATGTATGAGCAGAGCTAATTTAATATGGTGTGGGCACTTCAACAGATTTGGAGTGGAGTTTGTGCAATAATGGCCGAAAAAAAAGACCCAGAGGAAGACACTAAGATTTAGGTGGATTGATTCATTCAGTTAGGGGTGCTTAAGGGTCAAAGCTCTATAACTGAGAGGAGACCTCTACATAGCCTTTAAAGGAATGCAGAGAACCGACCAGGGCTTCTGACCTAATGTCCAATCCTCACCTTCTCGTGGTGCACCCTGTTGGGTATCTACTTGGATACTGAACGGACGAGGATGGGCTGACAATTTGGGATTTAGCCAACCAAATTGTATTCTTATTGGCTTAAACCAATATACAAATGATGGTACAACATGACAAAATTTCATGCCGGCTGGGGCGTCGCCAGGATAAACAAGGCCCCCCCATTTGCTTTCACCAGGGAACCAAGGCAAACAGCAGAAAGTCAGCTAATGGAACAAATCTGAAAACACACCACAACTCAACATCACCAGAGTTAAAGATCGGTACTATCAACGGAAGAAGCCTGAATGGCAAAGAAATGGAGCTAGCTGAGGAATTAGATAAGTACCAGATCGACATAATAGGGGTGACTGAAACAAAAAAGACCAAAACTGGTGAGATCTTTCTGAGCAATAAATACAAAATGTTATATTCAGGCAATGACAATCATGGAAAAGAAGGAGTAGCCATAATATTCAACACAAAATACAAGGCTAATCTTCTTGAATGGCAGTCAGTCTCAAGTAGAGTAATGTGGGCAAATATGAGAATGGGGAACTGGACAATGAGACTTATTTGTGCCTATGGTCCCACAGAAGGTTCTACTAAGGTAGAAGTGGAGGAATTTTTTGAGGCTTTAGAAAAAGCAACTGACACAATGAAAAATGAAAAGTTGGTCCTTGTTGGGGATCTAAATAGCAGAGTAGGAAATGATTGTGAGACATACAAAAATATTTTGGGAAAATTTGGAGAAAAGAGCAAAGCTAATAATAATGGTAAATATCTGTTGGATTTCTGCTCAGAACATGGACTGGTTATTACTAACACCATGTTCCAACATAAAAATGTGCACAAATTCACATGGAGAGAAGAGGCTAGGAATAAGAAAAGTCTCATTGACTATGTTATTGTTGATAGTGATGTTTTCTCACTGGTGCAGGACACCAGAGTGTACAGAGGATTTGAAATTGGAAGTGATCACTATTTAGTCTTGAGCAGGATAAAATTGAATTTCATATTGAAAAGAAGAACATGTAAGAAAGTTTTAAAGCGAATAAAAGTTGAGCAGCTCTCAGATGTGAACTGTAGGCTAAAATACACAAAGATTATTGAAGAAAAAATGAAAGAGTTTGAGAACAGGAATCAAACCTTGGAGATTCAGTGGCAAACTCTGATAAAAACATTGATTGATTCTGCCAGAGAGGCATGTGGTGAGGTTATCTGTAAGGATAAAAAAATCAGAACTCCCTGGTGGACACAGGAAGTTAAAGAGGCAGTGAAGGAAAAGAAGAAAGCATATCAAAAGTTCCTGGCAAATAAGTCAGCTTTTACTCTTACAGAATATAGAGACAAATGCAAGAATGCTAAACACTGTGTAAAACTAGCTAAACAAAAGTCATGGGAGGACTTTGGCAAGAATATAGCAAATAAATATCAAGAAGGTAGCAAAATATTCTGGAGGTTGTTGAAGAAGCTTAAGAATGGAGGAAAGAGTGCTGTAAAAGGAATTAGAGATGATAAAGGTGACATGAAAATGGGAGAAAAAGATATTCTTGAAGTATGGAGTAATTACTTTGAAAAACTGCTAAATGAAACAAGCAGTGATCACAGCACAGTGGTAAAAAACACTGACCAGGCATGCAGTCAGAAATACAGGGTGTTCGGGATAAATTTGACATATTTATAATTAATTATATTTTTCCGTAAGTTACATGTATTAACACACACTTCTCTTCATTTAAAAGTTTGGACCCTTCTTCATTCATATACAAGATGTCAGAAAGGATGGATAGCTGGAACCCACCTGAATCATGGAAGAGAATAACTTGTATCATGATGATTCGTGCCCGCCATCAAAATAAGGATATTACGACTGCTGCCCAATGCTCCCTGAATACAGTAAAAACAATCAGGCATGAACTAGAGACTTGCAATGGTGACTACGAGGATGTAGCAAGAAGAAAGATCCCTAGCAGACGATCTGATTGCGTTCGTACAGCAGAATTCCTCGCAAATCTGCAGGAACAGGTGTTGAAGAACCCTGGCATTGGAATTCGGGCTTTGTTCGTGGAGTTGCTAACTGTAGTCAAGCCCTGGATAACAAGGGTAGGCCGTATGTATGGCAGCAGGATTCGGCCCCTTGCCACACCTCTGGGAAAAGTCAAAAATGGTTGTCTGAAAATTTCTACGACTTCACCAGTCCAAATGTTTGGCCTCCAAACTCCCCAGACCTTAACCCCATGGATTATTTTGTATGGGGCGCAGTTGAAAAAGACACCAATCGCACTTCCAGTAATACAAAAGCCCAGTTAATGGATAAAATGAAAACAGTTTTTGCGGCCCTTCCCAGGGAGACTGTAGCATCAGCTTGTTCGAGGTTCCGAAGCAGAATTGAAGCTGTGATCGATGCTAATGGTGGTTATTTTGAGTAAATCTTGTTGATAGTATTGTAATTAACTCTGCCTGTAATGTTTTTTTGTCAATTCATTAAATTTAATAGATACAAAGAAGATTTTCTTTTTCCTTACGAAACTGTCAAATTTATCCCGAACACCCTGTACATATCCATACTAGAAGTAGAAAAAAGCCATCAAAGGCTTGAAATGTGGAAAGGCAGCAGGAGTAGATGATATTCGACCAGAAATGTTGAAGTATGGTGGTATAAGAGTCTTACAGTGGCTGCACTGCATAGTTCAGAAAGCCTGGACAGAGGGACGAATTCCCGATGACTAGAGTAGAGCTCTCATAGTACCCATATATAAAAAGGGAAATAAAACTGCATGTGAGAATTACAGAGGTATTTACCTACTGAGTGTTCCTGGCAAGATCTATGCAAATATACTTGAGAAACGGTTGAGAAGAATTGTGGAAGAAAAGCTTGGTGAAGAACAAGCTGGATTCAGGTCAAATAGAGGCTGTCAGGATCAGATCTTCAATTTACGACAAATAGTCGAGAAAGCATGGGAACATAACAAAGATCTGTATTTAAGTTTTGTCGATCTGGAAAAGGCATATGACAAGGTGCCAAGAGAGAAGCTATTCAATACGCTGCAGTTATATGGTGTCAATGGGGCATTATATCAAGCAATACTTAGTCTTTATTTGAGTTGTAAGTCAGCAGTTAGAATTGAAGGAAGTTCAGGAAGATGGTTTAATGTTAAATCTGGTGTGAGACAAGAATGTACATTATCCCCTCTGTTATCATTATCTATATGGATCACATTATGAAGGAAAGTGGTATTAAACATGATATCAAAATTGGAGATGTTAATGTCAGCTCTTTGCTTTATGCAGATGATGTTATACTTCTAAATAAATCTGCTACAAGTCTGCAAGATTCTCTGACTAAATTGAATAGCTGTTGTAATAGATATGGTATGAAGGTCAGCAATAAAAAGACAATGAAAATAGGCAGAATCATTGAAAATGTCAACTGTGTTGTGAATGGAGAACCTGTGGAACAAGTAAAACATTTCAGCTATTTAGGTGCGATTTTTACTGAAGATGGTAAATTAAATATAGAAATAGACAACAGATTCAGCAAAGCTGGTATGGTGGGAAGTCAATTGAATAAATTCATATGGAATAAGAGAGAAATTAGTCGGAACACTAAATTAGCTGTGTACAAGACAGTGTTCAAACCAGTTTTAACTTATGGATTTGAGAACTGGGTCAGAAGTAAAACACTTGACCAAAGACTAGAGACCACAGATATGAGAGTCCTGAGAAAGATTATAGGCATGAACAGATGGCATCAATGGCAATATCATATTAAAAACGAGGATATTAGGAAAGAACTTGACATTGTCAGCATCCAGGAATGTGTTAGCAGAGTTAATCTCAGGTGGTATGGTCACTTAAACAGAATGGGCGAGGAAAGATTAGCAAAAGAAGTGTTCTCTGCCAGGTTGGCAGCAAAACGACCTAGAGGAAGACCAAGATATAGGTGGATTGATACTGTACAAAGTGCTTTAGACGATAGAAATATAAGATCTGATAATGTTGGAGTCTTGACAAGTAACAGACTGATTTGGAGGAAAATTGTAGATAGGAAATTAATAGTGATGTAATTTTTTTCATGTAGTACTATCATATCCTGTACACCCCTTGAGGGTACATGGCAGGAATTTGATGATGATGATGATTCATTCAGAAGTTCTGTAGAAGATGAAAATATTAGATGTATGATAGTACTGGAGTGTTCATAAGTAATAAAGTAATTTGGAGGAAAATTGTTAATAGGAGATCAGTAATAATGCAAACTTAATCGTGTCATACTGTCATATTATCATGTACATGCTTTAAAAGGTGCATATCAGGAAATTGATGATGATGATGACAAATAGTTAGAAATCATCAGCTATATAAACTTAATTGATCTTGAAAAGTATACAATAGGGTGCCAAGTGTGTGTGTGTGGGGGGGGGGGGTTTCAAAACGTTGTGTATGGTATGAATGGAATCTTATACAAAGCAATATATTAGCTTTCACATACGTTGTAAGTTAGCAGTCAGAATTGAAGGATATATCTGATGTTAAAGAGCCTCCATAACTTAGTCGGCTTCAGTGATGCTTTGGTTGGATTCAAAGAACCTTTATCAGGACTTTCAACTGAAGGTGAGTTATAATAGATTTAGTTTAATCCTTTATCCCAGTGAGAGCAAACAAAGTTTGCGCCTGAAAATATCTTCAGGACTAAATATAGTGTTGTACTATCTTATCCAGTAAGTCCTGAAGATATTTTCAGGCGCAAACTTTGTTTGCTCTCACTGGGATAAAGGATTAAACTAAATCTATTATAGTCTAACCTAGTGATAAATAAATTTTCAACATGAAGGTGAGTTAGACAGTCTCTTATAGAGATGGCAAGGTTTTCCTCCCAGAAATTCAGTATTTTCATTCTGCAAAACAGTCAAACTTTCCAGAAGAACACATGTAATTAAGTCATAATACATCATGCAGATAGAATTAACTTCCCGTTCAGATCATTAGTTAGGTTTTCAAGGGAGCCAATCATTTGGCTGTGATAAGCCATTAAGCCTAACATGCAAGAGCAAGGGAAGATGGGAGTTGATATTAAAGAAGTTGTGAAATGTAGTTCTTTACTTTATTGCCGACATGTTTTATACTGATAAATAAATTCACTCAAGTCTTCAGAACTCTAACTGAATTGAATAATTGCAGTAACAAATTTGGCATGAAAATTGGTAATACAAAGATGAAAAAAAAAAACATTAATTGCATTTTGAATGGTGATCCTCTAGACAAGTGTTTTTCAAACTTTTCTGATCATGACCCACAACAGAAAATACATTTTACCCTGTGACAAAAATTTTGTTATAATTTATACCACATACAAATATATAACAGAAAGTTAATATTATACATGATATTAATAATTAAATGCAAAAGGGGAATAATGCTCAACAGTCGTTTTAAAAAAAAAAAAAGCATTTTCTTTTCTTTTTTCTTTTTTTCCCCTCCCAATGTTGTGTTTCCTGCTGGTTCTGTCAGAGAGAGAGGGAGTGAAAGAGTTTGTAGATTGCTTTGGAAACTTTTTTTGCAATTGCTTGCAATCTAATTTAATTAAGTAAACTAAGAAAATGCTCATAGTTTCATTAAAACGTCTTACTAAGTTTAAAGTGTGAAAATAGCTATTAGTTATTTCATTTAACCATTACAACTGTATAATAATCATTTCTGATAATCAGTGTAAACTGACATGCTCCACTAAATTAATCTCAC
This sequence comes from Typopeltis vanoorti, assembly GCF_054136105.1. Lineage (NCBI taxonomy): Eukaryota > Metazoa > Arthropoda > Arachnida > Uropygi > Thelyphonidae > Typopeltis > Typopeltis vanoorti. Next base: position 46,265,685 of record NC_143572.1, on the reverse strand, counting down.
TACCTACTAATAGGGGTGCTAAAGGGTCAAAGCTGTATAACCGAGAGGAGACCTTCACATAGCCTTTAAAGGAATGCGGAGAACTGACCAGGGCTTCTGACCTAATGTCCAATCCTCACCTTCTCGTGGTGCACCCTGTTGGATATCTACCTGAACGAACAAGGATGGGCTGGCAATTTGGGATTTAGCCGACCAAATTGTATTCTTATTGGTTAAACCAAAATAAAAAATGATTGTACAACATGACAAAATTTCATGCCAGCTGGGGCATCGCCAGGTTAAACAAGGCCCCTGTTGTTTTCACCAGGGAACCAGGGCGAACAGCGAAAAGTCAGCTACTGGAACAAATCTGAAAACGCACCCAAACTCAACATCACCAGAGTTAAAGATCGGGACTATCAACATAAGAAGCCTGAATGGCAAAGAAATGGAGCTAGCTGAGGAATTAGATAAGTACCAGATCGACATTATAGGGGTGACTGAAACAAAAAAGAGAAAAACTGGTGAGATCTTTTTGAGCAATAAATACAAAATGTTATATTCAGGAAATGACAATCAAGGAAAAGAAGGAGTAGCCATAGTATTCAACACAAATTACGAGGCTAATCTTCTTGAATGGTAGTCAGCCTCAAGTAGAGTAATGTGGGCAAATATGAGAATGGGGAACTGGACAATGAGGCTTATTTGTGCCTATGGTCCCACAGAAGGTTCTACTAAGGTAGAAGTGGAGAAATTTTTGAGGCTTTAGAAAAAGCAACTGACACAATGAAAAAGGAAAAGTTGGTCCTTGTTGGGGATCTAAATAGCACAGTAGGAAGTGATTGTGAGACATACAAAAATATTTTGGAAAAATTTGGAGAAAAGAACAAAGCTAATAATAATGGCAAACACTTGTTGGATTTCTGCTCAGGACATGGACTGGTTATTACTAACACCATGTTCCAACATAAAAATGTGCACAAATTCACATGGAGAGAAGAGGCAAGGAATAAGAAAAGTCTCATTGATTATGTTATTGTTGATAGTGATATTTTCTCCCTGGTGCAGGACACCAGAGTGTACAGACGATTTGAAATTGGATGTGATCACTATTTAGTCTTGAGCAGGATAAAATTGAATTTCGTATTGAAAAGAATGACATGTAAGAAAGTTTTAAAGCGAATAAAAATTGAGCAGCTCTCAGATGTGAACTGTAGACTAAAATACACAAAGATTATTGAACAAAAAATGAAAGAGTTTGAGAACAGGAATCAAACTTTGGAGATTCAGTGGCAAGCCTTGAAGAAAGTCCTGATTGATTCAGCTAGAGAAGCATGTGGTGAAGTTGTCTGCAAGGATAGAAAAATTAGAACTCCATGGTGGACACAGGAAGTTAGAGGCAGTTAAGGAAAAGAAGAAAACATATCAAAAGTTCCTGACAAATAAGTCAGCTTGTGCTTTTAGAGAATACAGAGACAAATGCAAGAATGCTAAACACTGTGTAAAACTAGCCAAAAAAAAGTCATGGGAGGACTTTGGTAAGAATATAGAAAATAATAAATATCAAGAAGGTGGCAAAATATTCTGGAGGTTGTTGAAGAAGCTTAGGAATGGAGGAAAGAGTGCTGTAAAAGGAGTTATAGATGATAAAGGTGACATGAAAACGGGAGAAAAAGATATCCTTGAAGTATGGAGTAATTACTTTGAAACACTGCTAAATGAAACAAGCAGTGATGACAGCACAGTGGTAAAAAACACTGACCAGGCATGCAGTCAGGAATACATATCCATACTTCAAGTAGAAAAAGCCATCAAAGGCTTGAAATGTGGAAAGGCAGCAGGAGTAGATGATATTCGACCAGAAATGCTGAAGTATGGTGGTATAAAAGTCTTACAGTGGCTGCACTGCATAGTTTAGAAAGCCTGGACAGAGGGACAAATTCCTGATGATTGGAGTAGAGCTCTCATAGTACCCATACATAAAAAGGGAAATAAAATTGAATGTAAGAATTACAGAGGTATTTCCCTACTGAGTGTTCCTGGCAAGATCTATGCAAGTATACTTGAGAAACGGTTGAGAAGAATTATGGAAGAAAAGCTGGCTGAAGAACACTGGATTCAGGCCAAATAGAGGCTGTCAAGATCAGATCTTCACTTTACGACAAATAGTCGAGAAATCATGGGAATATAACAAAGATCTGTATTTAAGTTTTGTCGAATTGGAAAAGTCATATGACAAGGTTCCAAGAGAGAAGCTATTCAATATGCTACAGTTATATGGTGTCAATGGAGCATTATATCAAGCAATACTTAGTCTTTATTTGAGTTGTAAGTCAGCAGTTAGAATTGAAGGAAGTACAGGAAGATGGTTTAATGTTAAATCTGGTGTGAGACAAGGATGTACATTATCCCCTCTGTTATTCATTATCTATGTGGATCACATTATGAAGGAAAGTGGTATTAAACATGATATCAAAATTGGAAATGTTAATGTCAGCTCTTTGCTTTATGCGGATGATGTTATACTTCTATATAAATCCGCTACAAGTCTGCAATATTCTCTGACTAAATTGAATAGCTGTTGTAATAGATATGGTATGAAGGTCAGCAATAAAAAGACAAAGAAAATGAAAATAGGGAAAATCATTAAAAATGTCAACTGTGTTGTGAATGGAGAACCTGTGGAACAAGTAAAACATTTCAGCTACTTAGGCACGATTTTTAGTGAAGATGGTAAATTAAATATGGAAATAGACAACAGAATCAACAAAGCTGGTATGGTAGGAAGTCAATTGAATAAATTCATGTGGAATAAGAGAGAAATTAGTCGGAACACTAAATTAGCTGTATACAAGACAGTGTTCAAACCAGTTTTAACTTATGGATTTGAGAACTGGGTCAGAAGTAAAACACTTGACGAAAGACTAGAGACCGCAGATATGAGAGTCCTGAGAAAGATAATAGGCATGAACAGATGGCATCAATGGCAATATCATATTAAAAACGAGGATATTAGGAAAGAACTTGACATTGTCAGCATCCAGGAATGCATTAGTAGAGCTAATCTCAGGTGGTATGGTCACTTAAACAGAATGGGTGAAGAAAGATTAGCAAAACAGGTGTTCTCTGCCAGGTTGGCAACAAAACGACCTAGAGGAAGATCAAGATATAGGTGGATTGATACGGTACAAAGTGCCTTAGACAATAGAAATATGAGATCTGATAATGTTGGAGTCTTGACAAGTAACAGACTGATTTGGAGGAAAATTGTAGATAGGAAGTTAGTAATGATGTAATTTTTTTCATGTAGTACTATCATATCCTGTACACCCCTTGAGGGTAGGGTACATGGCAGGAATATGATGATGATGATGACCTACTAATAGGTTATGACTTGCACTTTGAAAAACATTGCTATAGATCAAGTAAAACATTTCTACAGTTTAGCTACAATTTTTAGTAACGATAGCAAATATGAAATATGGAATTAGATAATAAAGTAAACCTGTAATAGTGGGAAGCCATTTGAATAAATTTATATTTATATACATTCAAATAGCTTCTCACCATTACAGGTCATACGATATAATTTTTTTATGTGAATCCTCTCACAAAAAATTGTGAAGGTATTATATTTAGTACACTGTAGTTAGGCTAAGATTAGGTAATACGATTCCCCAACTCTGTAGACCAAACATGTAATTTTTTTCAAGCCACTTTAGGCCTTCAGTAATTGGGAATGTGGTCTCATGATGGATCATGAAATTTATCCACCACCCGAAGAAATTCACAAACGTCCTTGCCTTACAATCGTCTTTAACCCCATATCTGTTAGTCAGAGAACAAACATATAATGTATTTGACCAACGAAGTAAGCAATATGAAATAAGAGTAAAATCAGCCAAAAGACCACCAAGTTGGTCATATACAAAGTGTTCAGACCAATGTGTGTGTGTGTGTGTGTGTGTGTGTGTTAATACATATGGATTGGATATGTCACAGTTGTGTGTGAAGTAGAAAGAGGAGGTCTTTTTATTTCGATCAAGCACAGGAGATCACAAATAAGAATTCTGAGGTGACTGGTACTTGGCATTAATAGCAATACCATATTAAAAGCAAAGATATGAGCAGTTAATTTCATATTATTCAAGAATGTGTAAGAAGATCTAAGATGGTAATGTCAATTAGACAGTTTGGAAAGCGAAAGCTTAGCAAAGCTTTCGCTTTCCAAACATTTTGTATGTGAAGCAAGAAAGACTGAGATGTAAAGGACTTGTTGCAGTTTAGGTGTGCTTTAAGAGAACAAAATATGTAAGAGATTAATATGTAAAATATGTATATAAAATTTAATATAAATAAATATTTAAATATATATTTAAATATAAATATTTAATATATAATATTAAATATTGATATGTGGGAAGAAAAAGTTGATCTCAAACTAGTTGTAAAATATTGTGTTATTGTCATATAATATCTTTTTAATTATAATTTCTCCTTCTTTCTCATCTATCAGATGACGGGTTGAATCTCCTACAAATCTTTGCTATGTGGTTCTATGTCTGACCATTTCTGTCATCTCTCTCTCTCTCTCTGAAACTCAATAATTATGACCTTTTCTTCAAAGACTGTAGCCAAGTTCTTTTTGGTCTACCTCTTGATCATCCGATTCCAATGATTCCATTCAAGAGTATATTTGGTAATCTTTGAAAGGACATTCTCTGGAGGTGTCGAAACCATCTTAATTGCTGTTTCAGAATTATGGCTATGATATAGTTTAATTCACTGTATTTTAATTTGTGTTTGACTTGCTCATTTGTTTTGTGTTCTAACCAGTGAGTTTTTATTTATTTTATTTTTTAAGCATTTCATTTCAAATTCTCTGATTTTCTGTATTTCTTTCTGATCGTGTGGCCAAGTCTTGGTGCATATGTTGTATAATAATGGTTTTAGAGTTTTAATTTGAGGCTTTTTGAAATGCTGTTATTTTTCCATATTTTGTTTAATTTATTCATATTAGACCATCCTTTAAGTCTATATTTTACTGTTTCTGTGTTGTTGAGATGAGTAATGAGACTACCAAGATATGTAAATTGCTTTACTTGTTGATTATAAATTATAATTAATAAATTGATATAATTTGTAATTCTAATTTATAATCAAGATTTCTTTTTTTATTATGTTTTAGTCAGGTACATTCTGTGGAATGCTTCCTATGAGAATGTGTGCGTTACAAAGCTTAATTGATAGGTATAAAAGAGGGGACATGATAAAAAGTTATAAGATATTAGAGATTTTATGAAATTGACTCAAAGGAAATTTTTCAGTACATAACTAATAGTGAGAAAACTAAGGGTCATCCATGGAAGTTGTGTAAAAGTGTGATTAGTTGCCTAGATATTTTGTTTGATTGTGAATGAGTGGAATGGATTGTCAGAAATAGTCGAGAGTCTCCATAGCTCAGTCGGTATAGACCACATCCTTTGTTCACAAAGACCTGGGTTCGATTCCTGTCTGTGATGTGAAGAACCTTTATCTTGTCTCTTTTGACTAAAGGTGAGTTAGCCGGTCTCATACGAGGTAGGAGGTTTTTTCACCCAGAAACTTTTTTTTTTTTTTTGTCCTTCAGAACTAGCCCTGTGGACACACAGTTTTACAGTCATGAATACTTATGACTATGTGTGGAAGAGATAGGGTCCTCACCAAATGCCGTTACGCCCATAGTTAATCATGAGTCACATCATGGTAGTCAACCTTCTGGATAGGAGATAGTACATGAATGGGAATGGGAGTTAGGTACATTTCTTGACATGGCATTAATGTATAGTGATGCATTCATATCCTCTTTGTTCAGATAAATCATAATGCATTTTTAAAATGTATAATTTCTTGTATTATGATCAAAATTGCATTTGTTATTACATTTTAGTTAGGTACATCTCCTCTTCATATGGCAGCTCAGTATGGACATCTAACAACAGCAGAAGTTTTGTTACGAGCAGGAATTAGTCGAGATGCCCGAACAAAAGTGGATAGGACACCACTTCATGTTGCTGCCCAAGAGGGACATTTAGAAATAGTTGAGTTACTGATAAAGCATGTTGCAGATATTGAAGCAAAAGATATGGTAAGTTTGAGTAAATTTATAAATTTCATTATGCTGATTTGTGTTATGTATCAATTATATTACGCCATTAAGCATTTTTCAAAAAAAGAAAAAGAAAGAAAAAAGTCATTATATTTTCTTATCTCTTTATCTGAGGAAACTTTAATGAACTTTTTTTTTTTTTTGTTGTTGTTGTGGATAATTTGCATTCTTTCTTACTTGCTTATTTTATTTTACAGTTGATTTTTAGATTACCCATTTTCCAAATTCTAGTTCTCTGTAAATTAAAACGAACAATAACAGGAATTGAAACTTTGTTAACTGATAAAAAAATTATTAATTTATTTTAATTGCTTTATATATATATATATATATATTTTGTAATTTGTGATTTTCACAAATTACAAAATTTCACAAAGTGCTGTATTTTTCAGACAGCTTCTGCTGAAGATTTAAGATGTAAAGTGTGATTTGTAACAGCATTGAAACAGAGCTGTGAAACCAAATGAATTTAACAAAAGAAAACAGAAGAGCTCTTCCATTCCTTGTTTTTTCAAAGTGGGAAGTTGGTGGTTCTCTAAGTTTTTTTTGTTTGTAGAAAACCTGTGTTCGCTGAGATATGTTCTTCATTATTTCATGCAGCATCCATCTCCAGAACTGAGCATTATCAAGATGTTTGCCTACACAGTGCACTTGATCTTTATACTGAGGATTTTCTAATACAAGAATTAAGTGCATTAAAGATAAGATTATTCTCAGTGGTTACTTACCTTCTAATATACAAGTCTTGAACATTCCTCTCCCGCTAACAGCACTCCATCAGAGATCAAGAAAATATTATTATTATATGGACACCTCCACGGAGTCTGAAGAACTCATTGCGGGAGACCCAATCTATCCATTCCATATCAACTCCTAACAAAGGCATTGTGGGCTTACAACTATGGCATCTCTAAGATTTGATTTCCAGATAACTGGAAAGCCAGTAAACATCTCTTATTCCCATCATTCAAAATACTTTTTTTTTCTTAAAACTCTCTAGAGTTTACCATATTCCTTGTTTATGCATTAAACAATAAATTACACGATAATTACAGTAATTAACTTGAACGAAATGAAAGTACAGATATTTCATACTGAAAATAACAGTACATCATCAGTGTGTAGAAACAAACAAAATCAAAGGAACAGGAATGCAAAGTACATACAGCAGTCAGTGGTTTACCAATTAAAAAATGTTGCTGCATGCTAGAAATTAATATTAATAAATAATATTATTAAAAACTATTCAAATTCATAATAAATAACAAATTCAAAAATTTTTGCAATATCAGGAGGGTAATCATCATATAGTAAATTAACAGTGTCAGCAAAGCAAATTACCTCCATGTAATTTATCTAGTGCTGAAACCTATGTGCTGTTTTCATTAAGACAAAATAGCAATATATCTATTTCAAAAGCAGATAAAGGAAAAGTAGTAGTAATACTGGAGAAGGCCGACTATGAGAGAAAAATAGACTGCCTTTTACAGGATACCTCCATTTGTTATACAATCAGGATATTTCAGCTGGAAAAACGAGATCTATAAACAAGTTGTGAAAGTACTGCCATGGGCAGTCCTCTTTCTCCACCTTTGGCAAACTATTTTTTGAACCATCTGGTAGATACCTTGTTCTCATCCATTCATCCCCAACCCTCTCAGTGGTTTCATTATGATGATGATGTCTTTGCTGTTTGGCCTCATTCTGAAAATGAATTTATCACTTTCCTACAACAGATCATTAGCCTTCACCCATGCATTCAATTCACCTGGGAAAAAGAAAAGACTGATAGTTTACCATTCTTGGACATCTTTCTTATGTGCACGGCCTCCGGTAATTTATCAGCCAGTGTTTATTGAAAACCTACCTTTACTGGCAGATACATTCATCAAAAATCTGCTCATCATACCTCTCAAAAAATTGGTGCTATCAAGTCTTTAATTAATAGAGCACATAAGGTGTGCTCCTTTTCCTCAAGCTTACAAAAACTTCTCACTATCAAAACATTAATGGAATTTAATGGTTATAACCTTAATCAAATCCAGCAGATAATTGACTCCTATGTTCCAGCACCTCAGGATTCTTTAACAGACTACAGGGTTCCAATCTCTTATATTTATGGCATCTCAGAACCGATTGGTAGAATTCTGAAGAAGTATCATCTCATTCCCACATATTTTCCGATCAACAGAATTTCTCATCTGTTGCCATCTACAAAAGACAAACTGTCACCTCTATCATTAGCTGGCTACCAGATATCCAGATATCTTGTGAATGTAATCTAACATTCACAAGATATCTGGTGCAAAAACTTTGGGCAGACAGGCCATTCTGTGGAAAAAAAGAATTAATGAACATCAGTATTATATCGAATACATGAAACCTCAAAAGTCTGGTCTGACACAACATAGTATTGACATTAAACACAGTATCCAGTGGAATGAAGTTCGTCTTCTCCATAGAAGCAGGTTTGAATATGAATGCCTTTTCAAAAAAAGTTGCGAAGTCCTTTTACATCAGCCAATCTGAATCGAAACAATTGTATCTCTCTCCAAAAGTTGGGGAGATTCTTATTTTATGTAACCATCAAAAATAGTTTTTAATAATATTATTTATTAATATTAATTTCTAGCACACTGCAATAGTTTTTTTAATTGGTAAACCACCGACTGATGTATGTACTTTGTATTCACGTTCCTTTGATTTGCTTGTTTCTACACACTGATGATGTACTGTTATTTTGAGTATGAAATATCTGATTTCATTTGATATTTGAAATATTTGGCAAATTAAATAATATTCTTGTGTAAACATGTATATATTTTATAATAGTATGAAATATCTGTACTTTCATTTCATTAAAGTTAATTGCTGTGGTTATCGTGTAATTTATTGTTTATAGTCATGCCACAGGTACCTTTAAAGATTGTTTATGCATTGGTTTCTATTTTGGATAGACTAGTCAGTGCTGTAGGCCTCTAGTGATCTGGAGGTATGGATTTACATGAGATTTCTCTTCTTGGAATTACCCTGACATCAGGCCTCTCCTGTCATTAACGCAGCATGACCATTGCATCCTCAGCATCCAAAAACTAGGATTTCTCTTTTGCTCTAGACGTTATTTCACCTCTAAACAGCTGTTAACCTTATACAAATCACAAATCTACCCAGTCGAATACTGCTCTCACATTTGGAATGGGGGCTTCTAAAAGCTCCCTGAAAATGCTTGACCCAACACAGAGGAGTGCAAGTACACTGATAAATGACCCATCTCTTACCAACTCACTCCCCTCACTTTCACACAAACGTTTGGTCTCTGCAATTTATGTATTTTATAAATATTTTCATGGCAAATGTTCATCTAAATTAGCATCAATAATTCCCCTACTAAGTATTAAGCCTGTTGGAACACGTACAGCTGCCACCCAATATCCTTTCCCAGTACACCTTGAAATCCACAGAACAAGTTTCTTTTCCTCCTTCTTCATCGCTGCTACTGCTGTACTGTGGAACTGTATTCCTCTGAGGTATTTCCCAAGGAAAGCAATACAGGCTTTTAAATCAGATGTAAACACGTTTCTCCTTTCACAACCCACTACCTATACAGTACATGTATTATAGGTTGATCAACCAACCTCTTGTGTACGGGTGGAAAAAAAAAACTTCTAAAGAAAAAAGAAATGTTTATAAAGTTATTAGAAATATTGATGCAATCAAATTAACCAAATTTGTACTTTATAAGCATATTAGAGTAGCATTAAATTGTCTTTTTTGCTTAAGCAGCTAGCTTAATTTGGACCTAGTTTTATTTATTTTTCTTTCAAGTCTTAAAATGATATATATGCTGAAGTAAATCCTTGCATATTACATGTTTTCTTTTAGTATTTTGAATTTTTATTGAACTATTTTCTTTGTGGTATTTGGGAGTATGATGGCTCAGTTCACTTAATTATTAAAGATGCAAGATTTTTTTTTTGAAATAATAGAAAAGAAAGGAATGCTATTAGCAATATATATACATATATATGGGATCAAATTTGTGTGATTCATTTCAGTATTAAAATTTAATACTACTTGCAATCAGTAGGATTCAGATAAGTATCGCAACCAAGAAACATGTAGACTACACTATTATAGGTACATGTACACACACACACACGTGATTGAGTCAAGAATCACACAACATTTTTACAGGAGACTTGAACCTATTACTAATTATTTAATGATTATTATTAATTTTTAATATATACTTTTATAGAGGAAACTTCTGTGCCTCATCATTGGTTATGCTCACATTGTTCCTTAATTTTGTAATAACAAGAATGGAAATAAAAAAAAATGTTACAGAATACATTTGTACTTTATAATTTTTGTTTTTTTACCTAGGCATGTATGTGTGCATGCATGCACTGAATGCACTGACATATATTATTTAAGTATGTAATTTGGGCCATTTTTAATAGTTCCAAGCTGCACTTCACACAGAAAAAGTGGCTTTTAAATTAGCATTCATAATTGTCTTTATAAAAGATTCAGTGGATTACTAATATATACCATATTGATATGTTTATCATAATAATAATTATCAGTCAGATGATTAACATTTAATACTATGTATGGGATTTTTTACAGTATGCAGTTTTATATGTAATATATTTACAGTTGAAAATGACTCCGCTTCATTGGGCAGTAGAACGTGGACATGTTCCTGTCATCCATTGCTTGCTTCGGAATGGAGCTGATGTCAATGCACTTAGCAAGTTTGACAAGTCTCCCTTTGATATAGCAGAAGACACCTTTAGGCCGGATCTTGTGCAGCTTCTTGAGGTACATCTTTTGAGTTTGGTATAAACATGAAGATAAAATACTATTTTAAATAATCAGGTTAATATAAATGCCTTTTGTGTATTAATTCAGAATCTTAAATGAGAAGAATTTCATTTATATTATATCATATTTTGTTTTGATAGATATAGAATTTTTTTCCCCTCCCCTTTCCCTTTTCTTACTGGTTTTGCACTAATTTAAGATAAGTGTTGAGGGAAGAGTTAGAGATGAAAATAACAGAACAAAAATATTCTGAATTTTCACTTAAAATCCTGTCTGTACCTATCTTTTAATAAATTATGATACAAATTAAAATTTTGAAATAAATATTAATGAAAAATTGAATTTTAGTTATATTAACAAAATAAATATTAAAAACCAGTACTAAAAACTTAATTGCACAGTCAGAGCACCAGTGTACTATAGGTTCTGCAAACTCTCATGTGTAGGATCAAAGTTTTTAAACAATATAGCAGTACACTTTCTCACAAAATAAATGGTGAGGTGGAGGTAACAAAACTCTGGATCCTCTCGATATTAGTTTTAGATAATGTTTAAATGTAAAGAAATGTGCATTTAAACACTAAATGCATGTTTCTATTAAGTTTATTTACAAATTTAGTATCTGGGAAATGAATTCTACTTTTTATAGACACTTGTGACATTATGATTAAGAATTATAGACACGTAAACACAAGATTATTTTAATATTTTCCAAATATTTCAGTCTGAAAATTACAGACTATCTTCAGTTATCCTTTTTAGACATCCTCCTCATCCATTCACCTTCAGGTATTCTAACAACAACAGTTTACAGAAAACCTATTTTCACTGGACATTATATTCTCAAACAATCTGCTCATCATCCTTATCAAAAAACAGGAATCATAAAACGTTTAATCTGACGAGCTAGAACTAATTTTTCAACTTCTCATGAATTATAGAAAGAACTTTCAACTATCATATATCACATGAAATTAAATGGCTTCTCTGAAAAAAGTACACAACATCTTTTCGATTCCTACAATCCAATCCAGAACAATAAAGATTCAATATGTCGAGTTCCAATTCCATATATTTCCGGGATTTCAGAACCAATTTCAAGAATTCTGAAGAAATATGATTTAACAACTGCTTATATACCTATTAACAAAATATTCACCTATTTTCCCCTTTTCTAAAGATAAACGCTCAACTATGTTTCTGCCTGGTGTGTATCAAGTTCCTTGTAACTGCAAACTGTCTTACTTTGAACAAACAGGATGCCCTATAGAAAAAAAGAATTCAAAAACATCAATCATACATTCAGCACAGCAAATCCGATAAGTGTGGATTGGCTCAGCACGGGATAGAGACAAGCCACAACATCCTCTGGTCCAAGACTCGCCTTCTACACAGATGTCGCTATAAATTTGAATGCCTATTTAAAGAAAGTGCTGAGGCCTTACTTCAACACCCTAACTTTAATTGAAATGACAGTATTTCATCATCATCATCATCAAATTCCTGCCATGTACCCTCAAGGGGTGTACAGGATATGATAGTACTACATGAAAAAAATTACATCATTATTAATTTCCTATCTACAATTTTCCTCCAAATCAGTCTGTTACTTGTCAAGACTCCAACATTATCAGATCTTATATTTCTATCGTCTAAAGCATTTTGTACCGTATCAATCCACCTATATCTTGGTCTTCTTCTGGGTTGTTTTGCTGCCAACCTGGCAGAGAACACTTGTTTTGCTAATCATTCCTCGCCCATTCTGTTTAAGTGACCATACCACCTAAGATTAGCTCTGCTAACGCAGTCCTGGATGCTGACAATGTCAAGTTCTTTCCTAATATCCTCGTTTTTAATATGATATTGCCATTGATGCCATCTGTTCATGCCTATAATCTTTCTCAGGACTCTCATATCTGTGGTCTCTAGTCTTTGGTCAAGTGTTTTACTTCTGACCCAGCTCTCAGATCCATAAGTTAAAACTGGTTTAAACACTGTATTGTACACAGCTAATTTAGTGTTCTGACTGATTTCTCTCTTATTACATATGAATTTATTCAATTGACTTCCCACCATACCAGCTTTGCTGATTCTGTTGTCTGTTTCTATATTTAATTTACCATCTTCAGTAAAAATCGTGCCTAAATAGCTGAAATGTTTTACTTGTTCCACAGGTTCTCCATTCACAACACAGTTGACATTTTTAATGATTTTCCCTATTTTCATTGTCTTTGTCTTTTTATTGCTGACCTTCATACCATATCTATTACAACAGCTATTCAATTTAGTCAGAGAATCTTGCAGACTTGTAGCATATTTATTTAGAAGTATAACATCATCCGCATAAAGCAAAGAGCTGACATTAACATCTCCAATTTTGATATCATGTTTAATACCACTTTCTTTCATAATGTGATCCATATAGATAATGAATAACAGAGGGGATAATGTACATCCTTATCTCACACCAGATTTAACATTAAACCATCTTCCTGTACTTCCTTCAATTCTAACTGCTGACTTACAACTCAAATAAAGACTAAGTATTGCTTGATATAATGCCCCATTGACACCATATAACTGAAGCGTATTGAATAGCGTCTCTCTTGGCACCTTGTCATATGCCTTTTCCAGATCGACAAAACTTAAATACAGATCTTTGTTATATTCCCATGCTTTCTCGACTTTTGTCGTAAACTGAAGATCTGATCCTGACAGCCTCTATTTGGCCTGAATCCAGCTTGTTCTTCACCAAGCTTTTCTTCAACAATTCTTCTCAACCGTTTCTCAAGTATACTTGCATAGATCTTGCCAGGAACGCTCAGTAGGGAAATACCTCTGTAATTCTCACATTCAGTTTTATTTCCCTTTTTATATATGGGTACTATGAGAGCTCTACTCCAATCATCGGGAATTCGTCCCTCTGTCCAGGCTTTCTGAACTATGCAGTGCAGCCACTGTAAGACTCTTATACCGCCATACTTCAGCATTTCTGGTTGAATATCATCTACTCCTGCTGCCTTTCCACATTTCAAGCCTTTGATGGCTTTTTCTACTTCTAGTATGGATATGTATTCCTGACTGCATGCCTGGTCAGTGTTTTTTACCACTGTGCTGTCATCACTGCTTGTTTCATTTAGCAGTTTTTCAAAGTAATTACTCCATACTTCAAGGATATCTTTTTCTCCCGTTTTCATGTCACCTTTATCATCTCTATTTCCTTTTACAGCACTCTTTCCTCCATTCCTAAGCTTCTTCAACAACCTCCAGAATATTTTGCCACCTTCTTGATATTTATTTTCTATATTCTTGCCAAAGTCCTCCCATGACTTTTGTTTAGCTAGTTTTACACAGTGTTTAGCATTCTTGCATTTGTCTCTATATTCTCTAAGAGCACAAGCTGACTTATTTGACAGGAACTTTTGGTATGCTTTCTTCTTTTCCTTCACTGCCTCTTTAACTTCCTGTGTCCACCAGGGAGTTCTGATTTTTTTATCTTTGCACACAACCTCACCACATGCCTCTCTGGCAGAATCAATCAATGTTTTCTTCAGAGTTTGCCACTGAATCTCCAAGGTTTGATTCCTGTTCTCAAACTGAGAACAGGAACATCTGAGAGCTGCTCAACTTTTATTCGCTTTAAAACTTTCTTACATGTTCTTCTTTTCAATATGAAATTCAATTTTATCCTGCTCAAGACTAAATAGTGATCACTTCCAATTTCAAATCCTCTGTACACTCTGGTGTCCTGCACCAGGGAGAAAACATCACTATCAAGAATAACATAGTCAATGAGACTTTTCTTATTCCTAGCCTCTTCTCTCCATGTGAATTTGTGCACATTTTTATGTTGGAACATGGTGTTAGTAATAACCAGTCCATGTCGTGAGCAGAAATCCAACAGATATTTGCCATTATTATTAGCTTTGCTCTTTTCTCCAGATTTTCCCAAAATATTTTTGTATGTCTCTCAATCATTTCCTACTCTGCTATTTAGATCCCCAACAAGGACCAATTTTTCATTGTGTCAGTTGCTTTTTCTAAAGCCTCAAAAAATTCCTCCACTTCTACCTTAGTAGAACCTTCTGTGGGACCATAGGCACAAATAAGTCTCATTGTCCAGTTCCCCATTCTCATATTGCCCACATTACTCTACTTGAGACTGACTGCCATTCAAGAAGATTAGCCTCGTATTTTGTGTTGAATACTATGGCAACTCCTTCTTTTCCTAGATTGTCATTGCCTGAATATAAAATTTTGTATTTATTGCTCAGAAAGATCTCGCCAGTTTTGGTCTTTTTTGTTTCAGTCACCCCTATTATGTCGATCTGGTACTTATCTAATTCCTCAGCTAGGTCCATTTCTTTGCCATTCAAGCTTCTTCCGTTGATAGTACCGATCTTTAACTCTGGTGATGTTGAGTTGTGGTGTGTTTTCAGATTTGTTCCATTAGCTGACTTTCTGCTGTTTGCCTTGGTTCCCTGGTGAAAGCAAATGGGGGGCCTTGTTTATCCTGGCGACGCCCCAGCCGGCATGAAATTTTGTCATGTTGTACCATCATTCTATATTTCGGTTTGACCAATAAGAATACAATTCGGTCGGCTAAATCCCAAATTGCCAGCCCATCCTCGTCCGTTCAGTAACCAAGTAGATACCCAACAGGGTGCACCACGAGAAGGTGAGGATTGGACATTAGGTCAGAAGCCCTGGTCGGTTCTCCGCATTCCTTTAAAGGCTATGTGGAGGTCTCCTCTCAGTTATACAGCTTTGACCCTTAAGCACCCCTTGACAGTATTTCCCTATCAAAATTATGGGAAAGTTTAATCAGGATAACACATTAGTTTTTTTTTAATTAATTAATTTATTTATTTATTTTTAATTGAGATTTGTAATTCCTACATTAATCTAATGTTACTTATAAATTAAGATTATTACATGAAATTGTAAATTAATACCTATAGTTTAATCATTGCTCTGATGAAATTTTTCCTCTCTTTAATACTTAGCAATGTAACATCATGCGGCTTGTTCTACTTTTGAATGATCAATTGTTGGTATTCCACCTTGTTAAAAACTGTTCCTATGTAGCCACTGAAGATAGTCTGTTATTTTCAGACTGAAATATTTGGCAAATATTAAATTAATCTTGTGTTTACGTGTCTATAATTCTTAATTTGGGAAATGAATTATGCTTGTATGTTCAACATCTGGTTTTTAAGGTTATCTAAAATTAGGATTATTTTTGAGTAATATGGGAAAAGAATCCTTTATTATTATCCATAGCATTTAAACACTCATCATGATAGGTATAAATATGAAAACAGTTAGTGAGAGGCTCACACTAACTGTTATTCACACAATAACTGTCATACCTTTCTTTAATTTCATTCACTATTGAAGTGTTCACAGCACCTGTATGCAACCCATTTCATTCATTTACCCCTTCCCAAGCAAAAAATATAGTCTTCATGGACTTATCATGCTCTTTACACACATTCTTGGATAATCCTTTGTTTTTTCATTTCCTGTTGTGGATTGAAAATTTCTTCTGCATGAATTTTGCAAAACTCTTTTACTAAAGGATACTAAAGGAGGACTGATGTGGCTTGAAAAAGTTCCATGTTTGGTTTCTAGAGCCGAATGTCTTGACTATGCATGTGAGAAATACATAAAAATACATAAAAAATGTAAATTAATAAAAAAAAAAAATAGAAAACTGGTAAATGTATTATAGGTTTACAGTCTTCCAATGGTGGGAGTTTACATTAAAAAAAAAGCAGCTTAGCCAGCAATCAGAAAGCTTGCCTATCAGTTTTTCTACTTGGCTATACTATAAATTAAAGATGCCAAGAAATGATATTCTTGGTTTAATAGCATTATACATGTCCATAAGGGATTATAGGATACTAAGGCAAGTGATCTGAAGTCATTAGCCGCTATATTCTGTATACAAGTAGCCCAGTCATGAAGTTACTTCATGTGCAAACTTTGTTTGCTTTCACTTAGATAAAGGATTAAATCAAGAATATAATTTCTGCACATCTTTAATTTATAGTATAACTAAGTGGAAAACTTTCAACATCTCTAATCCAGAGTTTAGTAATAAAGTGTGACACCTTTTGGTTACTTGTATACGTAAATATGATTTTTTGCAATACTTCAACCTTGGTATTACTGGATCTGGGTAGTGACTCTTCCTATAATGTATAGCATTATACATGCCCGTAATGCTTTGCATATCGGATACTAAAGCAAGTTGAAAGTTTATTTTTCACTTGGTTAAAGTATAATAAAATTAGTTTAATCCTTTTTCCAAGTGTGAGCAAACAAAGTTTGCACCTGAAAGTATCTTCAGGACTGGGGTAAGGTGGTACAACACCAGGGCAACTCGTTGCAAAGGTGGAGCAAGTTACCAACACTCCTATCTCAGTATCTCCTATAATGCAAAATACATCTCCTTGCGGATATGTCTAATGTTATGCATTTAGGGAAGGGCCACTGCCCAGACTAGTTTCGACCTTTATTGAGGTCTCTTCAGTTCCCACTGAAGAGACCTCAATAAAGGGCAACTCGTTGCTCCACCTTTGCAACGAGTTGCCCTGGTGTTGTACCACCTTACCCCAGTCCTGAAGATACTTTCAGGTGCAAACTTTGTTTGCTCACACTTGGAAAAAGGATTAAACTAATTTTATTATACTCTAACCAAGTGAAAAATAAACTTTCAACATCTTTCTCTAAATCCAGAGTAATTTATTATAAAAAAAGGGTGGCACACCATTTGGCAACTCCTATAGGTAGAGATGGCCTGCTAATGCTTCTGCCTGGTATCTCCACTTGGGCCTGGCTCCCACTGAAGAGACCTCAATAAAGGTCGAAACTAGTCTGGGTAGTGGCCCTTCCCTTAATGCATAACATTAGACATATCCACAAGGAGATGTGTTTTGCATTATAGGAGATGCTGAGATAGGAGTGTTGGTAGCTTGCTCCACCTTTGCAACGAGTTGTCCTGGTGTTGTACCACCTTACCCCAGTCCTGAAGATACTTTCAGGCGCAAACTTTGTTTGCTCACACTTGGAAAAAGGATTAAACTAATTTTATTATACTAAAGCAAGTGATGTGAGGTCATTAGCTCTATATATGAGTTGCCCAGTTGTGAAGTGACTTCACACGCAAACTTTGTTTGCTTATACTTGGATAAAGGATTAAAAAGCCAATAATATAATTTTTTTACATCTTTAATTTATAGCTTGCCTATTAGTTGAGCAGGAGGCAAGCTTGCCCTTGCAAAGTTTGCCTTTGATTTGTTAATAATTTATCTACACTTGTTTCAGACTATTTCAGGCTTTAGTTTTAGACTTTAGCCACTGAACACATACTATATTTTTATCATAAACACAGGGGCACAATTGTTAGAGAACCAGGGCTTTCAGGTTGAGGTTTCAGGCAGTGAGGTGGGGTATGAAGAAGCTCTTATTACAGTAAGGATTATTATGGAGTGAAAACAGTAATCCAACTGTGGAAAAGAGGTCTAGAAATCCTGGTGGTTATTTTGCTACATTGTAGTGCCATAGAGCCTAGGTGGTGAACCTATTGCACACATGCCAGAGGTGGCACATCCGAGAATTTTGCTGGCATGTCAGCGATTTACAGGTGATATCCTTTTATACGCTTATAAATTACAGAGGCCTACAAAATTCGAGTCATGAAAAGTTGTCTGGAAACTATTAACTGTTTCTGATTTATTTTTGACTGCTGATTTCAAATATCTCTTCCATTTTTCTCTATCACAAAATTCAATATTACAGTAAAATAGTTTTAAAACACATTATATTAAGTAAAATAACAGTATTTAAAATTTTCTGTAAACATTTTTGGAATGAAAGTATTGGGAAAAAAATTTTAAATGAAAGTAATTAAAGATTAATCTTTAGTACATACTTTATATTTTACTGTGGTGTCTTTTTCTTTTTCCTTCAAAGCTTCTTTTTGAACTTTTTCTGTGAAATTCTTTTCCCAGGTTGTCTCTGTGTAACATCCAGCAATAGTCCGCCATCATGTTGACATTCCACCTGCCCTGATACCTCCTTTCCATCTCCTGATGTCTTGGTGGAATCGCCCTCCTTGCTCTTTGCTGACAGTTCCCAGATTCCCAGGAAAGTAGTCTAAATGAGCGTTGAGAAAGTGCACTTTTAAGCTCATGGATCATTTGAATTTCTGTAGCATGTCTTCCACAATCATTTTATAGTTGGGGTCCTTGTGATTTCCTAAAAATTATTTACCACCTCTTTCAAAGCTTTCCACATTTCTTTTTTAACAGTTGCCATTTTTTCTTCAAACAGTTCATCCTTCATAAGTTTCCTGATGTCCAGACCGATTAAAAAAAAAAAAAAAAAAAAAAAACCTTCTTTCAATTTTGCTCTAGATAATCACTTTCCTTCTTTTGAACAAAGCCTCGAGAAATTGTTTCATCAATCTCAGCTTTATGTGAAGTGGGGGTAAAAGGATTTTTTCCCAAACAACCAAATTTTCGTGTAACACATTTTTACTTCCAGGTTCTAATGCGACTCTTTCTGGCCATTCCTTCTTGATCCAATGTTGCCCTCGATCTTGGCTGTCCCACTCGCACAAAAAGCATGGGTATTTGGTGTAGCCTCTTTGTTGTCCCAAAAGCAAAAGCCATTACAAACACCACTTAAAACACAATTAAACAATTTTAACGAATGATATCAACACTATTAGACGACACTACGTAAAAACATGTGACTTGCTGGCCTGGTTGGCTGAGTGGTTAGCGTATCCAGCTAAAAGGCTGTGGGTTCAAATCCTGCTGTGGGTATGGATTTTTTGTGATTGTCTGTGAAAATACTGGTGGTGGGCAGTAGATGGCATTGGTGTAGATGAGGAAAGTAGTTGTGGTGATTGGTGGAGGTGGAGAGTTGTAGATTAGGAGCTCTCCCTCAATGAGTCTTTGGACTCCCTGGAGGTATTAAGTAAAAATATTAATTTTGCCAGCCTGGTTGGCCGAGTGGTTAGCATATCTGCCCTCCAGCCAAAAGACAGTGGGTTTGAATCCTGCTGTAGGCATCGATGTTTGTGATTGTGAAAATAATAGTGGTGCTAGTGGGCGGTAGACGGTGTTGGTGTAGTTGCGGTTCGTTGGTGGATTGAGTAATGGAGACAGAGTTGTAGAATAGGTGCACTTCCTCAATGAGTCCTTGAAACCATGGAGGTGTCACGTAATAATGATGATAATGATAATTATTCTGGCCTTGCTGGCTGAGTGGTTAGTGTATCTGCTCTCCAGCCAAAAGGCTGCCAGTTTGAATCCTGCTGTGGGCATGGATGCTTGTGATTGTCTGTGGAAAAACTGGTGGTGGTGGTGGTCGGCAGTAGATGGCGTTGGTGTAGTTGTGGTCAGTTGGTATATTGATTGGTGGTGATAGAGTTGTAGAGTAGGTGCCCTCCCTTGAAGAGTCTGGACTCCCTGGAGGTGTCAAATAATAATAATAATAATAACATTAAAAAAACCACAAACACAATCTTCACACTAACTTAGAAAATATGACACCTTACAGAAATATGATAACCTTAGTAGTCAACGACTAAAGTTCAACTAAAGAATCACACAAGAAAATGTATCTGTGACAACAGGAAAGTCATCTGTTATCTCGGCGAATCAGATTCAATGTGTCCGCTCGGTTAGCCTAGTGGTTATGCGCTTCTCAATCATATGCCTGGGGAAGGAGTATCCTAAGTTCGATTCCCGTCGATGACTTGAGGAGCTTAAGGGTCTTCCTCGGACATAGCCAAGTTAGCTGGTCTTGTGCGTGGACAGCAAGGTTTTTTCCCCCAGTTTATCTGGGGTTTTTCATCCCGCAAGCAGGCAAGCCGGCCCCATGAACACACACGGATACAGGTAGGAATACTTAATACAATCCCTCCAGCCATAGGTCTGAATTGTAAGCTATGCCGGTCCCGATTCCAGATAAGAATGGGGGGGGGGATTGAGGTGGTGCCGTACCTCCTCGTAAAAGGGGCTCACAGCTGTTGAATCACCATACAAAATGAATGAATGAAGATTCAGAGTAGCCACCTGCACTTTAATCTGCATTCCTCTCTCCCTCTCCTGTCTTAAGAATTAACAAGAAGTTTCGTGGAATTTCTTTATTTACCATAAAAAGGCACTTCTAAAAAGCACTTATACAAATAATTAGCGGTAAATAAAGGAGAATGAGAATAAATACCAATGTACTGAATTTAAATCGTAATACTACTAATAAAAACTATAAAATTAGAAATTGAGTAAAATTGGTGGGTGATGGAATTTTTTTACTACTTTTTCTGAATTCAGCACCTAAAAATCTATAAGAATCTAATTATTACTTCTCAGACAACTTTTCCATCGCAGGCCTGTGTTATTCAACTTTTTTTTTTTTTTAAATCATTACATAATGGGATGCTTAAGGGTCAAAGCTGTATAACTGCTTTGACCTCCACATAGCCTTTAAAGGAATGCGGAGAACTGACCAGGGCTTCTGACCTAATGTTCAATCCTCACCTTCTCGTGGTGCACCCTGTTGGGTATCTACCTGGATACTCAATGAACGAGAATGGACTGGCAATTTGGGATTTAGCTGACCAAATTGTATTCTTATTGGCTTAAACCAATATACAAAATGATGGTACAACATGACAAAATTTCATGCTGACTGGGGCATCGCCCGGTTAAACAAGGCCCCGTTGTTTTTGCCAGGGAACCAGAGTGAACAGCAAAAAGCAGCTACTGGAACAAATCTGAAAGCACACCCTAACTCAACATCACCAGAGTTAAAGATCGGTACTATCAACATAAGAAGCCTGAATGGTGAAGTGGAGCTAGCTGAGAAATTAGATAAGCACCAGATCGACATAATAGGAGTGACTGAAACAAAAAATACAAACAGTGAGATCTTTCTGAGCAATAAATACACCATGTTATATTCAGGCAATGACAATCAAGGAAAAGAAGAAGCCATAGTATTCAACACAAAATACGAGACCAATCTTCTTGAATAGCAGGCAGTCTCAAGTAGAGTGATGTGGGCAAATATCAGAATGGGGAATTGGTCAATGGGATTTATTTGTGCCTATGGTCCCACAGAAGGTTCTACTAAGGTAGAAGTGGAGGGATTTTTTGATGCTTTAGAAAAAGCAACTGACACAATGAAAAAGGAAAAGTTGGTCCTTGCTGGGGATCTAAATAGCAGAGTAGGAAGTGATTGTCAGACATATAAAAATGTTTTGTGAAAATTTGGAGAAAAGAGCAAAGCTAATAATAATGGTAAATCCCTGTTGGATTTCTGCTCAGGACATGAACTGATTATTACTAACACAATGTTCCAACATAAAAATGTGCACAAATTCACATGGAGAGAAGAGGCTAGGAATAAGAAAAGTCTCATTGACTATGTTATTGTTGATAGTGATGTTTTTTCCCTGGTGCAGAACACCAGAGTGTACAGAGGATTTGAAATTGGAAGTGATCACTATTTAGTCTTGAGCAGGATAAAATTGAATTTCATATTGAAAAGAATAACATGTAAGAAAGTTTTAAAGTGAATAAAAGTTGAGCAGCTCTCAGATGTAAACTGTAGACTAAAATACACAAACATTATTCAAGAAAAATTGAAAGAATTTGGAACAGGAACCACACCTTAGAGATTCAGTGACAAGCCTTTAAGAAAACCCTGATTGACTCAGCCAGATTGGCATGTGGTGAGGTAGTCTGCAAGGATAGAAAAATCAGAACTCCATGATAGACACAGGAAGTTAAAGAGGCAGTGAAGGAAAAGAAAAAAGCATATCAAAAGTTCCTTGCAAATAAGTCAGCTTTTGCTTTTAGAGAATACAGAGACACATGTAAGAAAGCGAAACAATGTATAAAACTAGCTAAACAAAAGTCATAGGAGGACTTTGACAGGAACATAGAAAATAAATATCAAGAAGGTGGTATGGTATTCTGGAGGTTGTTGAAAAAGCTTAGAAATGGAGGAAAGAGTGCTGTAAAAGAAGTTAGAGATGAAAACGGGAGAAAAAGATATCCTTGAAGTATGGCGTAATTACTTTGAAAAACTGCTAAATGAAACAAGCAGTGATGACAGCACAGTGATAAAAAACATTGACCAGGCATGCAGTCAGGAATACATACCATACTCAAAGTAGAAAAAACCATCAAAGGCTTGAAATGTGGAAAGGCATCAGGAGTAGATGCTATTCGACCAGAAATACTGAAGTATGGTGGTATAAAAGTCTTACAGTGGCTGCACTGCATAGTTCAGAAAGCCTGGACAGAGGAAAGAATTCCCGATGATTGAAGTAGAGCTCTAATTGTACCCATACATAAAAAGGGAAATAAAACTGAATTGTGAGATTTACAGAGGTATTTCCCTACTGAGTGTTCCTGGCAAGATCTATGCAAGTATACTTGAGAAATGGTTGAGAAGAATTGTGGAAGAACAAGCTGGATTCAGGCCAAATAGAGGCTGTCACGATCAGATCTTCACTTTACGACAAATAGTCGAGAAAGCATGGGAATATAACAAAGATCTGTATTTAAGTTTTGTCGATCTGGAAAAGGCATATGACAAAGTGCCAAGAAAGAAGCTATTGAATACGCTACAGTTATATGGTCAATGGGGCATTATATCAAGCAGTACTGAGTCTTTATTTGAGTTGTAAGTCAGCAGTTAGAATTGAAGTACAGGAAGATGGTTTAATGTTAAATCTGGTGTGAGACAAAGATGTACATTATCCCCTCTGTTATTCATTATCTATATGGATCACATTATGAAGGAAAGTTATTAAACATGATATCAGAATTGGAGATGCTAATGTATGTTCTTTGCTTTATGCGGATGATGTTATACTTCTAAATAAATCTGCTACAAGTTTGCAAGATTCCCTGACTAAATTGAATAACTGTTGTAATAGATATGGTATGAAGGTGAGCATTAAAACGACAAAGACAATGAAAATAGGTAGAATTGTTGAAAATGTCAACTGTGTTGTGAACGGGGAATCTGTGGATCAAGTAAAACATTTCAGCTACTTAGGCACGATTTTTAGTGAAGATGGTAAATTAAATATGGAAATAGACAACAGAATCAACAAAGCTGGTATGGTAGGAAGTCAATTGAATAAATTCATATGGAATAAGAAAGAAAATAGTCGGAACACTAAATTAGCTGTATATACAAGACAGTGTTCAAACCAGTTTTAACTTATGGATCTGAGTGCTGGGTCAGAAGAGCTTGACCAAAGACTAGAGTCCACAGATATGATAGTCCTGAGAAAGATTAGAGGCATGAACAGATGACATCAATGGGAGTATCTTATTAAAAACGCGATATTAGCAAAGAACTTGACATTGTCGGCATCCAGGAATGCGTTAGCAGAGTTATCTCACATGGTATGGTCACTTAAACAGAATGGGCAAGGAAAGATTAGCAAAACAAGTTTTCTCTGCCAAGTTGGCAGGAAAACGACCCAGAGGAAGACCAAGATATAGGTGGATTGATATGGTACAAAGTGCCTTAGACGATAGAAATATAAGATCTGATAATGTTGGAGTCTTGACAAGTAACAGACTGATTTGGAGGAAAATTGTAGATAGCAAGTTAGTAATGATGTAAATTTTTCATGTAGTACTATTATATCCTGTACACCCCTTGAGGTGTGTACAGGATATAATATAATGTCAAGAATTTGATGATGGTGACAAGTTAAATTTTGTTTTACATAAGAGAGCAGCTATGAAAATGTGCATATGATTGGTACGGTATTAACTAAAGATCATGCGACCCAAAGACAAAGGCAAGTGACAATTGTTGAGTTGAAATGGTAATTCTCTTCAACCGAATTCCATAACATCTGAAACTGTCATAACAATATTCACTATATATTTCTTAGTTTTAACACATTCGCGATGGGGGTGTCGTTTATCATTCAGATGGAACTTCTCGTTACCGTTGGGCTGAACTCACGAAAATTTTCAACCCTTGGTTGAAATTTATGGCTACTTGTTTGCATTTGAACTGGCAGGTGAACTCCTGCACTCATTATATGGCATGCTTCAATTCTTAGCAGAATTTTATTTTTTAAGTTAGCCTTTGTGGTCTGTCATAATGATATTGAGAATTTCAAATGCAATAAAACAAACACTTATTTCATATAATTGAAAAATTGGACAATAGTTTTTAGTTAGATGCTGTTTCGGTGCAACATGTGGTTTTGCTTGAGTCTATACAGCATAATTTCTGTGGGCGGGGACAAGCAATTCATTAGTTAGTTCCGTTTTTATTCCATCTGTCTCTAATTGCACTATTTGTTGAGGAATATATTATGAAAAGGGAACGGTGAAAGTTACGAACTTAGGAGCAAAGATACAGGAGGCACGGTTGAGATGGTTTGGTCATGTGTTGAGGAGGGAGGAAGAGTATGTGGGAAGAAAGGTCATGCAGATAGATGTACAGGGGAAGAGGAAGCGCGGACGGCCAAAGAAGAGATCGAGGGAGATGGTGTAGGAGTACTTGAGGATGAAGAACTTGGATGTGGCTACAGCCCAAGACAGGAGGTTGTGGAGGAGACTAACCACAAACAGTGACCCTACTTAAGTGGGAAAAGCTGAAGAAGAAGTGTAGAGAAATATATTACACAGACTGCAAAAGCTTCTGTACCTTATTCAAGGATTCGATAAAACTACTTGTTTTTTCATTTGCAGTATAATGGCTGTTGGGGAGGGCATGTTGTTTCCGTGGGGAGCGAGTTACTATCGCCTCGACGTGAACATGTTTAAACATTATTTGTGTGCGAGGTATGTGCAAAACATTTTAATGTCTTTTTTCGTAAAGTAAAATCAGAAGTATGAGTTATACGCGAGGGCAAGTGATATTCAAGTAAATACGGTAAGCATTTTGCTGACAAGTTGACATCCTTCTGCTGCTTCCCCTGCCCAGCTGACTTCTATGGTGAATTACAATGCATAAATATATTTCTCACTACCTTTTTTTTTTTTTAAATCAACATCATTAAAATCAATTTAATAATACAATAATCAATTTTACACTTATAATATTATAAATTTATATATATTACAAATTTATAATTAATTTTCTATTAATTTTTTCCCTATTAAAAACTGCTCGGCACGTCAGCAACTTGATTTGTAAACTCTTGGTATACGCACATAAAAAGGTTCACCACCACTGCCATAGGGTATTATTATTAAGAGAGACCTCCACGGAGTCAGGGACTCATTGAGGGAGGCCACATACTACATGCACCAACTATCATACTTATTCTTGAACTCATTCACACTGCCTGCACACACAACATCCAATACCAATCCACAAAGAGAGAGCCCACAATCTTTGTTCCAGTGGAACCGCCCTCACTACTGAGCTTAACCACATACACAGAACTTTCCTCTCCAATGGCTACAACGAACACAGTATCAAAAAAATAATCAATTCCTCCCCCATTCCCTGTCCCTCTCGTCAACAAGATTTTAAAAATGCCATCGCCATACCCTACATCCGTGGCACTTCGGAAAAAATAGCCAAGATACTAAAAAAGTATAACCTACACACAGCATATAAGCCCTACCGCAAACTTGCTACCCTTATCCGGTCTACGAAAGATCAGCTCCCTCCTCTCTCTCTCTCTGCCTGGAGTTTACAAAGTACCCTGTTCCTGTAAGCTTGCGTACTTTGGACAGACAGGCAGATCAGCATCCATCCACCTGGAGGAACACAAGTCGTACATCGTTAAACACAACTATGGCCATTCAGGCTTGGCTGACCATGTGTTGGACACCACCCACAGAGTATCATGGAAGGAAACCACCATGCTCCACCACAGCAAATTCAAGAAAGAGAGACTTTTCTTAGAAGCAGTAGCAGCTCTCAGAAACCAACCAAATCTAAATAAATACGGTTGCATTAAGCTTCGGAAGATTTGGGAAACACTTATCACCAGAAGTCCCACCTTACATTCCAGGCCACCTACGACCGCCCTTAGAGGGCGCTCCACCTAGATAGGACTTTAGTGTCACCCACGTGGTTGGGCTTAGTATTGTAAGCTTTTGTGTGCATGTTACATTAATTGTTTTTGTAATCCCCGTAGATGTCCTAGTGACTAGGACGAAATTAGGAAGTATTAAATTATATTTAAATTCTTTTTGAGTGTTGTAAAAAATCCATTAAACCTCCAACATAAAGAACTTCAACTTCCTATCCACTAATACTCCAAGAGCCCTATCAAATAGAGCTCTTGGAGTGTTAGTGGATCATATAGCCTCATCAGTTTCTTCTAGCATAATCCAACCAATATAATACGACATCGGATATCGAATCACGCCGAAGTGCATGACTTTACATTTACTGACATTGAACTGACATCCATTTTCCCATGCCCACAATTCCAGCCTATTCAAATAATTCTGCAAGTACTGTATATCAGTAGCATTTACCTTATCTATCTTTGCATCATCAGAAAATAGCTGTATGTCACTTGTCAGATCCTTCCCAATATCATTAATGTACAAAAATGAATACCAGTGGACCAAGCACTGGTCTTGTGGTACACCACTGGTGACCTTAAATCTTGCATACTCACATCCCCATTTACCACTTTTTGATATCTGACAGTGAGACATCCTCTTATCCATGCTAATATTCTATAATTCAACCCATATTCTCCAATTTATGCAACAGTTAACCATGCTGTATTCTGTCAAAAGCCTTAGCAAAATCTAAAATTATGATTATGTATCCATTTCCCTTGTCTAGTTCAATTTTATCACTCTTGTGCAATGGAATTACCATACATTCTTTCCATTCTTGCAGAATTTTACCTGTTCTGAGACTCATATTAAAAAGCCCGGTCCAAGGAATATCTAGTTCAGCTGAACACTCTTTTAGCACATGTGCTGATATTCCATCAGTCCCTATTGCTGAATTCTTATTCAATTTGTGCAACAGCTCTAATACCTTGTAAGCGCTAATACCTCGTCCTCATATACCTGAGTTTCTTCATCCAGTGAAGAGGTAGCACTGAGCTCAATGTTGCATACACCAGGTTGATAGCTTTCAACAAAATGGGCACTAATTAGTTGAACAACCTCTTCAGCATCTGTTACCCTCACGTCATTTGCATTTAGAAGAGTTATTCTTTCATATTCATTCTTTCTTTTACTTGCAGCTTATCAATTGAATTCTTGTGGGTTGTCTTTAGCTTGCAGAGCCAGTTTCTTTTCATACTCAGACTTTGCTTTCTGTACAACAGTTATGACTATTCTAGCCCGCTGCTTATGATTTTTTTCATAATGGATATCATCCTTGTGCACATGGTTTTTTTCTTATAAATCTCTTGCTTGATAAGATCACACATACATTTGACTCTTACCCTATTTATTCTTCGAACTCTCAGGACACATTCTGATATCGCATCATTTAAGTATTGTTTAAATGCTTCCCATGCACTGTCGATATTCTTTCCATCCAGCAACCGATTCCATTCCACTGAACTCAGTATACTCCTCAGTTGGTCATAATTTCCTGCTTTGTAGTTCAGCATGTAACCTTTACTGCATGGAACATTCATAAACTTAGTTACTTCCCAAGTGAGTACCACATGATCACTGTCAACAACCGGAGGCATAATAGTTACATCTTTAACTGAAATGCTCTCTGACACTATAATCAAATCTAACACTCTTTGACCTCAAGTTCCTTCTGTCGCATGCTGTTTGAGGAAGTTGTCCTGCAACAGCTCAATAAATTCATTTTCATTCTTGTCATGAGATTCTACTGCTACCCAATCAATATTTGGATAATTAAAGGCTCATTATGATTACGCTTTTTGTGCTCATCTTTTCTATGTGGTGATGCATTTCTTCCACTAGCAACTTCATCACTAGGGTATAATGCCGAGATTATCTGGGAACAGAACAATCTCTAAAAAAAAAAAGGAGACATGGATAAGATTATGGTTGGAGTTGCCTCCAGAAGAGCAGACATCTACGATGTTCGTAGTTTTTTGAGGAAATTCCAACATAGATCAATATTTGTTTTATTTATTTCATATGATGATACAATGGGCATGAGCCCCTTTTATGGAGAGGTATGGCACCATCTCAATCTCCCCTATTTTATGTAGGCTCAGGACCGGCATAGCTGACTAATCAGACAAGGACCGTTTCTTAAGTATTCCTGACTGTAATCTGTGTGTGTGTGTTCATGGGGCTGGTTTGCCTGTTCTGGGGGATGAAAAACCAGAGTTTCTGGGTTAAAAAATCCCCTACCTCCGTATGAGACTGCCTAACTCACCTTTCGTTGAAAGAGACCAGATAAGGAGACCAGTTCCTGCCTTCCTCATGCTACAGATAGGAATTAAACCCAGGTCTTTTTGACCAAAGGGCTTCGTCTATACACTGAGCTACAGAGTCTCTAGATCAACTACAGTAAATTTAATTATGGTATATTTTGGTATATTAATAAAATAATGGTCATATTTTGTCCATTATATTTTGGCAAAATCAAATTACCATCATCAAGGAGCACACAATACAATATGATATGTGCTTTCAGTCATACACTGAATAATGAGACTGAAGAATGGCAACCAAAATTAAGCCTGAAGTCATAAACAGTATCCCTTAGTGTTCTGAAATGGGTTTCTTGGCTGTTGGGCTGAAGTATGGAGGATAAAAGCTTTCTAAATTGGGGTAGTTTCGTGCAACTAAATTTGTTGAGGTTTGGACAGTTTCTTAAGGCAGAATCAGATTCATGAAATAGTCTTTTGTATTTATATTCTGCAGTGGAGTAGAGTGGCCTTTTTTTACGGTATCTTGTTGGGAAAGGGGCTGTCCAAAGCAGCATGGTCAGCAAATTCTGAGTGGCTGTAGTAGTGGAAACTGATATAGTCCTTATGTTCAGTGATTCTGATGTTGACTGTCCTGCCTGTTTGGCTATAGTAGGATGGTTTACAACTGCAAGAGACTTGGTAAACATCTTGCAGGCCTGGGGTCTGTGGCTGGTCTTCAATGGAGATAAGGGATGCCAATTTTTTATTGGTCTGTAAGTGGTTGTCAGGTTGTATTGTTTTAGGATTTCAGTTAGTTTTTCATACGTATCCTGGATATACAGAATGGTAATAGCTTTGGTGTAATCTTTGTTTTGGAGTGGAGTTTTAATATTTTTTTGAATAAGGTGAGTATTGTAGCCATTTATTAAGAAGTTTTTTTTGCAAATGTAGTCGTTTGGTGGAGATGGAATTGCTATCAGACTAATTTTCTCCTGTTATGTAGGGCAAAAAATATTATTATTATTATTATTATTATTATTAGACCTCCAGGTAGTTGAAGATTCATCGAGGGGGGCCAAATATCACCCACATCAGCTGTCGTACCTTTTCTTATAGTCATGCACACTAGATGCACTTACTACTTTCAACAGGTAAACTGTTTTACTCGGTCATGGTTCTGTGAGAGAAAAGTCTAGTTCTCACCCATTTTTGACTGCACACAACTCAACTTTCATGGATGTACCTTTATATTAGTGCTTCTGTTGATTCTTCCAGGAACAACCTCTCTGACTTATAAAAGCTTCTGTGCAGCAATTTTGTTTTTTTCCAATTGATCCTGTGTGCAGAGGTATCTTAAGCATGGTCTGCTAGACCTGACTTGCCATAGCAATAGTACCAGATGTATTTTTTATGTTCACTGAGGCAAATGTCCACAGTTCTTCCTGTTTTGTCGATAGTAAGCTCGATCACATGAACTGGGCACTTCATAGACCCCTGGATGTGATAAAGGAGAGATTCTGTCCTTGGGTGAATGGATGAGAGTTGCCAATTTCTCATACAGTTTAAATGTGGTGCATAGTTGATGTTTATTAAGCACTCTAGATATCTTTTCAGATGTACCTTTAATGTATGGGATGGTGACAGTCTTGTTGTATTCTTCTGTGGTAGACAGTGGGGGGATTTTTGGGGAGCATTTAGTATTTTGTCTATATTATGGGGATTATAGCCATTGATCAAGAAGGTGTGACTTAAATGAGTGAGTTCTGCAGTGAGAGCAATGTCATTGGAACAAATCGCTCTAGCTCTGTGGGCTAGTGTTTTTAGGATACCATATTGTTGAGATAGTTGATGGTGTGATTGTTTCTCTAAATATCTCCCTGTATATGTGGATTTTCTATAAACTGAAAATGATAAGAAACCATCTGGAAGACGTGTGATTAGTGTATCCAAGAAGGGCAGACAGTCATAGCTTCAGTTCCATTGTAAAGTGAAATTTTGGGTGTTGGCTATTTAAATGCACTAAGAATGTATCCAGCGTGTCTGGGCTATGTGGCCAAATAACAATCACATCATCAATATAGTGTAGCCAATGCCTTGGTTTGAGAGCGGCTGTATTGATAGCTAACTTTTCCAAGTGTTCTATGTAGATGTTGGCTGGGGGGGGGGGAGAAGCCCATTGCTTTCCCATCTAATTGTTTGTATATTTTCCCTTTCCATGTAAAATAACCTGCCTGTACTGTGAATTTAAATAGTTGAAATATATCAGGGAGAAAGTGTGGCTTTTGTAAATCAAGGGTTTCAGTTAATGGTACATTTGTGAATAGTGAGGCGATATCAAAACTCACTATTATGTCTGAACTTTTTAAAGTTATGGTTTTCTAAAATACTTTTTAGGTGGGTAGAATTTTCAACAAAAGAGGGAGAATTGTTTCTGAGAGTGGCTAGTAGCTTGGCTAAATATCTAGCAAGTTAATATATGTGGAACTGTTTATACTATCCACACTTAGAATGGATTAGGATGTTGGCCACATCTAGACAAATGCTATTGGCTGTTGCTGGAGGCAGGTCGTATATTCCCCATTCAACGGAAGCCATTATTTTGGCTTTTGGCACTTTCTTTGGAGTAATGGCAATTGTGTCCCTGACTTAATGCACTAGTGGCTTCTTTGGTTAAGGTTAACAATGATAAATTCACAATGATGCAATCTTGTAATTGCAGTCATTGTGTAGCACTGTGTTGTTAGAGAATTTCAAATTTTCTCTGGTGCCAGGTTTTAACTTTGATGAATTCCTTTTTGGCTATTGCATCAGAGATGTTGTCCAGGATATCCCATAGTTCTGGGTTTAAAATATTAAATAGTTTGTCACGTAGGGTGTTGATGGATGAATTTATTTTAGATAGCTCCAGGCAAGTAGCGTTTATAGCATTTATTCTTATCAGTCTGTGTTCTCATCTATACCGTTAAAATGAATCAACATATGCGATGAACATGTAACCTTCCTTCCCCCCCCCCCTACGTTTGGAGAGCAACATGCTCCCACATAATTACTCACCAATAAATCAGAAGAACAAAACATTATAGATGGTAGCCAATAAGGGCTGAAATTATTGCTTGGAGTTCTAAAGTAAGGGTTTATGGGAGAACCAGAAAGACTTATGTGGGCTGCATGTGTGCACTCCAAATTCTTGGAATTTTTATGTCATCATTCTTGTTTAGATTAGGGTGGTTGATTGAAATTTCACAGGCTTCCTTGAATTTGCGTTCGTACCAGGTTTTTGTATGATGTAAGGAACAGATGCCTTTCCAATCAATTTTGTGTAGGGTGTTAAGAGTGTGATTGAGAGGCTTGTTTTACCAAAATTGTTAAATTGAATGTGTCATTTGAGTTCTTTTTTATGGATTGGAATTGTTCATCCAGCTTCACCAATATAAGGTAAGTTACAGGTGCACTGGATTCTGTATACCCCAGGGTGGACCAATGGAGGGAGAGGAATCCTTGGAGGAGTTGAATATGTTTTTTTAATTTTATAGATAGTTTAAAAGTAGTATTAAGATTGTAATGGTGTAAAATTCTATTTATTTTATATGACAGCCCTTTAATATGGGATAGCTATGTTTTTACTGTAATCTGTATTATTTGCATTTTTTGGTGAAGCATTATGAAGAATTTTTTGAAATTTGTAATTCTTGTTTGAAAGCTAGCTCAGTAGAGCAAATTGTGAAGGGTGGTGATAACAGTTAGCATGTATATATTGGCTAGTATATGTAGGCTTGTGATAGACGGTGAAGGATAGACTGCCTGGGGAAAGATGTGTGAGCATGGTATTTTTGCTATAGCCATTCTTTATTGCTAATAGTATTGCTAATAATTTGTAAATCTTGTTTGAAAGCTAGCTCAGTAGAGCAAATTGTGAAGGGTGGTTGGTGATAACAGTTAGCATGTATATATTGGCCAGTATATGTAGGCTTGTGTGATAGACAGTGAAGGATAGACTGCCTGGAGAAAGATGTGTGAACAGTGTATCCAGGAAAGGACATGAGGTTTGATTTTCAATTTTAGATAATGAAACACATCAGCAACATATCTAAGCCAAACTGTAGGTTTTAGTATAAAGGAATCTAGAGTATGTTATTCAAAAGCTTCCATATAAAAGTTATGGGGGATAGTGGCGAACCCATTGCTGTGCCTTCTTTTTGTAGGTAAAAATTATTTTGCCACACAAAGTAACCAGAACATAGTACATGGGCAAAGAGAGAGCCATCCCATTCTATTCTTAAAACATCTAAATTTCCCCTAACTTGCTTTAAATTTGAATGCAAAACTTTGATCTTCTTATGCATTTCTGCCAAAACATCTTTTTCACTCTCCATCTCTTTTTGACTTATCTATTTGTACTCTGAGTGCAGCCGCTTGACAGAACATCAAGCACAACACATGACCATAGAATGGTCAGTGGACTCTTTTTCACTTTAGTATGTGACTGGTTTGATATATCTTATTGAATATTATGAGACCATACAAACAACTGAAGATCTTTCTGACTAATTAGGAACAAAAACAGATATCTAACTAATGCATAAATATGCAAAAAAGTGTGACAAAATATGCTGGAGCATTTAAAAAGAAATCCATTAATAAAGAAATCCAGTAGTATACATTCTGTTTAATATTTGCTGGTGTGTCATCTTTTAAGTTTATTGCCTGGCTATATTCCAAAGTGTATACGTTTCACTAATAGGTGCTACCAAATTTCAGTCATTTGAACTAGGAGGAGGGGAAATGCATACCTTGAAAAACTGCAGTGAAGCATTTTGACTGATTTTTTTTAATTTTTGATGTGGTTGCTGTGATAAGTTGTATCATGTTAGGTGGACACTCACTGTATCATAAGTAGCGACTGTGAATTCAGTATAAAAGAAATTCCATTGGCCTTGATATGTTATAGATAAAAATAATATGTCAGATGGGGGGGTGAG
Organism: Typopeltis vanoorti; assembly: GCF_054136105.1. NCBI lineage: Eukaryota > Metazoa > Arthropoda > Arachnida > Uropygi > Thelyphonidae > Typopeltis > Typopeltis vanoorti. The sequence continues at coordinate 46,231,406 of NC_143572.1, read as the reverse complement.
TACTGTTTAATTTAAGATGCTCTAATTTTGCATCAGGTTTGAGAATAAAGAAATATGCTTATATTACTTTTAAGGATTCATTGCAATTTTTTTTTCTGATATAAATCTTTGATTACAATTTTACTTTATTATTTTCTGCATATAGTGAAGTACCTAATGCTCCCAAATTTTCAGGGAACTAAATTTTTTTTTTTTTTTTTTAAGAACTTGCTGTCATATGTAATTTGTATTATTAACTTCAAATATTGAAATGTTAGTTAAGATATGCCATTTGGTTAAGATAGATAATCAGCTAAATTGATAAATGTGACAGATTTGATATTTAGGAAAGTCATGCCTGGATTATTTAGGAATCCCTTCAGTTCTGAGAGCTGAAAAGTACTGATCGGATTGAATCTTGAAATTTTCATCATTAGGATTAGTTCGGTAGTCTTATGAGAAATGTTCAGTTTTTGTATGTAGCTCATCTTATATACCAATTTCTTTTGTTTAAGACCCCCCCAAATCTAAGTTTCAGTACCTTAGAACACACAAGATCCTTGTACTCAAGCTATTTTATAGTGGGTTCAATGTACTCCCTGATGTTTTTAGTTATTTCTTTTAGCAAGTGCTCTCTCAGGTTGGTTTATCTGTTTGCTAAATGAAAATCCCAAGTATATAGTTGGAAAAAAACCCAACCTCCTTTTATTATGTGTAATCTTCAGTTATTAATACTGTCAAGTATGAATTTTGCATAATAGTTTGTAACAAATGTGCCTCTGTAGCGCAATTGGAAGAATGACGGGATTGGAATAGGCCTAAGTTCAATTCTCGTCGCAGTGGGAGTAATCTTTGTGGACTTTTTCAATCAACGGTGAGTTAGCCGATCTCATACAGAGGTAGCAGGGTTTTTTCTCCCAGAAACTCTGGTTTTTCATCCCGCATACAGATAAATCAGCCCTTTAGAACACGTGCAATTTACAGACAAAAAATACTAGTTGTGGTGGTGGGTGGTAGATGGCATTGATGGAGATGATTGGTAGAGGTTCGGTGTTGTGGTGGAAACAGTTGTATAGTAAGTGTCCTCCTGTGATGAGTCTCTGGACTCCTTGGAAGTGTCACGAATAATAATAATAAATGCTTTGGCAAGAACTATAATAATTGATTTCATCTGCAGCGGAAAGTAGTTTGTGCTGCACATGATTCATGTTCTTAACAATAAGTTTGTGATATTGTAAGGTTCTAATCATGCATCTTGTTTTTAACCATTGTACTATAAAAAATATGATTTAAGAGTTTGTTATTAATGCATTGTTATATTTGTTTTAGTCATATGCTAAAAATCCAGTGAGACCATCAAATGAAGAATCTCGCCCTACATCACAACCTTTGCAGCCAGCAGTGCCACCTAATTCAGTGCAGCTAATTACAGCAACTCCCATAGTAGCAGCAAGTCCAGTTATTGCCAAGACAGCCACACCTATAACATTAAAAGTGAACACAACATGTGTGACACCATCAATTACTAGGCCTGTGACAGTGTGTAGTTCTGTGACTTCAAACAGTGGGCTACCCATGCGCACATCAAGCAGTACTACTACTACTACCAATACTAATACCACCACAACCACTACACAAACTAGTGCCAAAACTACCTCATCACGTCCTATTTTGTTGCATGCCAACCTTGCTCATGTTCAGAAAGCAGCAGCAGCAGCAACTACAGTAGCTGGTGGAACACCAAAATCGGGCATTTGTGATTCCGATGGTTAGTATGTTGTAAGCATTTAACATTTTATATATTTTTTACTTTATGATATGTGTTCTTGTTGCATAATTTAATTTTTCTTGGAGCCATCAGAAATTTTTTTGTAACCTGGGGAAAATATTTAAATATTGGTGGGAGGAAACAAGTTGGAATATTATTATACTAAATTTACTTATGGTAGCCTCATCCTTTTGATTAAGCAGATTAAAATCTTGCTTTTCTTAGCTTCATACAATGAAACTTCCAGGGATAATAGAAACAAAGGCTATCAACATCTTCTCTAGTTAAAATACATGGGCCATGATATTATAGAAATCTCATATTGCTCTAGACTGGCAAAATTGTTCTAGATGAAAAATTGACATATCACCACAAGAAACTCATGTAGTAGTAGTATTGGATAAACATTAACTGGCAATATAAAACTTACTGATTAATTAATTAATCCAGCTATAATATTATTGATAGAATTTTAATCCATCATAACCAATATTTTTCATAGAAATGTGCGATAGTGAGCCTTACTCATGAGATTGCTGTATACATACACCGATTGCTAATAACTAAAAACTAAACAAAAAAATTTAGCTTTTAGTATTAGTTTATTCAATCTTGTCATCAAGTGTGCTAATGTAAAAATAGGTTTCAAGATTATATTTCAGATTTCTATACTGAAAGATAGGCACAGAAAGTAAGATTCTTGATATATGTATATTGCCATGATAATTATACTTTCCTATTCTTAAAAACTCTTAAAAACCAGTCTTAACTTCCTCAATAACTAAGTAAATTGAACAATTACACTTCCATATACAAAAATGAAAACAGTTTAATAATACTAAGATACATTAAAAGAAATATACAATATTCAACTTTAATTGTTACAGAAACTTATCTTAAAATCTAAAAAAGATAATTAAACAAATCACATCTTATCTGGGACCAAAAATATGCCAGCTAAAAAGAATATATATATTTTTAAAACTGCATTTGGACTTCTCTTAAAAGAAACAGTTACTTTATTTCTTCAGTGGAAACATTCCTTATCCTGAAAACTACTTTTCTCTGAAAGTCTTGAAAATAACTGTAGTAGATTTCCTATTCATATTAAGAAATATGCAAAGTTCAGAGTTGGACAATAAAATCCTCAATTTCAAACACTATCATTCCTCCTTTAATGACTTCTAGAAAAATTCATAAACCATTTCTTCTTTCTTTCACAAAAAAAAAAAAGCACAACTTTTATCATCATGTATGTATGTGTGGAGGAGGTGCATATATTTTTTATTTTCTCCCTCCCACTCTGACACTAAACTCCTAATTAAACTTGCATGCAAGTTTGCATCCCAGGATATCTCATATGTAACTTTATTATTATTATTATTATTACAGGTATCTCCATGGAGTCAGTAGACTCATCGCGGGAGACTCATCGCACAGTAATCCAAACTAGCAAAACAGTATCAATATCTGTCATATCTCTTCTTGAATTAATTTACAGACGAAGAGCTCACAACTAAGTCAGGCAATGAATTCCACTCATTCACCACCCTCCAGGCAAAAAACCTTGTTCTGACACCTTTTGTTAACCACACTCTTCTTTAATTTCAAGGGATGACCTCTTGTTCTTCCATCACTATCACACAGCTGAAACATTTCCCCTACATCAATCCTATAAAAACGTTTCAGTAATTTAAATGTTTCTATCATATCCCCTCTTCTTTGCCTATCAACCAATCTCTGCAATCCACAAGCCCTCAATCTATCAATGTAGGGAGCATTTTTTACATCACTCAACAACTTAGTCACCCTTCTCTGAACCCTCTCCACAGCCTCCTCATCTCCAAGGAATCCAGGTGACCAGACCTGAGCACAGTAATCCAAATGTGGAAGTATCAATGCTTTATAAAGGGGAATAATAACCTCTTTATCTCTGGATATCAGTGTGTTCCTCAACCAAATAATCTTATGTGCAATCTTGGACACCTTAGCAGTGTGTCCTCTGAACTTCATCTCCCCATATCTGCCAACACCCCTAAGTCCCTAGCCTCATCAATCTCTTGGAGTACCTTTCCATCAATGTAGTACACAGCAGGTAATCTTTTAATCCCAAAATGCATGACTTTACACTTTTCCACATTGAACTGACATCCATTATCTTTTGCCCATTTTACCAGCTTATTTAAATCATCCTGCAAACTTTCAACATCAGCTTGATTTTTTATTGTGCTACCCAACTTTGCATCATCAGCAAACAACTGAATATCTCCCTTTAAGCCATTTCCTATATCATTTATATACAAAAAGAACTTAACCTCTTAAATTCCTATTTAACTCACTTAACTCATTAAGAGATTAAGTCTTCCCACCTTGTAACTACAAATGTATAAAAAAAATATTTAAAAAATCAGCTAACGCCTATTTGTTCCCTTATAGGGAGTATGGGGCCGTTTACCCTATCTAACTTTTTTGGAGACTGAGTGGGCAGTTCAATATCCACTGGTAGCCAATCAGAGAGATAGCTGGCCCAAGGCTGTCACTGATTCATCAGTACGCAGTGAAGAAGATGGCAAGCTAGTGCCGCCATCTCGTGGTCCCTAACACAATATTTTTAATGTCTGAAATAGTGTGGGTTTGACGGTCAATTTTCTTGAGTTTATGGGACGAAAAACCCGAGTTTCCAGGAGAAAAAAAACGCTAGCCCGTGCCAGAGATCGACTAACTCGGGAACCGGTCGAAAAAAAGCTTAGAAAAATTTCCTCTGGTCGGCGACTAGATTTGAACCACCAAATCCTTTCTTCATGCAGGTCAAGTGCCGTAGAATGCAAATAATCACAAATATATATAATTGTGATTATTTGCATTCTAGAATGAATGCCACTAAGAAGGGGGGGGCAGTGAGGGCTGGATTTTTCTCTCATAGGGTGGTGCATGATTGGAATAGATTGCCATTGGATGTTGTGAGTGCAAGCAGTGTGAATGAATTCAAGAATAAGTATGATAGCTGGTGCATGTAGTATGTGGCCTCCCTCAATGAGTCCCTGATTCCCTGGAGGTCTCTCATAATAATAATAATAAATAATAAATCTATATAACTTATCTACACAAGTGCAAGTATTTTCTTCACATACCACAACTTCAAATAACAAACAAAGCACACCTCAATCTACACAGCTTCTCTTCATTATGTTGTAGGTTTAATGGATTTTTTACAACACTCAAAAAGAATTAAAATAGAATTTAATACTTCCTATATTTCGTCCCAGTCACTAGGACATCTACGGGGATTACAAAAACAATTAATGTAACATGCACACAAAAGCTTACAATACTAAGCCCAACCACGTGGGTGACACTAAAGTCTTATCTAGGTGGAGCGCCCTCTAAGGGTGGTCGTAGGTGGCCTGGAATGTAAGGTGGGACTTCTGGTGATAAGTGTTTCCCAAATCTTCGGAAGCTTAATGCAACCGTATTTATTTAGATTAGGTTGGTTTCTGAGAGCTGCTACTGCTTCTAAGAAAAGTCTCTCTTTCTTGAATTTGCTGTGGTGGAGCATGGTGGTTTCCTTCCATGATACTCTGTGGGTGGTGTCCAACACATGGTCAGCCAAGCCTGAATGGCCATAGTTGTGTTTAACGATGTACGACTTGTGTTCCTCCAGGTGGATGGATGCTGATCTGCCTGTCTGTCCAAAGTACGCAAGCTTACAGGAACAGGGTACTTTGTAAACTCCAGGCAGAGAGAGAGAGGAGGGAGCTGATCTTTCGTAGACCGGATAAGGGTAGCAAGTTTGCGGTAGGGCTTATATGCTGTGTGTAGGTTATACTTTTTTAGTATCTTGGCTATTTTTTCCGAAGTGCCACGGATGTAGGGTATGGTGATGGCATTTTTAAAATCTTGTTGACGAGAGGGACAGGGAATGGGGGAGGAATTGATTATTTTTTTGATACTGTGTTCGTTGTAGCCATTGGAGAGGAAAGTTCTGTGTATGTGGTTAAGCTCAGTAGTGAGGGCGGTTCCACTGGAACAAAGATTGTGGGCTCTCTCTTTGTTCCAGTGCAACAGCCCTCACTACTGAGCTTAACCACATACACAGAACTTTCCTCTCCAATAGCTACAGCGAACACAGTATCAAAAAAATAATCAATTCCTCCCCCATTCCCTGTCCCTCTCGTCAACAAGATTTTAAAAATGCCATCACCATACCCTACATCCGTGGCACTTCGGAAAAAATAGCCAAGATACTAAAAAAGTATAACCTACACACAGCATATAAGCCCTACCGCAAACTTGCTACCCTTATCCGGTCTAGGAAAGATCAGCTCCCTCCTCTCTCTCTCTGCCTGGAGTTTACAAAGTACCCTGTTCCTGTAAGCTGGCGTACTTTGGACAGACATTCAGATCAGCATCCATCCAACTGGAGAAACACAAGTCGTACATCGTTAAACACAACTATGGGCATTCAGGCTTGGCTGACCATGTGTTGGACACCACCATGCTCCACCACAGCAAATTCAAGAAAGAGAGACTTTTCTTAGAAGCAGTAGTAGCTCTCAGAAACCAACCAAATCTAAATAAATACGGTTGCATTAAGCTTCGGAAGATTTGGGAAACACTCATCACCAGAGGTCCCACCTTACATTCCAGGCCACCTACGATCGCCCTTAGAGGGCGCTCCACCTAGATAGGACTTTAGTGTCACCCACGTGGTTGGGCTTAGTATTGTAAGTTTTTGTGTGCATGTTACATTAATTGTTTTTGTAATCCCCGTAGATGTCCTAGTGACTAGGACGAAATATAGGAAGTATTAAATTCTATTTTAATTCTCTTTGAGTGTTGTAAAAAATCCATTAAACCTCCAAAATAGTGTCCTCACCGCACTTAAGCCTCTACACAAGGACAGCTTCTCTTCAAACATATAAGCTGACAGTTGAACATAAGTTTAGTCTCTTTTCTCTTACAGAGCTTTCATTCTCTCTTCAACTTACACAAGAGAAAGACTAACACAAAACTGTTCACTATATGACAGCAACATAATCAAATTTTTCTTGCATCTTAAAATCACAGAACACTGAAGAAAATATATCTTGTCTTCATTCAAGACACTTCTATAACTTTACTTTCTATATGAAAGTAGCAGTAAGCCCCATTGAATAAACTACTAAAAACTATATGAGCCATATCATCATTTTAGAATGAATTAACTTTCTAAATGAAAATTTCAACATTCTGCTTAAAATCTTATCAATAGTTTTAACACTTCTGTGTAACAATTTTGCCTTCTACAGTGTAGCCCAAAAGTCATGAAGGGATTTAAAATGTGAATAACTTTTTTGATTATTAATTTTTTCAGGTATCTAAGGAACATTTGAGAAATTAATCATGGAAAAGTTCTCAACCCAGCAGTGAATCAAAATTGTGGAATTTTGTTTTGAAAATCAGAATTCAATTATTCTAATGCAAAGAGCACATTGCCACTATTTTAATGTCAGAAATTTTCCCTCGGAAACAATGATTCATCACTTGATTGAACATTTCCAGCAAGAGGGTTCCGTGACTTGCCAGATCGTGGCATGTCACGGAACCCTGTGTACTCCCATTACTGTTTTCAGCACTGGACTTGAAAAGATGAAGTTCTTTCTTCACACTGCATAAAAGTTTATTTTAATTTCATTATGAAAGTAGCAGAAATTATAATGATTCTTTTCACATTCTTATGCACTGAAGTAAGCTCATTTATTATTTTTACAACATGAATACAGTGGTAACTTTCACTTCTCTCGTAATTAACAAATACCATAAACCACACCAATATTACAATGTTTGACAGTTCGTACAAAACATATAATTATGCTCTAATATATAACTAAATAAACCTATTTTATATCTAAACAAGACTTCAGGAGCTCAAAATAAAATTAACATGTCAAATCATCTTGCTCACAACACACACAAAAAAACATACATTTAACTAACAACTTGACAAAACTAATACCACATTACTTAATACCACCACATTATTTTGATGCTTTAGAAAAAGCAACTAACACAATGAAAAAGGAAAAGTTGGTCCTTGTTGGGGATCTAAATAGCAGAGTAGGAAATGATTGTGAGACATATAAAAATATTTTGGGAAAATTTGGAGAAAAGAGCAAAGCTAATAATAATGGCAAATATCTGTTGGATTTCTGCTCAGGACATGGACTGGTTATTACTAACACCATGTTCCAATATAAAAATGTGCACAAATTCACATGGAGAGAAGAGGGTAGGAATAATAAAAGTCTCATTGACTATGTTATTGTTGATAGTGATGTTTTCTCCCTGGTGCAGGACACCAGAGTGTACAGAGGATTTGAAATTGGAAGCGATCACTATTTAGTCTTGAGCAGGATAAAATTGAATTTCATATTGAAAAGAATAACATGTAAGAAAGTTTTAAAGCGAATAAAAGTTGAGCAGCTCTCAGATGTGAACTGCAGACTAAAATACAGAAAGATATTGAAAAGAAAATGAAAGAGTTTGAGAACAGGAATCAAACCTTGGAGATTCAGTGGCAAACTCTGAAGGAAACATTGATTGATTCTGCCAGAGAGGCATGTGGTGAGGTTGTGTGCAAAGATAAAAAAATCAGAACTCCCTGGTGGACACAGGAAGTTAAAGAGGCAGTGAAGGAAAAGAAGAAAGCATATCAAAAGTTCCTGGCAAATAAGTCAGCTTGTGCTCTTAGAGAATACAGAGACAAATGTAAGAAAGCAAAATACTGTGTAAAACTAGCTAAGCAAAAGTCATGGGAGGACTTTGGCAAGAACAGAGAAAATAAATATCAGGAAGGTAGTAAGATATTCTGGAGGTTGTTGAAGAAGCTTAGGAATGGAGGAAAGAGTGCTGTAAAGTTAGAGATGATAAAGGTGACATGAAAACAGGAGAAAAAGATATCCTTGAAGTATGGAGTAATTACTTTGAAAAACTGCTAAATGAAACAAGCAGTGATGATAGCACGGTGATAAAAAAACACTGACGAGGCATGCAGTCAGGAATACATATCCATACTTGAAGTAGAAAAAGCCATCAAAGGCTTGAAATGTGGAAAGGCAGCAGGAGTAGATGATATTCGACTAGAAATGCTGAAGTATGGTGGTATAAAAGTCTTACAGTGGCTGCACTGCATAGTTCAGAAAGCCTGGACTGAGGGACGAATTCCCGATGATTGGAGTAGAGCTCTCATAGTACCCATATATAAAAAGGGAAATAAAACTGAATGTGAGAATTACAGAGGTATTTCCCTACTGAGTGTTCCTGGCAAGATCTATGCAAGTATACTTGAGAAACGGTTGAGAAGAATTGTGGAAGAAGAGCTTGGTGAAGAACAAGCTGGATTCAGGCCAAACAGAGGCTGTCAGGATCAGATCTTCACTTTACAACAAATAGTTGAGAAAGCATGGGAATATAACAAAGATCTGTATTCAAGTTTTGTCGATTTGGAAAAGGCATATGACAAGGTGCCAAGAGAGAAGCTATTCAATACGCTGCAGTTATATGGTGTCAATGGGGCATTATATCAAGCAATACTTTGTCTTTATTTGAGTTGTAAGTCAGCAGTTAGAATTGAAGTACAGGAAGATGGTTTAATGTTAAATTTGGTGTGAGACAAGGATGTACATTATCCCCTCTGTTATTCATTATCTATGTGGATCACATTATGAAGGAAAGTGGTATTAAACATGATATCAGAATTGGAGATGCTAATGTATGTTCTTTGCTTTATGCGGATGATGTTATACTTCTAAATAAATCCGCTACAAGTCTGCAAGATTCTCTGACTAAATTGAATAGCTGTTGTAATAGATATGGTATGAAGGTCAGCAATAAAAAGACAAAGACAATGAAAATAGGCAGAATAGTTGAAAATGTCAACTGTGTTGTGAATGGAGAACCTGTGGAACAAGTAAAACATTTCAGTTATTTAGGCACGATTTTTACTGAAGATGGTAAATTAAATATAGAAATAGACAACAGAATCAGCAAAGCTGGTATGGTGGGAAATCAATTGAATAAATTCATATGGAATAAGAGAGAAATTAGTCGGAACAGTAAATTAGCTGTATACAAGACAGTGTTCAAACCAGTTTTAACTTATGGATCTGAGAGCTAGGTCAGAAGTAAAACACTTGACCAAAGACTAGAGACCGCAGATATGAGCGTCCTGAGAAAGATTAGAGGCGTGAACAGATGGCATCAATGGCAATATCATATTAAAAACGAGGATATTAGGAAAGAACTTGACATTGTCAGCATCCAGGAATGCGTTAGCAGAGCTAATCTCAGGTGGTATGGTCACTTAAATAGAATGGGAGAGGAAAGATTAGCAAAACAAGTGTTCTCTGCCAGGTTGGCAGGAAAACGACTCAGAGGAAGACCAAGATATAGGTGGATTGATACGGTACAAAGTGCGTTAGACGATAGAAATATAAGATCTGATAATGTTGGAGTCTTGACAAGTAACAGACTGATTTGGAGGAAAATTGTAGATAGGAAGTTAGTAATGATATAAATTTTTCATGTAGTACTGTCATATCCTGTACACCCCTTGAGGGTACATGGCAGGAATTTGATGATGATAATACCACATTACTAATTTCTTAACTAATTCATTTTTACATTTTTAGTTTGTGGGATATCTGAGTTTTCATACGGATATCCTACAACAGATTTCCAAGAAAAACTTATCAAACACTTAAAAATCAACTTACTGTATCTATTCTCTGTAACAACCATTAAATCCTCACTGTTCTAATGGAACTTTTAATATTCAATAAAAATTTCTCCTTCTATATGAGAAACTTCACTTATTAGGTTCCAAAGTTTCTATAAATTTCTTCCACAATTGTTATTCCAGTTACCTTTGTAGCATAACAGATAACTTTTAAAACATGTTTCCTTCTTTAGGAAAGTTTAGTACTAATTGAACTTTCTATAACTCATTCTAAAAATCCTTCCATATTTCACATATTTGTATCTCTTTTACTCACAGCTTTCTCTTCAGTTGTTTACTAGTAACCATATTCTTTTTACTGTGCATAGTGCACATAAAACTTCCAGTTTCTGTTTAATCATGAAGTGAGGCAAACAGTTGCCAATATGTGTCATCTTATGGCACTTCACTTGAAAGTGGTAAAAACTCACACTTTCAGTGAACGAAGTAAAATTTTTTAAATTTATGTATTTTAAGCTTACACAGAACATTAAAACTTTACCCTTGTATTGGATACCAACTTATAATAACACGAATTCACTTCGATAAATTTTAATGCAATATAAACGTAATATGTAAACATGTACAACTACATATAGACATATAAAAACAAGCAGTTAATTGGCAGTTGTCACAGCAGCATTTATGCTGCTGTGACATATGACATATGACTTCGTGTATATGACAAACTACTAATATTGGTCACTCGGGTTTCTAATAATCATCAAATTCCTGATTGAGTTTACATTATTATTAACTTCCTTTGGCCAGTTTTTCTCTAAATTGAAACTGGAGTCCAGACATATAACAGATTATCAGATGTTATTTTTCATTTTCCTGAGGCAATTCTTGCATCAGTACACCTAGATGTTGGTTGTTGGATCATTTTCCTGTTATGCTGTTATGAAATGCTTGTTTAGCTCACCTGATTTTTTTCTCTCTGATTTTGTTTAAGTGATCATACTACATTAGATAATCTCTGCTAACACATTCTTGAATATCAGCAGTTTAATCATAATGCAAAGCACATATCCTTGTGGACATTTATAAGTTACTTCAAGCACAAACTTAGTTTGCTTACACTTGGATAAAGGATTAAACCAAGAATATAATTTCTTGGCATCTTTAATTTATTTTAATTTATAGTATACCCAAGTGGCAAAACTTTCAATGGTAAATTAATGTAATCATACTTGTGAAGGTTGGGAAAGTGCTTCATAGCTGGTGATTCTAAGAATAGCTTTTCAGACCTGTAATGACTTCTATGTAATAAAGAGGTTTTTCTCCATCTGATCCCGTGTGAAGGAGTACAAAGAGCATAGTCTGCGAATCTTGACTTGCCATACAGATGATCTCAGATATTAATTTTTGTGTTCTTCAAGGCAGATGTTAACTAATCTACCAATTTGTCTAAAGTAGGCTAAACTTCAGGCACAAGGAACTTTATAACTTCAGGATATTCAAGAGGATGTGGTCGATCTTTAGGTGAACACATGAAAGTAGCTAGCTGAATGAAAAGTTAAAGTAGTATGGAGAACATATATGTAGAGAACTTTAGGTATTTTTTCTGATGTACCCTTAACATGTGGGATGGGAATGGTTTTATTGTGATCCTGTGTATTGGATGTTGGAGGGATGGGGGGGGCGGGCATGTAATATTTTATCTGTTTTATATGGGCAGTAGCCATTGGCTAAAAACGATGATGCAAAGGTCCCTAAGCTCACTTTCAAGGGCTGTGTCATTTGAACAAAGAGTCATGGCTTGGTGAATAAGTGTTTTGAGGATTCTAGACTTTTGGGAAAGGTGGTGGTGCGATTGTTTATGTAAATATCTTCTAGTATGAGAGAGTGTTCTGCAGATGAAGAAGGATAATGAGCCATTAGGAAATTATGTCACTTATGTATCTAAAAAGGGGAGACTGTTATTACTTTATTTTTCTATGGTGAAGTTTATTTTATGATGTGGGCTGTTGAGATATGTCTGGACCACGAGGCCAAACAGCAAACACATCGACATAGCACAGTCAAACTGTTAGCTTTATCGTGGCTGTTTGAGTGCTTGGGTCTTTCAGAATTTTGCTGGGGGAGAAGAAGGGAAACCTAGTTGTTTGTATATTTTTCTTTTCCATAGGAAATAACCCACATTTATAGTGAGTCTGAATAATTCAGTTATGTCAGGGGGGGGGGGGGGATGTGGCTTAATAAGGTCAAGGGTCTCTGTAAATGTAACTAACAGACTCTGACCATGATGTCAGAATCTGTTAGTTACATTTTCTATTAATGTTTTAAAGTTCAAACAGTTTTTAATAGATAAGGGAGAGTTGCCTGTAAGGTAGGAAAGTGATTTGGATAAATGTTTAGCCAGTTTGCAGGTGGGGGCTGTCTGTGCTGTCTACTATTGAGCAAGGGGGGGGGGAGTATTGTGTTTGTGAATTTTAGGGATCCCCTATATCTGGAGTGGTTTGGCATAATAAGGTTTAAGTTTTTTGTTAATTCCTTTTTACCAGGATGTCATTTTTTTTAATAACATCCAAGATTTTTTGCATTCTAAATATGATTTGAACCCAGATCTTTCCAGAGGGGCATCATTATTACTGACTTAAGTTATAGAAGCTTGTGATTTAATTTATTAGCCAACCTGGATAGCCAGGTTTTATGGTGATTTTGCCCATGAAAATTTGTTAAAACGTAGCACAGTAGTGCCAAGGATAGGTTTATAATCCAGAAACACATTCCTAGAGACCAAGCATTCAATGTTGGTCCATGGAACAAAGTTGTGGTGGTCTCTCACTAGCTTTAGTCATCTGTTGCCTAATCCTGTTGATCTTACAACTCATTCTGTTAATCTTCCAAAAAAAAAAAATTAATTTTTTAATGAGACCTAGACAAGACAATATTTTCTTCTTGGTATAACTCTAATTTTGATTAACATAAGGATATTAAAAATATCATCTCAACATCCAAGAAATTAGGTTTTCTCTTTTTTGCTTAAGACATTACCTTACTTCTGAACAGCTATCACTTCTAATGGCAAATTATCCACTTTTGAATACTGTTTGCACATTTGGAGTGATGTTCCTAAGAGCTACTTAAAAATACTTGACTTAGATAGGAGAGAGCAGTTTAAACCTTAATAATAAACCCCCTACTCTGCTGTAAATCTTTTAAAATGTGAAGTACCTACTCACCACTCCTTTTCAGTTTTACTCAGAACTCACAGAACAAAGTTTGTTTCTCCCCACCACCTCTCTCTCTGTCTTTTGGAGCAGTGTACTCTTATACAGGGTGATCAAAATTAAAGTATCCCTGTTTAAGGCCTTGTGGAGCACTACATGGTAATCCGAATGCTGTAAAACTTGGCAAGAATACATTGTACATAATGTGGAAGCAATAATTGAGGGGAAAAAATGTAGTTCCCATTCATGGGCTGTCCTTCCCTGTATCCCACAAACTGCATATGCTGCAGTGTGCTATCTTTCAGTGCTGGCAAGTTACCAGGATGATCCCAATAACCCTGTCTTTGAGAACTCCCCAGAGGCAGAAGTCACAGGGATCAGATCAGGCAAATGAGGTGACCATGCAGAGTGATCAGCTATGCATTTCCCATGCATGTCTGATCACTCTGGCTTCCGTGAAATATTCTCGAAGAACCTCCTGTACTGATCGAAAAATGTGTGGATAGCCCCCATTCTTCATGAAAATAGCTGAATCTGTGCACATTCACTGCTGTAGCTGTGGCACGATAAAGTTTATCACATTGAGATATTTCTTGGTAGTAACTGAACAGGTTGCAGGACCTGACTGGCATCCTCAAAGAACAATGGTCCAGTGATAAATAAAGTTGTAAACCTGCACCAGACAGCAACTGTGGATGAATGCAAAGGAATTTGTTAGATGGCACGTGGAGTTTTGCATAGCCCATTCACCTGCATTTTTGGGTATTCATAGCTCTGTTCAGATGAAAGTGAACCTCATCTCCCCACAAAATCATTCACGGCCATGCAGCATCAAACTCCATTTGAGGAAGGAATACTGAAGTGAATGTCAGTCAGCTTTCAAAATTCTGGTGTGCAACTCCTAAGTTGAGGTTATCTTGAGTGGGTTGAAATGCAGAATCTTCCATAGAATTTTCCAGAAGTTATGTAAGGCACATCCATGTTTCTTGATACAGCAAGTGCACTGCAGGAACCAACACTGCTATTCATGGCCTCTTCGCAATAGCAGCAGCATCTGCATTCACTTGTGAACTGATTGGTTTGTGACCTCTGTCAGGTCTAACTCACAATGATCAAGTTTCTTCAAAATGACTAATCATTCGTTGCAGAGCACATGAAGATAGTGAACTTTGTCGACATTTGTTCAGGTGATGAAATTCATGGAGTGCAGCAACCGCACTGCAATTGTTTATGTGGTACAGCTTCACGAGCAATGCATATTGGGGAAAGGTTAGTCATCACTTCCGAGTTGCACGATATGCAAATTCCATGCATTTGATGTTTATAACACCCCTGGTGGTGAATTTTTGCTCCCCACCCAACACAGATATTGTTTCTGCATGATGCACAATGTATTCCTGCAAAGTTTTGCAGCATTTGGATCACTGGATGGCACTCCACAAGGTCTTAAACAGGTCAGTATGAGAATAGAGATAGGAGAGCCATGGAATTGGATGGGATATCAGTCCATGTGTTGTGCAAAATTGCAAGAAAAATGACCCCTAGCCAGGCTGTTTTGATTTAATTGACATTTCAAAAGCATTTGATTGGGTTTGGCACAGAGCCTACTTAGTAAACTTCATTCTATGGTCTGCCTTCCACCCTTCCTGCACTAGATCACCAACTTTCTTAGTGGCCACCCACTGTGTGTCATGATGGGTGGTTTCCTCTGCTCAGAGATTTTTCCCACCAGTGCAGGAGTACCCCAGGGTTTTGTGCTTTCACCTTCTCTCACAGATTTGAAATCTTATCTGTAGATTTGCAGATGACAATACTGTAATCTCCATTATCCATGGTTTCAGTTATCTGCGGTCAACCCAGGTCCGAAAATATTAAATCGGAAAAATTCCAGAAATAAACAATTTATAATTACATTGGCAAAGTGGATATTAGATCCAACATTATTTCAAAGCTGAATGTTTGTAGAAACTATGAAAGTTTAATAAGTTAACCTGAGTGCTTATGAGAATACAATCGGCATCCCCGAGTTGCCTTAGCTACTTAAGTCAAGAAGGTAGTGCAACTCGGGGATGCCAATGATTGTATTCTCGTAAGCTCTCAGGTCACCTTGCAAAACTTTCATAGTTTCTACAAACATTTTGCTTTGAAATAATGTTGGATCTAATATCCACTCTGCCTAAATAATTTTACATCGCTGAAATGAAGCCGTTTGGCTCTTTCTTTTAGTAATAGTCAATTTTGCTGATCCCAGAGGTAGTCCAACATCAGGGCAACTCATTGCAAAGGTGAAGAAAGCCACACGCACCTTGCAGCCTTTCGAAAATCAGGAATATCAGGAATTGCATGCCGTTCTGAGCAGTTCCCTGTTATCAGATCAACTGCTGCAGTATCTCAGTGCTTGTTTTCAAGTAACCCTTATTTTACTTAATAATGGCTCCAAAGTGCAAGTGTAGTAGTGATGCTGGCAATTCAGATATGCCAAAGAGAAGCTGTAAAATGCTTCCTTTTAAGTGAAAAAGATGAAAGTTCTCGACTTTATAAAATAATAAATAAATTATTTAAAAAAAAAGTGTTCTCAGGTTGCTAAGATTGATTCCATTCACATTCAGATAACTTTATTACAATATATTGTTATAATTGTTCTATTTTATTATTAGTTATTGTTGTTAATCTTTTACTGTGTCTAATTTATAAATTAAACTTTATCATGTATGTATAAGAAAAAACATAGTATATATAGGATTCGGTACTATCCGCGGTTTCAGGTATCCATGGGGTGTCTTGGAACGTATTCCCTGTGGATAAGGGGAGACTACTGTACACTTTATTCCTCCTTTTCATTTGACAAACCTTGTATTGCCCAATTAATAAGTAAAACCTTGATTGATTGATTGAGCCAGCCTGGTTAGCCAAGTGGTTAGCGTGTCTGCTCTCCAGCCAAGAGGCTGTGGGTTTGAATCCTGCCATGAGCATGAATGTTTGAGATTGTTCTACAAACCTTGTGTGGAAAAGGAATCTGCGACCCTACTACTTATTCTAGCAGAAAACATCATTGCCAAAACCATGTGAGGTACGGTAGTGACCATACGACGTCTGTGGACATCAAATGTGAAAATTTTATTTAGACACCTTAGTGACATGCCTTTTGAATGGTAACCTCTCCTTCACTGTACATAGAAAACCCATTCATGCAGGTAGATACATTCACAAACTCTCCCATCACCACTCCTCTCAACAATATGGCATCATCAAAACTCTAACCAATAGGGCTTATAATCTTTTTTCCAGTGGAACCTCCTCTTTCAACAGAACTCAACCATATACACCCAAGCATCTTCCTATCCAATGGCCACAATACTTACAGAATTAAAAAAAAAATCAGTTCTTCCCCCATTCCTCGGCCATCCCTTCAGAAGGATTTCAGAAATGCCATCAACTTCCCCTATGTCTGGGGCACATCAGAAAAAATAGCTAGGTCTTTAAAAAAGTACAACCTCCTTGCAGCTTTTAAGCTCCACCGGAAACTTGCTACCCTTATCCATTCTACCAAAGATCAGCTACCTCCTCTCTCAGTGCCTGGAGTATATAAAGTAAAGTACTCTGTTCCTGCAAGTTGGCTTACTTTGAACAGACAGGTAGATCAGCCACTATTCCGATTACATATTTGGTTTAATCCTTTATCCAAGTGTAAGCAAACAAAGTTTGCACCTGAAATATTTTTAGGACTGGGGCAACTCATGGTAAAGGTGGTATAAATTCTGATCACTTGCCTTAGTATCCCATAATGCAAAGACATATCCTTATGGGTATGTATAATGCTATGCATTATGGAAAGGATCACTACCCAGACCGGTTTCGACCTTTATTGAGGTCTCGTCAGTGGGAGCTAGACCCAGAGGTGGTGATATTAAGGTGGAAGTAATGCAAACGTTATATCACATATACCAGTTGCTAAAAGGTGTCAACACCTTATTATTAAAATTCTCTGGATTAGAGATAGTTGATGGAAGTTTTTTCACTTGGCTACCAATTACATATTTGGTTTAATCCTTTATCCAAGTGTAAGCAAACAAAGTTTGCACCTGAAATATTTTCAGGACTGGGGCAACTTGTGGTAAAGGTGGTATAAGTTCCGATCACTTGCCTTAGTATCCCATAATGCAAAGCACATAAGGATATGTGCTTTGCATTGTGGGACACTAAGGCAAGTGATGAGATATTATGGGATAATAAATGTGTATAATGCTATGCATTATGGAAAGGATCACTACCCAGACAATTTTAATAATAAGGTGTTTACACCTTTTGGCAAGTGGCATATAGTGATATGATTTTTGCATTACTTCCATAATGCATAACATTATACATACCCATAAGGATATGTGCTTTGCATTATGGGATACTAAGGCAAGTGATCAGAACTTATACCACCTTTACCATGAGTTGCCCCAGTCCTGAAAATATTTCAGGCACAAACTTTGTTTGTTTACACTTGGATAAAGAATTAAACCAAATATCTAATTGGTAGCATAGCCAAGTGAAAAAACTTCCATCAGCCACTATCTGTTTAGATGAACATAAATCTTACATCTGTAATCACAACTATGGTCAATCTGGCCTTGTGGACCATACATTGGACACAACTCACAGGATCTTCTGGAAGAAATTAACCTCATTTAAACAAATATGGATGCATTAAATTTCCCAAAATTTGGGAAACAATAATTGTCAGAGCTCCCATTTTACATCCTTCAAATGCCCATATAGGTCTCACCTCCTATATAGAACTTTAGAGTTACCCACATATTTTATTAAGTATTGTGTGTGTGTGTGTGTGTGTGTGTGTGTGTGTGTGTGTGTGTGTGTGTGTGTGTGTGTGTTACAAGTGTTATTTGTACTCCCTGAAAATGTCTCAGTGACTGAGACAAAATATTGGAAGTATTAAATTTAGTTTTTAATCCTTTTCTAGTGCTGTCAATACTCCATTAAACCTCCTAGAGATACTAGATATTTCAGGAGGGCAAGGACAACCTTGTAGACTTCAATGTCACAAAATTCAGTCCTTTCTGATTTCTCATGCGAAAGAGCTCATATCACTTCTCCTAACCTTCGATAATAACCTGATATCTAAACATTGTCAGATTTCCCTTTTTGGACTGATTTACACCTCCAGTCTTTCCTGGCACAAACAATTCTCAACCATAGCTTCTACAGCCAGTGTAAAAATATTATTCACATATTTAGGGTAGTACACCAAAATCCTCTTTAATGTTGCTTGGTGCTATCCAAGAACAAGAGCTGCTGCTAACTAATACTCATTTACAGTCCCGCTTGAAACTTGCCAAACCAACTTCTTTGCCTCCTCTTTCATTCCATCTACTTTTGTTCTGTGGAACAGCTTCCCACACTCTGCCTTCTCCCAAAAAGAATACAATCTTCAGCTGTTCAAAAGAGTGTAACAAATTTCTTCTTTCTTCTTACCCTTTTTTTTCTCAAACAACACAGCACTGATTTGCTATAGCTCTTGCAAACTTTCATGTGTGGGTGAGATATTAAAGAAAAAAAAAGTTCATTGGTCTGTAGATTGCTCCCTAAGAGGATAGACTGAAGGTCTGTCTATCCTCTTAGACAGACATGACTGGATGGGAAAGAACAAGGTGTCACCCCAGGAGGTTGTGTAAGGGTGTGATTAGCAAAATCATAAGAACTACAGTTTTGCATAGAGAGTACGTAATTAGTGGAATGAGTTGCTAGATGTGAGTGATCTGTCATTTGAATGTATTTAAGATGTATGATAGGCATTGTGGTTAATGTGAGCCTCCAGAGATTCATAGTGACTCATTGTGGGAGGCCTGTATAATAATAAGGAATGCAGTTCTTCATGTTTTAGAATGATTTTAAAGATTATTGATGAAACTATCAATTTTTTTTCCCCCCAATCACTTTAAGATTTCAACCATTCACGAACATATTGTTGTTAATCATTGAGACTTTGTACTTAACTCATAGGAATACATTGAATGTTTTATGCTCATCTAGTCAGAGCCTAGATGAAAATAAGTTGAGCTCAATAGCCTTTGAAAAGCAAGAAAAATGGTTTTCATTTCTTGTAAAAGCCATTGAGCAGATCATATTCTGGTTTTACCTATACCCATGTATAAGTAAACAAACTTTGCACGTCAAGAGTCTTTGTGACCAAGCTATTTGTATATAGAAGCTTTTGACTTCACTTGGTCTAACTCATATTAAGGAGGCCTCAATAAAGGTCAAAATCAGTTTAGGTCAGGCCTGCACAGCATGCAGCCCACAGTGCTATTTATTTTGGCCTGTCTGCCTGAACTATTTAATCATACAGGGGAATATGAAATTAGACGATTTTTTCCTAGTGTTGAATTAAATTTTTACTAAGACTGCATGTTTACGTTCATGCGATTAATATCACAATCATGTTTCTTTCAACTCGACAATAAACTGCATTTGAAGTTATTTCCACTGTCATATTTAATAACAAATTATTACAGTCGCTTTGAGGTTTTGTTGGCGCTAGTGTCGCTGCGAGGAAATTCAAAGTTACATCTCCATGATAACGACTTGATGTCTACGAACGAGAATGAATCGTATTACACAAAGTTGGCCATGCCTTGACTGGCTTTGGCAGTGTAGTGGTCGGTTGTAGCTGGAGCAATACATTACATAACCGTTATCATAACCTGCATTATTGTGAATTTTTCATCATTAGTTTTTGGTAATTAATATTGTCAATCTCGACACAATGAGCTTGAGTAAAAAGCATAAAATAGATTCGGAACATCGATCGTTTAACCCTGAGTGCACAAACAAATATTTTTTTACGTTGTTTAAGGACAAAATAGTGTGCATTGTTTTCCGGGAATTTATCGCTGTGCCGAAAGAGTACAATCCGAGATGTCATTTTGAATCGAAACATCCCATCCTAACCTTGGCAAGTTGGGTGCAAGTGAAAAGCAAATAAAAGCAGCAAAGTTATTGAAAGTCCTTAGCAGTGAGCAGCAAGCCTTTAAAAAAGTGACATCTGCAAATGAAGTTGCCACAAAGGTAAGCTTAAAAATATCACAAGAAATAATTTGTGCTGGCAAATCATTTACTGAGGGAGAGTTGATAAAAAAAAAAAAAAAAAAAAAAAAAAAAAAAAAAAAAAGTGTCTGATGATTGCCGTTTCCGAATTGTGTCCTGATAAGAAAAATAATTTTGAAAATATCAGTTTGTCCCGTATGACTGTTCAGCACAGGGTGGCTGATATTGCCAAAGATCTTAAAGATAACTTGCAAAAATCGGCTAGTAAATTTGTCTATTATTCGCTTGCTATGGATGAAAGTACTGATGTGAAAGATGCTGCACAGCTTTTAATATATGTAAGAGGCATTAATAAGATTTTGAGGTGACAGAGGAGCTTGCTGGTTTGTGTTCAATGAAAGGAAGAACAACAGGAAAGGAGATAGCAGAAAATATAAAGATGTGTGTAACCGAAAAACTATCCTTAAATTTCAAGAATTTAGATGGGCACTGATGGTGCCCCATCTATGTGTGGAAAAAATGTTGGTGCTGTAACATTTATTGAACAATATGCAGGTAAACTCATTGACAAAATTTCACTGCCTAATTCATCAGCAGGTGTTATGTTCAAAGGTTTTGCAGTTTGATCATGTGATTAAAGTAGTATTTGCTCTGGTCAACTATATTCGAGCTCAGGGTTTGAAACACAGAATGTTTCGGGTGTTTCTAGAAGAAAATGATGCCGAGACGGGGATCTACCATACCACACTGATGTACGTTGGTTGAGCCCCTGTAAAGTTTTGTCACACTTTGTCGCTCAGAAAAATGAACTAATTAAATTTTTGGAATCTCAAGAATATATGGAAAAATTCCCAGAAATAATGGATGAAGAATGGAATCAAGATTTATTTTTCTTGTGTGACATTTTGGGTCACTTGAATGACCTTAACTTACAGCTTCAAGGAAATAATAAGTTTGTTTTTCAGTTAATGTCTCTTATAAAGGCATTCAAAATGAAATTAAGTTTGTTTGTTTGAAAATCAACTTGCTAAGGGGTATATGTCACATTTCTTAACTTGTCGACAGAATATTCCATCAGAATATCATTCATTGGTGGATGGAAAATATAAGAAGCACATATCACTTCCAAGTGAGGAGTTTCAGAAAAGAATGCCATTGAGTAATGAAGACGAAGTCCATATAAAAGTGATTGAGGATCCATTTTCTGTCGAAGCAGGAAATCTACCTGTCAAACTCCAGATGGAAGTTATTGATCTTCAGTGTTCTGAAAACTATCGGGTCAAGCATACAGAGAGTACTTTACAAGAGTTTTATTCTATTCTGGATCAGGATAAATTTAAAAGTTTGTTGGATACTGCCTACCAGGTATTTTGTATGTTTGGGAGCACATATACTTGTGAACAAACATTTTCGGTCATGAACTTGAACAAAACCAAACAATGTTCGTCTTTAAGTGATATCAATTTAGAAGCCATATTAACAACAGCCATTTCAAACATGACACCAAACTTTGATAAAATAGTGGCAACAAAGAAATGCAATGTGACATTCTGAATGTTATAATGTGACTTTCAGTCACTGATATTTCAATGAGAATATGTTTGATATTCTCAGTGAAATTATTACTAAACTTTCTGTTTATGTTTAAGTGGGTTTTATTGAGAAATTTTGCAGCTATATCTGTTTGTAAATAATTTTGATTATAATTTTAATTGTAACTCTTTAAAAAATTTAAATATGCATATTAATTAGTATTTACCATAGACCTACTAACAAATTTACTTAAGTTTAGCTGCAGTGGACTAGTCTAAGATTCTAGGTCCGAAGTGATCTGGCCCTTGGTCAGGTGGTCCAAGTTGGGTTTGGCCCTCAAAGCCAATCAAGTTGTGCAGGCCTGGTCTAGGTACTAGTGACTCTTACTATGTCCCAAGGAAACTTTAATGAAGGTCAAAACTGATCTGGGTAGTGATGCTTCCCATAATTCATAGCAATATGCACATTTGAAAGAAAGTGTGCTTAACATTATGGGATAATACTAAAGCAGTTGATGTGAATTCAAAGTTTGTTTGTGTACACTTGGATATAGGAATAAAACAAGAATATAATTTCTTGCCTATTATAATTTACTTGATAGCCAAGCAAAAAAAAAAACTTTCTGTAACTCTCTCTCTGATCCAGAGTATTTTAAAAAGATTGTGATACATCATTTTGACACACACACACACATATATATATATAGGAAATATAGGACTTCTGCATTAATTTTACCTTGGTATATTGGTCTAACTCCCACTGAGAGGAGGATATAGTTCCCACTAATGGCATTTAATAATATTTATATTTGGGTATGATTCCATGGAGTAGAATGGCTCTGCTTGCTGGTCGGTTTTTACCTGTCACTGAGTAGAGACACTGATGAGAGTTTGATGAGTTTAGGAGTGATCCTTTTGGGTCACTCAGTGAGATTTAGAGTGATCAGGAGAAGCTCCCCTTATACATACTGTACCTGAATAAAAGTTGAAAGTAGTCTGGGATGACCCTTCCCATAATGTATAGCAGTATACTCATCCAAAAAGCAAGTGTGCTTGTATTTATGGGTAAGGTGACCAGATTTTGAGAAAGACAAACTATGAAATGCCAGCTGATCTGAAATCAATTGCTAAGAGATACAGAAAAATTTTTTCTGCAAATATTGGTTATTCTTTCGTGTTGTCAGATTTTAGTTTCTTAATAAAATTAAAATAAAATTCCTTTATAAGTCTTTATTAAATTTCTTTTTCTTTTAGAGTATTATGCATGGTTAATTTATAAAAGTATTACCGTTTATCATTAAAAAAGTTGCCTAGAAGGTAACAGACTTAATATTATACACCATTCTTTGGTTCATAGATTGCTTTACATGCATATAAGCTTGGATAAGCAGTGCCATTTACTAGAAATAAATGAACTGCCGTTTCTGTGACTAGTAAACCAGTGACATGTAAATGTTACTATTTCCTGTTTAGTATTTATTTTCTTATGTTTGATACAATTTCATTACTGTAAAATGTATTTGAGAAGACTCGCTTTTGTTCTTTAAATTGCACATTCAAAAATCGGGACAAGAATGGTATCTTTTGGGCTGGGGCAAATAATCTGAAAAAGGTACTGTCCTAGATAACTAATACATATGGTCAAATTATGGGATACTATGACAATTGATGTGAAGTCCAAAGGCTACTACTATATATACAGTAATAGCCTTTTGACTATTTGTGAAGATTCACATGCAATTTCATTTGCATATGCTAGTATAGGATTAAAATAAGAACATTTTTTTTCTAGTCAACCAAGTGTAAAAACATTCTACAGCCATTGACTATAGAACAAATGTATAGCTGACTGCCATTTGTGTAGAAGGTGATTTTATGCATTTGGCCCTTTCTGATTTTGATTTGCTGACTGTTCCTTTGCATTTTTTTCATATTTAATTGTTTATCTGTTCCAAGCTATTTCAGCTATGCTGAACTTTTTCCTTAGATTGCCCTGGTCCACCTGTTTAACCATTGGCTTGGATAATGGATAGGAATTTTGAATCAAGGGAAGAATGAAATCCTCATTCCAGTGAGAATAATTTAACTCACTTCTGGAAGTAGTTTAGAAATCATAAGAGTGGAAGCAATAATCTAACCAGAGAAAGGAAGGGGAAAAGCAAACGTTTTGGAGGTTGTTCCACTTGGCACTGTTGTAGTGCCATAGAGCACAAAGATTAAGAATGGTCAAGAGCTCATTTACCAACAGGAGGGTGACCTGATATTTTAGAGAGTTAACTAGTATTCTTGTTAGTAGAGGGATGAGTTGCATTAAATCATTTTAGATTGCTGGTTATAGCAAATACGCTTGCATCACATCCAGTCTAATTGGTAGGATGGGAAAGAGGAAAATCAGTTGGAGTTATGGACTTTGAAGTTACATAGAATAGTGACTTCACTGTTTGAGTGGTTAAACTGCAGGTTTCTCAGGGCTAAAGGGAAAAGAAGCTTGAAAAAAGAGGTCAGAGTGAATTTCAGAATTTGGAGAGTGGTAACAAGTATGAACGCAACAAAGTGAGATGAAGAAACTTTAAGATAGAGAAGGTCAGAAACAGGTTGCACAAATATGCCACTTTTGTGTTGGAAGGAATCATAATGTTTGGATGGTCAAGATGTACAATTGTTGTAAGTTGAGGTTCAGTCAAAAATAGATCAAGTCTGGACATGAATAAGTGGTGGTGTTTTTAACATTTTTGGTATTTTTTAAATATTTGTGATTTTTAAGATAGTTTGTTTGTTTTTAACCACAGTGACACTGTTTATTTTGTTTTCTGTCCTACGGTTCATTTTAGCAAATAGTTGAATTGAGAGTAGAGACATGCAGAGAGAGGAGATACTCATGGACAAGTTGCTTACATAGAGACCAGTAATCTCCTTATCATAACATGGCTTCAACATTATCCTCCCATCCCCACATACCACTACTCATACATTTCTCCAGGCACAGTTTGGCAGTTTGCAGCAGCAGGATCATGCACTAGCTGATCTGAAAGTCTCTCGATGCATTTCCATCAAGGTTTGTGTTATATCTCTCTGTAAAAAAAAAAAAAAAAAACTGTGCCAATTTGTTTATCTCTTTGAAGAGACTGTTGTTACACTGAGTAGTAAGCACATTTACAAGAGTTCAATCTGATTGGTGCATTGACTTTTAACTCTGTTCCTTTTAGAATCCAGGAAATAATTGATTCAAGACCAAGTAAAAAGTAAATATATTTGATGAAACTAAAAACTATATACATGATTAATATAATTAAATTAATATTCATTAAAACTGTAAAACTATTTGGATCCAAGGCCTTCTAGAAGAAGATTATGAGAGATTCTTCTAGAAGATTTGTTTGTCAAATGAGCAAAATGATTGGAGTGTCCCATCATCAACAAAATGGTAATTAGAGTTTGAGGCTCGTGAAATAAGGTCATTTATGCATAAGAGAACAAACAAATGGAATAAAAATGAAGACACTCCTACAATGGAAGTGAAATCTGAATAATGAAAGCTGTCCACGATTAAATGTAGTGAATGACTAGAGAGAAAACTGACTACTCAGTTATAAAGGGGCAGAAGACAGACCAGATCATATTTGCAGGATTTCTGCAGTATTCTTCAATGCATCCCTTGGCTTTGTGATTGTTTAATTAGGAGAGGAGAGTCAAGTCCTAGGCACAGCCATCAGGTCGGTCCCCAATTCCAGGTTCCCTTGCACATACCTATTCATGATTCTGATATTTTTTATTATTATTATTACTTGAGTCCACACGATTAGCCTAGTGGCTTTGTGCTTCGCAATCATATGCCTCGGGAAGGAGTGTCCTAGGTTCGATTCCCGTCGGTGACTTTAAGAGCTGAAGGATCTTCATCAGCCATAGTTAAGTTAGCCGGTCTTGGTGTGGACAGTAGGGTTTTCCCCCCAGTTTATCCTGGGGTTTTCCATCCTGCAAAGCAGGCAAACCAGCCTAGAACTCAATGCTACATGACATAGGATACACTGGGGCATAGGGCTGACCACCTTATCCTGTGAACGGTTTGACGTCTGATGATTAATAAACCCTCGACACCACAAGGTAAAAGAGGGTAAAAGGAAGATGAGATTATTACTTGACACCTCCAGGGAGTCCAAGACTCATCGAGGGAGGGCGCCTACGCTACAACTCTAGAGTAGACTACTCCACCACTCAATCCACCAACTCCCATGAACTGCAGCTACACCAACGGTATCTACCGCTCACCACCACTACTGTTATTTTCACAGATAATCACAAACATCCATGCCCACGGCGGGATTCGAACCCGCAGCCTTTTGGCTAGAGAGCAGATACACTAATCACTCGGCCAACCAGGCCAGCATTTTATAGTTTCAAAATCCAAGTTCTGAACATTTTTATTCCTAGATCAGGCTGCCTATATTTTTTCACCTTCCAAATTTAGATCCTATTTATATAACCCTGTAGATTAAGGTCTTTGACCCCTTTCACTATTGTTAAGCAGTATTATATACTCAGCCACTTGCAACCTTTGCAACCTGAGATTTCTTTTATCTTTAGTGGATAAATTTATTCTCTCACTGACTAATTCTATTAATAGTTTGTTTTATATGAGTTTAATCAGTCGACCAGATTGAACATTTTGTTTTTCACAACAAACTCCAACAAACAATAAATGTTCCTTAGGATCACTTCTTTTACATATTTGGTTTAATCCTTTATCCAAGTGTGAGCAAACAAAGTGTGCACCTGAAATATTTTCATGACTGGGGCAACTTGTGGTAAAGGTGGCATAAGTTCTGATCACTTTCCTTAGTATCCCATAATGCAAAGCACATATCCTTATGGGTATGTATAATGCTATGTATTATGGAAAGGATCACTACCCAGACCAGTTTTCACCTTTATTGAGGTCTTGTCGGTGGGAGCTAGACCCAGAGGGGGTGATACTAAGGTGAGAGTAATGCAAAAGTCATATAATCATATACTAGTTGCCAAAAGGTGTCAACGCATTATTATTATTAAAATTCTCTGGATTAGATTAGTCACCTTTACCACGAGTTGCCCCAGTCCCAAAAATATTTCAGGTGCAAACTTTGTTTGCTCGCACTTGGATAAAGGATTAAACTAAATATGTAATTGGTAGCATAGCCAAGTAAAAAAACTTCCATCAGCTATCTCTAATCCAGAGAATTTTAATAATGTGTTGACATCTTTTGGCATCTGGTATATGATGATATGACTTTTGTGTTACTTCCACCTTTGGGTCTAGCTCCCACTGACGAGACCTCGATAAAGGTCGAAACCAGTCTGGGTAGTGATCCTTTCCATAATGCATAGCATTACACATACCCATTAAGGATATGTGCTTTGCATTATGGGATACTAAGGCAAATTGATCAGATCAAAATGATCAGAACTTATGCCACCTTCACCACGAGTTGCCCCAGTCCTGAAAATATTTCAGGCAGAAACTTTGTTTGCTCACACTTGGATAAAGGATTAAATCCAATATGTAATTGTTAGCATAGCCAAGTGAAAAAACTTCCATCGATCACTTCTTTATCAGGCTTTGTTTTCAAAATATAAAACTTCTTAACTTCCATGGGACTATGCAGTGTTTCCTTATTTAGCATATATTGTTTCTTTCATCCTCACTGCTTCACCGAGTATAAATATTCTTACCTCGGGCAATTTGCCAGAGGAAAAAAAAAACAGTTTCTTTAACTACCTTATAAACAACAATGTATCAAAGTAGAGCTTTGATACATTGTTACTTTATAGTTTCAGAATTTTTTCAGATTCTGTTGCTTGTTCAAAAAAAAAAAAAAAAAACAGATATCACCCGTGTCCTTGAGACAGAAGATGAAACTTTCTATTATGAATTCTTCAAATGTTGAAATAGAACGTCTGCTTAATATCTCCTTTTATTTACTGTTTACTAGTTGACAGTCTCACTTTTCGAGCCTAATGATCCACCTCATTACGATTCCTTTTTGGAATCTTCTTTTAATTTATTCTCTCAAGTTTTCACAAACTACTTAAAATAGAATTCTCTGGTCTGCATTCTCAGACTTCTATTCTCTCTCTCTCTCTCGCTCTCCTTGTTTTGTTCATTACCTCAGTGCCAAATGCTCTATCTGTCATATGTCAGTCACCCATTGATCTCTTTGGTGAGTATGCATACGTATTCAATTAAGAGGCAAGCAAGAAGTCAGTAATGGTTGATACATTATCATCGGCAGCGAAAAGAGAATGTCTTTGCTATGAATGACAGATATCACTACACTTAACAATTGCGAATTGCAATAAAGAATTGAAATTATTACTATTATCCAATATTTAGTAAGTACAGTAAATCTCACATACTTTACATTTTATTTTAACATAAATATCAATTTCTTATTGGGCACATTGCAAGTGCCAATTATACATGGTTACAAAGCCAGGTATAATGGGTTTAAAAATACTAATGTAGAAAAGCAATTGTACAAAGATTCATAATTATAAATTATTATTTTTACAGTTTGCAGTAGTAGGATCATGCACTATTTTGTCACCTGTCTGCAAAATGACTTTACTGTTGTACCCTTTAACCACCTTACCGGCCATTATGGATCAAACACACATTTGATTATTTGAATTCACAAAAATACGTAATTTCTCATATGCTTCATATCCAGCATATATTTCAAGGTAACATCAATGGTATTACAATTTTAATATGCGCATCACATCCATGATAACCTTGACGTCTATAGACGTCTTGGCCGTTAGCATGGTTAATGGAGGAGATTATGGGTGTATTGGAAGTCTTAATTGCATCATATTTTCAGGAAGAATGATGTGTGAATAGATGTATGTGGATCAGATTTACAGTCATATGTGGTAAATAGAACCACGAGTTTCTTTCCCATGGATATGGGAATATCCATGGGAAACATGGATAGTTGCCCGGAATAATAATAATATATGAATATTTAAGTAAGACATGATTTGCAATTCTTCAACTATAAATTTCATTCTGGAATGAATGAAGTTAATTTTTTGAATAAATAGTTATCATTTTTGATCACTGTTTCCAAATGGGGAAAATATCATCTACATAGCAGATTCACAAACAGAGTTGAAGATGACTTGAATGGAATTTTTCCAAATGCTCTAGATCAGGGGTTCTCAACCTTTTCCAGTGGTGTACCACTATATTTAATTCAAGATGTTAGATGTACCAGTAAGGCAGTGGCTCACGTACCACCAGTGGTACGCTTACCATAGGTTGAGAATCCCTGCTCTAGATAATGGTTTGCAAAGGACGCTGGCAGTGTATTGCCTATATTATTCCTTTAACTTGCTTATAGAATTGAAGTATTTTAAATTAACAAGGCTGAGATAACTAAAATATCAATGGGAAATTTGTGGATAAAAATTAAAACACGTCAGCCCAAAGAGATTTGTGAAGAGAGAGAGAGGTGATATCAAAACTTTCCCTAGTATCAGAAAAAAAAATCTGTAATATGTTTAATGTATTATCTTGAATGACTTATGAAAAGATATAGAATATTGGGCAAAAATTTTGCAATCCTGTAATTTGGACTATCAGTCTTAATGGACAGTTTGATTTATATTTCATTAGACTGTAGATCCTCAGTAGTCTTGCATAGCATGTCGTAATTTATTTATTATTTTTTTTATTGTTACTTGGTCTAACAAGTGGTTTTATGTAATTTATTAAGCCTGCTAGTTAACTTTTGGTTGAATAAATGCCAATAAATGAGTTTGAGTACTGTGATCACATAAAAGAAGATTGATTTTTTTTTTCTGTTGTATTCTTTCATTATAGCTGTAATGCTGTCTGTTATCAGTTTCAGAGATAACATAGTTTCAATTGTTTCTCAAAGGCGTGTGCTTTTATTTTCTGAAACAGAAATATTTTATTTAGGCAGTTTGAAATCGAGCCAGAAGGCTTCACTTCGGCGATGCAAAATTATATAAATTAAGTGGATATTAAATCCAACATCATTTCAAAGCCGAATACAGAAACAATAAAAGTTTTGTGCGAAAATTGACCAGAGAGGTTGCGGGAATACACTCGCCCTCATACTACGAGTTGCAATAGCTGAACCTTACAGGAAGCATGAACATTCAAAGTGCCTGTATATTTGCCTCCTATCAGTACATTTTGATAAGGTTTCACTGGTCTGACATCTGTTTCAAACTCATCGGTTTTCTCAGAGACCAGGCAGAAACCTAAGAGAGCAAAAACTCTCAGTACTAAGGAACTCAAAGTGTCGGAGAGGTGTATTTTCCGTAAGTGGACTCTCGGTCGGTGCGTATAGTATTTACTAAAATATAGTTTCTTTTATAGTTTCTGTATTCAGCTTTGAAATGATGTTAGATTTAATATCAACTTAATTTACATAATTATTAGTTTTGTTTACTGGAAAAGTGAGTGATATTCCATTTGTATGTTGGTGTTAAGGGTTAGATTGTTTTGGAATTAATGGCTGAAGTAGCTAAGGCTATAAGGCCAGTGTATTTTTTCTGTTAAGTATGTTCATCTGGCTAGATTGTTCTGTTTTTCAGGGTGAAAAACCAACCTTCTATGAGAAAAAAAAAAACTGTGTGACACTGTACGAGAATGTCATGAAGGTAGTTAAGATGTGGAAAACTTAGGAACAGTGTTGAATCCATGTCCATTTAAAAGGATATTCAGTTCATCCCAAGTTAATGGGCAATTAACTTGGGACTTGGAAAAATTAATATTCTACTCATCACTAAATCAGACAGGGATTACTGACTCAGTGTTCTAGGAAAGATTTATGCATACATATTATAGAAAAGCTTAGAGAAAATTATTGAAGGCAAATTGATGATGAAGAGCATGCTAAGTTTAGTCCAAATAAAGGCTGCTGAGATGAAATTTTATTTTTTATTTTGATATAAATAGTTGAAAAATCACGTGATATTATTATGTATGCTCCTTCAGGAGTCCAAGGATTCATCAAAGGTGAACCATTTTATCTGCTCATGTTTGGATATCTATCATATCTCTGTTTGAACATATATGCTCACTCTACAACATCTAATGGCAGTCCATTCCACAAATTCACTACTCACTATGAAAAGAATTTGGACTTAACATGCTTTGTTGCCATATCCTTAGCCAATTTCAATTAATGACCCAAGTTCTGCCTGCACCAACCATAAGTTGCAAAAGCTCACTTATGAAATTTTGAAGCTACATATACAGTATATAAGTTAAGTTCCCCTCACTAACTTATAAGTTTCTATCATAAGTCCGCATCTATTCCTCAAATGAAGACTACATTTCCTCAATTTGTTTTCATGTGCAATTCTATAAGCTAGTTATTGTCTTGATCACCTGCCTCTGAATCTTCCCCGCTATTTTCCTATCTTCTCAGAACTTAGACTGCCATTCTGTACATAGTAGTCCACATGTACATATAACGGATCTCCAGCCTTTTGGGATTTCAAAAGAAAAGGGGGGCGCTAATAAAAGACCAAAGAGTGGGGGAGAAGGAATTACTCAAAACTAAAAGTATGTGATGTAAAAATGGAATCTTATACAAATCATTATATGTTAAGCAAGGCCATATATCATCTTCACTTCTAAATCACTTAACGAATTGTACAACGTAGATCCGAATATAAATTAAATTACACTTTAATAAATATTTCTGATATTTCGGCAACGTCATGTTGCCATTTTCAAAAGGAACTTACAAAAAGGCACGTGCACGGAGGCACTACAACATAGTAACTGAAAATGAAGAGATGAAGCTATTGTTCTCCTAGAAGTCCTGATGGTGCTCTCTAGTGGGCTAAGTAGGTGTTCTTGGCCGTTGGGCTGAAAGTCTGCTGATGTATGCCTTGCCTCCCATATTTGGGGCAGTCGCATACAACCAAATTTGTCGAGGTTTGGAGAGTTTCTTAGGGCTGACGCTGATTCCATAAATAGTCTTTCGAGTTTGTATTTGCTATGGTGTATTACTGTAGCTTTCTTCCACCGTATTCTGTGGCATGTATCCAGAGCATGGTATGCAAGACCAGAATGGCTGTACTTGTGAAACCAGATGTAGTCCTTGTGTTGAGAAATTCTGATAATCGCTGTCCTGCCTGTTTGGCCATAGTAAGACAGTTTACAACGGCAAGGGACCTGGTATACACCAGGTAGGTCTAGGAGAAGTGGTTGGTCTTTGGTAGAGCAGATAAGGGATGCCAATTTTTTGTAAGGCCTGTAACAGGAGGTCAGGTCATATTTTTTTAAAATTTTGGTAATTTTTTCTGAGGTGCCTCGGATGTAGGGATTTGTGATGGATTTAGAGTAATCTTTCTTGTGGAGGGGGGGCTGTGGTTTGTAGGTTTTAATATTTTTTGAATTTTTTTAGAGGGGTAGCCATTGGCTGAGAAAGTGTTGAGGATGTGATTTAGTTCAGTGTTTAGGGCCATGTCGTTAGAACAGATTAGTTTAGCCATGTTGTATAGTGTTTTCACCACTCCATATTGTTGTGAGGGGGGGGGGATTGTTGGTGAATGTATCTGCCTGTATGGGTGGGTTTTCTATAAACTGAGAAAACCAGAAAACCAAGGTTCCATCAGGCTGGCAGGTGACTAGTGTGTCTAGGAAAGGGAGGCTATTGTTTTCATCTTTTTCCAGGGTGAACGTGATTCTGGAGTGTTGGTTGTTTAAGTGTGTTAAGAAGGAGAGGAGTGTTTCACAGCCATGTGGCCAAATAGCGAAGCCATATGGTTGGTTTTTGTGGGGCAGAGGCTAAGGCTTTTTCTTCAAAGGTCTCCATAAAGAAATTGGCCAAGGGTGGGAAGAGTGGTGAACCTATGGCTGTCCCCTCTATTTGGTTGTAGAATTTTCCCTGTGCCAAACGAAATAGCCTGAGTTCATTGTGAACTGAAATAGGGCTGAGATATCGGGAGAAAATTTAGCTTGGATTAGCTCTAAAGTTTCCTTGAGTGGGACATTTGTGAATAAAGAGGAGACGTCAAAGCTGACCATTATGTCAGTATGTTGGAGTGTAAGGTTTTGTATGCTGGCTTTGAAGTGGGCTGAGTTTTTTATGTGTGATGGTGTGTTGCCAGTATAGTGTGTGAGCTCTTTGGCCAAATGTTTAGCTAATTTGTATGTGTGGGGGGGGGGATCAATGCCATCCACTATGGGACGTAATGGAACATTTTCTTTATGTATTTTTGGGAGTCCGTAAATATGGGGGGACATAGAGTTAAACGGCTTTAATCTGTTGGTAACTTCTACAGGCCAAGAAGTGACTTTCTTAAGGAGCCTGTGAAGTTTTCTAATTTGTGAGTTGGTGGGATTGTATTTGATAGGGAGGTAAGTGGCCCGATCTAATAGAAGAGCATTAAACTTACCTTTGTAGTCCTCATGGTTAAGTACTACAGTAGCATTTCCCTTATCCGCTTTGGTGATTTATTATTCCTCATTTCCATCCAACAAGGAATTTAAAGATCTACAGGAAATATGGAATAATAAAGAATTAGTTATCACCAAAGTGGATAAGGGAAATGCAACTGTAGTACATAACCAACAGGACTACAAAGGTAAGCTTAATGCTCTTCTATTAGATCGGGCCACTTGCCTCCCTATCAAATACATTCCCACCAACTCACAAATTGGAACACTTCACAGGCTCCTTAAGAAAATCACTTCTTGGCCTGTAGAAGTTACCAACAGGATTAAAGCCATTTAATTCTATATTCCCCCCCCCCCTGTATTTATGGACTCCCAAAAATACATAAAGAAAATGTGCCATTACAAATTAGCTAAACATTTGGCCAAAGAGCTCACACACTATACTGGCAACACACCATCACACATAAAAAAAACTCAGCCCACTTCAAAGCCAGCATACAAAACCTTACACTCCAACATACTGACATAATGGTCAGCTTTGACGTCTCCTCTTTATTCACAAATGTCCCACTCAAGGAAACTTTAGAGCTAATCCAAGCTAAATTTTCTCCCGATATCTCAGCCCTATTTCAATTCACAATGAACTGAGGCTATTTCGTTTGGCAGGGAAATTTCTACAAACAAATAGAGGGGACAGCCATGGGTTCACCACTCTTCTCACCCTTGGCCAATTTCTTTATGAAGACCTTTGAAGAAAAAGCCTTAGCCTCTGCTCCACAGCAACCAACCATGTGGCTTCGCTAAGTTGATGATGTGTTCGCTATTTGGCCACATGGCTCTGAACCACTCCTCTCCTTCTTAACACACTTAAACAACCAACACTCCAGAATCAAGTTCACCCTGGAAAAAGAGGAAAACAATAGCCTTCCTTTCCTAGACACGCTAGTTACCCTCCAGCCTGATGGAACCTTGGTTTTCTGGTTTTCTCAGTTTATAGAAAACTCACCCATACAGGCAGATACATTCACCAACAATCCCCCCCCCTCACAACAATATGGAGTGGTGAAAACACTATACAACAGGGCTAAACTAATCTGTTCTAACGACATGGCCCTAAACACTGAACTAAATCACATCCTCAACACTTTCTCAGCCAATGGCTACCCCCCCCCCCCAAAAAATATTAAAACCTACAAACCACAGCCCCCCCCCCCTCCACAACAAAGATTATTCTAAATCCATCACCATTCCCTACATCCGAGGCACCTCGGAAAAAATTACCAAAATTTTAAAAAAACATGACCTGAACTCCTGTTACAGGCCTTACAGAAAATTGGCATCCCTTATCCGCTCCACCAAAGACCAACCACTTCCTCATTTCTGTATTCTATGCAGATGATGTTACCTCTTAAGTAAATCTGTTACAAGTCTTCAGGAATCTTTAATCAAATTAAATAATTGTTCTGACAATTTTATGTGAAAATTAGCCAGGAAATAGATGTTTCAAAAGTGAACCTATAAAACTTCCTTCACCTAAACAGCTTAATGGACTATTTAGGTCTAATGCTGCCATTACTGGGTTTCTCCATCAGACTGTCATAGGCTTAATCTGGTATAAAGTATTCATCTAGCTGTCTTAAGTTCTTCATTACCACACCATCATGCTCAAGGTCCTGTGGATCACCCTGAGCATAATGGATAAAGCTTAACATATATTAACTATTTAAGTAAAATCTCTACTGAAGATGACAAATTAAATATGGAAATAGATAACAGGATAAGTAATGGTGGGGAGCCAGTTGAATAAAAGTGTACATAATGGAAAGGAAATTCACTAATATAAAGTTAACAGTTACGCCAGACTGTTTAATACAGAGTATTTCAAAAGGGTTTATACAACTTTGCAGGAGAACACAGAATAACTTGGAAGATGTACAAAAGCTGAATAGTGTCATAATGTAGTGAAACACATCAATTTTTGGTCATGTAACTTTATTACCAAATAACAACGCTAGATGGTATGGTATCACACGATGGTGTGATACCACACCAAAATACAAAGGTGTATTTTGATTTGAGAAAACAAAGTCTGCAACACAAGTTCAGAGGAATTTCTGCATGCAATACGTCAAAGAACCTCCTAGTAGGCACACAATCTACATGTGGCACAGGAAACAGGCTTTCTGTGCATCATCCAAGGTCAACAGGAAGGCTGTGTACTGCTGATGCTGTTGTAGAAGTTCGGGAAAGTCTCTAGAGAAACCTTGGAAAGTCAACCAGATGGGCATCTTGTCAAATTGGAATTCCACGTGTACTGTGTGACTTGTTTTACGACATGTCTACATTTAAGGGCCTACAAATTTACCCTCATACAATGTTTGAAGAAAGACAATAAGAAGATATGCCAGGATTTCTGTATGGAAATGATTAGTAGAATAGAACAAAATTAGGATTTTTTTGGACACAATCATTTTCAGTGATGATTGCACTTTTCACGTATGTGGGAAACTAAACACTCACAACTGCAGAATTTGGGGAAGCGAAAATCCACATACCATCATAGAACATGTTTCTGGTGCCCCAAAGGCTAACATTTTTTGTGCCATAATCAAGAAGAAAGTGCATGGATTCTTCTTTTTTTTTTCTTTTTTTTTTTTTGGAGTCTACCATTACTGGTGGTGTGTATCTGGACATGCTACATGGATATCTAATACCACAATTAGACGACAATGACCATGATGGACACTTTTTCTGCAAGACTGAGCACCTTCTCGTTACCTGACAAATGTAAGATGGTACCTTGATACCCATTTTCCAGGCAGATGGATTGGTAGAGGGACACTTGTAGCATGGCCACCACATTCTCCCCGACATTACATGTTAGATTTTTCTTGTGGGACGGACTTTGCAAAAGGTTGAGTGTTTGTATCACCACTACCAGCCAGTTTGGATGAGCTGCATTGCAGAATTACTGCCACCATTGCTGAAGTTACACCAGATATGCTCTGTCGCATATGGCAGGGAAATGATTACAGATGGGACACCTGCAGAATTACTGGAGGCAGTAATACTGAACTTTAACTGTCTGTGTTGAAACTTCAAGTGTTACGCTACATTTAATACAGTAATAAAAATTGTTCATCTATTGCTACTTACCTTCTGTTGTCATTCAAAGTTGTATACCTCCTTTTGAAACACCATGTATAATTCTAACATATGGATCTGAGAGTTGGGTTACAAGTAAAACAAGATATGAGATTTCTGTTTTTAAAAAAAAAAAAATTATAAATATATAAATTTATATATTTAAATGAACCCATTTAGATTATATTTAAGTGGGTTCATTTGTAGAACCCACTTAAATATAATGCATAAAAGATTAACAGAAACTAAAATCCATAACAGAGATCCAAAGGAAGAACAGATGGATGAATGAGGCAGTTATGAGTGTTTAGAATATGGAAAAGTAAGAGCTGATCAAATCAGAAATTTCACAGCGATAGCAAGTTTGAAAGAAAATTGTTGATAAGAAACAAGTAATAGTATTTTAATAGGGTATATTAGATATTATAATATGCAATACATTTTGAGAATATACATTACAAATGATGATACTGATCATGATCAAAGATATTGAGCACGTCTTTATATTATGGAGATCATGTTCACTTTTTTTTTTTTTTTTTTTTTTTAGCTAAATCCATGAAGTCCTTCAAGATTGTTTGCTCCAATCTAACAATTGCTGCTGCAAATTTACTGTAAAAATGTAACCCATAAAAATAAAGGCAGAAAAACAGTAAACATCCATCCAACTGCATTTCCAATATGAAACCAAAAGAATAAGCATAAAGCTAATTAGATATTTAATATTTAATCAGATAATAGAATAGCAAGACTGGTATAGCATGGAGCCATTGAATAAATTTCATATGGATTAAGAAAGAAATCACTCAAAACATCAGTGAAATTAACATTAAGTATAATGACATTAAAAAAGTAATGTATTAAGTCAATCCCACCAAAAGGTTGCAAACCTAATGTACATTAGCATTGGATTGGCTTAGGGTTACATAATCCCAGAAATCCTGATCATCATCATCAAATTTCTAACATGTTCCCTCAAGGGAAGGAGGGATGTAAAGGATATTTTGATAGTACTACACAAAGAACTTAATCATTACTAACTTCCTATCAACTATTTTCCTCCAAATTAATCTGTTATCTGTCAACACTCACATTATCATATCTTATATTTCTTTCTTCTAAGGCACTTTTTGCTGTATCAATCCACCTATTTATTGGTCTTCCTCTGGGTATTTTTCCTGCCAACCTGGCAGAGAACACTTGTTTTGCTAATCTTTCCTTTCTCATTCTGTTTAAGCGACCATATTACTGAGATTTGCTCTGCTAATGCATTCCTGGATGCTGACAATGTCAAGTTCTTTCCTAATATCCTCGTTTTTAATATGGTATTGCCATTGATGATATCTGTTCATGCCTCTAATCTTTCTCAGGACTCTCATATCTGCGGTTTCTAGTCTTTGGTCAAGTGTTTTACTTCTGAACCAGCCCTCAGATCCATAAGTTAAAATGGTCTGAACACTATCTTGTATACAGCTAATTTAGTGTTTTGAATAATTTCTTTCTTATTCCAAATAAATTTATTCTTCTGACTTCCTACCATACCAACTTTACTAATTCTGTTGTCTATTTCCATACTTAATTTGCTGTCTTCACTAAAAATTGTGCCTAAATAGCTGAAATGTTTTACTTGTTCTATAGGTTCATTCAGGATACAGTTGATGTTTTCAATGTTTCTACCTCTTTTCATTGCTGTCTTTTTATTGCTGATTTTCATACCAAATTTATTACAACAGTTATTCAGTTTGGTTAGGGAATTCTGCAAAATT
Source organism: Typopeltis vanoorti (assembly GCF_054136105.1). Classification (NCBI taxonomy): domain Eukaryota; kingdom Metazoa; phylum Arthropoda; class Arachnida; order Uropygi; family Thelyphonidae; genus Typopeltis; species Typopeltis vanoorti. Next base: position 46,192,808 of record NC_143572.1, on the reverse strand, counting down.
GTCCTGGATTTATTTAATTTAAATAAATTAAACGAGGGTAGTCTGAAAAGTTCTTGGCCTAACAATGAAAAAACAAATTTATCATTTTAAAATTATTTTTATTTTTCAGCATAATCTCCCTTAAGACTAATATATTTATTCCAGCAATGCTCTAGCACTATTATCCCATCCCTGTAGTGGTTTCTCAGTAAGATCTGCAGAATACCTCTCTACAGCTGCAATCATCTTTTGATTCAAAGAGAAACGCTGATCAGCGAGGAAGAGTTTTAGTTTTGTGAAGAGATAGAAGTCAGAGGGAGCCAAATCTGGGGAATACGGTGGATGTTCCAACAATTCATAATGCAGATCCCTTAATTTTCCCATTGCCAAAACACTTTTGTGGACAGGTTCATTGTCCTGATGAAAGATGATTTTTTTTCTTCTGCAAACCGGATCTTTTCTCACTAATTTTTTCATCTAGTCTGGTTAAAGGATCAGAATAATATTCCCCAGTTGTTGTTTTACCCTTTTCAAGATAATTGTTATCTGCAGCAGTCACAAAGAGTGATGTCCAATTGGTTATCCAGATCTGCATATATGTGATTGTGTTCAAATCAATTTTAGCACATTTATCTCTGAGAGTGAGATTGGAAATACAATTGACTTCCACTATAGCTAACACCTCTGAAAGAAATTCATGAACTTAGCTATAATGAACTACCAAACTTTTTGGTAGTTCGTTATAGCTAAGTCATAACCATTGATGCAATGGTATGCTAAAAAAAAAATTCACTAGCAAACTTTCTGCTATAGCAAACTATTCTTGTGGGCTTTATCTACCTACCAGTTTGCTGTAGTGAGAGTTGACTGTAGAACACTTAATTGAGATGGAGACCACAGATGGTATCAATAGCAGCATATTTAAGAATGTATATGTTATTATCTTAGATGATTATTCAAGAAAGTGTACATACAAAGGTATCATCATCATCACTTAAACAAAATGGGAAATTAAAATGGAGCAACTGTTTTGCAGAAATGTCAATGTAAAATTGACAAAAGTGGTGTAAAAAAAAGTGTACAGTTAAAAATAATGAAAATCACCAAATCAAACCAGCAGTATACAAGACAGTTAGCAAACCAGTTTTTAAGTTATGTATCTGAGAGTTCGGTTAGAAATTTTGTCTCAAAGACCATAGATATGAGGGTTTTGAGAAAAATTAGGGGAGTGAACCGATGGCATCAGTGGCAGAATCATATGAAAAATAAAGATATTAGAAAGGAACTTGACATTAGCATTCAAGAATATGCTAGCAGAGCTAATCTAATCTAATCTAATGTGGTATGGCCACTTAAATAGAATGAGTGAGGAAAGATTAGCAAAATAGGTGTTTGATGCCAAGGTAGCAGGAAAGAGACTCAGAGGAAGACCAAGGTCGGTGGATTGATTTAGTCAGAAGTGCCTTAGAAGCATGAAATGTTGGATATGACAATATTGGAGTACTCACAAGTAATAGACTGATTTGGATGAAAATTGTTGATAGGAGATTAATAATAATCTAAACTTAATCATGTAGTGCTGTTATGGTAACCTGAACACCCCATGGGGATTAATATCAGGAAATTGATGATGATGAAAATTAAAGAGTCTGAAGAAATATGGGTTGTTTTATAACAAAGTCCACATATACATGTTTAAACATGGCTTAGGCCATAATAAAATTTAGTCTTTATGAAACTTCAGGTTAACCTGACTGGTTACTGTTTTTGGTTATGTAACACACAACAGGACCAAAGCTTTATTTAATGAATTTACATAAACACAGAAAAATCTGAGAATTTAAATTTCTCTAAACTGTGCATTCATCAGGTTAATTTCTTTTGTCTTCTTTTGAAGACATTCAAAAGAAGACATTGAAGAGAATGTTTGATCTCTTTGTTATCTGATCTTCAATTAAGCAGTTCCTCAGTGGGTTAGTGTGTTAACTGAATTCTGGTATGGTACCTGAAATTAACTGATTCCTTTCAATTATCCACCAGCAAATTGATTTCTGAGTGCAGTTAGATAATTGAGCTTTTACTTAAAAACAGTAATCATTATTGGCATCCTTTTCTGATGCGAGGGATGAATTGCTGTGGTTGAGCTAAATTATACTAAGATACAACAGGAACAAAGATTTAGTGAAATTGCATGTTCCATGATTAAAACATACATGCAGCCACGTACCAGCCAAATAAGTTTCTAGACCGAAGTGTTTGCATATTAATATCTAATATGCAATATGGATACTAATTTAGTATCCATGTATCTAATAATAGACAAAAAATTTTATTCTTGTTTTAATTCTATATCTGAGCAGAATGACCAGTCTGTCCATAAAAGCATAAGCTGTAAGAGCAGGGAATTCTGTAAACTCTAGGATAAGAAACAGGAGGATATTCATCTTTAGGAGAGATAAGGAAGGCATTAAGTTTACAAACTGGATGAAAGAGACTTTGTAATTCAATCCGTCAAAGTAGTCTTGCTATTTTTTCTGAAAGTCTTTTATAGAATACAAATTCTGATAACTTCATGAGGAAGGTTAAAACGAAGCCCATAATCATTGATAGTTTTATCAATAGTTTTTGTATTATAACCATCAGAGATAAAAGTAGCTCTGATAATAGACAGTTTTTTGTTTAGAAGATAATTTGTAGAACATACTGTATTTTATGAGCTCTGTCTACTAGAAAGTTGACTACACCATATTTCTGACAAGGGTGATGATTTGAGTTAGAACATATGGCTTTGAGATCATCTGTGCTATAGCTTCTTCTTCAAATTTTCCATGTATAAATTAGCGATAGGAAGTGAGCCAGTTGCTAGACCATATTTTTGGTAGTAAAATCTAACTTTCCAGGTAAAGAATGAGGATTGGAGGCAATGATGGAAGAGACATGTAATGTCAGGAGGAAATAAATCTGCAAGGATATCTATCGATTTTTCCACAGAGATGTTTGTAAACAATGAAATTACATCTAAACTAGCTAATATATCTGATAGGGTAATTTGTGCGTCTTAAATTTCTCTACAAAATCCACTGAGTTTTTCAAGAAGTTTGAATGTTTGATTTGAGGCTTGGGGAGTTTTAATAAGTATTTAAAAAGAAGATATGTAGGAGAACTCCTGCCACCCACTATTAGATGAAGTGTGATGTCCACTTTTTTGTGCTTTAGGCACTCCATACAATCTGGAAGTGATTGGGTGTCTTGGCTTAAGTTGTTTTTTTAAGAAATTCTGTGAATGCAAATGTATTAGAGGTCACATCATGGATATTTTTTTGTGTGTGACAGCCAAGTGGGATCATGATTCATTTCTGATTAAGTGGAAAAGTCCAATAACATAGAAGCAATCTTATTATCATAATCCTCACTATTTAAAATTACTATTTGGTTATCCTTTATCTGCTGAAGATGCAGCTGGCCATGAAAACAACAAATCATTTCAGAATAACATTTAGTTTTAATAAAAAATCTATGAATCAAACCTGGTCAATCATTCAAAGTTGATATAAACTAAACTACTTGTAGTGAATTACTTAAAAAATTATGTTGTATTGTGGTTTAACCACCAGCCAACTATGGTGGATGAAATATATCAGCCACATTAGCTTAGTGTCTATATTTATGCTGTTTTGATATGTAAATTCATCCATGTTTTGTTCATTGTAAATTCTCGTCATGATGTAGGGTGGTTAAGCCAAAATAGAATGCAGTTTGGTTGGATGAGTTCCAAATTGCCAATCTGTTCTTGTTTGTTCAGTTCTAGATGGTTGCCTACTCATCATCATCAAATTCCTGCGTGTACCCTCAAGGGGTGTACAGGATAGGATTGTACTACACGAAAAATTTACATCATTACTAACTTCCTATCTACAATTTTCCTCCAAATCAGTCTGTTACTTGTCAAGACTCCAACATTATCAGATCTTATATTTCTATCGTCTAAGGCACTTTGTACCGTATCAATCCACCTATATCTTTGTCTTCCTCTGGGTCATTTTCCTACCAACCTGGCAGAGAACACTTGTTTTGCGAATCTTTCCTCACCCATTCTGTTTAAGTGACCATACCACTTGAGATTAGCTCTGCTAACGCATTCCTGGATGTTGACAGTCAAGTTCTTTCCTAATATCCTCATTTTAAATATGATATTGCCATTGATGCCATCTATCTCAGGCCTCTCATATCTGCAGTCACTAGTTTTTGGTCAAGTGTTTTACTTCTGACCCACCTCTCAGATCCATAAGTTAAAACTGGTTTGAACACAGTCTTGTATACAGCTAATTTAGTGTTCCGACTAATTTCTTTCTTATTCCATATGATTCAATTGACTTCCTACCATACCAGCTTTGTTGATTCTGTTGTCTATTTCCATATTTAATTTACCATCTTCACTAAAAATCGTGCCTAAGTAGCTTAAATGTTTTACTTGTTCCACATGTTCTCCATTCACAACACAGTTGACATTTTCAATGATTCTGCCTATTTTCATTGTCTTTGTCTTTTTATTGCTGACCTTCATACCATATCTATTACAACAGTTATTCAATTTAGTCAGAGAATCTTGCAGACTTGTAGCTGATTTATTTAGAAATATATCATCGTCCGCATAAAGCAAAGAGCTGACATTAAAATCTCCAATTTTGATATCATGTTTAATACCACTTTCCTTCATAATGTGATCCATATAGATAATGAATAACAGAGGGGATAATGTACATCCTTGTCTCACACCAGATTTAACATTAAACCATCTTCCTGTACTTCCTTGAATTCTAACTGCTGACTTACAACTCAAATAAAGACTAAGTATTGCTTGATATAATGCCCCATTGACACCATATAACTGTGGCGTATTGAATATCTTCTCTCTTGGCACCTTGTCATATGCCTTTTCCAAATCGACAAAACTTGAATACAGATCTTTGTTATATTCCCATGATTTCTCCACTATTTGTCGTAAAATGAAGATCTGATCCTGACAGCCTCTATTTGATCTGAATCCAGCTTGTTTTTCACCAAGCTTTTCTTCCACAATTCTTCTCAACAGTTTCTCAAGTATACTTGCATATATCTTACCAGGCACACTCAGTAGGGAAATCCCCCCCCCCCGTAATTCTCACATTCAGTTTTATTTCCCTTTTTATATATGGGTACTATGAGAGCTCTACTCGAATCATCGGGAATTCGTCTCTCTGTCCAGGCATTCTGAACTATGCAGTGCAGCCACCATACTTCAGCATTTCTGGTCGAATATCATCTACTCCTGCTGCCTTTCCACATTTCAAGCCTTTGATGGCTTTTTCTACTTCAAGTATAGTTATGTATTTCCAACTGCATGCCTGGTCAATGTTTTTTACCACTGTGCTGTCATCACTGCTTGTTTCATTTAGCAGTTTTCCAAAGTAATTACTCCATATTTCAAGGATATCTTTTTTTCTCCCATTTTCATGTCACCTTTATCATCTCTAACTCCTTTTACAGCACTCTTTCCTCATTCCTAAGCTTCTTCAACAACCTCCAGAATATTTTGCCACCTTCTTGATATTTATTTTCTATATTCTTGCCAAAGTCCTCCCATGACTTTTGTTTAGCTAGTTTTACACAGTCTTTAGCTTTCTTACATTTGTCTCTGTGTTCTCTAAGAGCACAAGCTGACCTTATTCACCAGGAATTTTTGATATGCTTTCTTCCTTCACTGCCTCTTTAACTTCCTGTGTCCACCATGGAGTTCTAATTTTTCTATCCTTGCAGACAACTTCACCACATGTTTCTCTTGCTGAATCAATCAGGGTTTTCTTCAAGGCTTTGCCAATGATTCTCCAAGGTTTGGTTGCTGTTCTCAAACGCTTTCATTTTTTCTTCAATAATCTTTGTGTATTTTAATCTACAGTTTACATCTAAGAGCTGCTCAACTTTTATTCGCTTTAAAACTTTCTTACATGTTATTCTTTTCAATATGAAATTCAATTTTATCCTGCTCAAGACTAAATAGTGATCACTTCCAATTTCAAATCCTCTGTACACTCTGGTGTCCTGCACCAGGGAGAAAACATCACTAATAACAATATCATAGTCATTGAGACTTTATTCCTTGCCTCTTCTCTCCATGTGAATTGTGCACATTTTTATGTTGGAACATTGTGTTAGTAATAACCAGTCCATGTCCTGAGCAGAAATCCAAGCGATTTGCCATTATTATTAGCATTGCTCTTTTCTCCAAATTTTTCCAAAATATTTTTGTATGTCTCACAATCATACCCTACTCTACCATTTAGATCCCCAACAAGGATCAGTTTTTCCTTTTTCATTGTGTCAGTCGCTTTTTCTAAATCTTCAAAAAATTCATCCACTTCTACCTTAGTAGAACCTTCTGTGGGACCATAGGCCAAATAAGTTTCATTGTCCAGTTCCCCATTCTCATATTTGCCCACATTACTCTACTTGAGACTGACTGCCATTCAAGAAGATTAGCCTCATATTTTGTGTTGAATGCTATGGCTACTCCTTTTTTTCCTTGATTGTCATTGCCTTAATATAACATTTTGTATTTATTGCTCAGAAAGATCTCACCAGGTTTTGTCTTTTTTGTTTCAGTCACCCCCCCCCCCTACCTCTAGGATGTAGAACCTTAATAAAAGTATTTTAAACAGAAAGTGAGTTAGCCAGTCTCATACGAAGATGGTAGCATTTTTCCCCAGCCGCTGTATTAAAAAATTCAGAATCTGAAAATTCAAAAAGAAATGATATTGTGATTTAAACCTCATGAACTATGATTAAAGACTGTATTCTAAAAGACTAAGACCACTGCTCAAGCCAAGTTAATGTGCAACTTAATCTAGATAACACTTGCTGTTTTGTACAATCCATCTCTTAGATATCTGTGATTTTATTCCTGCATCTGAGAAAAGTCATGTCTAGAAATCATCAGTAGCCTTAATTGCTGGTTAAGTTAATGGTGGCTGGCTGCCTACCAGTTTTTTCTAAACGTCAGAACTAAAAGAAGAATTCTGTATATTCCCTTTGTAAAGGACAGCATTAGAGGATTTTATTTATAATTTCTTAGTATTTACAAACACTTCAGAGAAATTACTTGATATTGTGATGAGTGTTATTTAATAAACACATGTAAACTGATTCATACAAGCATATGATGTTTATATGAATTAGATTATCTATGCTAAAGAATTATACATATTGGCACATGTTTAATATGTTTTAATTGTTAAAAATACATGGTTCATTTAAATTAGTAAGCCTAACTTTTGGGAATGGAATGCTTTTAGCAGTTCATTCATATTTTGTTTTTACAGGAGACTCTTCAAATCAGAGCTGTACAAATGTGCTGGCTACACTTGCAGCCCTAGCAGAAGCAACATCTCCGAATACAAGTATGTATTTTACTATTTAATATTAACTACAATGTGAATTCTTTGTAGAGGATCATATACAGCAGTCATTCTTGTTTTATGACATTCTCACCATGAAAGAGTTTAAACATATAGCAGTTAATACTGCAGATGTGTTAAAGATTAAAACAAGTAAAACATTTCAGCTATAAATTTAAGTGCTTTTTTCATATTTACGAATTTAGGGACACAAAACACGTGTTGAAATGATTATTTTAGTTATCAATAAAATAACACTTGACGTTTCGACCCCTGTATTGAGGTCATCATCAGAAAAATACATGTGTATATGAAGACAAGCTACATGCTCTTGCACTCTACAAATGCAAATTGAATCTACACTGTTAATTGATCTTTTACTTAGCCTGACCTCTAGTGGTAAAAAAAAAAACCCTGCTAAAGTTCTCCTGTACTAAGTTTTTTCTTCAGGACTTGTACAGTTCAGGTTGCTATACTAAGATTTTCTTCTGGACTTGTACCATTCAGGTTGTTATTGAATGTTAAAAAAAAAAAAACTTCACCACGTCTTCTTGTATTGAGTTTTTTTTTGGCTTGTTCTGGTTGCTATAATGGTTATAAATGGGTCCTCCGTATTCTTGGAATGGTTAGATCGTCATTTTTTTTCAGATTAGGATTGTGTTTGAGCATTTCACATGCTTCTTTAAATTTCCTCTTGAACCAGGTTTTGTTGCGATGTAGGGACTTGGTACCTTTCCAATCAATTCTGTGGTATGTCTGGAGTGCATGGTCTGAAAGGCCGGTTTTTCCAAAATGAAGGTATTTAATGTGTCGTTTGTGCTCGTCCTTCCTAATTGGGATGGTTCACCCTGTTTCCTCTATGTATGGTAAGTTACATACGCATTGTATTTTGTAAACCCCTGGGTGGGCTAGGTGTGGAAGAGTATCTTTGGAAGAACTGAGTAGGTGTCTTAATTTTGTCGGGGGTTTAAAAATGCCTCTATTTTTTTAAAAATGCCTCTAACATAAGGAATGGCAATGGCATTCTTGAAATCTTTTTTGTTTTTAGTGGTGTCTCTTAGCTAGAGTCCTGAAGCTTTACTGGAATTATTTAGAAGTATGTTATCATAATCTGCATAAAGTAAAGAGCTAAGTTGAATATTGCCGATATCATGTTTAACACTACTTTCCTTCATAATGTTATCCACATAGGTGATGAATAACAGTGAAGATAGCGTGCACCTTTGTTTTACACCTGCTTTTACATCAAACCATATTCCTGTACTTCCATCAATTCTTATTGTTGATTTACAACTTAAATGTTGATTACGTTTTGCTCTGTATAATGTCCTGTTTTACTGCAAATAACTGTAGTATTTTGAATAGCTTTTCTTTTGGCAGCTTATTACTTGACTTTTCCAGTTCCACAAAACTTCAGTACAGATCATTGTTATTTTTCATAATTTCTTGACAGTTTATTTTGAAATAAAAAAAAATCTAAACTCTACAGCCTTTATTTGTTCAAATCCAGCTTGTTTTTCCTCCAAGTTTCTTTTCTACAATTTTTTAGCCTTTTCTTAACATCTAAGAAAAGGCTTTTTCATATAAGTATGCTTACACGAATCTTTGACTCCTTTTGACTCAAATGTGACATTTTTGCATATGTTCACTCTGGCATACCATACCATACCATGCCATGCCATGCCATGCCATGCCATCATTCAACTTAGAATTTCCCAATCATGATCTAATTTGGCTGAAAATCTCTCTTTGCTCCATTGTCAGATTCATATGCTGTCTATATCACTCTCCCAACCACTAACCATTCTGAACTTTGACTTTCTCTCCTTGAAAGTTGATGTCTTTCAGTCCAACTTTCTTTACAACAAAGTTATGTTACTTGGTGAGATTAACATTCACAATACCATTGGCTCCTTCTCCAACTGCATGGACCAAGCAGGTAGAGATACTGAGACGTTTGTCACCACAAATGATCTTACATAAATTGTTCACATGCCCATCAGATTATCAATACCAGATAATCCCAACCACTCTCCAGACACTCTGGACCTCTTCTTCACTAGTGATTCCATCAAATATACTGTGAAGGCTGTATCTCCCTTAGGTAATTCAGACCACAACCTTGTGCTTATCTCTTCCCCCACCAAGCAACCACACTGCCATTCTCAACCAAGAGTCATCTGACATTATAAAAATACCAAGTGAGATGACCACTGAGATTTCTATGCCCTTGGTTGAATTATCTTTTGATCTTCCAATCCAAGCACACACACACTGGATACATCGCTGAAGTAATTCTACTCAGAATGGAAGTATGTATTCTCCATCACATGCTAAATTTCCATCCTCTAATTATGCCTTGTTCTAGAAATTTATTCTGGATATCCATAATATCTTTTAATTCAGTTTTTATGTAACCTTTATCATCTCTCTTTCAATTTAGAATATTATTTTCTTCATTTTTAAGCTTTTTCAATAGTCTCAAAAATCTTTTCATAATTTTTGTTTAGCTGCAGTTATACATATTTGACTTAATTTTTTCTGTATTCTCTAAAGATATCTATTGATTTTCATCCTAGGATCTTTTTTTTTCCTGGATTGTCTCTTTAATTTTTGGAGTCCATTACAAAGGTCTGAGTTTTTTACCTTTGCAGCATCTTCACCTCCATACCTCCTTGGCTGAATTATTATTATTTTTAAAAAATTTTTTTTTCAGCATCTGCCACTCTAAAAAAAAATCTTGAATTCTACAGCTCATCTCTGAAATTTGCCTGGCTTTGATTCTAAAATTTTTAAAACTTTTGCACATATTTTTCTTTTGAATGTTTTTTAATCATGCTCAACTCTAAATGGTAGTCACTTTTTATTTCACATCGTCTCTATAACTCTTGTGTCCTGAACTGGCGTAAAAATATTACTATCAGTATTAACATGGTCAGTGAGTCAGTTTTTTCTTATTTCTTGTGTCCTCTAATAACAGGATGAACTATGAATAGGTGAGAATTGGACATGAGGTCAGAAGCCTTGGTTGTTTCTTCACATTTGTTACAGAATATGTGGAAGTTTAATCCCTGTTATCTAGATTCAATCTTTAATTCACCTGTTTTTTTATGTGAATATTAAATAAACCTATTTTACATTGGTACTACTAGTATGCTAAGGGTTAGGTAATTCAGAAACTCTGTTTTAGAGATCAAACAGAACTTCTTTCATGCTACTTCAGTCCTTCAGTGACAAAATGTCTTATACTAAATGATGATAAAGTCTATTGTATACCCTCAAACAGTGTTCCAGATATGTATTTATAGCATGATTTAAACATGATGACAATCCTGCACCTTCTTTCCCAATTGGTCCATGTGTCAGGTCTCTTAGTTGATCAGCTGTTACATTTTGGTCATCTAAATACATCAATCCATTCAGATCGTGGACTTCCTCTGGTTGTTTTAACTGTCATATTTGTTTTACTAATTTTTTATTTCCCATTCTTCTGCTTGCTTACCACCAGTGGCGGCCCGTACATAAACACCCCCAAGGAAAAAATGAAAAATTTTAATTTTGTTTGTGTTTATAAATAATAACAATGCTTACAACATTATATAAATGCAATACAACATGTTAAAGTCTACAGCTTATGTTTCGACATTGATTGAATAGTTAATAATTGGAATTGTTCGATTAACACTTAAGATTACGAAACAAATGCACTGCGATCTAACGCTGATATTCGTTTGCGCTTGTCGTTGCACGTTATGTCATTCAGACACTGCTCACACAGCAGTGCAGTTTTAGTATCCTTACACACGTTATTTCTGTGAGATATGAAATGTTTATTATTGGTGCGTGTTGAACCATTTTTTGTCAATATTATTTTATTTTGTTAAAATAACATAATTATTTATTTATTATAGATACAAGGCTGAATTATGACGAGTGTCACTGTTGAAAATATGAAAAGAATTATATTTTTTCAATTATTGTTACAAAACAAATGCACTGCGATCTAACGCCGATATTCGTTTGCACTTGCCATTGCTATTGATACGAAACTTTTATTATTGGTGTTTGTTCGTGGTGAGATGAAATATTTTTAATAAAGCAATTTTTAATATGTAAATTTATTTATTAATAAATTCGTTACTGATTAGATTTTTTTTTTTTTTTTTTGTATATGCAGCACCCCCACTTAAAATTTTCACTAGTCGCCACTGCTTACCCCCATCTTAGATTATTAAATAAATAGTTTTAATGGAACATGTGCACTAGAGATATATAAATAACTTTCACAGCTTACACATGTAACAGAAATTATATAGAATTTTATTCAAAATCTCCAATATATTTCTTTTCTTCTTATCTGCTCATGGTGGGGTTGAGTTCCTCAAAGACAAATTTTTGCCATTTCTTTCTTGAGTATTAATAATGTCAGTTGCTTTTCTGGTGTCTTCACTTTAATGTGGTTCTGCCCTTGATGCATCTCGTTTCTTGCTCTCTGATCCATGTGATAAAATTGGTTGAACACATCGTCTTATACTGCTTACTCTTACTAGCTTATTGTTTGGCTGATTTCTCTTTCATCTTGTATAAATTCATTCAGTTATATTCTCAGCATGCCTTCTCTGTTTATTCTGTTATCTATTTCCATATTTAATTTGCCGTCTTCACTAAATGTTGTCTAAATAGTTAAATTTGTATAATAGATTAAATCAGCTCACTTCAGCTTCTGCTAAAAATGAATTATTTCCCTGCCTGTTTTAATAATTTAATTTTGTTGCTGATTGATTTTCATATTGTTACTTAATAGTCATAGCTAGGGCTTGACACATATGCTCACCCACAGCAAGTAGATTTTGGAGCTCGTGAGTTTCTGCAGACTGGACAAAATAGAACATTTTTTATTTAATAAAAATAAAAATTGTGCAGTACAATTTATTATTTTGTAGAACCCCCATTGATTAACATGTGATTGTCTGTGAAAATATTAGTGGTGGTGGGTAGTAGACAGCATTGGTGTAGATGATGATGGTAGCTGCAGTTCACTGTAGTTGGTGGAGATTGAGAGTTGCAGAGTAGATATCCTTCCTTGATGAATCTTTGGACTCCTTAGAGTTATCACATAATAATAATAATGATCCTGGATCAGCCTAGACAAAAAATTAGAGAATAGTACTTAATATTTACACATACAGAATACATCTAACTACTTGTACTTGGTGTGACAAAAACCAAAAGGATTGCAGTTCATCTTCTGGATTCTTCCAACAATATATCTCCACCTGTAAGAGAGAGTGAATCAGGTAGTTGCTCCTGCTGTTATATGCTTCTGTGGAATAAATATCTTGCTTACCTCATAAAATCCAAATTGGAAGACTGTGATAGTCAGGATATGTTAGAACTCATGCTCTTAGAACTTTCATTCTTGAACTTTATTTGTTAAAGGATTACCACCACTTTTTAGCAAATGATGAGAGAGACAGACAGAAAAGAGATCTATTAACACTATTATCTATTAAAAAGAAATCTATTAATGTTTTGTTGAAGAGCTGGAGTTTATTTTCATTTGGGAAAAATTGTACAAGAAAAGCTCTTTCAAAGAACAGACTTAATCTGATAAGTCTGGAGCTGAAATGTGTGTATGCATGTTGCTCATGTTAGAGGAAAGAAGTGTAATGGTATTGGGCAGTTCAGTGAAGCAGTGCCCATGAAAATACCTATAATAAAGACAAAACAGAGTGTATGAGAAAGTGATTAGGAGTCTGTGAAAAAGAATTATCTATTAAACAGACTACCTTTTTCTGGATACATCTGAGTATTTGCACCATCCCAAATTCAGAACAACATTCTAAGGCTGGGCAGATCTAAAATATATAAAGTATTAGGAGTGGTGAAGGAAAGAAATAATGTTTTGAATGTTAGTGATGTGTTTGTGATAGAATAGGCTAGATGTGAAAGGCAACCTAAGAAGAGAAAAACTAGTCTTAAACTTTCTCGCAAAATGAAATTTTGCTTTCTTTTCTTGTGAAAATGAAATTTAGTGCAAACTAAAAGACAAATAGTCTTTTATAGTCTTTTAAGGTGTACAAAATAATCTTTTTAATTTTGTGGGAGATGGAGAAGATTTTAAAAGTGGTATTTAGATTATATTTGGAAAGTATTCTGCTTAATTTTTCAGCTGCTCCTTTTGTCATCTGATTATGTGTATTATATGTTTCAAAGTTTTCATGGTGGGATTGTCATAAAACAAAAAAGGATGATTAGTATACAACCATTTTTTTCTTAATAATTATGAAGAACTGTACTTTATGAGCCTCCAACATTATCAAATATAACATGGCTAAAGCTATCAGATGTTTTTCATTGTTGAAGGGAAAAACTGGAGAAGAACAAGTTGGATTTAAGCAAGATAGCAGTTAATGGGATCAGATGAGATCATACTTATAACAAATAGTATGCAAATAATGGAAATATAATAAGGATCTCCATTTAGGCTTCACTGAAAAAAAAAAAAAAAAGTATATGATAAGGTACCAAAGAGAAAACTGTTAAAAGCACTAAATTTGTATATTGTAAATGGAATCTTAAAAAGGGCAATATATAACTTTTAGTTAAGTTGTAGATCAGCCATTAGAACAGAAGGCTGTTTATGAGTTTGATGTTAAATCAGGTATAAGTTAGAGTTGTACACTATATCCACTGTTAATTATAACCCATATGAACCACATTATTATGGAAAGTGATATTAAAAATTATATACAAGATATAGTTCTTAGTTTAGTTCTTAACTCTATGCAGATGATGTCCTGCTAAAAAAATATTCTATGGATCTTCAAGAGTCTTTAGGGAAATTAAGAGCTAATGACAAGGCTTGAGAAATATGCAAAACCCTATTCACCATGCAAAACATTTAGTCATTCAAAAACCTCCCTCACCATCCCATTCATTTTGTAATGAGTCTGGATCATTTTTTAATGAGTCATGTACTGGAAAATTTAGAGAAAAAAAGGAAAGCTAATAATAATGGTAAGCACCTTCTAAATTTCTGTTCAGGATATAGACTATTCATCATTAACACCATGTTTCAACTTAATGATGTCCATCCACAAATTCATATAGGGAAATGACACAAGAAATAAGAAAAGTCTAATTGACTGTGTTCTTGTTGACAGCGATGCCTTTGTGTTGGTTGAGGACACAAGAGCATGCAGTGGATTTGAGATAGTGATTGCCATTTAGTTTTCAGCAGAATAAAAATGAATATCATATTGAAAAGAAAAATATGTAAAAAATTTAAAAAAAAAGTGAAGCAGAGGTGAACTGTAGATAGAAATGTACAAATACTGTTGGAGAAAAAATGAGAGTTTAAAAACAATAATGAAACCTTGGAGCCTCAATGGTAGCCTGAGTAAAACTTGATTAATTCAGTCAGAAAGTGTGTGTGTGTGTGTGTGTGTGTGTGTGTGTGTGTGTGTGTGTGTGTGTGTGTGTGTGTGTGTGTGTGTGTGTGTGTGGACAAGTTGTCTGCGAGGATAGGCAACTTTATTGTGGAAGCTTTCTTTTAAGGTTACACGATGGTCAGCATTCATAATAAAGAATTTATGGAGACACAACACACGTGTTAGAATAATTACTTTACTTAACATTAAGCAAGTAACAATCAACATTTTGACATCTGTATTGAGGTCATCATCAGGAAAACATACATATGTACAAGATACAAGCTACATGATGCTGCACTATACAAAAGTAAAATGAATCTAAATGTTTGTTAATCATTTATCCTAGCCTGACCTCCAGTGAGGAAAAAAAAGACCTACATTAAACAATTTCGAAAATCCTTTAATTTTGAGATTTTCTTCTGTCGGGGTTGTTCTGGTTGTTATGTGGGTTGAAGATGGGCCCTCCACATTCTTGGAATAATTAATCCATCATTTTTGTTCAGATTTGGATGATGTTTCAGCATTTCACAAGCCTCTTTGAATTTTCTTTCGAACTAGGTTTTGGTGCAGCGTAGGGACTTAGTGCCTTTCCAGTCAATTCTGTGGCATGTTTAGAGTACGTGGTCTGATAGGCCTGTTTTACCATAGTGGAGGTATTTAATGTGGTGTTTGTGTTTGTCTTTTCTGATAGGGATGGTGCATCCTGTTTCCCCTATGTAAGGTAAATTACAGGTACATTGAATTTTGTAAACTCCTGGGTGGGCAAGGCACGGAAAAGCTAAGTAAATTTCTTAATTTTACTAGGGATTTGAAGGTTGTCTTAACGTTGTATTTAAGTAGTGTTCTATTTTTTTCTGAAATGCCCTAATGTAGGGTATGTCTGTGGCATTCTTGTAATCTTTTTGCTTTTAATGGCATTTTTATGGAGGATCTTGTGAACTGTTTTTTATTGTAGCCATTTTTTTTACAAATGTTTGGTTACTCATTTCAAATTTTTGGTTCGGAGCTTGTTCATTGGAGCAAATTGTTAGGGCTCTGTGTTTGAGGGAGACTCCTAGTTTTTTTGTTTTTTTTTGTGTTGGATGGTGGTATGAATTTTTAAGAGGAAAAGCAGCCTGACAGAAGATGTGTGCTGAGTGTGTCTAGAAAAGGAAGAGAGTTGTTGTTTTCAATTTCACTGGTGAATTAGCTATGTTTATGTTGTTTGTTCGGGTGGCTTAGGAATGTATTTAATGTTTTGCGGTGCCTTGGGACCAAATAGCGCAAATATCATCAGCATATCTGAGCCAGGGTTTGGGTTTTAGGCTAGCTGAATCTAGAGCTCATTGCTCAAAGTCATCATCATCATCATCAAATTCCTGCCATGCCCTCAAGGGGTGTACAGGATATGATAGTACTACGGGATTTAGCCGACCAAATTGTATTCTTATTGGTTAAACCAAAATAAAATAAAATTGCTCAAAGTCTTCCATGTAAAAGTTAGCTATTGGAGGGGGGGGGGGGGGTGAGCCTATGGCCGTACCTTCTTTTTGTAGGTAAAAATTATTTTGCCCCACGAAATACTCAGAGCAGAGTACGTGGGCAAAGAGGGCTGTGATATCGGGTGGAAATATGTTTTAAGAGAAGAATAGTATATCATTGATTAGGACATTAGTGAAAAGGACAGTTATGTCAAAGCTGACTAATAAATCTTTGTCATTGAATGTGATGTTTCTAATCTTGTTTATGAAGTGTTGCATATTTTTTATGTAGGAGGGGGGGGGGATGATCTACCAACTCCTTGAGTGGGGCTGCTAATTTCTTTGCTGAGTGATAATTAGGGCTGTTGATTCCTTCAACTATTGGTCATAGTGGCATGTTTGTTTTGTGTATTTTTGGCAGGCCGTAAATTCTGGGAGCACAGGCATAATGCTGTATAAGTTTTTTGGTTGTTTCCTCTCACCATGTAAACACCGATTTGATTAATTTTGTTGTTTTCTTTTTGATGCAGTTTGTAGGATTGTAATTCACCATTTGGTATGTGTTGTGGTCGGATACCAGTTGGTTACAGGTGCAATAGATGCAATAAGCTCCAGGATGTGACAGTGGGGGGAGATTGAATATGATTTTTAATTTTAAAGGTGGTTTAAAAGTGGCATTAAGATTATAATGGTGTAGGATTCTATTAATGTTTTTCTGATAATCCTTTAATGTATGGGATAGCTATGATTTTAATCAAACTGTAATCAATATTATTTTTTGATGAAGTTTTATGAAGAACTTTATTAATAGTGTTTTTGCTATAGCCATCATTTATAAATGTATTGCTAATAATTTTTAATTCTTGTTTAAGAGCTTGTTCATTAGAGCATATTGTTATAGCTCAAGGACAACAGTAGCATTACTTTTATCTGCTTTTGTAATCATGATGTCTGGGTTATTTTGTAAGGATTTAAGGGCCAATTTTTCTGTTCTGGTTAGGTTGCAACTTACGATGTTTCCATTCATATTTTGTCAGCTAAATTGGAGGGGAGGGATTTTAGACCTCTTTCAAGCATTATGACTTACAAGGATTATTGTGAAAGCACTTGATACTCCATCCCAGAGCTCAAACTTGGTCCATCATGGATAGAATCAAAACTCTGGAATTAAGAAGTTAATGAGTCAGCAATGGAAAGAAGAAAGTTAAACTCCTGATAAGTTAATCGTTATGTGTTAAGAAAGAATGCAGAGAAAACTGTAAGAAAGTGAAGCAGTATATAAAAGTAGCTAAACAAAAGTCATGGGTAGACTAGCAAGAACATAAAAGATAAATACTAGGAGGATGGCAAAATGTTCTAGAGGATGTAAAAAAAAAAAAGTAGAGATGAAGGAAACAATGCTGTAAATAAATCAGAGATGATAAAAGTGACATAAATACTGAAGATATGCATATTCTAGATGTCTGGAGTAATTACTTTGAAACATTGCTAAAAGCAAGTAATAGAACAGTGATTGAAAATATTCAAAAGCATTTGCAATGAGGAATATATATTGATATGTGAAGTTGAAAAAAAACCCACCAAAAACCTGGTATATTGGGAGGTAGATGATGTTCAACCAGAAAACTCAAATATGGATATGTATATATAAAAGTTTTACAGTGGGTGTACTGCATAATTCAGAAGGCCTAGTCAGAAAGGTCGAATTCCCAATGATTAGAAGTATTCTAATATCTATCCAGGAATTCTCGGACGAATAACTGAGTGTTCCAGGTAATTTATGCAAATATTCTTGAGAAGAGTCTAAGAAATATTGTGGAAGAAAAACTTAGAGTTCAGGTCAAATAGAGAGTTGTCAGAATCACATTTTCACTTTAAGACAAGTAGTTGAGAAATCATGAGAATATAACAGGAATCTTTATTTAAGCTTTGTAGATCTCGAAGAGGCATGTGACAAGGTACTAAGAGAAAAGTTGTTCAGAATGCTATAATCATCTAGGTAAGCACAATATTATTGTATACTGCAATCTGTACTTAGACTATGGACTGCTCAATATATATTATACAATTATACAGATTGCAGTATACAATATTATTGTATACTGCAATCTGTACTTAGACTATGGACTGCTCATTCTTTGAAGGAGTTAAAGAATGATGGTTGGATGTAAAATCAGGCTTAAGACTATCTCTGCTATCATTCATTACCTATATGGATCAGTTATGAAAGGAAGTGTCATTCAACTTGATATCAAAATTGGAGAGGTTAATCTCAGCTCTTTACTTTATGCAGATGGTGTTATGCTCCAAAATAAATTCACTACAAGTCTATGGATTCCCTAAGTTGAATAACTGCAGTATTTAATAAATGTGGTATGAAAATCAGCAGTAAAAATACAGATTATGAAAATAGGCAGGAAAAGTGAAAGCATCAGTTAAATTCCAAGTGGAGAACCTATACAACAGGTCAATTTATTTCACAATATTAATTCACAACTCAAAATAATAAAGAAAATAATTAATATTTATTTAACTTATTTTCTTATATTTTGTTAGTATTATATCCAGCATCTTCAGAACACAAAAACTGTTTGTCACAGCACATGAACAGCAGCAGTTTGGTTAATGGCAGAATCAGTTTTAAACAAATTGTATCAGACAACACAAGAAAATAAAGGCCTAATTGGCACCATCTTTTGTTGGATAAAGAGAGAAAAAAAACAAGTATTAATTAGATCTAAAATGACTATCTCCCAGATTTTTTAAAAATTGATCCAGCCATATGTATTGCGGTTTGGAGAATGTTTTTAAGTTGCTGCTGATAAAACAATCTCTCTGACTTATGACTTCTGTGTGGCACTCATTTTATCCTGTGTGAAAGGATATCCAAGGCATAGTCTGCTAGTCCCGACTTGCCATAATGATAGTGCTGAATGTATTTTTTATGTTCTCCAAGGCAGTTCACATTGACCTATAATGGTCTTCCTATCCTACATCTCATATGCTCTTCCTGTCTGTCCATAGTAATCCAGGTCACAAGTACAGGGCACTTCATACACTCCTAGAGTTGAAAAAAAGGAGAGAATTTGTCTTTAGATGAACAGATGACAGTTGCCAATTTGATATTTGGTTTAAATGTGGCACAGAGCTGATATTTATTAAGCACACTAGATATCTTTTTGGATGTGCCCTGAATGTATGGTAACATTCTTGCATATTAGGCAATGAAGGGGATTGTAGCCATTGGCTAAAAAAGTGTGATGTAAGTAAGTGAGTTCAGCGATAGGAGCATTGCCATTGGAACAGACAGCTCTGGCTCTGTGAGTATGTGTTTTTCAGATGCCATATTGTTGAGCTGGATAATAGTGTGATTGCTTGTACACATATCTCCCTGTATGTGTAGGTTTTCTATAAACAGAAAAATATAATGAACCATCAGGAAGGTGCGTGACTAGTGCATTGATAAAGATTTAATTTAAGAAAGGCAGACAGTCATTGGTTTCCTGTTCCATTGTGAACAGGAATTTTAGGGTGTTGGCTATTGAAATGCACTAAAAAGTTTTGGAAATTCTTTACATGCCAAAATATTGACAATGGAAATCAACTTTGTTAAATTTCTCATTATATCATTACAATGAAGTTTATATAAATTGTGAGAGGATAACCAAATTTGGAGGTCATTCTTGTTTTTCTCAGAAGAGAAAAAACATGTATTTTGTTACTAAATACTAAATATATGAAGAGCCAAAGGCTTCAATTCGGCGACATATAACTTGTTTCAGTTAAGGTATATTACATCCCATATTGTTTCTTAGCCGAATAAGAAACTCAAAAGAGTTTCATGCCGAATATAGGAATTATATAAAGTTCGGCGATTCCAAGCGTAAGCAAATACCTGGATAGCAGCAACTGACCCTTAAGGTAGTGCAAGCTGAGGCAACTCATAGCAAAGGTGGAGCAAGCCCCGATCACTATTCTTGATATTTACCCATAATGTGAACTTAGCTCCTAGAAGCTGTATTACTTTTCTACATTATGAGAGAAGGTCACTACCCAATCTCATCAGTGAGTAGGTAGACCTAATTAATACCAAGTTTGTAGCAAACGTTTGGAGCTTGCTCCACCTTTGCTATGAGTTGCCTCAGCTTGCACTACCTTAAGAGTCGGTTGCTGCTATCCAGGTATTTGCTTACGCTTGGAATCGCCGAACTTTATATAATTTCTATATTCGGCATGAAACTCTTTTGAGTTTCTTATTCCACTAAGAAACAATATGGGATGTAATATCCCTTAACTTAAACAAATGTATTTTGTTGTCTATTTGAATTGACATAATAAAATTTATTCTTCTTCTACTGCGCGTTATTCCTGCTTCCCATGCAGGGTCCGCATGTTACTTTAGATGCGACTTCTTGTTAGTACTACTCCCAACCGACCCGTCGCCTGGTCTGCCGCTGGAGGGGATATATTTTTGACTGTAGAGGCGTATGTTCATGGGGCCGGTTTGCCTGTTTGCGGGATGAAAAACGCCAGATAAACTGGCGGAAAAAACCCTACTGACCGCGCCCAAGACCGGCTAACTTGGCTATGCCTGAGGAAGATCCTCAAATTCCTCACGTCTACAACGGGAATCGAACCTGGGACACTCCTTCCCCAGGCATATGGTTGCGAAGCGCAAAGCCACTAGGCTAACCGTGCGGTACGACATAATAAAATTTATGATAGGTCAAATATAAAATCTAAATTTCAGGAGTTATTTGTATTTTTTGTGAAACATGAGTATGTTTTTTTTTTTTTTATTTAGCACTGTCAACTTCAGAAGCTCTGCAGTGGTTGGAAACACATGGAATCGCAATGTTGCCTGCTGATAATTCCACCATTGTTGCTTCAGCTCTTGAAGGAGGCCAGACCATTTCACTGACAGGTTTGTATATTTGTAAATGAACATACACAACCAAAGTCATAGCTTTCGATGATAATGATTTGGGGATATGACAGCTTACACTTAGAAGTAATGGCTAATGAAGAATTAAAATTGCAGAGTGGGCATATGAGAAGAAAGTTACTTTTAATAACACCAAATCTAAAGTGCTCCAGATCTCATGTAAACAATCAAAATAACCAAAGTTGTAGAGTTATCTAGTGAGTTAAAATACCTAGGTGTAACAATAGACAACAAATTTAACTTCAATAAGCACATCTCATATGTTGTGAGAAAAAAGCTTACAAATTGTAAACCATCTAGCTTAGTCAAGGATTAACTGGGGACTGGCCAACAAGTACTAAAAGCAATATACTCCAGAGCTTTACTAACACTGATATCGTATTCATATGAAGAATTTATGGAGATAAAAACACATATGTTGGAGTAATTACTTTACTTATAATTAAGAAAATAACACTCAACGTTTTGATCTTTATATTGAGGTCATCATCAGGAAAACATAGATATGCACAAGACACAAGCTTCATGGCACTACTTGTGTTTTACTGATGATGACCTCAATACAGAGGTCAAAACATCAAGTGTTTCCTTAATTATAAATAAAGTAATTACTCTAACTTGTATGTTTTTGTCTCCATAAATTCTTCATTATGAATGCTGGCCACCGTGTAACCTTAAAAGAAAGAATTGATATTGTATGCTGCACCCACTTGGAAAGATGCACTAAATTCTAAGAAATTCTGGGAGATTTTCTTAAATCTTTAGAGAAGGCAGCTGACTCAAAGAAAAAGTTGGTCCCATCTTAACAAAATAGTAGAAAATGAATAATAGATAATATAAAAATGTTTCGGGAAAATTGGGAGGAAAGTGCGAAGCTAAAAATAATGGTTGAATTTTTTTGAGGGCATGGACTAGTCATTACTATTACTCATGTTCCAACAATAGACATGTGCACAAAATCACATGGGGAGAAGATACAAGAAATAAGTCTTATTAACAATAACAGTATATAAATAAAGTAATTACTCTAACTTGTATGTTTTTGTCTCCATAAATTCTTCATTATGAATGCTGGCCACCGTGTAACCTTAAAAGAAAGAATTGATATTGTATGCTGCACCCACTTGGAAAGATGCACTAAATTCTAAGAAAAACCCAACAAAAGTTAAACAGAGTTCAATGCTTTATTTCCATATGAATAATTAAAGGATACTGGACAATATTTTTTGAGACAGCTCGTGTTAGTGTTGATCTGAGATCTGCCTGAAGATGCAAGAGTTGTCTTATATATGAAGCCACTTATTGTAGTGAACTTCCACTTCACTACAGTATAAGAAGCAGACTCTAGGTGAAAATAGACGCCATCTCTCCAGGTTTAACCAAGCTACTAACGGGACATGGAAAATTAAGATATTATCCAAATAGACCATATTCTGGAATAGACATTTTGTATCTGTTGTCCTCACCTTCAACAGACTGTCGATCACTTAGTCTATGACTGTCAGCTACTGGATTTCATCTGAATGCCCTAATACAACATATCACTTCAGGAGATGAGTGGCCAGTGTCAAAACAGAGACTTATCCAAAAGCATTACTCAAAATTATTTAATTTTGCCAATAGGATCAACTTTCAATTGTTCTAATATAAACTACTCAATGTTTGGATTATATAGTGAAAAATACCATCATCATTAGAATGGGGAACTTGACAATGAGATTTATTTGTGCTTATGGTCGCATTTCCTTTATCGAACTATCTTTTTTCCACTTTATGTAATGTGAATGGATTACTAAAACAGGACCTCCCTTTAACAGAACCATGCCACCCACTATAGTGTATCATATCCCTATTTACCAATTCCTGAATTCAAACAGTAACTAACCTTTTCATGGTGTTAATGTCACTCCTTTAATAACTCTGCGAATCTTAAGAATAAAGATTGGCAGACTTAAGAATTAACACTAAACATAAGGATAAGCTTCTTGAATGGCAGGCAAAATCAAGCGAAGTAATGTGGGCAGACATCAGAATGGATAATTGGACAATGACACATATTTGTGCCTGTGTTCTCAAAGAAGGATCTACTAAAGGAGGAGTGGAGGAATTTTTCAAGCCATTAGAGAAGGCAGATAATAGAAATAAAGAAGGAAGCATTAGTCCTCATTGGAGGACCACTCTTTCTACTGGAACAGAACTACACGTACTCCACATCAACATTGGCAGATTTCAAGATTTGCATTATGAACATAAAAGGCATCGAAGGAAGAGAAATGAAACTGGCAGAAGTGCCAGGTTGACATAATTGGTATTACCAAAACAAAGACAAAAACAGATGAGATTCTTTTAAATAACCATTAAAGATGTTATATTCCGACAATGCTGATCAAGAAAAGAAAGGAGTAGCAGAATGATATGAGCAGACATCAAAATGAGGAATGGAAGAATGAGACTGATTTTCACTTATGGTCCCACAGAAGATTCTACTAAGGAAGAAAGGGAGATTTTCTTAAATCTTTAGAGAAGGCAGCTGACTCAAAGAAAAAGTTGGTCCCATCTTAACAAAATAGTAGAAAATGAATAATAGATAATATAAAAATGTTTCGGGAAAATTGGGAGGAAAGTGCGAAGCTAAAAATAATGGTTGAATTTTTTTGAGGGCATGGACTAGTCATTACTATTACTCATGTTCCAACAATAGACATGTGCACAAAATCACATGGGGAGAAGATACAAGAAATAAGTCTTATTAACAATAACAGTATATTTTAATTTTTAGCAAGACAAAATTAAATAGCATATCAAAAAGAAAGGGAGTGCTTAAGGATCAAAACTGTATAACTAGGAAACCTCCACATAGCCTTTTAAGGAATGTGGAGAACAACTGGGCTTTCTGACCTAATGTCCAATCTTCACCTTCTTGTTAGCACATCAAAGGAAGAAAAACTGCTAGTCCATCCTCATCAACAAGTATGAGGATGAACTGGCACTTTGGGATTTAGCCAACAAAATTGTATTCTTACTGGCTTAAACCACACTGTAAAATGATGATACAGCATGACAGAATTTCGTGTTGGCTGGGCATTGCCTGATTAAACAAGGCCCTGTTGTTTTCATCAGGGAATCAGGACAAACAGTGAAAAGTCAGCTACTGGAACAAATCTCAGAACATGTCCCAACTCAGCATCAACAGAGTTCAAGATTAGTACTATCAATCTAAGAAGCATCAATGGAAAAGAAATGGAACTAGCAGAAGAATTGGATAAGTACCAGATCAACATAATAGGTCTGACTGAAACAAAGAAAGCAAAAACAGGTGAGATATTTATAAGCAACAAATACAAAATGTTATGTTCAGGCAATAACAATCACAGAAAAGTGGTAGTATCCATAGTATTCAACACTAAATATGAGGATAATCTTCTTTAATGGCAAGCAATATCAAGTAGAGTGATGTAGGCCAAAATCGGAATGGGGAACTGGACAATAAGACTTATTTGTACTTATTGTCCCACAGAAGGTTTTACCAAGGAAGAAATGCCTGTATGAATTTTATTATGTCAATTCAAATAGACAACAAACTGCATGTTTTTTCTCTTCTGAGAAAAACAAGAATGACCTCCAAATTTGGTTATCCTCTCACAATTTATATAAACTTCATTGTAATGATATACAGTAGACTCTCGACTATCCGGCCTCCATACTATCTGGAGCCCGGATTTTATCACGGAGAATTATAATAATACGGTAATTCTCCGTGATAAAAACGAGGAATATGTACTGCAATTTACTTTGCCAAGGCGTTGCAAGCGGACGTCTGCTACAATCCTCCTACTTGCCGTGTGCATAATACCAGTTGAGACATGCAAAGTGCGGATTTCCCCGCTTCGTCAGTTGTGTATCAGATGTCCACAAGTGCGGAATATGTTTGCCACTGTTCCTGGTTACGTTAGTAAATTGTTAGTAAAGAGATTCGAAACACATCACTTGTAAAGTCTTGGAAAACTCTTTTGGACCATGAAGGTGGACATTTCAACCTTGAACCCTTGTGTGAAACCGAAGTGGAAGATGAAAATGATACACTTGTTTCGTTGCTCAAAAATGTATCGAGCTGTGACGATGTCAATGCAGAGGACATTACAGAATGGATGTCAAATGATGAAGTTGATGAAATAACTGACAATGATATTGCGGAAATGATGACACAGGGGGGGGAAGAGGAGAAGGCATCCTTAGATGACAGGAAAAATCTCATCCCACATTCGGACGGGTTAAAGACGATTGAGGCAGTGCTGCAGTACATTAGTGAGCAGGAGGAAGTGACGCCAGCTGATATCATCTGCTTGCGTAAGTGGAGGGACATTGCATTGCGGAAGAGGGCTAAAAGGGTGAAGCAGTCATCTATCAAGGACTTCTTCAAAAACTAAAAACTGTAAGTTTTGACTCTTTCATCTTAGGCCTACCTTTTCACATTTGTGTGAAAAGGTAGGTCTAGAACTCCAGCCTATCTGGCTTTTGTGTTATCCTGCCTGCCCTTCCGCCACATTAGGCCAGATAGTCGAGAGTCTACTGTAATGAGAAATTTAACAAAGTTAAATGGAGGAAAGAAATGGAGGAATTTTTTGAGTCATTAGAGCAGGCAATTGGTTCAATGAAAAAGGAAAAGTTAGTCACTAACATATTATTATTATTAGACACCTCCAATGAGTCTTTGGACTCCCTGGAGGTGTCTAATAATACGTTTGATGTTGTTGGCACATTCTCCCTCGAGTGTGCCAACAGCATCGAATCATTGGTCCCCTTCCAACTACTAACCGCGCTCAAACTTACTGGGCCATTAGTAGCAGAGGCTCTAATCGACCAATCTTTGCCGGCAATATCCCAATATAAAAATGTGCACAAATTCATATGGAGAGAAGCTGCAAGAAATTAAGTCTCATTGACTATGTTATAGTGTATACAGAGGATTTGAAATAGGAAGTGACCGCTGTTTAGATTTGAGCAGGATAAAATTGGATTTCATATTGAAAAGAAGAGTGTGTACGAAAGTTATAAAATGAATCAAGGTTTGAGTAGCTTTCAGAGATGAATTTAGACTGAAATACACGAACACCATTGAAGAAAAAAAAAAGGAAAGAATTTGAAAACAAGAACCAAACCTTGGAGATTCAGTGGCAAATCCTGAAGAATATTGATTGATTCAGCTAGAGAGGCATGTACTGAAGTTGTCTGTAAAGATAGAAAAATCAGAACTCCACGGTGGACTCAGGAAGTTAAAGATGCAGTAAACAAAAAAAAAAACATATCAAAAGTTCCTGGCAAGTAAATCAGCTTGTGCTCTTAAATAATACAGACAAAAATTTAAGAAAGCAAAGCACTGGGTAAAACTAGCTAACTGGAAAAAAAAAAAAAACTATCACACTGGATTGAACATAAAACCACAGAACAGGTAAAGAAGGATCTCAATTACCAGGACTACCTCACAGACATTATTCTTCATCAGTAGTTCCGATGGTTCGGCCATGTCCAGAGAATGCCTCCTCACAGACTTCCAAACATCATGCTAAATGGAAGAAGAGGAAAACATCGCCCATCTGGAAGACTGAGGAAAAGTTGGCTCAGATCCTTAGAAGAAAGAGGCGAATTCCCCGACTTCATTACTATGTTTGAGAAGACTAGAAATAGAACCATTTGGAGATAGATTGTACAAAGGGAACTCAACCCATCACCAGATGGATGAGATTATGATGAAGAAGA
The DNA here is from genome assembly GCF_054136105.1 of Typopeltis vanoorti. NCBI lineage: Eukaryota > Metazoa > Arthropoda > Arachnida > Uropygi > Thelyphonidae > Typopeltis > Typopeltis vanoorti. Next base: position 46,165,801 of record NC_143572.1, on the reverse strand, counting down.
AGAAAACTAGCGAAATAAAAGTCATGGGAAGACTTTGGTAAGAACATAGAAATTAAATATCAAGGAGGTGGCAAAATATTCTGGAGGTTATTGAAAAGCTGAAATGGAGGAAAGAGTACTGTAAAACGAATCAGGGATAATAAAGGTGACATGAAAAACTGAAAATAAAGATATTCTAGATGGCTGGAGTAATTACTTAGAAAGACTGCTAAATGAAACAAGCATTGTCAATACGTTGGTAGAAAACTCCCAACAGGAATGCAGTCAGGAATACATATCATACTTGAAGTAGAAAAAGTCATCGAAACTTGAAATGTGGAAAGGCAGCTGGAGTAGATGAAATTCAGACAAAATTGCTCACATATTATTATTATTATTATTATTACGTGACACCTCCAGGGAATCTGAAGACTCAGCGAGGGAGGACACCTACTCTATATCTCTCTGACTCCACCACTCAATCCACCAACTACACCAGCACCATCTACGGCCCACCACGGGTATTTCCACAAACATCATGCCCACAGCGGGATTCGAGCCCGCAGCCTTTTGGCTGGAGAGTGGATACGCTAACCGCTCGGCCAACCAGGCCTCCACATATGCAGGTATAAAAGTTTTACAGTAGCTGCATTGCATAAATCAGTAGACAAGTGAGTCGAATTCCCGATGATTGGAGCAGAACTCTCATAGTACACATCTATAAAAAGGGAAATAAAATTGAATGTGAGAATGTCAGAGGTATTTTCCTACTGAGTTTTCCTGTAAGATTTATGTAAGCATAGTTGAGAAACAGCTAAGAAAAATTGTGGAAGCTTGGTGAAGAACAAGCTGGATTCATGCCAAATAGAAGTTCAGGATCAGATTTTCACTTTCAGATAAATAGTTGAGAAATTTTGTGAATATAACAAGGATTTGTAAGTTTTGTTGATCTGGAAAAAGACATATGACAAGGTGCCAAGAGGATAGCTCTTCAAAACGCTCCAGTTATATAGTGTAAATGGGACATTAAATAGCAATACATAGTCTCTATTTGAGTTGTAAATCAGCAGTTAGAATTGAAGGAGGTACAGGAAGATAGTTTGATGTTAAACCAGGTGTGTGACAAGGGTGCACATTATCTCCACTGTTATTCATTATCTATATGGCTCACATTATGCAGGAAAGTGGCATGAAACCTGATATCAAAATTGAAGATGTTACTCTCAACTCTTTACTTTATGCTGATAATGTTATACTTTAAATTAAATAAATCCAGGACAATTTTTCAGAATTCCCTGAATCCTGCAAAATCAGCAATAAAAAGACAACAAAAATAGGCAGAAACATTGAAAACATCAACCGTATCCTGAATAGTGAACTTATAGAACAAGTAAAACATTTCAGCTATTGAAGCACAATTTTTAATGAAGACGGCCAATTAAATATGGAAATAGACAACAGAATTAGTAAAGCTGGTGTAGTAGGAAGTCAGCTGAATAAATTTGTATGAAATAAGAAAGAAATTAGTCAAAACACTACACTAGCAAGATACAAGACAATGTTCATACTAGTCTTATGTTATGAATCTTAGAGTTGGGTTAGAAATAAACCACTTGATTAAAAAAAAATTAGAGACCACATGAGAGTACTGAAAAAGATGAAGGGCATGAACAAATGGCATCAGTGGCAGAATCATTTTAAAAATGAAGATTTTAGAAGGAACTTGACGTTGTTAGCATTCAAGAATCTTTGAGCAAGGCTAATCTAAGGTGGTATGGTCATTTAAACAGAATGAGAGAGAGGAAAGGTTAGCAAAACATGTTTTGATGCCAAGATGGCAATGAAAATACCCAGATGACCAAGATCTAGGTGGAATGATACAGTCAGATGTACCTTAGATCAGTGCTTCCCAAACTGTGGGCCGTGGGTTTCGTTGAGGGGGGCCGTGAAATAATGAAAACAAATTTAAAATGTTTTAAGACTAAGTCGATTATTTATCTTAAAAGAAACTTATTTAAATTTTATTATTTATTATTTCTTTTTTGTTATTTTTTATATTTTAAGGAAAAAAATCACACATGGTGCGGGTTCACAAATTTTACTTCCTGCGTATTTCAGCGCTTAATGAATATTAGTAAATATATGCTTATTCATATAATTTTCATTTCAAAGCAGAAATCTAAGAATTGCAGTTTCAAATATTTCACCTGATATTGGTGTAGCAGTACTGAAACTCATCCATCACATTAAATTATGATTAAACTTCTTTTATGTTTTTAATTCTTTCTTTATTACTAATCGTTTTATGTTTCATATGCTTGTACTGCAAATGTATAATAACATCATATCTTATCTATATAAAAATATAAGATAATGTGCCATGTCAAATGTGTATGTAAGATGCTAAAAATGTAATATTTGCATTTGATTTTTGCAATATTCGCTGTGTATGTTTTGTATTGAATATCATCATCATCAAATTCCTGCCATGTACCCTCAAGGGGTGTACAGGATATGACAGTACTACATGAAAAAATCACATCACTACTAACCTCCTATCTACAATTCTCCTCCAAATCAGTCTGTTACTTGTCAAGACTCCAACATTATCAGATCTTATATTTCTATCGTCTAAGGCACTTTGTACCGTATCAATCCACCTATATCTTGGTCTTCCTCTGGGTCGTTTTCCTGCCAACCTGGCAGAGAACACTTGTTTTGCTAATCTTTCCTCTCCCATTCTATTTAAGTGACCATACCATCTGAGATTAGCTCTGCTAACGCATTCCTGGATGCTGACAATGTCAAGTTCTTTCCTAATATCCTCATTTTTAATATGATATTCCCATTGATGCCATCTGTTCACGCCTCTAATCTTTCTCAGGGTTCTCATATCTGCGGTCTCTAGTCTTTGGTCAAGTGTTTTACTTCTGACCCAGCTCTCAGATCCATAAGTTAAAATTGGTTTGAACACAGTCTTGTATACAGCTAATTTAGTGTTCTGACTAATTTCTTTCTTATTCCATATGAATTTATTCAGTTGACTTCCCACGATACCAGCTTTGCTGATTCTGTTGTCTATTTCTATATTTAGTTTACCATCTTCAGTAAAAATTATGCCTAAGTAGCTGAAATGTTTTACTTGTTCCACAGGTTCTCCATTCACAACACAGTTGACATTTTCAATGATTCTGCCTATTTTCATTGTCTTTGTCTTTTTATTGCTGACCTTCATACCATATCTATTACAACAGTTATTCAATTTAGTCAGAGAATCTTGCAGACTTGTAGCGGATTTATTTAGAAGTATAACATCATCCGCATAAAGCAAAGAGCTGACATTAACATCTCCAATTTTGATATCAGGTTTAATACCACATTCCTTCATAATGTGATCCATATAGATAATAAATAACAGAGGGGATAATGTACATCCTTGTCTCACACCAGATTTAACATTAAACCATCTTCCTGTACTTCCTTCAATTCTAACTGCTGACTCACAACTCAAATAAAGACTAAGTATTGCTTGATATAATGCCCCATTGACACCATATAACTGTAGCATATTGAATAGCTTCTCTCTTGGCACCTTGTCATATGCCTTTTCCAAATCGACAAAACTTAAATACAGATCTTTGTTATATTCCCATGCTTTCTTGACTATTTGTCGTAAAGTGAAGATCTGATCCTGACAGCCTCTATTTGGCCTTAATCCAGCTTGTTCTTCACCAAGCTTTTCTTCCACAATTCTTCTCAACCGTTTCTCAAGTATACTTGCATAGATCTTGCCAGGAACACTCAGTAGGGAAATACCTCTGTAATTCTCACATTCAGTTTTATTTCCCTTTTTATATATGGGTACTATGAGAGCTCTACTCCAATCATCGGGAATTCGTCCCTCTGTCCAGGCTTTCTGAACTATGCAGTGCAGCCACTGTAAGACTCTTATACCACCATACTTCAGCATTTCTGGTCGAATATCATCTACTCCTGCTGCCTTTCCACATTTCAAGCCTTTGATGGCTTTTTCTACTTCAAGTATGGATATGTATTCCTGACTGCATGCCTGGTCAGTTTTTTTTATAACTGTGCTGTCATCACTGCTTGTTTCATTTAGCAGTTTTTCAAAGTAATTACTCCATACTTCAAGGATATCTTTTTCTCCTGTTTTCATGTCACCTTTATCATCTCTAATTCCTTTTACAGCACTCTTTCCTCCATTCCTAAGCTTCTTCAACAACCTCCAGAATATTTTGCCACCTTCTTGATATTTATTTTCTATATTCTTGCCAAAGTCCTCCCATGACTTTTGTTTAGCTAGTTTTACACACTGTTGAGCTTTCTTACATTTGTCTCTGTATTCTGTAAGAGTAAAAGCTGACTTATTTGCCAGGAACTTTTGATATGCTTTCTTCTTTTCCTTCACTGCCTCTTTAACTTCCTGTGTCCACCAGGGAGTTCTGATTTTTTTATCCTTGCACACAACCTCACCACATGCCTCTCTGGCAGAATCAATCAATGTTTCCTTCAGAGTTTGCCACTGAATCTCCAAGGTTTGATTCCTGTTCTCAAACTCTTTCATTTTCTTTTCAATAATATTTCTGTATTTTAGTCTACAGTTCACATCTGAGAGCTGCTCAACTTTTATTCGCTTTAAAACTTTCTTACATGTTATTCTTTTCAATATGAAATTCAATTTTATCCTGCTCAAGACTAAATAGTGATCACTTCCAATTTCAAATCCTCTGTACACTCTGGTGTCCTGCACCAGGGAGAAAACATCACTATCAACAATAACATAGTCAATGAGACTTTTCTTATGCCTAGCCTCTTCTCTCCATGTGAATTTGTGCACATTTTTATGTTGGAACATGGTGTTAGTAATAACCAGTCCATGTCCTGAGCAGAAATCCAACAGATATTTGCCATTATTATTAGCTTTGCTCTTTTCTCCAAATTTTTCCAAAACATTTTTGTATGTCTCACAATCATTTCCTACTCTACTATTTAGATCCCCAACAAGGACCAACTTTTCCTTTTTCATTGTGTCAGTTGCTTTTTCTAAAGCCTCAAAAAATTCCTCCACTTCTACCTTAGTAGAACCTTCTGTGGGACCATAGGCACAAATAAGTCTCATTGTCGAGTTCCCCATTCTCATATTTGCCCACATTACTCTACTTGAGACTGACTGCCATTCAAGAAGATTAGCCTCGTATTTTGTGTTGAATACTATGGCTACTCCTTCTTTTCCTTGATTGTCATTGCCTGAATATAACATTTTGTATTTATTGTTCAGAAAGATCTCACCAGTTTTGGTCTTTTTTGTTTCAGTCACCCCTATTATGTCGATCTGGTACTTATCTAATTCCTCAGCTAGCTCCATTTCTTTGCCATTCAGGCTTCTTACATTGATAGTACCGATCTTTAACTCTGGTGATGTTGAGTTTGGGTTTGTTTTCAGATTTGTTCCAGTAGCTGACTTTTCGCTGTTCGCGCTGGTTCCCTGGCGAAAACAACGGGGGCCTTGTTTAACCGGGCGACGCCCCAGCCGGCATGAAATTTTGTCATGTTGTACCATCATTTTTTATTTTGGTTTAACCAATAAGAATACAAATTGGTCGGCTAAATCCCATCCTCGTTCGTTCAGTATCAAAGTAGATACCCAACAGGGTGCACCACGAGAAGGTGAGGATTGGACATTAGGTCAGAAGCCCTGGTCGGTTCTCCGCATTCCTTTAAAGGCTATGTGGAGGTCTCCTCTCAGTTATACAGCTTTGACCCTTAAGCACCCCTGTATTGAATATAAATACAATAAATATTATAATAATATGTGTATATTACGATTTTTTTTTCGAGAGGGGCCATGAAATATTTTAAATTTTCCAAAGGGGGCCCTGACATCCAGAAGTTTGGGAAGCACTGCCTTAGATGTCTGAAATTATAAAAATGACAATATTGAAGGGCTGACAAGTAATAGGCTAATTTGGAGGAAAATTGTTAACAGGAGATTAGTAAGTAATTCATGTAAGTTGACATGACAGTACTTAATAATCTAGTACTGTCATGGTAACTTGTACACCCCTTGAGAGTACATATCAGGAAATTGATGATTTTTATTAAAAATTTAAATTCCATATAAGATCATATGTATGAGAAGTTTCTGAAAAGTAAGGTAACACATTTTTTTCCTTAATAATGGTGAAAGGGAATGAGATAAACGTGGTACAGATAGACCAATTAATAACTTTCAAAAAAGACTGCTATTGCAGTGTGGCACTATAGTTGCCTTGCAGCTAATTCCAGTTGCAAGAATGCAGCTACCATGCAAGTGTGGTCCAAAACAGGTGTCTGTGAAGTTATTAGTTTTTTGCAAGCAAAAGGGGGCTTCACCAAGTGACATTTGCTGTGAACTGGTTGCTGCGTGTTTTGGAAAGGTCAAAGAAGCAGGTGTGTTTTTAGTGCAATTAATTTCAAGTGGGCCATGGTGACATTGAAAATCGACCTCAGGCAGGTAGGCCTTCATCAAGCAAGACATAAGACAGCATTTCACACATTAAGGGCATTGTTCTTGAAGACTGGTGAATAAAACTGCATGGCCCACTTTAAATTCATGTATGAGTGGTGAACTTGAGTGAGTCCACTGTTTACGAAATTGTTCATGATGTCTTTGGCTTTCAAAAGGTGTGCTCCCTCCAACTGGGTATCTCCTGACAATTGTCAGAGGAGCAGAAGGCAACACACATGGGGATGTGTCTGGAGAATTTGTTGCAATGCAGTGACAAAGGTGAAGATTTTCTTGCTTGCCTAGTCACAGGAAACAAAATGTGGGTTCATCACTTTACCCTCTCTCAGGGGACCCTGTAACCCCTAGAGAGTGCGTCCCCTGGGTGGCGGATAGGGGAGCCCACCATGTGTGTGTGTACATGCACGTGCGTGTGTGTGTATATATATATATATATGGTGGGGTGGTCCGAATATACTGAATAAGGACTCGTGGACCAACAGGGCCATAAGGGGCAATCATCTTGATTGTAAAGGAAGCGGCACTCCCATGGACCCCTAGCTGGATCTATCCTCTCCTTCTTCTACTTTGAGAAAGACCCACTTACTTTAATCTTTCCTATAAGGCCTTATCAGCCAACTCTTCTTACTTTATGACCCTTGTGCTATTAGAGTACTCGAGGGCCATGGGGTCTTTTCATTTCTGGCCTTACAACTATGTCCTCTCTATAAACCTTACTATATTTCTTCTATAATCTACCCTTTCCCCTTCAATATACCCTATTCCTCCTATGGGTTTGAATTCGGAAGAAGGCGAGTTCAGAAGCCTTAAGGTAGCAGCCCTATCACTGAACTATTCCATCGTAAGGCTAGTCCCCTGACATGGAGAACATAACCATACTTGTAAGCTGTCAGAAAAAGATAATCGGATTGAATCTATGGGAAACGACCCTGGAATGGAAAAGGGAAAACGAAAATGGAAACGACAAAATATAATACACATAGCAAACTGGAATGTAAGAGGAATAGCACATAAAGAAATAGAATTAGACCAGTTATTAAATGAAAGAAATTTAAAAATAGCAGTAATCACTGAAACAAAAAAGAAATTAAAAGGAACTATGAGAACTGAAAATTTTAATGTGATATACAGTGGAGTCGACAGAGACCAAAGAGCACAAGCAGGAGTCATGATTTGGATTCATAACTCCCTTTCAAAACAGTTAAAACATTATAAATTATGGAATGAAAGAATAATAGAAGCTAGAATAAAAATAGATAGAGGCTATTTAACAATAATTGGTTTATATGCCCCAGAAGAAGGAAGAGAACAGGATAATATTGATTTTTATAATCAGCTACAAAACATATATAATAAAATAGATAAAAATGATTACATAATTTTAGCAGGAGACTTAAATGCAAGAATTGGAAACACGAAAATGAATAATAATATAGGAATACATGGAGAACACACTCTAAACAGAAATGGTAAAAAATTGATTGACTTTGTAGTTTATAATAGCCTAAAAATAATGAATTCCTTCTATAAACATAAAGACATACATAAATATACTTGGGCAGCAAGAGGATGGAAATCAATATTAGATTACTTCATATTAAATGAAAAGACATCAAAATTTTCACTAGATGTTAGAGTTCACAGAGGATATGAAATAAGCAGTGACCACTTCCTTGTTAAAATAAAATTAAGATTACCACCTAAATGGCTACAAGTAACAAGAACAGAAAGAAAAATTGAAACATTTGTTTATAAAACTAGACTATTGAATGACACAAATGTACAATGGCTATATGAACAAAGAATTAACCAGTATCTAGATAAAATAAAACAAAATGAAGAAATAGAAATAGAATGGCTTAATATAAAAACGATACTAAATGCAGCAGCAAATGAAAGCTTAGGAAAGACCAAAAAATTCAATAAAAGAAAAAAACTGAAGATCTGGGATGATACAATCAAAGAAATAATCAAAAAGAAAAAAGATGCCTATCACAAATGGTTAAGCAGTAAAAGATTAGAAGATGAAATAGAATATAAAAGAATAAGAGCCATAACTAAAAGAGAAGTCAGAAAAAGACATAGAGAATCATGGAATAAATTTGTTTCTAATTTAGAACATTATTTATATAAAATAAGACTCAATGTATATAAGATTTTGAAACACCTAAATGCAGATACCAAAGAAAACATAAAATTAAACACTGAATTGAAATTAGAAGAATTTCTAAATTACTACACAGAACAGTTTAAAAAAGACAACTGGCAAACAATTAACGAAAAGGAAATAACTGAAGAAGAATTAGAAATCAGCCTGAAAGAAACAAGAAACGGAAAATCACCTGGAGAAGATAAGCTAGGTTCAGAACTATATAAATATGTAGGAACAAGATTCAAAGGAAGACTCTTATTATTTTTAAATAAAATTTACTCAACTGGTATCCCCCCCAATAGAATGGAAAAAAGCAATTGTGATTCCTATCTTTAAGAAAGGTAATAGAGATGACCCTAAAAACTATAGAGGTATCAGTATACTAAATTCATGTTACAAAATATACAGCAGAATCTTAAATAACAAACTAATGAAATATTCCGAAAACTTTATTCTAGAGGTACAAAATGGATTTAGAAAAGGACGATCATGTATAGACCCAGCCTTCTGCCTAAAATTAATAATAGAGAAAAGAAGAGAATATAATTTAGAAATGCATATTGCATTTATCGACTTTGACAAAGTTAAAAGAAACATATTATTTAACATATTAAAAGAAAGACAAATACCAAATAATATCCTAAAAGCTGTCACAAGTATATATGAAAATAATCAAATACAAATAAGATTAAATCACGAGCTATCATATACAAGAAAGATAAACCAAGGGGTCCGACAGGGATGTCCCCTCTCAGCAACTCTTTTTAATATCTACTTAAATGAAATAATAATAAAATGGAGTAAAAATTTACATCAAGGAATTAAACTTTCACCTACAGTTAACTTAAACACTCTCCTCTTTGCAGACGACCAAATAATAATTACAAATTCTGAAGATAACTTACAGAAAGCTATTTTAAATCTAAATGAGATATCCAAAGATTATGGTATGATAATATCAACGGAAAAATCAAAAACTATGGCCTTTAAAGGACAAGATCCAGCAAGAACTAAAATAGTATTAGATAACAAGATCTTAGAACAGGTGAATTCATTTAACTACCTAGGATGTATGATCACTTATGAAAATGAAAAAGATATAAACATAAAAATTGCAAAATATTTAAAAATAACAGGAGTAATTAACTCTATATTTAAACCAAACCTAGTTCAAAAACAAACCAGGCTAAAAGTATACAATACATTAGCCCTACCAGTCTTAATGTATGGAAGCGAAATCTGGACAATAAAACAAAAAGACAAACAAAGATTAACAACAGCAGAAATGAAGTTTATGAGAAAAACTGCAAAGTATACCCTATTTGATCACAAAAGAAACGAAGATATTATGAAAGAATTAAACCAAGAACCAGTAATTGAAAAAATTAAAAAATATAAACATAGATGGATGGAACACGTTCAAAGAATGAAATCAGAAAGATTACCAAAACAAGCCTTAAAGTACAAGCCATTAGGAAAAAGAAAACCAGGACATCCTCTTAAACGATTCAACGATGACTTCTAAGCCTGGAATAGGCCATACTAGGCCTAAATCCTTGATACGTATGATGATGATGATCACTTTACCCTGGAGAACAAACAAGACTCCATGACCTAGAAATATCCACAATCTCCCATGTGCACAAAATTCAAAACTGTTCCCACTGTCTGAAAAGTCATGGTCAGAGTGTTCTGGGATCATCAAAGATTCTGTTGATGGACTTCTTGCCAAAGGGAGGAACAATTAATGCCGAGCTTTATGCAATGTTGGACAAACTGAAAGCCAACATTTGACACAAATGACCCAGGACTCCTGACAAGTGGCATGATTTTGGTGTGCAATAACTCTACTTCACACATTGCACACACCACTCATGAGTGGTTGTGTGCAATCGTTGTACTCATTGTACTGTAATCATTGGGAAATTCTGCCATGTACCCCCACCCCACAGCCAAGACTTAGTGCCTTCAGACTTCCATTTGTCCCCACAAAATAATCTTGAAATCAAATTTCAAGATTATTTTGAACAGAAAGGAGGACTAGCACTAGCAATGGGCTCTTCTCTCCATTATAATAAATTTAGTTTAATCCTTTATCCAAGCGTGAGCAAACAAAGTTTGCGCCTGAAAGTATCTTCAGGACTGGGTTAAGGTGGTACACACCAGGGCAACTCGTTGCAAAGGTGGAGCAAGCTACCAACACTCCTACCAACACTCCTATCTCAGTATCTCCTATAATGCAAAACACATCTCCTTGCGGATATGTCTAATGTTATGCATTAAGGGAAGGGCCACTACCCAGACTAGTTTCGACCTTTATTGAGGTCTCTTCAGTGGGAGCCAGGCCCAAGTGGAGATATCAGGCAGAAGCATTAGCAGGTCATCTCTACCTATAGGAATTGCCAATTGGTGTGCCACCCTTTTTTAATAATTTACTCTGGATTTATTATACTCTAACCAAGTGAAAAATAAACTTTCAACATCTTCTCTCCATTGTTGGCTGACCTATTCATGGAGTGGTTTCAAAAAAAAAAAAAAAAAAGCATTGCAGTATGAAGGAACACAATCAAAAATTTGGAGAAGATATGTTGATGATATTTTTATCCTCTAGCCAGGTACTGTTACTCAATTAGAAGATATTATTACCTATCTCAACAATACATTTATCCTTGAATTAAAGTCACTGTTGAATTAGAAACAAACAGGTCTTTGCAGTTTTTGGATATACTAGTTAAGGTATTCAAACAAAATGCACTGAACTTCCTAGTCTATAAGAAACCAACAAACACAAGACATTACCTGCATACTACATCTCATCACTGCCCAGTGGAAAAAATAGGCATCATCCATTCCTTATGCAATAGGGTCTACAGAATTTTCACTGACATAGATAAAAAGAACCAAGAGCTAATCAGTCACAGATCAAATAGCAAGGTTGCTTTGCCAACAAAACTTAAATGTTGCCTTCTGCCCAATCAATGATCTCTAATTGCCTGAAAACCTCCTAAACCTTCAGATCGGGCACTTAAAAAACCAGGTGTCTACAAGATTACTTGTAGTTGTGGTTTACACTACATAGGACAGACAGGTAGATCTGGAGATTTATGCCGATTAGAACACTTCAAAGACATTGAGAATGAAAGAAGACACAAATTAGAGCTGGCAGCATATACAACAGAAACAAAATTTCAAGTATCATGGCAACAAACAAAAATGCTTCACATAGATCAATGCCTTTTTTCCAAGAGCATTCAAAGAATCAGCCAAAATGGCAAAAGCAAAACATCTTCAGCAGTGTAACAGAAAACAAGAAATGATTTTGCATCAAGTTTGGTCTTTATTAATTCTTCATGACATGCTAGTATTTGCCAGTAGTATATAGCAACCCACAAACTAGCAGCCAGCATAATAGTGAATACATGCTTTCCATTGTTTAATCATGTTCAGATATTTTCACTAGAGTTTTTAACTGTTATTTGTTTTGTAGTTTTTAAGTTTATTCATGTAATAACCCTGACAAAGTGAAACAAAAGAATTTTCATGAAACTAGTCGAGAAAATAAAAAATAGTTTCTATTTGATGTCTTTTTGTGTGTGTAAAAATACCATAAAACATATTCCTAGAATAATTTCTCTCTTATTCCATGTAAATTTATTCATTTGACTCTCTTTGCTAATTATTATTATTATCTGAGATCTCCAGAGAGTCAAGGGCTCAAGGACTTTTGTTGTCTGTTTTGATATTTAGTTTGCCAGTGTCACTAAAAATTGTACCTAAATGCCTGAAATGCTTTGTGTATTCTAGAGATTCTTCATTCAGGATGCAATTGATGTTCTCAGTGTGTCTGTATTTCCATAATTTAATACTGTAGTTATTCAATTTAGTTAGAGACACTGCAGACTTGGACTGCATTTATTTCACAGTACGTCATCTGCATAAAGGCCTTTCTAATTTTGAAATTGTGCACATCTGTATGTTTGAACATAGTGTTAGTAATGAGTTATCATGTCCTCAACAAAAAATCCAGCAGGTGCTTAATGTTTTTAGTTTTACCTTTTTTTTTTTTTTTTGCAGGGGTGGGAATTTTTCCAAAACCTTTCTGCATATCTGTTATTTATTTCCTACTATTCTCTGATCCTTACAGTTAATAAATGATATTGGAGATAATGTGCATGTTTATCTTGCGCCTCTCTTCCCGTAACCCCTTGAAGCTCTGATTGTTGACTTTCAACTCAAATATAAACTATGTGTTGCTGAATATAATATACCGTTTATACCATATAACTGTAGCCTCTTGTGCTGCCTTTTCCACTACAAAGCTTAAATACCGATCTTTGTTATCTTCCCATTATTTTTCAACTAAAAGTTAAAATCTGATACTGATAACCTCTATTTGGCCTGAATTCTGCTTGCTCTTCTCCAAGTTTCCATCCAAAGTTTTTCTTAGCCTCTTCTTAAGTGTCCTTGCATAATTCTTACCTGGAATATGCAGTAGGTAAGGTAATGATTAGTGATTCTCATATTCAGTTTTATTTCTCTTTTTATAGTTGGGAACTGTAAAAGCTCTACTGCAATCATTATAATTTTTTGACCCCCCCCCCCATGGAGTTAGAATTTTTTTATCCTTGCAGACAGCCTCACCATGTCTCTCTAGCTGAATGAATCATTGTTTTCTTCAGGATCTACTAATGTGTTTCCAAGGTTTGGTTCTTGTTTTCAATCCCCCTTCCTTTTTTTTATTCTTGAATAATATTCATGTATTTGAGTCTACGGTTCATCTCTGAAAGCCATTCAACTGACTTTCTTTCACTTGTTTCTTTTTGATATGATATATTCAATTTTGTCTTACTGATAATTAAATAGTGATCATTTCCTATTTTATTAATCATGAAGATATTGCTATCAACAATGACATAGTAAATGAGCCTTTCTTATTTCTGGTGTCTTCTCTCTGTGAAATTGTGCATATATTTATGTTGGAACATAGTTTTATTCATGACTAGTCCATGTCATCAATAAGATGCCATTATTTTCAGCCTTGCTCTTTCTCCAAATTTTCTATATGGTTTGTTCATTTCTTACAGTTCTGCTAAGATCTTCAACAAAGACCAGCTTTTTCTTTTTGTCAGTTACCTTCTCACATCATTCTGCTTGATATTACTTGCCATTCCAGAAGGTTATCCTTATACTTAGTGTTGAATTCTATGGCTACTCCTTCATCAGTATCATCTAAATACTGATGGAGTTACTGATGGATTTAGAAAAATCTTGCCTTTTTTGTCTTTGTTTTGATAATAATTATGTCACCATGGTGCTTAATGCAATTCGCTTCTTTTCTTTTGATACCTCTTATGTTGATAATGTCAGTCTTGAATTCTGTGATAGTAATTTGGAGTTTGCATATTTCTTCTAGTAGTGGACTTTTCACTGTTTGCTTTGGTTTTCTGGGGAAAACAACAGGGACCCCCCCCCCACATTTAACTATGTGATGTTCTAGTTATGTATAATCTGATTTCCTTAAAAACAGTTAACTTTTCCTCATTCACACAATTTCAGTTGGTTCTGTGCTGTCAGGCATAAGCATAATGAAACATTTGCTATAATCCTCCCTATCTTAAGCTGATGTACTTACACCTATAAGAAATGTTTTCTCATTCTTGCAGTTGTCAGTCTTATTTTATGGTGTTAATTTTCTTGTTCCTGTCTCTTCTTTTCTTTCATTATGACATCCCCCCCTCCCCCAAGTAACTTTCCACTTTTTTGTTCTTCCCTAGATATGCATATATATTATCTGTGTGTTCAAATTACATTTTCAGTATCATTTTGGCCCGTCTGGAGATTAAGCATGGTATTTTCTTTCCACTTTAAGCTTTCAGTAAGATTGAATTAATAACTGTAAAACTTCTCTTTATCCAACAAAAACTGGGACTTAGTTATTTGTATTGTCTGTTAAAATTTCAAACCATGTCCTCTATAACTGTATACTATAACAAACTGTTTGTACCACGAAGTGAAATATTAACATAAGATTGCTCTGTCTTGCTTCAGGCAAGTAAAATGATGTATCCAATAATGAGTGAGGCAGAGGTTACTTACATTTTTTTTTTTTTTTAAATTTTTCTTTTTATTCTTTGATGGATCAAAAGCATTTCATAAATAGTAGATCAGATGTGTAGAAAAGTTTTAGGCATTGGCATTTGTTCATGTTTGATTTTTATGCTGTTTAATTCATAGCACAGAGAAAATTAATATATTATTTAATTATTTAGTTGTTAATATTTTACTGGTTCATATCTGGAATCTTCATGGTATAAACAGCTTGTTATAGTATGCAATTAGTTATAGAGGGCATGGTTTTGATTTTAACAGACAATATAAATAACTAAGTCCCAATTTTTGTTGGATAAAGAGATATTTTGCAGTTATTAATTCAATCTTAAGATTGGCTCCCATGTTTTTGGCATTGATACAACTATACTTGTTGAGGTTTTGGAATATTTCTTAGCTGCTGTCGACTTCAAAAATAGTCACTTTTTTTTCCCCTTTTGAATCTAATTCTGTGTGAAGGGATGGCTGAAGTATAGCCAGTCAGTCCTGACTTGACAATGGTGGAAAATGCATTTCTTATATTCTCTGAGATGGAGGATATCAACTTCTTGTCTCTCCATACAATCCAGGTCACAAGTATAGAACACTATCGACTTGGCTTACAATGGACAGAAAGGAGGATCTGTTGACATTTGCCTCAGGAATGTAATGGCAATTAGGTACTTGCAGACCATGCTTTGGACACTCTTTCATACAGGAGATTAGATATAAAAATCAAATTAATTTAAAAAAGTAGTCCAGTAAATTCTTGTTTGCCGAATTATTTAGATATTTTTTTGTTTGCTGAAATTTATGTTTTTTTTAAATGAAACATTCGAAAATTACTTATATTCAGATTGTTTTTTTTTTTTAAATAAAGATTCTCGTTTACTTTTACAGAAGCTGGGAAACTAGCTTTAAGTTGGGTAAAAGAACAGCAGAATGTAGGAAACTCTGCAACAATAGTAACATCTGCACAAAATAATGCCGGTGGCACAACCCTACATAGCATACCAAATTCACCAAATCAGGTATGATATTAATCTGTGGTTTACTTATTTTATTAATAATGATTAGTAAAATAAAAGTTAATCATTCTACTGTCTGAGTTATTGATAACCATACACACTTTACACACTTTCTTCCCCACTTAATCATAATTCCTTCATAATGAAAATTTATCATTATTCTAAAGTGAAGAGGATTATAACTGCTAGTTTCATATATGCTTTTGTTAATTCACATTAACAAGAATTAAGTCTGTGCAGTGTGAATTTTTTTCATTTGCATAATCCAAAATTTAAGGATATGTTACTCATTAGAAAAGCATATAAAAATTGTAAAAAGAGTTGATCAAATTTCTGATTTATTAAAGTGGAAGAATAATAATCCATCATTATTTTATACCAAGTATGTGCAGTGTTTGTGCTTTGAAATTTTAAATGTCAGAATACTTAACAAGAGCTTATGAAATGACAAATGTTGAGTTGGCTTAGTTATTTCTACACTACTTAAAAGATGAAAACCCCTCCCAAGAGCTACAGGGGTTGGACAAAATAATGTGAATACCATTGTTATTAGGTATGCTACACTGTAAAAAAACATAGTATGAATATTGTTTGTTGTTTTTTATTTGTTTGTGTTCTCTATGGTACAAGTTGTCAGCAGCAGTTAATCCTAGCTATCAGTATAATGGGTGACTTGCCAGGCTTCCAAAGGGGACAAATCGTGGGAGTCCATTTAGTAGGAGTGTCTGCAACCAGAACAGCCCAATTGGTCACTGTGTCAAGAGCAACAGTCTCCACGGCTTTTAAAAATTAAAAGACAAATTTTGTTATTTGTCTTTTAATTTTTCCACCCCATTTTCTTACTGTTTTAAAATTTCCCTTACTACTGGCAGTGTTGAGTTCAGGTTGCCTTTCCCGAATTCTATGCTTGATATTCCTTGACCTCTCACGGAGGTTCATCAGCCTTCTCTCAAAGCAAGCAAAGTTGATATTTAATTCATTCTCTATGGTTTCATGTTCAGTCTGGCTTGTATAATTTTATACATATGTGAAGAAATTTAAGTGAAACTTCTTCACATATGTATAAAATTGCATTAATTTTATGTGCCATGTATTTAATCTATTGTGATCATATTAAGATCAAATTAGAGAATGTCTTAAAAGAGGAATAATTTAATATTATTTAAGCCTCAGTTTAGCTATATATAATGATTGTGAGTCACCAGATAGATATTAAAGTAACAATTCATAGAAGGTATACAACTACACGTGTCCAGCGTAATGCTGGCGGCAGTAGCTTACGCGGAATGTACGTCAACGCTAATCAGGAAAGGGGAGAGCAAGGAATGAACCCAAGGGGAGTAAAGATATAGGTCGTGTGCCAAAGGGGACTCCAAAAAAAGGGGGTGCTCGAGTGAAGAATATAAGGGAATGAGCGCTGTATCGGCAGTCTCTTGTCTAATCGTTTTCTTGGTTCGTGGTTCAGGAGTTAGCCAGTGGTTTGAGTAAGGGGGCGGGGATGAAGCATCAGTGCTTTGATGTCGGACGGCAGGTTTTCCTGAGAATGCTGTAGGATTTCACGCAGAGCTGAAGGTGAGATTTCCAGCACTAGCAGAATCAAGCCCTCGCAGAGAAGTCCCATCGAAAGGAATAGAGATGTTTCCTGAGACTCGAAAATCGAGTCAGTGATCGGCAGTAATTATGAAGATAGCGTAGCCCCTATGCTGGCATAAGGACAGCCAATAAACAAGAGGTAACTATACGTACAAGTGGTGCTGAAAGATGTCGGAAAAAGTTCAGTAAAGTAGAATTACTCTATTTTGTGTTGTTTAGAATTCCTTTGAAGAGAGAAAATTATATGTGAATGTAAATTATGAACATTATTCTAAAGAACTTTGTGGACAGACTCTAATTAAATAGTTAACCTCCTTCTGAGAATAAGAAGAATTGTTTGGAAGAAGTCTTTTGTATTGTATGTGATTGAGTTAACTTAACGAGATTAGGATTTGGATTTTTAGTAACTGAGTAACATTAGAATGTTTGTTTATATTATCTTATGAATAGCTTGCAGAAGGGAATTTTAGCTTAACATTATATCATTTGCAATCTATCCCAATTTTCAATTACTGTGTTTTACGATGTTTTATAACCTTTGATTTAATTTAGAGTATGTTAATCTCTTAACTCGAGTTTCCTAATTTAGCATTGAAACTAAAATTGAATGTATGAATTTCTTTAGTGTATTTTGCTTTGATATTCCAATAAGCATGTTTTATTTACCTAAACCTGAGTCATGCCCGATTCCGATTCCGATTTACCACTTATAAAAATAGAACCTCTTTTGGCGGGAAGAAATTAGAAAGTGTATATAATTATTGATTTAGGTCATGACTGCAGCCTGAATCTATAAGGCCATGTTAAAATAAAATCATTGTGTAAGAACGCCTCAGAATCTAGTATTGCCTCCCTGAGCAAGGATCTTTTTTGCTATAGGATACTGGCTGGCGCAGTAATATAAATTTGCCAGTATCGAAAGAGGAAACAATCCTAGATGTAAATATATTAGGCCTGATATCTGAAGAAGTAAAATAGCGATTGAAAGATAGAATAGGAAGATATAAATCAGTAAAATATAGAGAAAGCAACGACGTAACAAAGGGAAACTGGATCGAATATATTCTAAGAGGAAATGGAATCATCAGAGATGCCATGGAAGGAAAAATAGATGGAAAAAACCCAGAGGAAGAGTAAGGAAAACAATGTTAGATGACAATGGAGATAGGTACACAACCTTGAAAGAGAAGGCTCAGAACAGAAGAGAGTGGAAGGAAAGTTTTTGCTATTAAGAGAAGAATGTGTCCACATACACAGTCAGAACAGTTCAGTCTTGGTTTAAGGAGTACCAAGAATAACTTCAACATCTGTCCTGGCCAGTTCATTCACCTGATTTGAATATTATCAAATCACTGTGGGCAATTTTGGAGACCAGAGTGAGAAACAGATTCCCTCTTCCAACATCTCTCAAGCATTTGGCAAATATTCTGTACAACAAGTTAAATTAAAATATGCCATGTAAAAATAACATTGCTTTTGTTTTCTAAACTGTTATTTTCAATCATGTAAATCATGTAAAAAAAGCCATGTAAAAAGAGAATTAACTGTATTTATATAGTGTTGTATCTATTTTTTCTGATATTCCCCTAATGTATGATATTGCTATGGCAGGCTTGTAATCATGGAGTATCTTGTGAATGGTTTTTTTATTGTTATTATTATTTTTTAGCCATTTCTTATAAATGTTTGGCTAAAATAATCATTTCTTCCCCCAATCCATGACCTTCTCTTCAGAAAGATTTTAGTAATGCTATCACCATCTCCTATGTCTGAGGCACATCAGAAAAAATATCCACAATCTTAAAGAAATACAGACTTTGCACACCACTTTCAAGCCCCACTTAAAACTAGCTACCCTTATCTGCTCCACTAAAGACACACTTCCTTCCCTCTCATTTCCAAGTGTATACAGAGTTCCTTGTTCCTGCAAGTTGGTCTACTATGGACAGATAGGAAGATCAGCTACCATCCGAATGGAAAAACATAAAAAATGCATCTCTAGTCATGACTAGAGATGTATTTTTTATATTTTTATGTCAATCTGGCCTTGCAGACCCTGCTTTAGATACAGCTCACAGAATCATTGAAAAAGACTATCATGCTCTATCACAGTAAATTTAGAAGGGAAAGACTATTTTTAAAATCTGTTGCTGCTCTTAAAAATCAGCCTAATTTAAATAAATATAGTTGCATAAAACTTCCAAAAATATGGGAAACACTAATATTTCGAGATCCCAGTTTACATCCTAGGCTCAGACAGGTGTACATAGAGGGTACCTCACCTAGTTAAGACTCTAGTGTTAGTTTTGTAACCGAGATGAAATATTGGAAGCATTAATACTATTTTTAATTGTTTCCTTATACCATTTCACTCCATTAAACTTTTATCATGAGTTCCATGTTTGATCTCTAGAGCAGAGTTTGTATTATAAAAACAAAATAAATGCAATAAAAAAATATATAAAAAATTGGCTTGTACGTAGCTAATGTGCTAAGGTTTAAAAACTTTCATGGATGGGAGTTACATAAAATTTTAATTTTATTTTGAGATTGAATTAACACTTCTCCATAACTTAGCCTGTAATGACATTGCCCTTTGGTTGGAAAGACCTAGTTTGAATACCATCATAAGACTGCCTAGGATGCAATCTTATAATGGTGTTTCAATGGAAGGTGATTTTTCCAGTCACATGCAAGAGGTGGCAAGGTTCTTCCTCCTGGAAGCTCAGGTGTTGTATCCAGACAAACTGGCCTCAAATAATGCAATAGAATATGGGGTTAGACTTAACTTCCCTATCATAGCATTAGTTATGCTTCTGTGAGCAGTTATTTGGACTTGACAGGCTGTTGAGCCTGAATTACAATGGGATGATGAGATGAGATTTAATTAACTTGGTTGAATAAATGCTTAGTTAAATATCCTAACTAGTGTGGATACAGTATTCTGACAGTATCTTTGTAGTGTCCTTTGGTTGGATTTGAATCCCATCTAGGATGCACTGTTTCTCATTGCATCTTAAGCTCTCTAGCCTGTCATGGCTGAGTAACTTGTCTTGTCGTGCTTATCTTTGCATTGTCAACATCAGTTGAACATCTCCTGTCATGTCCTTCCCAAAGTCAGTGTATATTAAGCAACAGTGATCTGTGAACTGATCCCTGAGGAACACCATTTGGCAGGTGACAAATGGTGTTACCTTCCATTTGGCAGATTCACACTCCTATATATGACTTTTGGATACCTGTCTGTCAGCTGCCTATTCAAGTCAGTAGTTTATATTCTAGTTTTGTATTCTCTAATTTACATAGCAGCCTTTTAAGTGATATCCTGTCAGAATGCCCTAGTATAGTCCAACCCTATCATAGTGTATCCATTCCATTTATCTAACTCAGCTGTAACATTATTATAAAATATGAGCAAATTGCTCAGGCACTACCTCCATTTAGTAAACCCATGCTGCTTCTTGAAAGGTATAGCTTGTCTCTCAACTCGTTTCTGCATGTGAGTTCTTACCAAATTCTCTAAAATCTTTTCCATCATTCCAGAGATAATGATAGGTCACTAGTTCATATGTCAGTTTTTACACTATCCTGGTATACAATAGGACTATTATACAGTCTTTCATTCTTCTGAGATCTTTCCTCAGCTGAGATTTCAAGTTTATGCAACCAGGTTACAAGCCTACCCGAACCAGTTTGGCTGAACATTCCTACAACATAACATGCTAATAGCTTGTCTTCCCCTATTGTCAAATTCTTATTCAAGTGCAACACCTAGAATCTTCTTCTCATGCAGCTCTATTTCTTCATCATTATTATGTATTAGTAGCACTGTGCACCATTTTGCACTCACCATTTGATCATTATTTGAACAGTTGCATCTGCTTCTGAAAAATACTTACTGTTTGCTTTCAGTAAGGTTATTCTTCCACATCCATTTTTTCTTTTACATAATAGTATAATGATAAAATTCTTTAGGGTTGCCATTAACATGTGCAGCCAATTTCTTTCTATACTTTGCTTTCCATACAGTACTTGTAACTTTTCTGGATTGTGCCTTTTATGTTTTAACTTCTCAAGCTTGCTATAATGATATATTTTCTTATGGAATTCTTGTTTAATAAGGATGCACATCCATTTCATTCTCTGGGAACATATTCAGGTACTGCATCATTTAAGCATCTTCTCAAAGCTTCGCTGCATTGTTGATATCCTTCCCATTCTGTAACTGATACCATGGAATACGCATAATATTCTCCTGAGTTTGTCACAATTTCCAACTTTGTTCATTGTAAATTATAAAAAAGATATTATATCCCATATTGTTTCTTAGCTGAATAAGAAACTCAAAGAGTTTCATGCCGAATATAGAAACTATATAAAGTGTGGCGATTTCAAGCGTAAGCAAATGTACATTTGAAAAGACAACCCAACTACAATTAAAATATAACTTTCAAACCACATGTCAAATTAACAACTTTAATCTGTTCTCCTAAGAATTAACACCATCCTAATCGTGGAACTTTATATAGTTTCTATATTCGGCATGAAACTCTTTGAGTTTCTTATTCAGCTAAGAAACAATATGGGATATAATATCCCTTAACTTAAATAAGTTCATGTCGCCGAATTGAAGCCTTTGGCTCTTCATTATAATTAATAAAAAAAAATGTTTATTAAATGGCTTATATTTTGAACTAACATCCTCAGAGCAAAATAACATGTTACAGTTTACACATGACACTTGATGCTTCATTGATGAGGTCTTTGCCATTTAGGTCTATGGGCAAGACACTTTGACTTCTTTTGTGTCTTACTTTAACAGCCAACACCCTAAAATTCACTTCACATTACAAAAAGAATCAAATAACTAATCAAATAACTGCCTTTTCTTGACACGTTAGTCACTTGCCTTTCAGGTGGCTTTCTATAAATGGAAAAGGATAGTGAACCAACAGACACAGGAGATATCTACATAAACAATCACATCATCATCATCATCATCCAATCCAACAGTGTGAATTCTGAAAACACTTGCATATAGTGCCAAGACTATTTGTTCTAATGATGTAGCCCTTTCCACATAACTCAGCTATGTTCATCATAGTTTTGGCAAGTGGCTACAGCTCCCTCAAAATAGATAAAAGACTACATGTCCATCCCTACTTCTCCCTCCCCAAACACAAGAACAAAACATAACTTGCCTATTTCATATATCCAATGTACATTTGAAAAGACAACCCAACTACAATTAAAATATAACTTTCAAACCACATGTCAAGTTAACAACTTTAGTCTGTTCTCCTAAGAATTAACACCATCCTCTAGCACAGTGCTTCCCAAACTTCTGGATGTCAGGGCCCCCTTTGCAAAAATTAAAATATTTCATGGCCCCCCCTCGAAAAAAAATCATAATAGAGAGATATATTATTATAATATTTATTGTATTTATATTCAATACAAAACATACACAGCGAATATTGCAAAAATCAAATGCATATATTACATTTTTTGCCTCTTACCGTTTGGTTCTGAAGACGATGCAGACTGTTCTGGTAGAATATGAAATACTGTCCTTTTTTTTTTAGTCTGTTTCTGCTTCTGATTGTTCGCGGGATTTTTTTTTTATTTTTTATCAGCCACTTATCCATCTCAGGGTTAAATTTTTTAACGTAGAATAGATCAAATAATATCACCACTTACCGATACTGGCACACCACAGACTGATAACATGAAATTAGTGAATATTACCTGAATAAGGGAATCCCTGGACCAGGAACATTTTTTTCTTTTGTGACTTTTCTCCCTTTATGGTAATTAAGCCTAACGCAAAACAGACAGCAAATGCAGGTTATTAAAACTTGCATATGATTGGTGCGGTATTAACAAAAGATCGCGCAACTGAAAGATAAAAGCATAGCTGACAATTGAGTTGAAATGCTAACTCTCTCCAACCGAATTCCATATGTGAAACTGCCATAACATTCATTATATATATATATATATTACTTAGTTTTAACACTTTTACGAATTTTAACACGTTCAGTTGAATTTTATTGCTGCCTTGGGAAATCGAACTCACACACATCTAATTAATAACAATAGTTTTTAGTTAGATACTGTGTTTGCCCATGCAACATATGGTTTTGTTTCAGTCTATACAGCATAGTTTCTGTATGAGGGGATATGTGATTCATTAATTAGTTTATTAATTAATGAATTATATTTAGTTTATTAGTTAGTTTATTTTATTCAAATTAGTTTATTAATTAATTTATCCCAGTTGTCTCTAATTGCACTATTTGTTGAGAAATATATTACACAGACTCCTCATACCTTATTCATTGGCATAATAAAAGCACTTGTTTTTATTGCTTCTGCAGTATAGTGGCTGTTAGGGAGGGCGTGTTGTTTACCACTGCAAGCGAGTTACTATCTCCCCAAATGAACTGGTTTAAGCTTTTTTTCATGTGTGAAGTATATGCGAAACTTTTATTGGTAACAAAAAACTACCTCGGATGACAGTGATAATATAAAACGAGTTTTGATATATATATAGTCAATATCAACAGTCCCTGATTATGATGAAAGGGACAGGAAGATTTGGAGCTTCCCTGGAGAGCATTCGTAGTAAATATAATTAACCACTGCTTTGAAATGAAACATATGAATAAGCAATATTTACTAATATTCATTAAACGCCGAAATACGCAGGAAGCAAAGTTTGTGAACCAACACCAATGTGTGAATTTTTCCATTAAAATATAAAAAATAACAAAAAAGAAATAATAAATAATAAAAGTTAAATATGTTTCTTTTAAAATAAAAAAAAATCTACTTAGTCTTAAAACATTTTAAATTTGTTTTCATTATTTCATGGCCCCCAAGGGGGCCACGGCCCACAGTTTGGGAAGCGCTGCTCTAGCACATCCTGGAGTATATGAAGTGACTGTGACTTAGTCTACTGTAGACAAACAGGAAGATCCATTAACATTCATCTTGGAGAACATAAGAAATACATTTACTACCATTATTATGGCTAGTCAGAACTAGTAGACATGCTTTGGATAACTCTTCACACAGAATTAGATGGAAGAACACCACTGTTCTATATAGTTGTTATTACAGGTTAAAAAGACTGTTTTTAGAATCAGCAATGGTATGAAGCATTCTCCTAACCTTAACAAATATGGCTACATTAATCTCTCAAATTTTTGAGAGAAGTAATCTTAAATCAACTCCTACACAACTGTAAAACTTTTTAATACAGCATTAGAGGGTGCCAAATTAAGACTTTGAATCTTTTGTCCATTACAATTTGAATGTTTCACTTACTCATCACTTGTAAACTACAACATGTTTTGCTTTAAGGATGCTGTATAATAAATTTAATTTAATCCTTTATCCAAGTATGAGCAAACAAAGTTTGCGCCTGAAAGTATCTTCAGGACTGGGGTAAGGTGGTACAACACCAGGGAAACTCGTTGCAAAGGTGGAGCAAGATACCAACACTCCTGTCTCAGTATCTCCTATAATGCAAAACACATCTCCTTGCGGATATGTCTAATGTTATGCATTAAGGGAAGGGCCACTTTCAGGCGCAAACTTTGTTTGCTCACACTTGGATAAAGGATTAAACTAAATTTATTATACTCTAACCAAGTGAAAAATAAACTTTCAACATTTAAGGATGCTGGTTAAGGAAATCTGCCAAACTATAAGCTAGTTAATAAAAATTCATTTATATATTAGTTTTGTTTGGTGTTGCAATACCATTAAAATAAGTTATGAATGATGTTCAACATCTAACCCTATCAGCTAGATTTCTTCAATATAATGACTTCACCAGCACAGTTCATTATAAAATGAAAGTGATAGTGATGAATGATAAATCATCGTGTTGATATATTGATCTTTTAGCAGAGAAGTTATACAGTCTTCCTAAAAGTGGAAGGGAGGGGAAAGTTCAGTATATTTTCTGTAGCAGTGCTATTTGTATAATTTCCAATATACCCTGGTCTTCCTCTGGTCATTTTCTCTGCCACTTTTTCCTTCACACATAATGCTTTTCTAAATGACCACTTCTGATTCCGATCACACTATCTCTGCTTATGTAGAGCTAATCATAACTTCATTTTTCTCATATAGTGTTTTGTTTCATATCTTCATTTTTTAATATTTTTCTGTTGTAGTAGATGTTTTTGGTTAACCCATGCAGTTTTTCTTTAATTCCATATAAATATATTATTCATCTGCCTTGCTAATTCTGTTACATATTTCTATTTAATATCTCCCACTTCACTAAAAATTATTGTTGTCTTCGTTAAATTCCTGAAATGTCCTGTGAAGTGATGTAAAGAATGTTATGATAGTACTACATGAAAAATTTACATCATTAATAACTTCCTATCGATTATTTTACTTCTAGCTCTCAAATCCATAAATTATAACTGGCTTGTATACTGCTAGTTTGGGGTTCTGACTAATTTTTCTCTTATTCCATATAAATTTATTCATTTGACTCACCATTATACCAGCTTTTCTATTTCTATTGTGTATTTCCATATTTAATTTACTATCTTCACTTAAAATTGCACCTAAATAGCTGAAATGTTTTACTTGTTCTATAGATTCTCCATTCAGAATGCAGTTTAAGTTTTCTCTTCCTGCCTATTTTCATAGTTTTGGTATTTTTATTACCGATATTCATGCCATATTAGTTGCAGCAGTTATTTAGTTTAGTTAAAGAGTCCTCCAAACTTGTATTGAATTCATTTAAGGGTACAGCATCATCTGCCTAAAGTAAAGAGCTGAGTTCAACATCTCCAGTTTTGATATCAGGTTTAATGCTACTTTCCTTCATAACATGATATATACAGATAGTGAATAACAGTGGGGATAGCAGGCACCCTTGTCTCAATTCCTGATTTTGCATCAAACCATCTTCCTATACCTCCTTCAATTTTAATAGTTGACTTTTGACTTAAATATAGAAATTTTAAAATCATAAAATGGTATTCTTTTAGTTCATTGAGATACAGTTGATATGGCCTGTTTTCCTGCCAGTTTTCATATTTTTATTCTTTTTATTATTGATTTTGGTATTAATCAGTTGCTCAGATTGGTTGTGTCTTGGAAAATTCTAAAATGATTTACTGAAAAGGATGATATAATTTATACAGTAAAATTTTGCTCCATTCTATTGCATCTCATCCTAACAGTAAGGTAATTTTCCTTTGGGATTTTGATGTTCAAACTCTACAAGCTTTCCATTTCCAATTCCACAGAACAACTATTTGCCATTAGTAGTACCTCTCAATGTAAATCATGTGTTTATCCACTATAGTTTATCCAGATAATCTTTGCCACCCTTCTAGTACTTTTGAGCTTTTAACCAGTTCTAAGTATATTGTAGATTATCAGCTACCCTTCTGAAATAATAAATTTAGTTTAATCCTTTATCCAAGTGTGAGCAAACAAAGTTTGCGCCTGAAAGTATCTTCAGGACTGGGGTAAGGTGGTACAACACTGAGCAACTCGTTGCAAAGGTGGAGCAAGCTAACATTACTCCTATCTCAGTATCTCCCATAATGCAAAACACATCTTGCGGATATGTATAATGTTATGCATTAAGGGAAGGGCCACTACCCAGACTAGTTTTGACCTTTATTGAGGTCTCTTCAGTGGGAGCCAGGCCCAAGTGGAGATACGAGGTAGAAGCATTAGCAAACGGTGTGCCACCTTTTTATTAAATTACTCTGGATTTAGAGAAAGATGTTGAAAGTTTATTTTTCACTTGGTTAGACCAAATGTGAGCAAACAAAGTTTGCGTCTGAAAGTATCTTCAGGACTGGGGTAAGGTGGTACAACACTGGACAACTCGTTGCAAAGGCGGAGCAAGCTAACAATAGGCACAAACTTTGTTTGCTCCCACTTGGATAAAGGATTAAACTAAATTTATTATAGTCTAACCAAGTGAAAAATAAACTTTCAACATCTTTCTCTAAATCCAGAGTAATTTAATAAAAAGGTGGCACACCATTTGGCAACTCCTATAGGTAGAGATGACCTTGCTAATGCTTCTGCCTCATATCCCCACTTGGGCCTGGCTCCCACTGAAGAGACCTCCAAGGGCCACTACCCAGACTAGTTTCGACCAATAAAGGTCGAAACTAGTCTGGGTAGTGGCCCTTCCCTTAAAGCATAACATTAGACATATTTGCAAGGAGATGTGTTTTGCATTATGGGAGATACTGAGATAGGAGTGTTGGTAGCTTGCTCCACCTTTACAAGGAGTGTCCTGGTGTTGTACCACCTTACCCCAGTCCTGAAGATACTTTCAGGTGCAAACTTTGTTTACTCACACTTGGATAAAGGATTAAATTAAATTTATTATAGTCTAAGCAAGTGAAAAATAAACTTTCAATACCCTTCTGAAAATTGCAACCTTTGTTCAAATTTTTTTATTTAACATCCTTTTATGAGCCATGTATCCTTTGGCACTACTATGTAAAGCAGTATAATCTAATTTACACTCTTCTTTTTCATGACCACTTTACTGTTTCCACTCTTCTGATCTGAGCACTTGCTCTGATGGAATTACTGAAATAGTTCCTTCTGGAATAAAAATTTTCATTCTCATTCCATTCAAAATCTTTCTCTATCTAAGTCTTGGTTCTCCATCAAGTGTTCCCAGGCAGTCTAAAAATAAATAAATAGCATATCACAAGTGATTTGTGAAAAAATCTCTACCTTCATGGCTTTAGGTACTCTGCAACTTGCAACAGTTGGAAAAAAAGAAAAAAAAAACTAACAGAATAAATAAATAAATAAAAAATCAACCAATCCAAATATGACTTTGAAAGAACAAAATAAAAAAAAATCTTAATTCCTACACTTGCCTTTTTTCTAGTTTCTTGTCAAGACTTTTGGGCAGTAATTTTGCTTTTCCATGCTTCCCAAAATAAAAGAACATTATCACTCAAAGACAAAGCTGACCACATAGCATCATAATTCTCTAATTCCTGCATAGATAATCTGGATAAATCACTTCTTACTATACCATGAATAATATGTTTCATCTCCCTTCTCTCCCCCCCCCAACTTAAGGAAAACTCTTTGAATAGATCTTGACAGTAAAGAACAGGAATCTTCTTAGAAGTAAAAGTGCTGTTGTCTGGTGAGGCTAATATTGTAGTTGTAGCTGGCCATCAGTCAACATTTCCTTTGAAATAGCTCTATCAAAGCTTCACATGTAATACTGTGCTAAAGGAAATTCACTATATCAAACTATTCCTGAGGTCCCTATGTGAATTTGCTATAGGGAATTTTAATTATTTGGCAACTTCCAACAGCCAGGAGGTGACTTTTTTTTTTTTTTTTTTCCAAAGTCCATGGATGGTTAGGCATGGATTCTTTGCAGATTCAATCTATACACTTCCTTCAAACCAGCTTGGAAACTGTCTTCCTTCTTACTAATTATCATGCAAAGAATACATTATGACCCCTTTCCTTATCAGGTGTCTATCAGGTACCCTGCTAATGTCATCTTTGCTATTTTGACGGACTGGCAATTTTGCTCTGATTAGAATCCAAGAACATCAAGACTACATTACATTTTTGGAATCTGACAAGTCTGGTCTTATTTCTCATGCTGTTGACACTAGGCACAAAGTTATTTGCAACCAGACAGGTTCTTCATTCTAGCATTTGATCTTTTCCTTGAAACATGTGGAACACTACAAAATCATCCTAACCATAACAGCTCAGACTGTATGCCATTCTCTAAGTTTTGAGAAGTGATTACTATTAATTGTTTATAATGTTTTTTTTTTTAAATAATTATTTTAAATGATTTTTTATCTATGGAACTTTTACAGTTGTTTCTTTGAACACTAATAGTGTAATCGTATACTTCAGCTGTGACCAAGACACAAATTAGTATACAATTTGTGTACAACGTATTTTATGACTCATTCTTATGATTCATGTTTTAAATGTAGTTACCATTGACATCATCAGGTCTGTCTCCATGATGATGTCCACATAGTGTTGGATGGAATATATTGGAGTTTTTGAATAAAATTCTATATATTTTTTATATATGTAAGCTGTGAAAGTTTTTAAATAAAATTATATATATTTCAGAAAGTAATAACCATAGTAGCTGAACAATCCCAATTGCCGTCCATTATTACCACTTCCCAGTCAGCACCCATTGTGGTGGTTAATCAGAATGCACAAACATTAGGTAAGTTTTCTTAAACTATTTTAGGAAACTTCCTGAAATTACTGATAAAGTTTAGTCTGCACTAACTGTTGTATGCAGTTTTCATGGGGTCCTTTGAACACATTGTAGGAAATCCAACGTACATGCCTGTTAAATTTTTCCTTGAAGGAATTGGCTCTGAAACTCCCAATATCTATGGTGACAGCATATTCTTTTCCCAGAAAAAAACTACCTTACTGAAGTTCCCTTTAGCTTCTAGCCATTCAGAATGTGTTATTAGAATTTAAGTTCCTTAACTTAAAATTGTCTTTATTAGAAGACAATCTTTTAACTTAATTATACTGTGTTCTAACAAAGAAAGAAAGAAACAAACAAAAAACTTGCTTACTTGATTTGTTTCTAATTTACTGGGTGTATAACACCAATAGAAGCTTGAAGAACAAGTTACATTGCAAGCCACGCTATTAACTTTGGAATGTGCCTGTTTGCTACATCTATGATGTTTTTATACTGTAAAACAAACTAAAAGTTTCGCATTAAAGACAAAATCCATGTTTTGGAATAGTAGTATAGACATGAAATACAGCTTCTTATGATTTTTGAATAATTTCTATACCTATTATGATATAAATGCACATGAACTTTTGTGCTTTATTCATTGCACTCATGATCTTATCACTAAGAACACCTAAAGCTCTGTCAGCAATGCTATTTTTGGCTCAATATTGCAAACAGCAGAAAGTTCAAAAATTCACTATAATCAACTATGACATTAAATGCTGCTGTGTCCCCCAAAACTGTTCATTCAGCAAATGCAGTCATTTATTTTTAACTTAATTGTGTGTGTGTGTGTGTGTGTGTGTGTGTGTGTGTGTGTGTGTGTGTGTGTGTGTGTGTGTGTGTCATGAAATTTTTTCAAAACCTGAAGTATATTCATACTGTGGGGGTTAAAAGTTTTTTTCCAATTTTCATTTATCTTTTTTTTTATTAATTTTTAAAAAAGAAAGAGTGTGCTCTTTTTTTATTTATGTTTTACATTACCACAACTATATCAGAAATCTTTACTGCAATGGTGATAAAAGGATGTGAGATAATCAAGAAGATATGCTAATCAATGAATATACACAAGTCAACCTGTATATGGGTATTGAATTGTTTCCTGTGGAATTGTTTTCCTCCAAGTGCTCTTGTCTTTCTCTCACAGACATAAAACTAACTTTGAACATATTTGGAAATAGTTATATGTGCCCTCCATATATAAATATGAATTTGTGTAATTTGTAGTTCATGCCATGGTCACCATAGATGGATTGAAGTTTGCCTTAAATCCATCTATGGTGTAAGTCTTTCCTTGTAAAAGGCCATTAATAATATCACATGGATAATTCTATTATTTAATTTTTTTGAAATACTGGATTTAGCTTTTATATTTTGAACCAGTTTGATTTTTTGCTTTTTCCAAAGAGGTGAAATTACATAACTTCTTTTTCGGCTTTTTATTAAAGAAGTTTCTGAGCAGCAATAAGGAAAAATGAATTCAAATACCACTCCTCTTAAATACACAACTGAAACTTGTAGCATGTGAGCAACAATATTTGATTTTACTTTCTTCCTTTCTTTCTTTTTCAGTGTTTCTTTAATCTTATTTTTTCAGAAATCAGTTTGTGGGACCGATATATATGTTGCCATTTTATAAGAGTTTGTTTAAACACAGGCTTGTTTGTATAAATAATATTTTGTACAAATGATATTATCAAAGAAAGCACGTAGGAAAAATAATAGAGGAAAAATGGGATCACTTAATAGCAAACTTGGAAAGAGATCTCATATTTGGTCTCTTCACTATGAGATCTCTTTCCAAGTTTGCTATGAAGTGATCCCATTTTTCTCTATTATTTTTCCTACATGCTTTCTTTGATAATATCATTTGTACAAAATATTATTTATACAAACAAGCCTGTGTTTTAACAAAACAGTTATAAAAATGTTTAACATAAAAAGTTAAACTTGAAATAACTGAAGAGAAAACCTGGCTTGACTTCTTTCAAAACTTATGGCAATATAGCAATGAAACTAAAACTGATATAATTCTATCTACTAATTATATAGCACAATAGCAATACATCAGAGTAAGTCAGGAAAATCCCTTGAAGAAGAAGATGGAATAAATATAGAATTTATTAAATATGCAGGCATCCTGTTCATCAGATGACTGTTAAAATTATTTAACAATATCTGACAGCAAGAAAATGTAAATGAAAACTATAGAGCAGGAGTTTCAACCTGCAGGTCATGTGCAGCCTTCGATCTCCCAGAAAGTCTGCCTCGTTCAAATTTTTATACGTTTGACATTGTTGAGTAACCCTATGTGAATAAATGATTACTAAAAGCATCTGTAATAAATTTTCTCTCAAATTCTTCCCATCTTTGGACATAAGACTGTTGGTCGTGGTGGAATTTTAGTATGTTTTTATCCAACTGTTATGGAGATCAAAGAAGGTAAAGAACTATGAGAAACAAATGAATTTGAAACATGTCGAGACCTGCTGAATGAAGCTGAGTTTAAGCATGAATTCATCTGAATTAACAGTATCCTATTCCCACTGCTTTCAGTCAGTGCCCATTAAAACATATGCCAGATAAGTTTTGCAAATATTTTGAGTTCTTCCCTAATATATCTTCTGTTTAGGTGTGAGTGATTTTTTTTTTTTTTTTGGTTTTGTTTTTGTTACTTTTATCAGCTAATTCTAAAGTGTATCTAGTAATAAAGTGATTATAGACTGTGGTAATCAGTTGGACTCTTAAAATTCACTATTTTCAGAGTCCAACCCAACGTTAATATTATTCTGCCTGCAAATGAGATTATAATATCACAAGCATCGATAAAAAATAGATGCTTGTGATTATATAAGTTTTATGAAATTTTTGGTCAGTATATTCTGTGATATTTGAGACATTGAAAAAACTACCATAGTAGAGCAATAATGTTATCACAGTCATTATGTCACATGACATAAAATTGTTTTTGTAGTAGGTTCTACATCAGCAGCAGAAGCTTAGTTTTGGTGTGTAACAAATGCCTCGTTTCTAAAAAGTTAATATTAATTTTGTGATCACACAAGTGTTGCTGGAGAAAAGTTTTCCACATGTGTGCCTGTGTACACGAGGCAAAAAAAAAAAAAAAAAAAAAGGCTAGGTGGATTCGGATTCAGTGTGGTATGTTAATCACTTTTTATAGTGTTATAAATTATATTATTTTATTACATAATTAGTCAATAGAGATATTTCTTTTCAAATTGATTTAAAAGTTTATAATTCTAAAAAAAATACCCTTTAAGAAGATTGCCTCATTAAATTTTAATTTTTTTAAAAAAAATGAAAAATAGTAGATGAAGGCCATCATTTCAATGATCAGTGGTCAAATGATTATTTTTTTTGAACATTTTTGAAGATACATTGTGAAAGTGTTAAAAGTTTGAAATTGTTCATATAAGGGGCACTATAAATCTCATCATAAAGATGTTGAAAGTTTATTTCTCACTAAATTATTCCTCTAAATCCAGAGTAATTTAATAATAAGGTAGCACTCCTATAGGTAAAGATGACCTCTCCATTGCTTCTGCCTTCATATCTCCACTTCTGGGCCTGGCTCCCACTGATGAGACCTCAATAAAGGTCGAAACCGATCTGGGTAGTGGCCCTTCCCTTAATGCATAACATTATACATATCCACAAGGAGATGTGTTTTGCATTATGGGAGATACTGAGATAGGAGGGATGTCAGCTTGGTCCACCTTTGCTACGAGTTACCCTATGTTGTACTACCTTACCTCAGTCCTGAAGATATTTTCATGTGCAAACTTTGTGTTTGCTCGCACTTGGATAAAGAATTAGACTAAATTTATTATACTTATCATAAAGAGTACTCATTGTTTCGGTGAACAAAACTTGTATGCTGTCTATGCTAGTTATCATGCGGCTAAATGCATTTGTTAGAATGGGAGGCCATTCACTGACGGTGAGTTTTGTAAAGAATTGCATGTTAAAAGTAATGGAGTAAATGTGTACAAATTACATTGTATTCAGAATGTGAGTTTATCCTTATCTCCCATTACAAGGTGTTTGGAAGAGATGGAAGACAATCTTTATAATAAATTGACTGAAAGGACAAAAAGAATTTCTCTACTTCTCTTTGGCTCTTGATGAGAGCAATGATATAACAGATACAAGTCAACTACTGATTTTTATCAGGGCTGTTTATGAAAATTTTGTGATCACAGAAAAGTTGTGTGCACATACAAAGTATGAAAGACACCTACACCTGCAGAAAACATATTCTTGAAAGTATCCAAATCTGTAAGAAATCTTAATCCTAGTTGGGATAAATTAAAAAGTATGACTGCAGACTGTGCGAGAAATATGACAGGGAAAAATGCTGGAGTAATTGCATGAATTATGGAAGAAGTGGTGAAAGTTAAAGTTAATGCTGAAATTCCTATGCAATTTCACTGCATCATTCACCAGCAGGTATTATACAGTAAGATCATAAAATTTGAAGCTGTTATGAGTGTTGTTGAATCAAGCATTAATTACATCAGGCATTTTGGTTTGACTCACTGCCAGTTTAAAAATTCCTCTCTGAGTTTAATGCTGAATATGAGGATGTGCTTCATCAAGTGCCAAAGTTAGGTGGCTTAGCAAAGGAAAAGTCCTGAAGATATATTTTTATTTTCATCGTGAAATTGATATTTTTCTCACTGAAATGGAAACATATCAAGAAGAATTGTCGGATCCAAATTGGGTTTGGGCTTTAGCATTCTTAACTGACATTGCAGATCATTTGAATAATCTAAATTTAATATTACAAGGTAAAGAAAAACTAGTGTCAAATATGTATTCTGAGGTGAAAGCTTTTGAGGAGAGATTGAACATTTTGGTGAAACAGTTTAATACAGGTACTTTTCACACTTCTCTTGCTGTTAAGTCGAATCTAGCAAAATAATGGTTTCTCATTCAGCTCTTGTGAGAAGAATTCAACAACAGGCTTGGAGATTTCCACAAACATGCCAAGGAAATAAGAATGTTTCTGAATCCATTTGAAGTATCACCAGAAGACTCTTCTACAATATTTCAGATGGAATGCATTGATCTGCAAGCCGTTGATGCTTTGAAAAATTCTTACAAAGAAAACAGTCTTTTCTTTGTAAGAATTTCCTAATTTCTATTCAGCACTACCTGATATATTTGTGAACCTAAAGAGATTTGCAGCAGCCATGTCCTCCATTTTTGTTAGCACATATATTTGTGAATCAACATTTTCGAAAATGAAAACAATCAAATCAAAGTGTTGAACAAGACATCCAAATGATTTACATAATATTTTAAGATTCTGCATCATGAACACTGAAGTGAGTATTAATAAACTTCCTGATAATTTGCAGCCTCAGATATCACATTGGATGTATGTATATCTTCTGATAAATAAATGTATTAATTTCATAAGTTTAATTTTATCTTTTGACTAGGACAGATATTTTGTTATTTTTTGTTTTGTATATCTGTTGGCTATCGTAATCTTTCAATGGATGTGATATCCATTTTCTATAAATTTTACTACTGTTCACTAGTATATTTTTAAGTACTTTGTCCTACCTCCATCACTCATGCTGAGGGCATAATTTGACTAACTCACTCTTAAAAATAATAATAATAATCAGATTTTGTCTATGGTCTGCAAAGTCTTGTCAGTAGTGAATGTGGTCCTTGGGAGGTGAAAGGTTGAAGATCACTGCTATAGAGGATTTTGTCTCCTAAATATTGGTTTTAAGCTATATGCACAAATATCAACTTCAAAACTTACATCATATATAGAAGATAAACTTTATGAAAAGAAGGATGATTATATATTGATCCAGATTTGACATTAAAAATCCTAATGGAAAAGCATTGCAAATTCAACATTGAAACTATTTGTAGATTACCAAAAGCCTTTCACAAAGTCAAGAAGTTAAACATTCCAAATTAGCTACATGTACCCATAAATAACATATGTCACAACAATTAAATAACTGTAAGAATCAGTGAAAAAATTACAGAATGGAAATCGGTCAACAGAGGAGTCGGTCAAGGATGCCCATTGTTATCACTCTTATTTAATATCTATGTAGATAAAATACTAAAAGAAATGGAAGAAAAATATAAAACCAGCATTTAAACTAGACTGTCAAACGGTATTTAATACTGGTTATTTGCAGGTGAAATAATTATAACAACAAGTGAAGATAGACTCCAGAAATCGTTATTTTTTAAATTTAAACACAGTTTACTAAAAAATTTGAAATAGAAGTATTAACAGATAAATAAAAATCATGGCTTTTAAAGGACCATCTCCGTTTAGAACTAAATATTATGATTTGAAAATGAAATTCTAGAATAAATTAGCTGCTTCAAATAACTCAGATGCTCTATATCCTATAAAAGAAGTTGACATAGATAGATACCAAAATTTCAAACTTTCTAAACATAACAGGCTTAAAATTATTTTTAAACCTAACCAAGTTCAAAATCATACAAGAATCGGAGTTTAGACCTTTTCGACCTGTACGGAAGTGAAATAACCATAAGAACTGAAGAAAAATGAATAAACTGTAGATGAAATTCCTATGAAGGACAGCAGTCTTGTAATTTTTGTCCCAAAGAGTATAACCTGTTTGTGACAAAAAAAAGTACAGGAATACATAAAGAACTAAAAATAGACTTAATATTAGATAACATATACTAATACAGATGGAAATGGATTGAATATATTGAAAGAATGAACAATTCAAGACTAATCAAAAAAAGATACTTCAGTACATGAAAGTCAGATACTACTAAGGAAAAGATGAATTTGTGTGTATCTCTAAATGAATCCCTGATAGTTGCGTTCTTAAACAATAATGGAAAGTGATGATTATTAATAGTCATCATCATCCTTGCATGGATTTTAGGTCCAGTGGCTTGTTCCAGCTTTATTTAGTATATTTTCCAGGTTGTCCTTGATTATTTCTATATCCTCTATTTGGATTGCATTGAAGTATTTTTCTTGGGTTATCTTGAGCTGTCCAAAGCTCAAGATAACCCAAGAAAATAGGTTTTAAATCCTTTTTGTGTTTATATATTCTATTTTTTAAATTCTTTACATATTTGTAATTTTTTTCCCTTGGAAGTGTATGTAGAAATTTCATTCCCCTGTTTTTTCTTTTTTTTCCCTTCAGCTTTTATAATCCATATTTGACTTCCACACAGTAAAAGGACTTGCCAGAACTTTATAGATTAATTTTTGTATGCTTTTGAAATTGTTAGGTTTGAAAACATTGTTATCATTGATCACGCCTGTTATCTTTAAGAAATTGTGGCATCAGCATGTGCTTCTTTTATATAATAATATAGAGCATTCAAGGTATTTTAAGCAGTTATTTATCTTTTTATTTAATATATTTAGCAGTTAATACAATTTTATTTTCAGTTATGATTTTCATTTTATCTATTTTTAGCAATTGTGTTTAAGGAAAATGTTGACGTTTGTAGCCCATTTCTTGTTATGTTTATTTGATCATCTCCAAACAATAGGCTATTTAGTTCTGTAATATAGTTGAAATGCTGGTTCTCTATTTTTCTTCCATTTCTTTATTATTTCATCTATATAGATATTAAATAAGAGTGGTAACAATGGGCATCCTTGACAGACGTCTCTGTTTATTGGTTTCCATTCTGTAATTTTTTCTGTCAGTGATTTGCAGCTGTTTGATTGTTCTGATGTGTAGTTACTGAAAGTAGCTTATTTGGAATGTTGAACCTGAGTACAATCCAGAGAATGTTCCTTAGGACTTTGTCAAAAGCTTTTCAGTAATCTACAAATGCTGTGTTGAATTCGCAGCACTTTCCATTAGGATTTTTAGAAACTGCTGGGGTAATATGCACTAATCCTTTTCAGAAGCCATTTTATTTTTCATGAAAGTTATCTTCTACATGTTCTTGTAGAAGTTTCAAAGTTATTATTTGCATGTATAGCATAACCAGTATTTAGGAGACTTACTATATTATAGTTTCAGTTATGTTTTTATATATATATATATATATATATATATTGGAATAATAAACCTTATTCTATCTTTTTGGTATTTCTCCTTGTTCCCCTGATGTTAAATAATTTCAAGTCATGAGAGCTGTTGGTTCTTTGAGAACAAACAGTTCAAAACAGCTGTCATGCTAGTGAAACCTAACAGGCAAATATATAAGTTCTTGGGCAGAATCCATGTCTTTTAATTGGTATAATCCAAGGCAACTCCAAAGTTGGAGGTTTTATTCTCATAAGCCCTATAAATTTCAAAATTTATTTCTATATTTGGCATAAAATATGGATGGATTCATATATATCCTCCAATTTTAATATCTCTAATTTGCTAAATTGAAGCTCTTCGGCTTTATATTTTATTATTTAATTTTAAGTCATTTGGTGAAAAGAATGCCTGCATATTACTAAGTTTGTTTATTTTTATTTATAAAACATTAACATTTATTTTATATTTATCTTCTCCAGGAGATTTTCCTGATGTATTTTGATGTAATGTATTTCGTGTTGGATACCGCTGTTATTTCTTCATTTGTATAGATCGGGAGAGTTAAAAGAAAATATTAATCTCTTGGAATAATCAAAGGGCCTGGATTAATTTCTTCAGTAACATATGGCAAGGTAGTTGCATTATATCAGTTTTTATGCTACCTTGCCATAAGTTTTTGAAGATATTAATCCAGACCCTTTGATTTCAAATTAATATTTTCTTTTAACTCTTTATTCATGTTTCCTAATATTTTATATGTATTTGTCTTTCACTGTAAGCTATCTTTCCATTTTTGTTCTGAAGTGATCCCATGTTTCTCTATTCCTGCTTTTTGCTATTGCTCTTTTGTGTTTATAAATAATTTTTGCTTCTAATTTATTTTGCATTTATCCATTATTTATATGTGTCTTCATTGTTTTTACCATCCATTATTTATAAATAATGGATATGGAAAGAATTGTTTCACTCTGCTGATTACAGTTTCTTATTCCCTTTTTCCTTTTCTGTTTATCTTTTGTTCCAGGCATTCTATTATTTCATTCTGTTTCTATATCATTACTTTGTTTGTTCTACTTTTCCATTTATTTTGTGTAAGTAGAGGTAATTAACATTTTTATCATAAAAAAGTTGTAAGATTCCTGGGGAATCTTGTCTTTGCTTTAATTTGGTTAATTTTAAACTATCTCATAATAGATATATTTATCTGATTCTCTTTCTGCTATTTAGTATGAGGTGGTCTGAAAAGTTCTTGGCCTCGGCCATAGATGGCAACACTATCAGCAAGATTTTTTTTCTAAGTTGGTACATCTATCATAAGCATCCATGTTGCAAGTCATTCTCTCAAGTAGTTTGTTTTATACAGTTGTCTGAAGCAAAAGTGTTGTCTGTATCCTTTGAAATGGATAAAATTGAGTATCATGCAGTTATAAAATTCTTTGTACAAGAAGGTCAAAAGAGATTCATAAAAGTTTATGGGCACTGTTCTCCTTCGTTTTCGACAATTAAGAAATGGGCTGCCAAGTTTAAACATGGCTGTACCAGCCTTGAAGATGATCCACGTGAAGGACGTCCAAAAAAGTGTAACAACACCAGAAATCATTGATCAAATGCACGATATGGTATTGGATGACCAGTGAGTCAAAGTGTGCGAAATTGCTGAGACCATAGGCATTTCAAAAGAACGTGTACGATATATTTTGCATGAAGAATTATAAATGAAAAAGCTTTATGCAAGATGGATACCACGCTTGATCACAGCAGATCAAAAATGCACTTGCATGAAAATCTCTGAACAGTGCTTGAAGCATTTTAACAAGAATAAAACTGATTTTGTGCGTCGATTTATTACTATGGATGAGACTTGGATTCACCATTACACACCAGAATCCAAACAGCAGTCAAAACAGTGGACAGAAGCTGGTTGTTCAGTGCCAAAGAAGACAAAGTCAGTTCCATCAGCAGGAAAGGTCATGACATTGGTGTTTTGGGATGCTAAAGACATTTTATTTATTAATTATCTTGAAAAGGATAAAACAATAACCGGGAAAATATTATTCTGATCCATTAACCAGACTAGACAAAAAAATTCGTGAGAAAAGACCCGGTTTGCAGAAGAAAAAATCATCTTTCATCAGGACAATGCACCTACCCACAAAGGTGTTTTGACAATGGAAATATTAAGGGATTTGCACTATGAATTGTTGGAACATCCCCCCCCCCCCCCCCCCCCCCCCCCCCGCCTATTCCTCAGATTTGGCTCCCTCTAACTTCTATCTCTTCTCAAAACTAAAATTCTTCCTCGCTGGTCAGTATTTTTCTTCTAATCAAGAGGTGATTTGCAGCTGTAGAGGGGTATTTTGCAGATCTTATTGAGAACCACTACAGGGACAGGATAATGGTGCTGGAATAAATGTATTAGTCTTAAGGGAGATTATGTTTAAAAATAAACATAATTTTGAAATTATAAATTTGTTTTTTCATTTAGGCCGAGAACTTTTCAGACCACCCTCATATAGCATAAAATAGTAATTTGTTGATTTTTTTTTATTTATACTATCCACTAAGGCAACTATAGTAAATGAAGAAACTTGGTTTAGCCCTTATATATATTTAATGCTTAAATACTACATGTGTAAATACAGGTGTGTGCCATGATATTTTGCAAATCAGAGCTGCCTAACTTTATAGAGCCAATTGGTGTGCCAGGAAGTTCTTAATAAGCCCACTGAAAGCTTTTTTTTGCTAGATAGGTCTAAAACTCAGTTATCCACAATGAGTGCTATACTTTTGAAACTATTTAGTTTGAAGTATACTAATCTGGAGATTGGAGGGAGTGTAGTCTTGCTCAAAATTACTGCAGCTTTCCTTGTGTAACAATAGTTTATCCATGTGGATTCACCACAATGAACTTATACTGCATTAATAGATAATGTAGCTTAAAATTGTACACTTAAAAAGAATTTTCTTATATTTTTTACAAATGATATAAATTATTAATTTATTTTTATTGGATTTGTGTTTATTTTCATTATTTTCCTGTCAGATGTAGGTGAACAACCTGTTAAAAGGCCGAGGTTGTCTTCTATTTCTAGAGAACAATCAAAATCCACACCAAATGGAAAAGTTGTATGTCCGGTAAGTGTGTGTGTGTGTGTATATATATGCAAATTCCAAAATAGTAATTTAGCTTTAGAATTATTCATTTGGAAATATATCCTAGATCAGTGGTGGATATATACAGTGGTGAGCTATAAGGGGCTCATGCGAGCTCTTTGTTAAATTTTTCTCAAATTTGTGAGCCCCTTGTTCCTGTTTACTTTATTTTTTCAAAAAAAATTTTTTTTTTTTTTTTTTGAAACATATTAAGCGACAAACTCATACAGTAACCTAACAAAAATCAGCCTATTCTGCAGTATAAATTATTTGGAATTATTGTTTCAACTTCTCTATAACGAATGCACCTAACTTTGAAAATAAAATAAATGCATTCGCTATCTTTGCCCTTCTCCTTTCTGGTAGCCAATCAAATTTTTTCTTATGTAAGATAAATTAATACAGATGATTGTGTGCAAATATTTCCTGTTTAGATCATGAAATATTTGTTTAAAAATGATAGCCTTTAAAGGTTGATTGGAATTTGTACACAAGCTGTATCAGTAAAAGTTTTTGTGTGTGAAATACGGCTTTTTTTTTTTTGCTCTACAATGCGAGCCCTTTGTTAAAATTTCCATAGCTCACCACTGGATATACACAACCGACATGCATGCTTATTTCCTGACAATATATATGCAAATTCCAAAATAGTAATTTAGCTTTAGGATTATTCATTTCAAAATATATCCTAGATAGGTGGATATATATACAACCGACATGCATGCTTTTTAATGATTCTTTCAAATCTCATGCTTATTTCCTGACAAAAGATTTTTATTGACTTTACTTAATCATAGAAAAACTTGATTTCTTTAATTTTCTGAGCAGTGAATCCATAATGGTAGTATTAGAGTTGGCAGTCTCATTATTGCATTTACAACATATATTCTTGAGGTACTTGTTTCCTTAATTCTGAAAGATAGCAATCAGGTCTCCACCACAATTAAGTGCAGTGGCTGAGTATTACAAAAGCACTATTCTATTAAAGATGTACTCCAAATGATACTTTATAGTCTGTGTGTGTATATATATATATATATATATATATACACACACACACACAGGATGTCCCAAAATTCATGCAAGTAATTTTGATAGAAAACACATGTTTTTAATTAAAAATTGTAATTTCTTATTGATTCATAAAGTATACAGTATAAGGTTATGCATGGAATAGCATATCAGGGAAATGGCTGGCACGTACGCACTCTTTTGTCGAAATTTTCCATGACCGTTTTGCATAAATGTGGCTGAATTTCGTTGATACAGCGCTCAATTTCCTCCTTCACGGCATGTGTGGTCATGGGCTTGTTGGCATAAACCTTAGACTTCAAAAAACCCCAAAGAAAAAAGTCCAACGGCATTGTCACATGATCTGGGTGGCCAATTCTGATCACCAAAATGGGAAATGACTCATGCAGTAATTGAATTGTTTCTGGGGCTGTATGGCATGTGGCACAGTCTTGTTGAAACATGTCGTCCACATCCATATCTTGCAATTTAGGCACAAAAAACTGGATTATCATGTCGCGATAGCGAGCACCATTAACTGTTATTGCCTTACCAGCCGCATTTTCGAAGAAGAATGGACCTATGATGCCTCCAGCCCACAATCTGCACCAAACCGTGACACGTTGTGGATGCATTTGTTTCTCAACAATCACGCGTGGATTTTCTGAACCCCAAATGCGACAATTTTGTCGATTAACGAAGCCATCAAGATGAAAATGAGCCTCATTGCTGAAGATGATTTTGTTCGAAAAATAAGCATCCACTTGTTCCATAATCCATTCAACGAACTCTCTTCGCTGTGTGTGATCAGTAGGCT
This sequence comes from Typopeltis vanoorti, assembly GCF_054136105.1. NCBI lineage: Eukaryota > Metazoa > Arthropoda > Arachnida > Uropygi > Thelyphonidae > Typopeltis > Typopeltis vanoorti. Next base: position 46,123,127 of record NC_143572.1, on the reverse strand, counting down.
TCAGTCAATTGAACTTTGTAAGCATAAAGATGCAAATCTTTCGTGAGAATATGTTGTAGAGAGCTTCTCAAAATGCCCAATTCAAGACCGAATTGATGTTCCTGGACTCTCAGCAACACTCTCATGAACTGCTTCGATGTTTTCTGTTGAATGACGGCCAGAGTGTATAAGATCACTAATTGATCCAGTTTCCTTGAATTTTTTAATTAATCTTTTTACAGTTGAAGTTAAATCACTATTCCGACCATATTTTGTACGAAAATTGCGAACCGTAGCTGCCAAACCTTCGTTATTTTTAAAATATTGCTCAACAATGAAAATGCGTTGTTCTTTCGTGTAGCGCTCCATTTTTAATAACCCTGAACTGTCAGCTGTCTTTTTTCTTATCGTTGGCAACACTTTACCGCACAAATGGCGCTAAATTTAAATCTTGCATGAATTTTGGGACACCCTTTATATATGTGTATAATATGATAGAATGCTGGCATACATACATAATTAAAAGTTTGTACTAAAGCTGGAAGGATGCAAAACAAATTTAAGGTAGGAGTTTGATAATTTAAGAGAGCTGCGTTTGTGTACCTATTTTTATACAAATGCATACTTGTGAAAGAGATGATCATCACTTCAAAGTCATACATATTAATACTAGGATTTATGTCTTAATACATGGAATCCAACATAATCTCTACAGATCCCAGATTATTCTTTCTGCCTTTTCTTAAGAGCAGTGTAGTATTTCAGATCTATTCCAAAGTACTTGAAATTCATGCATCTGAAATTCTATATTTCTGCTGCAGAAAGACACCGAAGTACTCACTCTTTCACTCCTGGGTCACCCTTCAACATTAGCTGGTTTCTTACAGAATTGGATTTTTCATTTTGTAAAACAGACCATCTTGCCAGAACATGTTGCACAACCTAAGGTTAGCTGCATTCCATTATTAACAGCCATTATTGGAGTTAGCACAGAGGATAATGTTGAGAGCAATGTGGCTTCACATATTTGTATTCTTGGTCTGGCCTGCTCTTTGATGTGTTGCTTGAGAGATTTTTTTTTCATCTGCTCATTAGTGTAGAGCTATAGTCATGACTGCATATATGTATTTTATTTTTATCATCTCAAAAGATTCCATGTCCAGTGGTGATAGTGTGTTCTGCAAGGCCCAGTTGTTCTGGTTCATGGATTTTGAAGACCTGTAAGTTTTGCTCTTTGTGAAATACATAAGCAGGGAAATTTCCAAAAGACAAAACAATGAACGAATGGCGAGGAAGAAAAATTTCTTCTCAAACAATTTTGTTCAAAGACGATTTCATAGAATCTCACATTTCTGGAAAAAGGTGATCGAATTTGAACTTACTGGAATGAAGAAGTTAAGTCTGGTTCCAAAGAACTCAGTGCCTATCAATTCCAAAAAATTGTCTTGATATTCTTCTATTCTAATCGATACAGAATGGCTAGTCTGTCCAAAATAACAAAGATGGTATGAGCACGATTCTTGATAGATAAGGAAAGAGGTGATAATGCATCCTTTTTGGATAGTAGAAAGGAAGTGTACAGATTGAATTTTTAAAGAATCCTTGCTATTTGTTCCAAACATAACTTTTTTAATTTTTTATAACTAAATTTGGCTTTTTTTTGTTTTCTGTTGGATTTTGAATATTAGAATTTGAAAGGGGAAGAAGAGAAATCAAAATCAACCATATTCACATTGGAAAGCATGACCGGAAATGCCACAGATACAGAAATAATAAGGCAGCAAGTAGTGTAAAAAACTTTATTATTAGGCGTAATTGAATAGTTCAATAGTAGTTGGATGCATAATATGGTTTTGCATCAGGTGCTCAAAGTTACGACCATTAGCAGGCTGCATGCCTGATACCAACGATGCGTTGATTGCCATACATTTTAGAAAATACCTGGAGTTTCCCAGATATTAGCAGTGGCAATTCTTGCCATGAGATCCATGTCAGAGGTAACAGATGTTTCGTACACCATGGCTTTAAGGATCCCCACAGAAAGAAATCAATGCTCAATAAATCAGGTGAGCGTGGGCGCCATGCAACGGGTCCACCATGCCCAATCCATCGAGCCCCAAAGGGCCTGTCCAAATACTGATGCACAGAAATGCCAAAATGGGCTGGAGCCCCATCATGTTGGAACCACATCTGCTGATACACAATCATTGTTCAGTAAATCCGGCAGAACTTCTTCTAGAAAGGTCCGCTACTTCTGGGAGTCGTCGGGGTGGTAACAGGTATGGGCTGACTAAACAGTCAGCGATGATACCTACCCATACATTAATGGTGACGCATTGTTGCACAGCGTGTGGGTTCTCATGGTCCCACACGAGCATTGTGGTGATTGAAGACCCCTTCGCAGGTAAATGAAGCTTCATCCGTGAACAAAACACAAGTGGGAAGATCTGGGTCTATGGCACTTTTCTGCAGAAACCACTGTGCGAATTCCACACGTCGAGGATAATCTTCGGCCATCAGTAACTGGACCCGTTGCAGATGAAATGGATGCAAGCACTGAGAGTGCGAAACGTGCAATACACTGGATCGAGATACTCCTATAGGAGGCAACGGCACGTGCTTGTCTCTGGATTATTGTCCATCACATGCAACACAACATCTTCCATGGCCGGATTCCGTGTCGATCGTATGCAAACATTTGTTTGAGTACCTTTCATGATACATTCGTAGCGGCTTGTGCATGTCTTCCATCTCAGCATTTATAAAATGATGCGTGTTCTTCGTGTGACGTCGAAAGCTCAAATGAGGAAGCCCCAATTGCTCATCTGGAGCTCTGGTGCAGCGCCACCTATCACTTTCAGGTGGCGTTTCCAGTCATGCTTTCCTCTGTGAACATGGTCGATTTTCTCTACTTCCCCTCAAAGTTTGTACGTGGAATTTTGAGCCACCCTGTGTGTGTGTATATATATATATATACAATGTATAACCAGAATAAGAATTACATGTTAATGTTTGTGAATTACTCTCGAGGACAGGGCTCCAGAAATCCACAGGCAAGTGATGAGTGAATTTTCACCTCATTCTAAATATATTTTTTTTTGCATCAACTTTTTTTAAAAATCTGATTGACTGTGAAGTTATCTGATCATGAGTGGCTGCCAATGATTTATTAGTTTTATTTCCTGAGATTTGGAAATATCTCGGGAAATAAAGTTTCTGAGATATTGCTGGTTTTCTCTAAAACGGTCATCTTCACTTTCCTTTTACCTCCTTTAAGTTGGAGAGCATTTTTTTTTTATATAAAAGACTGCAAAAAAGGAAGAACAGCAATTAAAAACTCAACCTGATGTATCTCCTTCCTACCAACAGCTGCCCAGTTGTCATTGCCATAAACATTTTTCTTTATATGTGTGAGACTTCATAAATATCTGCTGTTGAGTTATATAAATACAAAAAAAAATAATTTCTCTCAAGAGTATTTATACAGTCCTCATTTCCCTAGTTTTCATTTTAGTCATGAAGCAAGAAAAATGAGTCATCATATGGTGCTTTACTTGAAAATAGTAAATCTCACACACTTCAAGCAAAGCAACAGTTTTTCATATCATTAATACATTCAAATGAAATTGCAGTGACCATTTCCAATAAATAACTTTTGGAATCCGACCAATGTATTCATTCAACTCAACACGTGTAATAGTCAATCTGTTATTTAAAAATAATAGTTATTAAAATCGCCACAGTTTGATTAAATCCTGTAGTACATCCAATTCTTCCAGTACCTTTAAGTAGGTTTGCATGGGTAATATAGTACTGGCCTAAGTTTATTTTCACAGCTCATAACAAGAATTAGCTTAGTGTAATTAAAGACTTGAACATTTTATATAATGAAAAGTATTTTTAATACTGTTGTTTAAAAAGTAAATTATCTTGCAAAGGTAAAGTGCGTCAAACTCCACAACGAATGCCGTCTACGTTGTTTTCGTGAATTTTACATTGTTTTTTAAACATCACCTATAACTATATATATAAAGTAGGCCTAAAATACTTTTGTGGCTAGCAGATTCATGCTGTATTTCTGGAGCCCTGTTTGAGGATACATTAATAGTGGAGTGGAGAGTGAGCCGATTTGGAAACTGATACTGTTTGATATTGGAATTGAATAGAAATTCTCCAAAGATAATGTCTTACTCTGTCACTTCAGTACAGCTAATTCTCACTGGAGCTAACTTTCAGGAACCAAAATAATACTTTATAGTAAGTTTACTGTGTAACTATACACAGTGTTTTACTACAGTGAATGTTAAACTGTATTATCATTGGGAGATCTCTCTTCAAACGAATACTAACTATAATATCTTTTTATATTTTTATTTTTAGAATGACACTGTAGAAGAAGAAAGGATAAAGTTGCAACGAGAACTAGAAGAAGTTAGGAGGCAGGCTGAAGAATATAAAACACAGCTCCAACAAAAAGCACATGAAGCTGAACAGTATCGCAGGGAGCTCGAACAGATGCGTACCATATCCCATAAGTAGCCTTTGACGGTGCCTAATGTGTCATAATTTAATCTCATCTGTAAATAATATATCTTCATTAACATCAAATGTGCAATTATCATTCCTACACTGTAAATCAAATAAATTTTTTTAAATATTGAATTTCATAGTTTGACTTTCATTTGCTTGGTCCTATATATTAATTCTTTTCCATCTCTTATAGGCTCAAAGAGCTATTACAGTAACATATATTTATCTTCTTTTTTTTTCCCTCCTTAAAATTCCAAGAACATCATTGTAATCAAATAATATGAGACAAGAGATCTACCAAAGTCACATAATTGCATGCGATGTTGGTTTGTAATATAATATAATACAGGTAATGGACCAGACAAAAAAAAACAAACACGGAAACACTGAGCTATTAGGTCACGTTATCGGTAGTTGCAATGCACCAAACACAGATGCAGTTGATATTCAAATGTACTCCCAACATTCCTAAAAGGCAAATGGAGGGTTACTACTGTTTATTGCATGTTAGAATGGAATCCAGACATTATTATTGGAGCCAGGTTGGCAAGTGCATCTGTACCTAGAACAGCTGAACTTGCATGTTAGCCGAGGAACAGGCTAAGGTTATATCAGCATGGCAGTCGACAGGACAAACATCAGAGAAATGCAACAGTAGACAAAAGCGTTTACTGCAAGAGAGGGACGTTCAAGCATTAGTAGCTGGGCAATTATACTACAATTGCCCAGCTACTGCTGAACAGTAGTGTGAAAAATTCAACACCAGTTGTGAGAAATCCATTTCGATAAAATCTCTACCCAGGAACTACACAGAGTTGGATATAATGGTCAGATTGCACTTACAAAAGCCTTTGATCACTCTCCTCAAAGCATGTTGCTGCATCCAATGATGTAAAAGAACACAGGCAGTGGAGGGATGTGATATGGTCCAATGAATCCATGTTCACACTTTTTTGCTGCAAACAGACGAACATGTGTAGCATCAGTAAAGAAGCTTTATCAACCAGAGTGCTTGTTTCCAACTGTTGACAGGTTTTGATGGTTCTGTAATGGTCTGGGGGTGCACTCTCACGGCATGTTTTGGGTCCATTTGTTGTATTGGAAAGCAAAGTGAATGCTGCACATTATCTTTAAGTCATAAGTGATCGTATCTTCATTCCTGTTGACACTTTTCTCCTAGCCAGCCAGCCACATTTCAACAGGATAATGCTCTTTCATCGAGCAAAACGTTATCACCAAGTGGTTTGTGGAACATGACATTGAGGTCTCCTGTTTGCCATGGTCATCACAATCACCAGACTTAAATCCTATAGAACATTCTGGAGCAAGCTCTCAGGCAATATTTCCCACCTCCTAAGAACTAAGGTAAATTGTTCCAGTTTCTGTTGGACGAGTAGTGTAAAATTCTTCCTGTTGTTCCAAGTACTAAGTCTATCTCTCTCTCCCTCCAAGAATATATAGGCGGTAGTTAGATGCCCATGGCAGACCAACACATTTTAATTGAAATGTGCCAGTTTCCATTTTTGTCCATTACCTGTACCTTAATTCACAAACATTCTTGATGAGCCATATGTAACATATATTATATAGTACAATTTTAATTACCTGTCCTTTCTTCAGCTATAAACAGTGATCCATTCTTTCTTAAAGTTGCATAAATTTTCTATTTATTACTGAAAGCCATTTACATACTAAAGGTTAATTTTTTTCTCTCTCTTTCAGTGTGTTTTTATTGGTTTCATGAAAAACAGTTTACCGAAAATCACTGAAAAAGCAATTCACCAGAATACTTATTTTCTTGTGAAATATTATGTTAATGTTTGCTTTAAAATGACCTAACCTTGCACATAACAAGCAAACAGTGTGATTAGGTTTGGCTCATCGCGTATTTTAACAATTATTTCATTCTATTTTAGAATATTATTGTAACATATATACATACTATTCCACAGTAAGACTCGTGATTCAGTATTGGTTATATTTAACTTATTCTGATAGTCACTGTTTAATGAAACAGCATGTGAAAAGTATTCCTGTAAAAATTAGTATTTAATCAGCTTGACTGACAAACAAGTCTTTTACTCATTTTCATTATTGGGTTTAATAGAATGAATAAATACAGCACATAGGAACAATTAAATAAGAGTTTATCGTCATCAATTTCCTGATATGTATCCATCAAGGAGTCTTCAGGTTACCATGACAACACTACATGATTAAGTTTACATTATTGTTAATTTCCTATCAATGATTTTGTTCCAAATCAATCTATTACTTGTGAGCACTCCAATATTGTCACATCTAACATTTCATGCTTCTAAGGCACCTCTAGCTGAATCAATCCACCTAGATCTTGGTCTTCCTTTGAGTCTCTTTCCTGCCATCTTGGAATCAAACACTTAACCTTTCTTCACCCATTCTATTTAAGTTATCACACCACCTTAAATTAGCTCTGCTGACATGGCATCGGTTCATTCCTCTAATTTTTCTCAGAACCCTCATATCTGTGGTTTTTAATCTTTGATCAACTACTTTATTTCTAACCAACTCTCGAATCATAACTTAAAACTGGTTTAAAACACTATTTTATATTGTTCAATTTTTGCCAATTTCTCTCTTATTCCATATAAATTTATTCAGCTGGCTACCCACCGTTACCTGTTTGGCTTATTCTGTTGTTGAAGTGGTAGGTTTCCACATTAAACCTACCACTTCACTAAAAACTATGCCTAAATAGCCAAAATATTTTACTTGTTCTATAGGATCTCCATTTCTTGCAAAGTTTTCTGTGCTCCTGCCTATTTTCATAGTTTGGGCCTTTTTATTGCTGATTTTCATGCCAAATTTATTACAGATGTTATTCAATTTAGTTAGTGAATCCTGGAGACAGGCACTAGATGTGTTCAGGAGTATCAACTGCATAAAGCAAAGAGCTAAATTTAACATCTCCAATTCTAATATCAGGTGATGCCACTTTTTTTTTCATAATGTGATCCATATAGATGATGAATAAGAGTTGAGATAATGTGCATCCTTGTCTTACCCCAGACTTTACATCAAACCATCTTCCTGTATTTCCTTCAATTCTAACTGCTAACTTAAATATATAGTCCATGTATTGCTCTGTATAATGTTCCATTCACCCCATATAATTGTAGTGTTTTGAAAAGTTTTTATTAGGTCACCTTGTCATATGCCTTTTCCAGATCTACAAAACTTAAGTACAGATCCTTGTCGTATTTCCATGATTTCTCAATAATTGCCGTAAAGTGAAAATCTGATCTTGGACATCTTTGGTTGGCCTAATCCCAGCTTCTTCTCAGTTTCTCTTCCACAATCTTTATCAACCTCTTTTCATGTATGCTTGCATAAATCTTACCCTGGAACGCTTAGTAGAGAAATTTCTCTGTAATTCTCATTCAGTTTTATTCCCTTTTTTATAGATGAGAACTCTACTCCAATCATTTGGAATTCGACCTTCTGACGAGATCCTCTGAATTATGCAGTGCAGCCACCGCAAAACTTTTATACCTCCATACTTAAGCATTTCTGGTCTTATATTATCTACTCCAGCTGCCTTTCCACATTTCAAGTTTTTATATGTACTCCTCTTGAAAATTTTCTAGTATGGTTTTATTACTGCTTGGTTCATATAAGTCGCTCAAAGTAATTTTTCCAGACATCTAGGATATCCTTATCTTCACTTTTCATGTCACGTTTATCATCTTTGATTCCTTTTACAATACTGCTTTTCTCCATTTCTAAGCTTTTTCAATAGCTTCCAAAACATTTTGCCACAGTCTTGATATTTATTTTCCATACTATTACCAAAGTCTTCCAATGACTTTTGTTTAGCTACTTTTACACATAGCTTCTCTCTTACGTTTTTCTATGTATTCTTTTAGGGCATCTGACGACTTTTTGCTAGGAACTTTTGGTATGCTTTCTTCTTTTCCAGGACTGCTTCTTTAACTTGTGTCCACCATGGTGGTCTTATTTTTCTATCCTTGCAGACATCACTACATACCTCCCTAGCTGAATCAATCAACATCTTCATGACGATTGATTCAGCATGGGAGTTTGCTACCGAGACTCCAAAATTTGGTTCTTGTTTTCAATTTGTTTCATTATTCATTCAATAATGTTTATGTACTCAAATCTATAATTTACTTGTAAAATCTGCTCAACTTTAATTCTTTTTCAAACTTTCTTAGATACTGTTCTTTTCAATGTGATGATATCCATTTTTATCCAGTTTAGTACTAAGTAAGTAATAGTCACTTCCAATTTCAAATCCTCTCTACACCCGTATCCTGAATGAGCATGATATCACTATCAACAATGGCAGTCAGTGAGGTTTTTCTTATTTCTTGTGTCTTCTCTCCACATGAACTTGTGCACACCTTTGTTGAAACATGGTCTTAGTAATAACTAATCAGTGTCCTGAGCAGAAGTCCAATAAATACCATTATTAACTTTGCCCTTTTTTCCCAAAATGTTCCTATATGCCTGGTGGGATTCATTTCCAACTCTGCTGTGCAGATCTCCAACAAGGACTACTTTTTTCCATTTTCTTTATGTCAGCTGCCTGTGCATTGAATAGTTAAAAATCAAAATTAAGCTTGTTTGAAATTAAGGCAGAATTTAAGTCATATTTGCCTGTATATGATCTGTTCAAAAAATCTTTTTCATGGTGGTAATACAAAGGTTTAGCAGATTGCAGGTTTTGTTTTGTCTTCTTCAAAGTAATCCAAATGCAAAGAATGACTTAACTTAGAATCCCCTGCTTTTGACTTCCCTTGGCTCAAGATTTCCTTGTCCCTTAGTAACTTCATCTGCTGCATTTAATAGTCTCCAAAAGCCACCGATTTCTTCACCTTCCTCTGCATCAAGTTCTACAATCCAGTTGTCCAAATCCTTCGGCACTACAAAGATACCAATCCCTGGAATTTATACTATTTCTTTCTGACCCAAACACCTGCTCCAAGCACATCACAGAAATTATCCTCACTGGTATGGCTTGCATTCCTCATTGTACCCAAAATTCTCATCCACTTTATAAGCCCTAGTTCAGTAACAAAGTGTACCAATGCAATTGGGGGGGAAAAAAAAACACCTCACCTTACCACACACATGGCTTGCATCAAGAATGCCAGATTCATGCTCAGCTATGCTGAAGCATGCAATAAATGCACCTGCAGAATCATTCCACCTCTGCTCACCTGCATTTTAACATATATCATGTTCAGTGGAGAAAACGCGTATAGAAATCACTGCATTCAGTGTGGTCTCTCAAATTTTAGATAAAGTGAGGCATTTGAACTTACGATTTGGCAAATGTAATGCTGTGACAGATTCTAGAAATAGTCTCACATTATATCTGCTTCTGTATAAAAATGAGGTTTTGTTCCATTGGATCCAGTGATCTGTATTTATGGCATGATCTGTAGTGCAGATAATGGACAGTTTCTTTATTCTTCCTGACCGATATTCACTGTTTGTCCAAGTAAGATAGTTTGCAAGGAGCAAAGGATGCTGTAGATCATAGGATGATCTAGATGGAGGATCTTTTGGTGTGTGGATAAGGATAGCTGAATTTTTGGTAGTGTAGCTGTAGCCTTTTTTTTTTTTTTTTTTTTGAAGCTTTTTTTAAGGTGCCTTAGACATACAGAATTGCAATGTTTTTTTTTTTTTGTTTTTTTTTTGGGGGGGGGGAATGGACTTCTATTGAAGGGGAAAGCTATTGGCTAAAAAAGTGTACTGGATGTGATTGATTTCTGTGGAGAGCCACCTGACCTCTTAGCCTACACCACCCACTACTAGACACATGCCATGAAGGTTTGGAGAAATACAAGGGTGTGTGTTGCAAAGTTGTGATAATCACCATGAAGGAATTAAGGTAGAAGCATGTAACTTACACATTATTCTACATATTCCCCACATAGTGTTATACACTTGTTACAACACTGCTGCATCATTTTTAATCCTCTGAGAGGGGGGGGGAATCTCTCTTTTTGCACAAACCAGTCCTCATTTGCAGATATGACTTCATCTGTGGTAAATTTTGTTCCTTTTAAGTGTTTCTTTAAATTTAGAAATAGTCAGATGGGACCAGGTCTGATGAATAGGATGGGTGAGGCAGATATTGAAAGCCCAAGTTGTGTATTGTCTGTTGGGTTTCATGAGTAGTGTGAGCAGGTGCGTTGTTCTGCAAAAGCAACATGCCTCTGCTCAGTTTCATGCACCATTTTTTCCTTCAGAGCTGTTGAACAAACTGCTGCTGTAACAGTTTTTTTTTTTTTTTTTTTTTTTTTTTTTTTTTTTTTTTAGGTACTCAGTAAGGATTATACCATCCATATCCCAAAAGACAATGGCAAGAAACCTTCCCTTGGGTTCAGAACTTTTTTGGCCATGGACAATCTTTCTGTCTCCACTCCATTGACTTTTGTTTGGTCTCAGGGTCATAGTGATGAAGCCATGTTTCAGCAACAATAACAATACAAACCCAAAAATGGCCCCAAATCCCTTGAGATGACAGCATACATTCTCTCTTTTGGTTGGCATTCAAACATTTAGGGTCCTACTTCGCTGAGAGCTTCTGCATCTCTAGATGTTGGTGGATAATGACTCAAACTCATTCCCTGGATATCCCTCGAGTCTTTATAATGTTTTTGTATGGTATTCACCTGTCATCAAGGATCATGGTATTGTACTGCATCGATGTTTTCAGGTGTGATCACTGTGAAAGGTCTTCCTGACCTGGGGGCATCTGTTGTTTCAGGATGCCCAGTTTTAAATTTGATCACCCATCTGGCAATTGTTGGATATGATGCCCCCCCCCCCAAAGTTTCGCACAAAGTTTGGTGAATCTCAGTTGCAGACATTTTTTTGCAGCACTTGCATCTCTGTCCCTTCCAATTTCTTCAAAACCTCTGCCATCTTTTATATATCCCAAAGAAAAAGAACAAATTATTACAATTTGATGAAACATGGGGGTTAAAAGGTTTTAAGATATGTTCTTTCTTGTAGTTATATTAGCTGCTTTAATATCTTTTTTGTCCTAGATATTTATCAGAATTTTTCTTCCTCCTCCCCTCGTATGCTGTTAATCTTGACATTTCCAAAACTCTTCATATCTGGCATCAACACCTGAGCAAATTGCCATGTGTTAGCCAACCTGCTGCCCTCTGTAATTGGGTAGCAAGCTTCCTCTCTAGTCATTTACTGTATATCATACTGGATTCTTTCAAGCTTCACCATAAATGCAAGAGTGCCTCAAGGTTCTGTTCTATGACCTACCTTCTTTCTACTGTACATACATAAATGACTTGCTTTCAAAGACCAATGATTCTATTCACATTCGTGTGTTCTGGTTTGAATGCCGGAGGAACTCTCAGCACTGGGAAAGGATTAAAAAAATGTTTAATTCTTGCAGTATTTGATTTCAGTCACAGAGACATCTGCAGGGAGTACAATATAAAACTTTTAGCATACGTAGGCAACAAAAGACTAACTAGGGAGGCTTCTCTCTGGGCACCGGTTGGTAGTCTCAGGTGTAAGTTGGGATCTTAAAGAATTAGTGTTTCTCATATTTTGGGAAGTTTTATGTATTCATATATATTCAAACTAGGCTGATTTCTGAGGGCAGCTACAGATTCTAAAAATAGTCTTTCTCTTCTCAGCTTCTTGCAATGCAGCAAGGTTTTTTTTTCCCCTCCTCCCCAGTTGAGAATATGAGTAGTAGTAGTGTTTCTCCAACTTTTATTACAACGGAACAAATCCTGAAATTTTAACGAAACACCTTGGTTAGATCGAGTATTATCAGTCTTGCATTCAATGTAAAGCTAAGCGCACATTATCACTGCAGCAAGTTGTATCACATAGCAAAAATGCGACAGCGCACACTACAGGTGTGCCAGGCCGAATTGCATCACATTGATCTTGCTTGTGACCGCTCATTTCCTAGAATAAATATCTCCATACTTCACTCGCGCTCGGAGATGTCGACAACTGCGAGCAGCTGAGTCAAGGCCAGCATGCACTGGCCTTAATAGCATAATCCACACGCAAAGTGAGGAGCACCTGATTTTCAAACATGTCTGAACTTGTCGCAGCATTTAAAACCATTCCAGGTTCATATTAATTTTGATAATTTTTCATGGAACACTTATTCACTTTCTGCGAAACACCAGTGTTCTGCAGAACATAGTTTGGGAAATACTGCCCTAGAAGATCTGATTGCAGATTATATAATGTTCTTCTATGTGGATGATGGCTGATCTATCTGTCCATAGTAGGTCAAACATGCAGGAAATGTACATATATACACCAGTAACAGAGAGGAGGGGGTTGATCCTTAGTGGAACAGATAAGGATAGATAATTTTAAGATGCACTTTAAAACTGTGCAAAGGTTTTATCTCTTTAGAATTCTATTTTTTCTGACAGCATTGCTAAAATCCTTCCAAAAGCAAAAGTTGTGGATTGGGGGGGAGAAGAATGATTATTTTGAAAACTCAAGTTTTTCCTCACATAAAAACAGGCATTACTACCTAGAAAACACATAAAATGAATGTAGTGTAATAATCTCATGATCTTAATTGCTTCAGCTATAACCACAATCAAATCATTGCCTCTTTTTGAACATGAAATGGATCAAAATAGTCTTTTTCCAGAATTAAGTACATTTTTGAGTAAAGTTAATGTGTCAGAAAAGGGAATAGTGGTGAAGAAAGTGATGTCAAGACTAACCACAATCAATACTATTTGAAACTAAATTTTGGATTAAACAACATTTGAAGTGGGTGGAATTTTTTTTTTATATAAGATTAAGGGGAATTGAAGTTGAGCTAACTGTTTGGCTAGTTTCTCTGTGTGTGTGTGTGTGTGTGTGTGTGTGTTATTACCAAATTTTTATATTGTGTCCCAGATGATGTGTCTGTGACAGATAAAATATTGGAACTATTAAACCTGTATTTATTTATTTCATTGAACCTGAAGATGAGCCTTAAACTAATATCTAAGCTAATAAATAATTTGATCGATTCCATAATCAGTCCTTACCACCTTGTAGCTTCCTTTTTAGTAAGTATATATGTGGATACTGAAAGAATGAATTAAGGCTATAATTTGGGACTTGTCAACCAAGCTAAAATGTAAAATCAGTATATCTTGACTGGAACCTCACCCAATTATACACGTTTCAAATATTTGTTTTGTTAGGCAAAACAAATATTGAAACAGAGTCAACAATGAAAAGTAAACATGAAGAAACAATTGCAATGAGGTGGTCAGTTCAGTTTCATTGAGATGAAACTGAACTGAATGTCAAGCAGTCATGCATCAGTACGATAAATGCGGAACTGATGTTCCAACAAAGTGAACAGGGAAGATCTTAAATGATATTAATGCAATACAGGACAGGTAAAGAAAGGAGCAACTATAGTGTTTAACACTAAACATGAAGTTAAATGTATTGAATGGAATGCAGTAGAGTGAAAACAGCAGTTTAAAATGAAAAGCAGACTTATTTCTGTTTAAAGTACTACTGAAAGTAGAAGAGAAATTATTCAAGAAAAAAGCTGATTTTGTTGGAGACTTAAATAGCAGAATATGAAATCAGTCCCAAAATACCAAAATTTAGGTAAAATTTGGGATAGAGTAATGCTAATAAAAATTGCCTAGAAAAAAACCCAAAGCAAAAAAAAAAAAAATTTCTGATAAACATTGTTGAAAGTTATTCAGAATAGCATGGCATATAAGAGCAAGAGAAAATTTGAAGTGGACATAACTGACATAGTTTTGAAAATAAACAACTGCAAATATACAAATATTATAGAACAGGATTGAAAGCATGAAAATAAATAAATGATAAAATTGAAAATAAATGATTGAATCAGTCATTACAAAAGCATGTAATAAAGCTGTTCAGGCACAATAAAAACTATCAGAACATTTCATGACAATGTCCCCTGTGCTAAAGTAGCTATAAAATCATGGAAAAAGTTTTGCATGCTATTAAGAAATTAAAAAATTGTGGGATTAAAGAAAAAATACACAAAACTACATAAATAAGTAGTGAGCATCCAGAGCCTTCACATAATTGGATTATAGTTCTTAATGTATTAATTTATTAAAAAAAAATAAATAAATAAAAACATTTGAGTGCGAGAAACTTCTGTATTCAAGAAATTTATATTTATATACAGCATAATAATCTCCAATACTACTTAAAAGTACTTAACCACCTTACCTTAAATTAACACCTGTGAGCCTAAGTCTTATGCCTAAATATATATATATATATTCGTGCAAGAAATTGTGTATCCTGGCTGGTTTATATGATGAAAAACTAGCTACTTGGAGGGAAAAACACTCACTTCTGTATGAAACCAACAAACTCATCTTCAGTTGAAAAATCCTGAAAAGGTTCCTTATATCCTAAATGGGATTCAAACCTAGGTCTTCCCAACCAAAGAACATTGTCACACTGACTGAGCTGTGGAAGTTTACTCGAAAGAAGTTAAATAAAATTCTTGAGGGGAAAATCAGTGAAGAACCATCTGGAGATAGGCCATCCCCTTTTTATTTTTTTCTTAATCAATCCCACCATAAAACCTACCTACCATATTAACCTCTCTACTGGCCAAGGTGGATGAAATAGTGAGACCAACTTGCTCTTCTTATCCATGTTATTCAATAGGTGTTACAGAATTGTATTCAGATTTATCTGGACGTATGTATACGTCCTGGCCAGTTGGGGGTTAATGGATAATAGGCTTTAAATCTATTATACATTATTAATACAGTTGGTTGGTTAGATAATCCAGAAGCCCCACTGTGGAGAATACAGTACAAGCCACTTCAGGCCTCCAATAAAGGTAATGATCTCACACTTGGTGAATATGATCTAAAGATGAGTCACAACCATTATCCCTCAATATGTTTCAAACCCACAGCCACGAAGTGTGGATAGCAATATCCATCTCTCCAACTAGGCCAGTAATCAGTTGCCAAGACCAGAATTTTACTTTAACTTAAAGAATTCATAAATTGTAAATTTAACAAGAAATTCTGTTTAAGTTTACTTTTTTGAAATCTTAAAACAGAGAAACACAAGGTAAACCATTCACTAAAACTTTACAGTGTAAATGGAACCTTAAACATACATTTTATATCCCTCTATGTAAGTTGTAGTTCAGCAGTGAGAAGTGAATGATTCTCACTCCTGATTTAATACCATTTTAAATCAGGTATAAGATACAGACTGTACATTATGTTATTTACAATTTATAAGGACCACATTATAAAGAAGTGGTATTAAACCAGCACAGAGGATATTAATCCTCAATTCTATATATTATCCCTTAAATAAATCTGTTATAACTCTTCACTTTTTTTTTTAAAACCAAATGAAATAGTTGCCATTGCATGACGATTAAGAAAAATAAGGTAACTATGAAAATAGGCACAGAAACAACTAACTGCATTATGAGTTGTGAATGTATATAACAAGTAACCCATTTTAACTATTTAGGTAAAATCTTCAGTTCAAATGAATCAATGTGGAAAAGGATTATAGAAAAGTAAGGCTAACACGGTGAGGAGCAAAGGAAGCAAGAAAGAAATCATCCAAGATAACAAGCTAAGCAATTCATAATATACTTGTGTGAGAGTTGGATTAGAAATAAAACAAATCAGGAGACCAAGACTGAAAACCAGATATGGTATTTTTGAGTTAAGGAAAATTAAGGGAGTCAGCAAATAATTTAATTGTATTAAAAAATTAAGCTATCAAAAAATAACTTGATATTAATATTCAAGTACATGTAAGCATATCTAATCTGAAATGGAACGTCATTAATACAGACTAGATGAAAGACCTAGAGAAAACGCACTCTTAACTGCATTCTGTTAAGATACAGACAGTAGTTAAGAGTGGAATACAGAAAAGTCGATCATATTAGAAATAATTAAACAAATCACAGGTCATTTGAACTGAGAGAAACATGTTAAACTAAAACTGTTTGACCACCTTTAAAGAAAGGCAAAAAAAGAATTTAAGTTTTGATGTTCTGAAGAATGCCATTTCCAACTCAGCATTGATAACTAATTAAAAATAGCTTATAAAGCAAAGGATTTAAAAGCATCAAAATATAAATTTCTGTACATATGTTGAGAAAGATAGCATAAGACAAAGTAAACTTTTAAAATAAATAAAAGCTTAACAGAGTATTAAAATTGTCAGAACTTGAATTTAAAGAAAAAATTTCCAGTATATGAAGCTTTTAATATATATCCTTCGAACACTTAGGAACTTTAAAATAATTGCTAACCTCAGCTTTTAATGTCTTTGCTACATGACATCTCGTGGCTGCACTTTTTTCTTTTAATATTGCATTCAGATTATTATATGCTTTTAAACTGAGGTTTAATTTGTGTCATTTTAAAGTCACTAGCAACATAATTTCCATTTCCAGTTTAATGTGAATTGCATGCACGTTGGGAGAGGGGAAAAAAATTGTCATCTATCACATTAATTTCTATAGATATCAAAAACTAATCACAGACCAATTTCTTTATATTTAATTTTTTTTACAAAAAAAAAAAAACTTTTTACAATACAAAAGAACAAACGAAGCAGGTACATAAATAGTTTATAACAAAATAGTGTAACGAATCATACTTAAGTTTTCAAAATATAAGCACCTGCAAGAATTAAAATGAAAATAAGAAGCTTTCAGAATAAATGTCTATAATGTACATACAACTGAGATTCTGACACCTTATCCAATATCTAAATGTGTCAAATTTCACAGGCTAAAACTTATTAATTTATATAAAAATTATATATTGTATGATAAGTCAGAATTAAGTTTTACATTAACTTGGCACAAAAACATGCATGAGGCTAGTGTATTATAGATTCTGAAACTTTTTGCATGTGAGAATGAGTATCCTTTATAATAAATATATATATATTAGGTCAATGTCATGAATGGTAAAAGGAACAAACTCCATATATCAAAAATGCAACTCTATGCACAATAAAGTTTGCACAACAAGCTGAAGATATATATTCTTGTGGTAGGTTATAAAATAAGTGCAAGGCTAACTTACAATTTATTCATGAACAGCTTACCTTTTTGAAACTAGTTTTTAACTGCCAGCTGGCACATCGAGGTTGATACAGATGAAAGTGCCCACAAAAATTCAATATGATATCCCATGGATACAAAGTCAAAGATGATCAATATATTTCATCCATGTGGACATTTGGATGGTTAATATATATACACTACCTTTGGATTAAAAATGGAATTTAAAAATGAATGGCAAATTTTTTTTTTTTTTTTAAGTCTGACGAAAATAAAATGTGGTTATATACTTTATTTTGAAATGTACAATATTACTACACAGTTTACACAATGTGTGCTATAATGTAAATGCAGGCTTTACAAAAAAAGTCACTAATGTTTATTTTTTTAAATAACAAAATAATGTAAACCTAGTAAAAATTTTTGTAATAAATCTACACAATATAGCTGGAACTTACTAGCAGCACCTGAGTTATGCCAAGGCAACATTTTAGATTTCAGAGGAAATTTACAATATCTCTAAAAATAATGATAAAATAGTCACTCAAGTGCAAAAATTGCAGATGACAAGCAATTCACTTTTTTCAATGGAGTATCTTTTCTTCTTTCTGACTGTATTATAAACTGGACAAAATTAAACCAAATTAAAATAATCTGAATATCAATCTAATCCACAACAATTATTATTACAAATTTAATAAAAAGGTATCTGCAAATTATTACTAATTCAAACTCTTCTAAAAACTGATCACACTTCAGCTGATAACCCATACAACAGAAGCTTATTTTAATAAGCTACTCATAAATCCAATGTGTATTTATTTCTGTAATTTATTTAAATTGGGGTATATTTTTTCATTAACCAAGAAATGTTCTGCAATACAATGAAATTACTGCATTATTTTTAACAAGTTCATTCAGAATTGTTTTTCTGAAATATTGTATTATAAATATTTCTTCAAAACCTGTGAAATATTACGAAAGAATCTCAAAAATGGCCAAGTACAGTATAAGAGAATCAGCCTAAATTAGAAGTATTTTAGCACTGTCCTTTATTTAAAAGTTTTAGTTGATATCAAATAAAAGCAGATGAAGCTGATCAAATTTCTACATTCTTACAAAAAGCTCTCCTACACACATGGTACTCTGAATTTATTGTTTAACCTTCCATATTCCATATAAAAGGTTGAGTTATAAAAAAAAAAATAAAAATAAAAAAGGTATATTAAACTATTCCTCTGAGCTTCATCTGCAACTCAAACCGTTTATTTTGCCTTACTCCCTTTAAAGCATCTCTGTTTCTTTCCCTGAAAGAAACAAATTTCCAAAATGTTATGCTATTATGTAAAAATCTGAAAGAATTAATCTCAGTTTCAATTTATTTTACCAATTTAAAATAAATGAATTAGTGAAATAATTACCATATTTGCAGGCATATAAGGCACACTGGTCTATAAGACGCACCCTGTTTTTCAGACTATTTTCAAAGAAAAAAAGTGCATCTTATATGCCGGCAAATATGGTAGTTATGTATTCATACAGTCAGTCAACTATTTGTACATATTGGCTAAGAGCTAATTATACTACAATTGTGGAAATTTTTTTTCACTTAGTTACAATGTATTAGTTACTTGACAAGAAATTATATTCTTTTAATCCTGTATTCAAGTGTACGCATGAAGTAATTCCACAACCAATTCCCTTGCATATAGAGGCAATTGACTTTACATCATTTGCCTTAGTATCCCATAATGCAAAAATTGATCCTTCCCATAATGTTTTTACATTATGGAATAATACAGCAAGTGATGTGTAGTCAATTGCCACTATATCCAAGCAGATTAGTTGTGAAGTTACTTCATGCTTACCCTTATGCCTGGATATAGTATTAAAACAAGATTATAGTTTCTTGTCAAGTATAAGTATATATTGTAACCAAGCAGTAAAACTTTCCACAACTATCTCATCCAGAGAAAATAATAAAGGTGATGCACCTTTTTTTTTTCTACTTTTATATGAAAAATATGACTTCTGCATTGATTTAACCATGGTATCTTGCATCTGGTTCCCACTGATGAGATCTCAATAAAGGCCTGCATAACGAACCCATGGTGTGAACTCAAGGCAAATGATGTGAAGTCAACCATCTCTACATACAAGTAGACTAGACAGGAAGCTATGCTTGGATATAGAATTAACACAAGAATATAATTTTTTTTATCGAGTTCTTTAAATCAGGTTGGACTTAAAAGATGAGTTTAATTAAAATTAATTTCAACTGTAAATGATGTGCAAGTTATATCCATTTCTTATTGAAAGGATGATAAATGAACTTCATCAAAATGGAAGCCATGTTATCAAAAAGCATAAGCAATGAAGGAAATGTTGGCTTAATGGGCCTGAACAAAAAGTTGTTCTTCTTCTTCTTCATAAATTTATTTTCCACTTGTGAACTACACTTTTTGGTGTGTGTGTGTTCCTGTTGAGTAACCAAGATTCATGAAGATATCGTACATGCTGGATTTCTGATCAAGATATAGATTACTCATTATTAACAGGTTAGCAGACTAATCAATAAAGATGTGCACAAATTCACATGAAGATAATACATGAAAAAAAAAAGAAAGACATTGCTGATAATGATATTTTCATACCGATTCCTAGGGAATTTGAAATAAGTGATTAAAATTTGTTTACAGCAGGATAAAAAGTGAACATCACATCGAAAAGAAAAGCATGTATGAAAGTTTTAAAAATAAAACAAATCAAAACGCTTTCCAGTGACAGAACAATGTTAGCAAATAATAAAGAGGAATGCAACAATACTTCAGATAGAAAATGGCATTTGAAAACTGAAATTGAATATTATCTAGTCCAGCAGGACTAGATAATATTCAATCATACATGCTCAAAAATGAAACTAAAGTTTTATGGTAGTCACACATAATTTGGAAGACCTAGGGCACTCAACATATTGTGTGCTTTCTAGCTTTCTAGAGAAAGCAAAGTTTGCTTTCGTTTAGCTTTCAGATAACTTTGCTTTGTAGTCATAATTCACCAATGATTAAGAGAAATTCTATACCTTTTTTTGTATTTTTCAATTTCTAAAAAGGTGTAGCTATACTATTAAGACAGTTCACAAATATTAGTTTTATATGAAAATTCTAGTGAAAATTTGAAATTGGTACATCACATATCATCTCATCTTCCTTTTACCTTGTGGTGTCGAGGGTTTATTAATCATCGGACCTCAAACCGTTCACAGGATAAGGTGGTCAAGCCTTACCGCCCCCCACCCCCCGGTATCCTATGTCCTGTAGCGTTGAGTTCTCAAGGCCGTTTTGCCTGCTTTGTGGGATGAAAAAACCCCAGGATAAACTGGGGGAAAACCCTACTGTCCATGCCCAAGACCGGCTAACTTGGCTATGGCCGAGGAAGATCTTTCAGTTCCTCACGTCACCAACGGGAATCGAACCTAGGATACTCCTTCCCCAGGCATATGGTTACGAAGTGCACAGCCACTAGGCTAACCGCACGGACATACATACATATTGCCGAATGTGTAAAAATGCCCAAACATGTCCAGAGCAGAAGGGACATTACACAATCAAGCAAGCTCCTGGCAGATATGTGACATATACAAAACAATACCCAGAGTGACAGAGAATATTTGGGAAGAACAAGTTAGACTCTACCACTGGAGTTTTGTATTGCCAAATTTATGTCAACAAATCACATAAATTATAAGCATCTGTATTTAAATATTTGATAAGTATGAAGCATATATAATTATGGTGGTAAGAGAAAAGCTATTCAAACTACTGTTATATGAAACAAATGGGTACATACACTGCTTTGAAAAAAGTAAGGGATACCATAGTGTGAGGAACAAACAGCCATGGTACCCACCTTAATAAGATGCAAGACCTCTTTTCGCTGCGATGACTACAGCAATCCTACAGAGCATACTCTCCACAACTGTATGATAGTGATCAATAGGTATTTTGGACCATTCTTCCTGTAGGCATGTAATGAAGTTCTGTGGTGCAGACATCTGTTGACCTCACTTGAGGTTCCAGTTCATTCCACATATGTACAATAGGGTTGAGATCAGGACTCTGTGGAGACCATTCAAGTGTGACGATGTTCATATCCACAAACAATGCAGTTACAGAAGCAGCAGCCTTATGACACGGTGTATTGTCTTGCCGGAAGAGACAATAGTCAGTTCCGTAGAAATGCCACAAAGTAGGAAGCATTGCATTGTCCGTAATGTTCAGATACCTCTCTGAATTCAATATTCATGGCAACACAAAAGGTCCAAGGTCAAACCAGAAAAATAGGACCACACTATCACACCACCATCTACAAATTTCATAGTCGGGGTTATGGACTCTGGTAAGAGACGTTCACTGGGCACACACCTATGCCCGTCCAAATGCTTGGACGGTGTAGAATGATTCGTCGCTCAGCTTTCCAAGTCCCACTGTACACTCTGTTATCACCACTGAAGACAATACTTCATGTTTGTTTACGATAACGTAGGGCACATGTTCCAGTCAATGCCTGAAACTCTGCATTCAACATGTCAGCCAACGAATGGCTGTTTTATTTATTTTTTTACATATTATCCTTCGTAATACTGTATGTTCACTTTGGATGAGTGTGCAGTGTCATCCACTGTAGGTAGCACTTGAAGCACTCTGTGATTCCATCTCAGTATGGTATCACTAATTGTTGACCTGGGATGGCCCAGTTTGTCAAACAGATAGGCCTGCAACATGGCATCCTATCATAACGTCTCTTTCAAACACAGTTAGTTCTCTTCATGCAGCCATTTCACCCAGACACAGTTGCAATAACTTAGGAGCATCATATTCCTCCAATCTATACTGGTTACAAACACGTGACTTGTTACATGGCATAATACACCTTGCCCATGGGGTATCCATTGACTTCTTTCCAAGCAGTGTATATCTAGAATTAAGAGTTGTATGTCACTAGCTAGAAATGAAGGAAGTATAACAAACAGGTTTGACGTAAAATCAGGTATAAGACAAGGGTGCATACTATCTCCATATTTATTCACATCTATACAAAACATATTATGAAAGAAAGTGGCATTAAACATGATATAAAAAATTGGAGATATTAAACTCACTTTACTTTATACTCTCTTTACCAGTGTTATACTCCAAATAAATATAGTACATCTTCAGGATTCTTTATCTAAATTGAATACTGCAGTAAATATTAACTGAATAACTGCTTTTATCACTGTATCAGCAATAAAAAAAAATGATGCAAATAGGCAGAAAAATAAAAAACAAACTGCATTCTCAATAGAGAACTTACAAGAGTAAGTAAGGCATTTCAACTATTTAGGCACAATTTTAGTGAAAATGGCAAATTTCTTCAATTAACATGGAAAAACACAAGGCATAAGTAATACTATTTATTTAAGGCCATATATTTCAGCCTGAATATTACAGGCTATTACCAGTGGCAACAATAGTGAACTATAAGTAGAACATGAACAATGGATTGATTTGAAAAAGTAAAGGCAGCGTGATGTTATACATAAAACAATGCAACGGTAAAATATTAGGAAATATTGCAATATTGATAATTAACTATTTTAAAAAAATTGGTGCAATTGAATTAAGACTTTCCCATATTTTAGAAACATGCAGTCAATTCAATTGACTACAACTGAATTGTAGTCAATTGAATCTTTCTGCAACTTAAGTTTGGAATGTGAAGTAAGGCCTCAGTGCTTTCTTTAAACAAATATTCAGATTTATACCGACATTGATGAAGTAATCACATTTCAGATCATAGGATGCTGTGGTCTGTATCTATTCCATGCTGTGCCTAGCCAGATGTTTCATATTTACTGTTGCTACTTTAAAACTGGTGTTTGTGTATTCTCTTTTCTGCAGAGCATCCAGTTTGTCCAAAGTAAGAATGATGACAAGGGTCGGTGTTCTCACACAAGGAACTTGGTAAATGCCAGGGAGAGCTAGAGAAGGCGATTTAGTTTTTAGAGACGGAAACAATGGTAATAATTTGTGGATAGGAAGAGTAGCCACTAAACTGTACTCCTTAAGAATTCTGGAAATGGGTTCTAAGATGGCAGAAATGTAAGGAATTAAAACTGGACGTACTGCTTCATTGTTATTTGAGTTAAGATTATAAGAATTAAAAAGCTGTTGCATAATCCTTTCTGAGAAACCACTGAGTTTGATGTTTAAGAGTTTCTGCTGTAATAGTTGAAGTATAGAAAAAAATAGTACGAGATTGTCACAGTAAAGTTTTTATAATTCCAGTCTTCTGTGATAGATGGCGAGCTGATTGCTATTGAATATAGCGTCCATTGAAAGTGGGCTTTCAATAAATGAAAATAAATATTTTACCTGATGGTGAACAAAGGGTAGAATATCTAAAAAAGGAAAATTTGTTGTTTTTTCCCTGTCTCCAAAGTAAATTTAATTCATGTTCAATCCAACTCCAACTCCACATCAGCAGAGATAAAGATTGGCACCATCAACATAAGAAGCATCAATGGAAAAGAAATGGAACTAGGAGAAGAATTGGATAAGTACCGGATTGACATAATAGGTGTTACTGAAACAAAGAAGACAAAAAAACAGGCAAGATCTTTCTAAGCAACAAATACAAGATTTTATATTCAGGAAATAACAATCAGGGAAAAGAAGGCGTAGCTATACTATTAAACACTAAATATGAGGATAATCTTCTTGAATGGCAGGAAATATCAAGTAGAGTGATGTGGGCTAATATCAGAATGGGGAACTGGACAACAATACTTATTTGTGTTCATGGTTGCAGAAGATTCAAACAAGGAAGAAATGGAGGAATATATTTTGAGACATTAGAGAAGGCAGCTGACACAATGAAAGAGGAAAAGTTAGTCCTTCTTGGAGATCTGAACAGCAGCATAGGAAATGATTACCAGACATATAAGAATGTTTGAGGAAAATTTGGAGAAAAGACCAAAGCTAATAATAAATGGTAAGTACGCATTAGATTTCTGCTCAGGATATGGAGCAATTATTATTAACACCATATTCCAACATAAAAAATGTGCACAAATTCACATGAAGAGAAGATGCAAGTAAGAAAAGTCTCATTGACTATGAGATTTATCAACAGTGATGGTTTTTGACTGGTTCAGAACCAAGAGTATATACAGAGGATGTGAAATAGGAAATTATCACCATTTAGTTTTGAGCAGGATAAATGTAAGAAAGTTTTAAAATGAATAAAAGTTGAGCAGCTTTCAGAGATAAAGTGTAAACTAAAATACACAATCATCATTCAAAAGAGTTTGAAAATACTAACTAAACCTTGGAGATTCAGTGGCAAACCCTAAAGAAAACTGATTAATTCAGCCAGAGAGGCATGTGTTGAGGTAGTAATCTGCAAAAAAAGAAAATCAGAATTCCATGGTGGATTCATGAAGATAAAGAGGCAGTTAAGGAAAAGAAGAAAGTATATTGAAAGTTCCTGGCAAGTAAGTCATCCTGTGCTCTTAGAGAATACAGAAAGACAAATGTAAAACTAGCTAAATAAAAGTCATGGGAAGACTCTGGTAAAAACATAGAAAATAAATATCAAGAAGGTGGCAAGATATTGTAGAGGTTGTTGAAGAAGCTCAGAAATGAAGGAAAGTGTTGTAAAAAGAATTAGAAATGATAAAGATGATATGAAAACTGGAGAAAGAGATATCCTTGAAGTATGGAGTAATTACTTTGAAAAACTGCTAAATGAAACAAGCAGTGATGACAGCACAGTGATAAAAAACACTGACCAGGCATGCAGTCAGGAATACATATCCATACTTGAAGTAGAAAAAGCCATCAGAGGCTTGAAATGTGGAAAGACAGCAGGAGTAGATGATATTCGACCAGAAATGCTCAAGTATGGAGGTATAAGAGTCTTACAGTGGCTGCACTGCATAGTTCAGAAGGCCTGGACAGAGGGACAAATTCCAGATGATTGGAGCAGAGCTCTCATAGTACCCATATATAAAAAGGGAAATAAAACTGAATGTGAGAATTACAGAGGCATTTTGTTACTGAGGGTTCCTGGTAAGATATATGCAAGTATACTTGAGAAACGGTTGAGAAGGATTGTGGAAGAGAAGCTTGGCGAAGAACAAGCTGGATTCAAGCCAAATAGAGGCTGTCAGAATCAGATCTTCACTTTACAACAAATAGTTGAGAAATCATGGCAATATAAGAAAGATCTGTATTTAAGTTTTGTGGATCTGGAAAAGGCATATGACAAGGTGCTAAGAGAGAAGCTATTCAAAATGCTACAGTTGAATGGTGTCAGCGGGGCATTATATCAAGAAATTCTAAGTCAGCAGTTAGAATTGAAGGAAGTATAGGAAGATGGTTTAATGCTAAATCTAGTGTCAGACAAGGATGTACATTACCCCCTCTGTTATTCATAATCTATATGGATCACATTATGAAAGAAAGTGGTATTCAACCCGATATCAAAATTAGAGATGTTAATGTCAGCTCTTTGCTTTGTGCAGATGATGTTATACTTCTAAATAAATTCACTACAAGTCTGCAAGATTCCCTGACTAAATTGAATAACTGTTGTAATAGATATACAGGGTGTTAGGGATAAATTTGACATATTTATAATTAATTATATTTTTCCGTAAGTTACATGTATTAACACACACTTCTCTTCATTTAAAAGTTTGGACCCTTCTTCATTCATATACAAGATGTCAGAAAGGATGGATAGCTGGAACCCACCTGAATCATGGAAGAGAATAACTTGTATCATGATGATTCGTGCCCGCCATCAAAATAAGGATATTACGACTGCTGCCCAATGCTCCCTGAATACAGTAAAAACAATCAGGCATGAACTAGAGACTTGCAATGGTGACTACGAGGATGTAGCAAGAAGAAAGATCCCTAGCAGACGATCTGATTGCGTTCGTACAGCAGAATTCCTCGCAAATCTGCAGGAACAGGTGTTGAAGAACCCTGGCATTGGAATTCGGGCTTTGTTCGTGGAGTTGCTAACTGTAGTCAAGCCCTGGATAACAAGGGTAGCCAATGGTAGGCCGTATGTATGGCAGCAGGATTCGGCCCCTTGCCACACCTCTGGGAAAAGTCAAAAATGGTTGTCTGAAAATTTCTACGACTTCACCAGTCCAAATGTTTGGCCTCCAAACTCCCCAGACCTTAACCCCATGGATTATTTTGTATGGGGTGCAGTTGAAAAAGACACCAATCGCACTTCCAGTAATACAAAAGCCCAGTTAATGGATAAAATTAAAACAGTTTTTGCGGCCCTTCCCAGGGAGACTGTAGCATCAGCTTGTTCGAGGTTCCGAAGCAGAATTGAAGCTGTGATCGATGCTAATGGTGGTTATTTTGAGTAAATCTTGTTGATAGTATTGTAATTAACTCTGCCTGTAATGTTTTTTTGTCAATTCATTAAATTTAATAGATACAAAGAAGATTTTCTTTTTCCTTACGAAACTGTCAAATTTATCCCGAACACCCTGTATATAAAGGTCAGCAATAACAAGGCAAAGACAATGAAAATAGGCAGCACTGAAAATATCAACTGCATTGTGAATGGAGAACCTATACAACAAGTAAAACATTTCAGCTACTTAGGCACGATTTTTAGTGAAGATGGTAAATTAAAATATGGAAATAGACAACAGAAAAAGATCCTGCCATACCAGAATCAACAAAGCTGGTATGGCAGGAAGTCAACTGAATTCATTTATATGGAATAAGAAAAAAATTAGCTGTATACATGACAGTGTTCAAACTAATTTTAACTTATGCATCTGGGAGCTGGGTCAGAAGCAAAACACTTGACCGAAGACTAGAGACTGCAGGTATGAGAATATCATATTAAACATGAGGATATTAGGAAAGAACTTGACATTGTCAGCATCCAGGAATTAGAGAATCCAGGAATGTGTTACCTGAGATTAGCTCTGCTAATCTGAGGTAACACATTCAGGTATGGTCACTTAAACAGAATGGGAGAGGAAAGATTAGCAAAACAAGTGTTCTCTGCCAAGTTGCCAGGAAAAAGACCCAGAGGAAGACCAAGATATAGGTGGATTGATACAGTAAAAAGTTCCTTAGAAGATAGAATATAAGCTCTGATAATGTTGAAGTCCTGACAGGTAACAGATTGATTTCAAGGAAAATTGTAGACAGGAAGTTAGTAATGATGTAAATTTTTCATGTCCTCTACACCCCTTGAGGGTAGATGTCAGGAATTTGATGATGATGATTTTCTAAATAAAACATCATTTAGGAAATCACTTTATACTACTTTTCTTTATTCAATATTAACTGTGGATCTCATCTACTAATTAGTCCATATGCAGCATTGCATTATTCTCACCATAAGCACCAAATGTAAAGTGTAAAGAGAATTTCCATTCTCTTTACACTTTAGTCAGTGAGATTTTTTTTTTTTTCAGTTTGCTACTATTTTTTTCTATATGCATTTTAATCAATGTAGATACTAAGAAATGCCATAAATTAAATTATACTTACCAAGAAATTACATTCTTATTTAATCTTTTACCCAAGTGTAAGTAAACAAAAGGTTGCACATGAAGTATATTCAAGACTAGGCTACATGCATATAGAGGCTGTTGACTTCATATCAATCGCCTCAGTATTCCATAATGCACAGCACACTTCCTTGGGATGTGTTTATTGTTATGCATTAAGGGAAGGGTCACTATTCTGACAGGTTTCAACCTTGAGGCCTCATCGGTTTGCTTACACTTGGGTAAAGGATTAAACAATATAAACTTCTTTGCAAGTAAAATTTACTTTTTAACCTAGTGAAAAACTTTCTACAAGAAATACCATATCGATATGAAGTATGACATTTAATTCCTAATGATCAATTTTGGTAATGCCATTATATTGTTACCTATTCCAGGAGATACAACTTCCACGCTCATTTGTGTTGGGTTGGTTGGAATAACAGAAATAACTAACACTGTAAGGCAAGTATTAGTTATTTATATTATGTATGTTAATTGCTTATGCTTTGAAAATACTTGCAATCTTCACATAATTAACTTGCATTCAGCTGGAATGTCCTTATAAAAGTTCTTCAGTCACTATCTAGTGCATAGCCACATCTACACCCATAATGGTGGTTATAGTTCGCCCACCGATTAGATCTTTCGACACTTCTGCGCATGTCACAAAGAGGAGAATCCATTCCGATAATAGGGTAATCAATCCGTATTGCAGGATGAGTTGTTTATTATTACACATTGGAAAATTAACTTCTGTTTCATGATCATTGTAGTTAACTATGTTGCTTGTATAACAGGTGGAAAAATTTAGCTATAAAGCACGTGATTTCGCGTGTTGGCGACCAATTCGTACGTCCTTCATTTCTTTCTCTCCTTCAGCATGAATCGACTATTCTTGGCAAGTTTCCAAGTGGAGATCTCAAAGCGTGGGCATACTATACCCATATATAGTTTACTCAATGATTCCCCCCCCCATTCAGTCCAAAAGCTGTAAACCGCCTTAAATCCATAACTAGAAGGTGACAGAAGATGTTAGTTTTTTAGTCCATTACAATTTTGAAAATTATGCTTCTGCATTCACCTGATTATGAAGGTCTTGTGTTCTTTGACAAGCTTGCTCTGGATGATGGTTTGAAATCCAGAAAATATCAGCAGCTTACTAAATTATCAGTTATCTTTGTTCATGAATGGTTTACAAGTCAATACATAAAAATTCAACATGAATAACTACCAATGCACATCGTTTTACATGTAATGTTAAACTATGAATAAATATAGGATGACCATATCAAGTAGCATTACTTACCTTAACCTCATGGTCAACTTATTAACTGAAGGGTCTGCAACAGGTATACAAGATTTTTGCATGCGAGGATGAACATAATGGCCAACTTTGGAAACTGGTGTTGCAGGTGGTATTGGAGTGAATGGTTTTAAAGGCCCAGAATAAGGTTTGTAAGGCAATTTTTTTGATAGACTAGCTTTAAGATCAAAGACAGTTTTATTGCCAGGGTCTTTATTTTTAATTCTGCTGACAGATGACATGTTTCTGTTTACATTGGCTGGTTCTTGACTAAACCAATAAACAGAAGGATCAGCACCTGAAATTTAAAACAAATCTGCATTAGCAAAACCTTGATGAATAACAATCAGCAGCTTTTTATGACCTGAAGTAGAGATATAATAGTCCACTATTATATCCAAGAAATGTCCTTATCATATTCCTGGCATTGGGACAAATTTCATTTGTCCCAATGCCAGGAATATGATAAAATTAATAAATCATACTGAAAAATGCAAAATTTACATAATGATTATAATCATTATAGGAATGTGCCTCTTTTTATTATATTGATCATACACCTATCTACATCTGCCAGTTCAAATGATATTTGGACTCATCCATTCTAGGTACACCTATAACAAACTAAACAGAACAAAAATATTGTATAGTTGTTAGTATGCAGTGCACAACCTTACCACACATTTTATTATGATAAGGATTTATTTTACATCTCATCCTTCCTTTGTGTTAGGCTCAATGGCTTGTCATGATGAAGTTACCTGGCATCTTAGAAACCTACTTACTATTTATAATAGGTGGTTAATCCTATCTGTATTGTCTACTATGTCTGTAAATTGCATGTTTCTTCTGACTAATGCCTGTTTTGTGAGATGAAAACCCCAAGTTCCTAGAGAAGAAAATCTTATCACCTCCATATGAGACCAACTAACTAACCTTCACTTCAAAAGTCCTGATAAAGATTCTTTCCATCCTAGATGGGATTTGAACCTAGATCTTTCCAACCCAAAGAGTATTGTCAATACTGACTGACTTATTATATTACATCTTTATTATATATCTTAGTTATTTTATGGATCAGGTTTTTCTAAAACATGGCAGTTTTACTATTTTTTTTAATAATGGCTTCATATGTAAGAGAAAATTAAATATAATTTATTACTCCTATATGTGAAGCTGTTATTAAAAAAATATAGTATGTTTAATGCTGATGTCTCTATTAAATAACTAATGCAATTTTAAATGCAACTTGGATCATCAACTCATCCATAAGAAAGAAGCAGCTATTAACATTGGTTATGTACATATACAAAAATAGAAGAAAGGTTAGTTGGTAATGAGTTATGGATATAAAGTGAAATTAAGCGGTCTTCCACCAAGAAATGCTGGAAAGACATGTAGCAGACATGTCTGCTACAACCAAATAGATATAAATTCTATTTTTATCTTTAAATCTACAATCTACTGAACTAAAATCAATAAATAAATAACAGTGGCAATAGGTCATGAGTAGGCTGATGACACACAATATATAGCCTCTCTCAGTCAAATCAACTCCACCTTTCTGTAGTATGGTGTGTTTCTACAAACACTGATTCTGGAAGGTATTGCAACCCTCAAATATATCTTCCCTAGTTGGAGAAAATGCCAATTATACCTCTGGATGGTAGATAACTTTCAATGACCAGTGATACACCAGTGCCCCACTTAATAGTGGTGTGAAGCAGCTATTGTCATGTTTTGCTTCAGGAATAGGATCTCTAATTGCTGTCCTTTCTGATTCATATGAGTTTCAGGGGGACAGACTTGCTGAGCATGCTCTCCTCCATGTAATTAATTAGAGAGGCACCACCACTATCTCCCTTCTTTCAATGGTACAGCAGTAAAGCATTTTCTGCAGGCCAGTCGCTAGACTGTACGTGGGACCAAGCCTGTTAATAACTCTTCGGGAGGATCCACAACCAGCTGGTGAATAATATTGCTGCTTCTTACTCTTGTATGTGGAGCGAGTCCAAATATAGCAGCTTGCAGAGAGAAACTGTCATCATACTTGGAGTCAGAGCACTCCCTGTGGAGGGGGATCCTGTCCACAAGACCAATATCCCATTACAATAAAAGACAAATTATAATGTCACTGGATTAATAAATCTCTCTCACACACACACCAAAAAAACAGAATCCATGTAAAAAAGAATAGGCAGATTTCAATCTTACAAAAGGAAACAAAACTGCATAGTGCATGAAACACTAGATGTATTCCTGCAATGCGTAGAAGTCTGGATATTCTTTCTTCAAGAGTTCCTACAAAAGAAATAGAAACCCTGTGAATATAATCCTAAAGGTGAATTAGCACAGACCACAGAAAGCTGTGGTCAGTGCTAATTTTGTCTAGGACAAAATGAATTATCCTTTCCTAGCTTAAGCCTATTAGATTCTGATGGAGGATCAGACAAAGCCTACCATTATACACTACTACACCATAGTTGCAAAAATTTAACTATTCTATTCTAGTAAATATTCTATCATGCACATCATCCCTTCTGTACTAGTAGAAATACTAGCACATAAGACAGGCATGAGATTTGCCTGAAAATTTTGTTGACAATAAAGATATTCCATTAGTATTTTCAGTCACATCTTTGCATATTGTCTAAAACTTACTTTCAGTTTGTTGACAGAATTATCAAACTTCAACTTATAAAACAATTTAATAAAATAAAATTGAACTGAACTGAATTACTTGCAAAATCTTAAAATAAAAAACATCTGCATGATAATTTATTCAACAGAAAGTTAATCATGGACGTAATAGGTCACACAGGGAAGGGACTCTATTGAGGTGTTAAGGGTTAAAGCTTGATAACTAAGAGGAGATCTCCACATAGCCTTTTAAGGAATGTGAAGAACCAACCAGGACTTTTGATCTAATGCCCAATTCTCACCTACTCATTGTGCACGCTGTTAGGTATCTGTATTCTTATTAGCTTAAACTAATACCAATCATATAATGCAAAATGACAAAACATGACTGAGTTCATGCTGGCTGGGACATCGTCCAGTTAAACGATGTCCCCCATTGCTCTCATTCAGATAATCAGAGCGAACGGCAAACAGTCTGCTACAAGAACAAATCCGAACTCAACATCAGTAGAGTTGAAGATTGGCACAATCAACATAAGAAACATCAATGGAAAAGAAATCAAACTAGTAGAAAAAAATGGATAAGTACCAGACTGACATAACAGATGCTACTGAAACAGAAGAAAAAAAATGGTGAGATCTTTCTGAGCAACAAATACAAGATGTCATATTTAGGCAAAGAATCAAATAAAAGACTAAGAGGTAGCTATAGTATTAAATACCAAATATGAGAATAATCTTCAATGGCAGGCAATATCAAATAGAATGATATGGGCAAATATCAGAATAGGGAATGAACAATGAGACTTATGCCTATGGTCCAACAGAAGTTTCTACTGAGAAAGAAGTGGAGGTATATTTTGAGGCATCAGACAAGGCAGCTGACAATGAGAAAGGAAAAGGGGTAGGAGAGTCCTTTTGAAGATGTAAACACCAGAGAAGGAAATGATTATCAGACATATACAAATGTTTGGCAAAAATTTGAAAAAAAAAAAAAGTCAAGCTAATAATAATGGTAAGTACCTGCTGGATTTCTGTTCAGGATATGGAATAATTCTTAATAACATGTTCCAACATAAAAATGTGTGCAAATTCAAATGGAGAGATGATGCAAGGAATAGGAAGTCTCATTGTCTATGTTATTGTTGACAGTGAAATTTTCCTACTGGTTCAGGATAACACTATACAGAGGATTTGAAATTGGAAGTGATAATTTAGTTTTCAAAAGGGTAAACCTGCATTTCATACTGGAAACAACAGTGTGTAAGAAAGCTTAAAAACAAATCAAAAGTTGAACAGTCTTTCAGAGGTGAACTATATACTCAAATACTATTAAAAAAAAAAAAAATGAAATACTTTGAAAACAAGAACCAAACCCTGAAGAAAACAGACTGATTCAGCCAGAGAAGCATGTGGTAAGGTTGTATGCAAGGATAGAAAATTTATCACTCCATGGTGGACACAAAAATGTTAAAGAAGCAGTCCTGAATAAGAAGAAAGCATACCAAGGCCAGCTTCAGAGAAAAATGTAAGAGAGCTAAGCTACATGTAAAAGTAGCTAAATGAAAGTCTTGGGAAGACTTCAGTAAAAATATAGAAAATAAACATTAATTAAATTAAGGGGGATATTAGATCTCGCATTGTTTTAAAACCGAATAAGAAACTCAAGGATTGGAATCAGAGAGTTTCATGCCAAATATAGTATAAAAGACTCTCCGATTCCAATCCTTAAATTTCTTATTCGGTTTTAAAACAATGTGGGATCAATTATCCCCTTAATTTAATTAATGTTTATATTGCCGAAATGAAGCCTGTTGACTCTTTATATTTAAATATAGAAAATAAATATCAGGAAGTGACAAAAATGTTCTGGAGGCTATTGAAAAAGCTCAGAAATGGAGGAAAGAATAACGTAAAAGGAATCAAAGATGACAAAGATGTAATATATATATGTCTGTATTAATTTATTTGAATGACTATTAAATGAAACAAGTAATGCCAGAACAACAGTAGTAGTGGAAAATTTTCTAAAAGGAATGCAAAACAGGAGTACATACCAATCATACATCATCATCATCATCATCAAATTCCTGCCATGTACCCTCAAGGGGTGTACAGGATATGACAGTACTACATGAAAAAATTACATCATTACTAACTTCCTATCTACAATTTTCCTCCAAATCAGTCTGTTACTTGTCAAGACTCCAACATTATCAGATCTTATGTTTCTATCGTCTAAGGCACTTTGTACCGTATCAATCCACCTATATCTTGGTCTTCCTCTGGGTCGTTTTCCTGCCAACCTGGCAGAGAACACTTGTTTTGCTAATCTTTCCTCTCCCATTCTATTTAAGTGACCATACCATCTGAGATTAGCTCTGCTAACGCATTCCTGGATGCTGACAATGTCAAGTTCTTTCCTAATATCCTCATTTTTAATATGATATTGCCATTGATGCCATCTGTTCACGCCTCTAATCTTTCTCAGGACTCTCATATCTGCGGTCTCTAGTCTTTGGTCAAGTGTTTTACTTCTGACCCAGCTCTCAGATCCATAAGTTAAAACTGGTTTGAACACAGTCTTGTATACAGCTAATTTAGTGTTCCGACTAATTTCTTTCTTATTCCATATGAATTTATTCAATTGACTTCCCACGATACCAGCTTTGCTGATTCTGTTGTCTATTTCTATATTTAGTTTACCATCTTCAGTAAAAATTGTGCCTAAGTAGCTGAAATGTTTTACTTGTTCCACAGGTTCACCATTCACAACACAGTTGACATTTTCAATGATTCTGCCTATTTTCATTGTCTTTGTCTTTTTATTGCTGACCTTCATACCATATCTATTACAACAGCTATTCAATTTAGTCAGAGAATATTGCAGACTTGTAGCGGATTTATTTAGAAGTATAACATCATCCGCATAAAGCAAAGAGCTGACATTAACATCTCCAATTTTGATATCAGGTTTAATACCACATTCCTTCATAATGTGATCCATATAGATAATGAATAACAGAGGGGATAATGTACATCCTTGTCTCACACCAGATTTAACATTAAACCATCTTCCTGTACTTCCTTCAATTCTAACTGCTGACTCACAACTCAAATAAAGACTAAGTATTGCTTGATATAATGCCCCATTGACACCATATAACTGCAGCGTATTGAATAGCTTCTCTCTTGGCAGCTTGTCATATGCCTTTTCCAAATCGACAAAACTTAAATACAGATCTTTGTTATATTCCCATGCTTTCTCGACTATTTGTCGTAAAGTGAAGATCTGGTCCTGACAGCCTCTATTTGGCCTGAATCCAGCTTGTTCTTCACCAAGCTTTTCTTCCACAATTCTTCTCAACCGTTTCTCAAGTATACTAGCATAGATCTTGCCAGGAACACTCAGTAGGGAAATACCTCTGTAATTCTCACATTCAGTTTTATTTCCCTTTTTATATATGGGTACTATGAGAGCTCTACTCCAATCATCGGGAATTCGTCCCTCTGTCCAGGCTTTCTGAACTATGCAGTGCAGCCACTGTAAGACTCTTATACCACCATACTTCAGCATTTCTGGTCGAATATCATCTACTCCTGCTGCCTTTCCACATTTCAAGCCTTTGATGGCTTTTTCTACTTCAAGTATGGATATGTATTCCTGATTGCATGCCTGGTCAGTGTTTTTTATCACTGTGCTGTCATCACTGCTTGTTTCATTTAGCAGTTTTTCAAAGTAATTACTCCATACTTCAAGGATATCTTTTTCTCCTGTTTTCATTTCACCTTTATCATCTCTAATTCCTTTTACAGCACTCTTTCCTCCATTCCTAAGCTTCTTCAACAACCTCCAGAATATTTTGCCACCTTCTTGATATTTATTTTCTATATTCTTGCCAAAGTCCTCCCATGACTTTTGTTTAGCTAGTTTTACACACTGTTTAGCTTTCTTACATTTGTCTCTGTATTCTGTAAGAGTAAAAGCTGACTTATTTGCCAGGAACTTTTGATATGCTTTCTTCTTTTCCTTCACTGCCTCTTTAACTTCCTGTGTCCACCAGGGAGTTCTGATTTTTTTATCTTTGCACACAACCTCACCACATGCCTCTCTGGCAGAATCAATCAATGTTTCCTTCAGAGTTTGCCACTGAATCTCCAAGGTTTGATTCCTGTTCTCAAACTCTTTCATTTTCTTTTCAATAATATTTCTGTATTTTAGTCTACAGTTTACATCTGAGAGCTGCTCAACTTTTATTCGCTTTAAAACTTTCTTACATGTTATTCTTTTCAATATGAAATTCAATTTTATCCTGCTCAAAACTAAATAGTGATCACTTCCAATTTCAAATCCTCTGTACACTCTGGTGTCCTGCACCAGGGAGAAAACATCACTATCAACAATAACATAGTCAATGAGACTTTTTTTATTCCTAGCCTCTTCTCTCCATGTGAATTTGTGCACATTTTTATGTTGGAACATGGTGTTAGTAATAACCAGTCCATGTCCTGAGCAGAAATCCAACAGATATTTGCCATTATTATTAGCTTTGCTCTTTTCTCCAAATTTTCCCAAAATATTTTTTGTATGTCTCACAATCATTTCCTACTCTACTATTTAGATCCCCAACAAGGACCAACTTTTCATTTTTCATTGTGTCAGTTGCTTTTTCTAAAGCCTCAAAAAATTCCTCCACTTCTACCTTAGTAGAACCTTCTGTGGGACCATAGGCACAAATAAGTCTCATTGTCCAGTTCCCCATTCTCATATTTGCCCACATTACTCTACTTGAGACTGACTGCCATTCAAGAAGATTAGCCTCGTATTTTGTGTTGAAATACTTGAGGTAGAAAAAGCCATCAAAAACTTGAAATGTGGAAAGGCAGCTAGAGTATATGATATTTGATGACAAATGCTTGAATATGGAGGTATAAGAGAGCTACACTATATAACTTAGAAGGTTGAATTCCAGAAGAGTGGAGTAGAGCTTATAGTTTCAATCTATTTAAAAAAAAAAAAAGTGGGTGGAGGGGGGGAAATAAAGCTGAATGTGAGAATCAGAGGAATTTCTCTTCTAAGTGTTTCATGTAAGATTTATGAAAGCATACAAAGAGAATGGGAAAAACTGTGGAAGAGAAATTTGGAAAAAAAAAAAAAAAAAAGCTGGGTTCAAGCTTGAACAGGGAAGTTGTCAAGATCAGATTTTAACTTAATGGTAAATAGTTGAAAAATCATGGGAATATGACAAGTATCTGTAGATCTGGAAAAAGAATATCAGGTGTCCAGAAAGCTTTTCAGAATGCTACAATTATATGGGATAAATGGGACATCATACAGAGCAATATGTAGTCTATATTTAAAGTGTAAGTCAGCAGTTAGAATTGAAGGAAATATAGGATGATGGTTTGATATAAAATCAGAGGCAAGACAAGGATGCACATATCTTCACTCTTATTCATCAGCTATATGGATTGCATTATGAAAGAAAGTAGCATTAAATCTGATATTAGAAATCAGAGATGTCACCCTTTGCGCTCCTTGTTTTATGCAGATGATATTGTACTCCTAAACAGATCCATTGCAAGTCTCCAGGATTCTCCATGAAAATCAGCAAGACCTAAACTATGAAAATACAGAAACGTTCCATTACTTTTCTATAGATCCTCCATTGAGAGTGCAAAATATTTCAGCTAATTAGGCAGTTTTTAGTGAAGATGTAAATTAAATTAAATTTGGAAACAGACAACAGAATAAGCAAAGGTAAAGTGGAGAGTGAACTGAATAAATTTATATGGAATAACAGAGAAATTAGCCAAACCACCAAACTATAAGCATACAAGGCCGTGTTCAAACCAGTTTTAAGTTATGGATCCAAGCGTTTGGGTAGAAAAAAAGCACTTGATCAAAGATTAGAGACCACAGATATGAGAGTTCTAAGAAAAAAAATTATGGGCGTGAACAAATCGCATCAATGATAGAATCATATTAAAAATAAAGACATTAGGAAGAGACTTGACATTGTTTGCATTTAAGCATGTATGAGCAATGCTGATGTAAGGTGGTATGGTCACTTAAACAGAATTTGATGCCAAGATCGCAAGAAAAAGACCCAACAGAAGACCAAGGTCTAGATCGATTGATTCAGTCAGAAGTGTCTTCGAAGAATGTCATATTAGATATGACAATATTGGAATGCTGACAAGTAACATTACTTTGGAGGAAAATTTTAATAGGCAATTAATAATAATGTAAACTCAATCATGTAGTGCTATCATAGTAAATTGTACATTCTTTTTTTATGTTGCTCCCACCCAAAAACCTATAGTATATTTTGTACTATAGGTTTTTAAGGATTTTTTTTACAATTTTATATATATTTTTTATATTATTAATTTATTTTTTTAAAAAGTCTGGAAACACTGTTCTAGAAACCAAACATGGAACTTTTTCAAGCCACTTCAGGCCTCCAAATAAGCAGAGCAGCGGTCTCCTACAGGTTAATGAAATTCATCTCCCACCTAAAGACAATCACCACACCCATGCTGAGATTCAAACCTGCAACCTGTTGGCTGGAGAGTGAGTACACTAACTACTCGGCCAACCAGGGTGGCATACTTTTAGGATACATATCAGGAAATTATGATGAATTAGTAAATATCGGGTCCTTGCAACTATTTGGAAATAATGAAATCTTATCTTGTTAATAGTAATTTGATGCAAATTGCTACTAACACTTAACTTTAATGTTAAGTGTTAGCAGTAGTTTGGTAGGCAGTATAGCAATTCGTAGTAGCAACTAACAAAATGTTAATTATTTCACCAAACTAAATTGCATTGAATAGACATGACAGAAAAATGCTATCTGCATTATAAGAGCTGCGTAGAAAAGAATGATGATAAGTTATAATTAGCATGCTAAAAGAGCAGTACTTACTTGGGGTCTTCATTAGTTTCTTTGATTTACCCACACTTTCAGTCAAACTTCCAAACTTTAAGTTCATATTTCTTGTTGATAATACTTTGGGAATAAATTTTGTCTGACATTGAACTGC
This sequence comes from Typopeltis vanoorti, assembly GCF_054136105.1. Taxonomy (NCBI): domain Eukaryota; kingdom Metazoa; phylum Arthropoda; class Arachnida; order Uropygi; family Thelyphonidae; genus Typopeltis; species Typopeltis vanoorti. The sequence continues at coordinate 46,083,938 of NC_143572.1, read as the reverse complement.
CACATTTGCACATTTTGAAGTCATTTTCAGCAGTTTAGAAGATTTTGAATCTTGTTTTTCTATCTGAAATGAACATAAAATAATACTAATTTAATAACCAAATCAAATTTTGGTTTAGAAGCATGAATACAACTGAAGTTTTGTATCTTAAAGTTTATGCACAAAAATTTTTTTTTGGTGAAATGGCAACTCCTTGCCTACTCCTCACTTTTATTTCTATTTTTTTGTTTTCCAAACACATTCCTCACTACTGATCCTTTCTCATGAGTTAATATATTAATACAGAAACATTTATTTCTATTTAAGTTAAGGGATATTACATCCCATATTGTTTCTTAGCCAAATAAGAAACTCAAAGAGTTTCATGCCAAATATAGAAACTATATAAAGTTAGGCGGTTCCAAGCGTAAGCAAATACCTGGATAGTGCAACACCTGACCCATTTGGTAGTGCAAACTGAGGCAACTCATAGTAAGGGTGGAGCAAACTCTGATCACTATTCTTGGTATTTATCCATAATGTGAACTTGGCTCCTAGGAGCTGTATTACTGTTCTACATTATGAGAGAAGGTCACAACCCAGACCGGTTTCAACCATTATTGAGGTCTCATCAGCTAGTAGTACACCTAGTTAATACCAAGTTTGTAGCGAACAGAACTTACATCCCTTCTATGAGAATTGCCAAGAAGGTGTCCTAATAAATTACTAATTATATGAAGAGCCAAAGACTTCAATTCGGCGACATGAACTTATTTAAGTTAAGGGATATTACATCCCATATGTTCATGTCGCCGAATTGAAGCCTTTGGCTCTTCATATAATTAGTAATTTATTTCTATATTCCTATTTATATATGCAAACTGAGTGAAAAGCTTTTTGTAACCTATGAAAGCCAAGGAAACTGGTATATTATGTTGTTGTTTTTTTAACCCCATCCCCCTTTATTTAAGGGTTTATAAATAAAGCAGAGAATGTTCTGAAACCTGCTTGTTCTCTTAGGTGATGGAAATTTAATATACTGTTAATTCTGGTATATATCATTTTGTCCACGAAGTTAGCTGAGGGCTATGCGTTTCACAACCATATGCCTGGGAAAGGAGTGTCCTGGGTTCAATTCGTGTTGGCAATGTGAGGAGCTTAAGGATCTTTCTCAGACATAGCCAAGCTAGTCTGTCTTGGGTGTGGACAGCAAGGTTTTTCCTCCAGCAAGCAGGCAAACCAGCCCCGTGAACACACGCTTCTACAAACATAGGATACCTCCAGGAATAAGGAGTAACCCACCTATTCCATAGAATTTCAGTTCCGAATGCCTACATGGAAAAAAATGTAGCTCGACGCGTCATTTTTGTAAAAAATTTGAGGCTATTAACCTGGCAAAATCCAATTCATGCACTAATAAAAGGTGACTGTGGCTGCCTGGACAGAATTGATTGAAGTTGTGACCAAGGCAACTCCTAGGTTGAAGGCTATATTTACATAAGCTCTCAGGAAAATTTGCATATGGCAATTAAAAAAAAAAAGAAAAGATGTTTAATATCGTTTTATATAATAAAAACAAATCGGTTTTATCATTTTTGGAGTGGCTGCTATTCAATGAGTATTCCAAATGATGTGCTAGAAGCAAATTATATGGCAAAATACATGTTTCTACTAATAAATATTCCTGCAAGTAGAGATTTGAGAAACATTAAAAAAAATAAAATAAAATAAAAATAAATAAATAAAAATAATAATGATGATGATTCCAAACAAATAGAAAAATTCATGATCATACCTTTTGTGAAAACAAGTTTGTCCTTATGTTATTTAACTTTTTTTGGGTTTCCTGAAGAATATGCTTTGTGTTTTTTTCACTTGCAGTTTGAGTCCTTTGTCGTTTTTTCTGGAGGTACTCATCAATAGACTCCATTTTGTCAAATGCTTTCTTATGAATGAGTGCAAAATCTTAAAAAAAAAAAAAAAAAAAAAAAAAAAAAAAAAAGATATCTGCCTTAAATGATCAATCAACACAGTGCTGCACAACAATGCAAAAGTTTTAGTAAGAAATAAATAGTTAAAAAAACAAACAACAAATTCTTGATAGATACCTTGAAGGTATATGATTATTAAGATGGAAAGTTCATATATGTATTTAACATGCATGTTCAATACATACTGAGTACACACATACACATATAAAATCTTTAATAATTGGATACAATCATTTCAGTGCTGAAATCATAACTGGGGCAGCGAACTTCAAAAATTTTGCCACATTCCAAACAACATTCAAGAACATCAGTGATGCTGTGGGTTTTCAAAGTCTTTAGGTTGAATAGGATCACTGACCAGTGTACAATAACTATCCTAATACTGGGGGCAATATACTGGTAGAACAAGTATTTTATTTTTTCTACCCATTCTTCATTGACTTGTTCTCCAAGTTCTGCATATGGTAAAGAGCAGAGATTAACATCTCCAGATTTGTTATAAGGTTTAATGCAACTTTCATTCATTATATTTCTATATTTTAATATAGAGCAGGAGTGGCCAAATATGCATCCTTTTGGAGTCAAAATAATTCTTATCAGAATAGCTGCAACTTTTGACCAATGCGATGGTACGGGAGTAAGTGAGTGTGTGAATGGAGAGGTTGTAACGAGCTTGTAAGAACTGCTTTGACTAATAATTACACACTTAATTTTAAGTAGCTTACTAATGGATACAAGGAAGGCCTTTACTAGTAAATAACTTTTTTTTATTGTAGTAATTTTTATTTAACCTGTTTTTCTCTCTATCTTCTTTATTTTGTTCCTCTTTTTTGTTGTCTCCTCTTCTCTTTTTGTTTATTTTTTCTTTTGTTTGTTTTGTCTTACTTGTCTTGATTATATATTCTGAACATCACTATTTGGCATGAATCCAGCTTTTTCTTCTCCATTCAAAGTTTTTCTTTGCCTGATTTCAAGTCATCATCATTATCAAATTTCAGATAGTACCCTCAATAGATGTATAGTGTGCTATACTATGATAGTACTACATGAAAAGCTTATATTATTAGGAACTTCCTGTTGATAATTTTCCACCAAAAAAAGACTCCAATACCATCAGATCGTATATTTCAGTCTTCTAAGGCACTTCTAACTTCAGCAATGCGCAAGGAGCTAATCTCAAGTGGTATGGTTCACTTAAACAGAATTGATGGCAAGTGGATTGATATAGTCAATCAATGTCAAGTTCCATTCCTTCCTATTGTCTACTTTTAGGATGATTCCTTTGATGTTATCAGTTCACTCCACTAATTTTTCTAAGATCCCTTATATCTCTGGTCTTTCAACAACTGCTTTACTTTTAAGCCAGTTCTTAGATCTAAGTTAAAATTTGTTTCAATACTGTCATATATATAGCTAGTTTAGTATTTTGACTAATTCTCTTATTCCAGTCATAATAATCCATCCATAAATTGCAGACTTAAAAGAAATGAGAGTTCAATGTACTTTTTTCCTACTTGTGAGAATGAAATCAAAAATATTACAAAGAGGAAAAAAGTACATTGAACTTCTACTCCGGGCCACAATAGTATTAATGTCAGAATTGGGCGGGGAGTGCCAGGAATCTCTGATAGCTCCTTTGATGACTATCTTCAATCTATTGCGCTGATGACTGGTGTGTTTCCAACAGAATTTAAGAAAGCTGTGGTAATACCAATATATAAAAAATGATGCAAAAATGATCTTAAAAACTACAGGCCAATATCCCTACTCCCTGTTTTCTCCAAAATATTGGAGAAGTTAGCAAAAAAGATTAGTAACTTTTTTCTTTTTTAGAAAAAAACCACTTCTCTAAGAACCAGCATGGGTTTAGACAGAAGCTAAACACCGAGCATGCACACTGCTGAACTTCACAAAACTTGATTTATTCATCACAAGACCAAAGCAAATTAACTTTAGAAGTCTTTCTAGACCTGCAGAACGCATTTGACACAATACCCCATGATATTTTATTAAAAAAATTGGACAATATGGGAATTAGAGGCTATGCACATGACTGGTTTAAGAGTTATTTGAAATCTAGATCACAAGCAGTAAAAATCAACAAAAGCTAAAGCCGTTTCGTTCAGGTAAAATGCGGTGTTTCCTAAGGTTCTGTGCTTGGGCCAGTACTATTTATAATTTACATTAATGAGTTCTGTGACCTACACTTATCAAGTAAAGTAACACCTTTTGCAGATGATACCATTGATATTCACTACAAATTCTGTAAATGAAATGCAAAATATGGTGAACACAGATTTGCAAATAGTGACAAATTGGTTTCATGTGAACAAACTAACTCTCAATGCTGGAAAAACAAAATTTACAAATTTTTAAACTCAAAAATACACCTAATAGTAACACCAATTTTTCTGTCCATATATTCCCACATAACTGGAACTGTAAAAGTAACCAAAATTGTAACTGTATGGAGATAGAAAATGTGAACACTATAACCTACCTAGGATTAAAAATAAACAGCACTTAAGGTGGAACCCACATATTACAGAAGTATGCAACAAAGTAATATTTATGCCATCTCAAGTCTTCTTCTTAAAGAGATTAACTGATAACGTTAAGAACATTATATTTCACCTGGATACAAACTGTTATGGAGTATGGTATAACAAGCTGGGGAGAAACATATCACACCACGCCGAGACCATCAATCTCTTTACAAAATAAATGAATACGCATTTTAACCAACATTAAATATACAGACACTACAGTGAATGCTAAATATACCATATTAAATATTCTTCCACTTAGAGAACTATATATATTTACAGAATGCTACTTTTCCTAGAGACTGATAACCAGTACGTAAGTATTAGAAAAGATACTTCTGCAGAAAAGTGGGCTTAAAATATTTTATCACTAAAGTGCAAAAAGAAATAATACACAAACACTATCTATTTAGCTCCAAAAATCTTCAACAGCTTACTGCTCTTAATACGAAAGGAAAACAACATGAACACATACAGAAATCTGATTAGACAGTACCTAAAATTTTTATAAACATATTGAAAACTTGTTTAAAATAATTGTATAAATTATTATATATAAATAATAATCAATACAAAATATTCAAGTAGTTACTGAACTGCATTGTTTTTTTATTCCACATGTACATATGAGTAGTATGTATACACTGTAAAAATTTGATGTAGCTTAATAATGCCAGAAAGCCTTATATCAATTTTTACAGAAGTCAAGCCCTGTAAGGATGTTATAAAAATAACCTGTATGTCTATGTATATTTAAAACAGTACCTAAATTTGTTAATGTAAATAATCCCTATGGGAATTGTCCGTACTTGCATCCCTAAAATGAAAATTCTAGAATGTGTTGAACTAAGGCAATAGCCTTGCTACCAGAAAACTGTATATGTTAGCTCCTTATAAGGACATAAAATTTGTTTGTGAAGTCCACCTGTAAATACTCAAGGTCAGTGTTAAACGGACCGACGAATGTCCGCTAACAAATAGGATTAGAGGAGTACACAAGAAGAAAGAAAGGGTCAGCGTCAGTAGAAGAACAAGGGACCGCACCGAAATGTTCGGGTTCTCATATCTTTGTGCAGGGATACGAAAGAAGGCAAATAAAAGGTGTTGGCCGGAAGAGCGAGTATTGCTTCCAGGTGTCCCTCATTGGTTGTTCAGAGGTCGTTATCGAGAAGTCTTTAGCAATTGTCCATCAGATGTAAGCCATCGAGGACATGACTTCAGGAGAAATCATGCCAGTGGTCTGAAAGAAAGATGACAGGAGCCAATCTGCCAGGCAAAGCAGATATTTGATGATGTTAAATTGTGAATGAAGCTATGTTATGTAATTTATTATTTTTCATTCACATTTAACATGGCTTATTAAATATTAATCATGGTTTATATAAAATTGTTTATTATCCCTTAATTAAGAATTACTAATTAAATATTTACTCAAAACTTGACCTATTATTAGTTTATAAAATAATAATATGTTTAGAATTTTGTATAACTAAATATATGTGGTGTAACGTAAAATGTTAATTTATATTTAACTGTATACGTAATCAAAAAGTTAAAGAAGTAGCTTAAATATTCTGTTGTTTTATTTTGTGAAATATTTAATGTTATGTAATCACTCATGAATAATAATAGACCATACATTACATTAGCGAAATGTTTACGTGCAGTCTGTTGTCATGGAGACGCACACATAAACAACCACGAGTGGAGTAGAACGTGGCGTTCGAACGTAAGGTGGGAGTGAAGGTCAGATAGAGATATAGAATATAGAGAAAAAGGGTAAAGAAGAAGGAAGGTCATAGATAAGATAGAGAGGAAGAGAAGAATTATTATTAAGGAGTGAGGAGAGAGTTTTGCGGAACCAAGATTATAAAATCCTCAGGGCAGAAATTTATGAAAATAGTGTTCGGAAGTGAACCAATAAGTAGTGAATCATAAGGTTTAATATTATAGGCGAAGTCAGCTGTTGTTATGAAGAAAGGTTAATGTCGTAATCAGATAAAAAGGAAACTGGACAGTCAATGCGAAAATTCTGATTAGTTCCAGTTAATCTGGATTACGAATTAATTCTATGTTGCCCTAGGAAGGAGTTATATTGATTACTTGGAGAAAAGTGAACAGGAAAAGATATTAGTACCTAATTACTGTTGTTTGGAATAGTGAAGTGCGACTTACAGTAATACAGTTTAAACTATGGAGAATATTTGTTATGTGTGTTCCGCTAATGTTAATTAAGTTAATTCATAAGTGCTCTCTCAATAATTTGATGTATTGAAGAAATTGTCTGGTAAGAGTAGTTGTATAAGTTTCTCTATTCTAGCATTAACTGTAATATATCTCCGATGCTCAAGGTCCGGGAGTATATTTGCTTGGAATATAGCTTACGTAGTTTATTGCCTGCTGTGAATATAAACATTGAGCTGATAGATTTGTGAAGACTGAATTAAATGTGAAATTGTTATATTAACTTGAGATAAGAAGATTTGTGTTTTGAAACTGTGAATAGTATATGAAAGTTAGAACATTGAATTAGTATCAGTGACCTAAGAAGAAGTGTTAAGTTAATTGTATAGTTCCATTTTGAAATAGAGTTCTTGTATTTGTTAACCATATCATATATTAAATGTTTTATTTTGTTGATCTAAATATTGTGTTTGCCTGAATTCCTTATTATTGCACCGTTCATAAACATTCGAATCGTGCGGGAACCCCAAGTAAAAAAATGATTATAGATGATTCGGCCTAATGAGATGACTGTTAACTTAATTTAGAACTGATCCTACTATTTATATAGACTAATCTAAAAATAGGGTGGCGCAGTATAAATATAAATTTCCCTACTTTTGGATCGGTGATCATTTCGTAATTAGTTGTATTATTTATAAAAGTGACTTGGACTAGATGGTAATTAGAACACGACAGAAAAGAGTCGTCACGACAATGATGAATCTTCACTGGGAGCTGTTGTCCGAGGGAAGAAATTGCTCCGTTAGTCCAAACGCGCATGCAAGCATTCCACAAGCCGATAATCTTCGCCCGTAGCGCAGCGTCCCAGAAGCGTCAGTAAATCTATCGCCGCTGTAAAAAGGGAGAGAAAACCTTATTCGGGAGAAAACTGTCAGGACTCCAGTTCGAAGCCACCTACACAGTGGGTAGCAGCCATAAAGTGAGTTGATCCATTTATTCAATTTTCTTGAATTATGGGAGAACTGTATTAGTGGACTGTTAAGTTGAGCAGAGTTAATGGTTGAAAACTAGATGTTTAATTAATAGAAATTTATATGTGTAACAGTCAGAGAGTAACTGCTTGCCAATGGTGCATTTTGCCTATAGAATTATCTTAGTATTGGAAAGAAAGAGCTTTTGTGTGTAATATTTTTTTTATGTGCATAACAGTTAAGAAGTAACAGTTTATTAATAGGTACCATTGCTTAGGGTAGCAACTTGTATTTGGAAGAGTGGTTATTTATGTGACATAATTTTCATGAATTGAAAGGGCGTTTTAAGTTAATTGTTGAACTAAGCAAATTTTTCTTTATTGCAAAATTAGTGTAAATTGTTTTATGTAAAATAAATGTGTTGTTTAAATGTTAATAGAGTGCTGCCTGATATTTAATTCTTTGATGCACTGTTCTGAAAAAATATTAGAGCCTATTAGTGGGAACTCAGGAGAAAGGATAGCAAAGGATAGATAGTAAACCACGACTGCAGATATTAATTAATCAGGGATAATTTGAATGTAATGGGAAAACTACTGGATGCATTTAACACTTCTTGTTACTAGAAAACAGACATCAGTGGCTCAGCTTTTTTCAAATAAATTTTCTGGTGTTCAAAGAATAAGAAGACAAGTGCGGAAGGCAGTATAGCATAGAGATATATCAAAGAGTGATAAAGAAGAATAGTTAGAAGTACATAATTATTGCATTAAAGTATATATATAGAATGGATGCAGAGATAAGATAAGCCAATTAAAGGGCGTATAAATAAATAAAGATAGTTAACCCCCACATTTACAATGCCGCAGCCAGTAGGATCAAATCCACAGTAATTAAATAAGATAAAAGTGGATTGGAACAGTTTCATAAATTAAGATCAGGCAACTAAACAGAAAGTTTATATTTATATTCATAGAGAGTATACATATAGAGTAAAAGAAAATTATTTTAACCATGAATGTGAGCAATGTTGATTCGGGAGTCACTAGTAGTGATAAAATGGAGGATAGAGAATTCTTCAGAACAGTGTCCTCACCTTTTAATCCCTCGATTCTCTGGAGATGGCCACGATGATGTGTTGTCCTTCTTCAAGTTCGTACAGGAGTTAAGGAACATCGAAAACTGGTCGGACTTCCAGCTTCTGATAATATTAAGGAATAAACTGATTGGCAGGGCTAAAAACTTTTTGTACTCCTCTCCAATACTGAGAGACGCTTTGGAGTACAATAAGTTTAAAAATACCCAATATCTCAGTTTTCCAAGACCAGAAGCGTGAGTCCGAACCTGTGGAGGCTACAGAAATGCAAGCAGGAAAGTAAAGAGACTATCACAGACTTTTACAATAGGCTGCTCACCTTAGCAAATAGCTTGGGTGTGCCGGATGAGGAAAAGAGCCATTTTGATTGGGCAGTCCTTAACCAATTCAGGCTAGGAGTGAGAGAGGAACATAAAGAAACAGCATATAATAGGAAGATAAATAATTTAGAAGACTGCTATCAGGCAATAAAGGAAAGGGAAGAAAGGTTAGCTGATCTACATCCAGCATCTAGCAAGTCAAATGCACGACATTTCAGAGGTGTCAGAATCAAAAGGTGTGAATAAGAAAGAGAAGAATCTAGCTAATCCTAAAGAAAAGAGAATAAACAAACAGAAGGTAGAAAATGAGGAAGATAAAGTTAAAGAAATATATGAAGTAAACCACAACATACAGACAACCTCTGATTCTTTTAACAGAGAAGAACTACAAGCCTTTATCAAAAGAGAGGTAGAAAAGCTACAGTGGACCTGGATGGAGAAGCTTAACTCCATTCTCTATCAGTTAGGGGAGATCAAAGCAAAACCCTCATTGGAGAACTTAGACTCTGAATGAACGGACAGCAAAAAGGAAAATAGGAGAGAAGCACCCCAGTGCTACAGATGCGGAAAATTTGGGCATATTGCCAGATACTGCTCTCACAGCAGAGGGAACTATGACAGAAATAAAAGATTTGAGGCCAATATGGTAATGACTCACCACCATCCCACACGTAGGACTAAGAGATTGCCAAGAAGTATTAGAAGTTAGCAGGAAAGCTCCATGACAGTAATTAGGGGAAAAATGCAGAGTTTTGCTAGACACTGGTTCCCAAGTTTCAGTGATAACCGGATCTCTATTCAGGAAATTGCAATCCCGAGTATCCGACGGTATCACTAAACTTAAGCCACCTGTCATGTTAAAGGGAATAACATATAGGGATACCAATGAGTGATAAGGATGAATAGTTAGAAGTACATAATAATTATTGCATTAAAGTGTGTATATATATATATATATATATATATATATATATATATACAGACACACACACACACATACATACATACACATACTTTAATGTGTACACACACACACACACACACACACACACACACACACACACACACACACAGAGTGGATGCAGAGATAAGATAAGTCAATTAAAGGGGACATATAAATAAATAAAAGTACAGATATTTCATACTGAAATTAATAGTATATCAGTGTAGACAACAAGCAATTCAAAGGAAAGGAATATATTAATTTCTAGCACACAGCAAACAGCACACAAAATTAAATAATTTTTAATTTTAATTAAAATAATCCACAGACTGTTATGTACTTTTTACTAAACGATTTAAGGAAATTACAACATAAACTAGGATATATATTAAAATAAATTTTAATATACTTCAATATTTCGGCAACGTCACGTTGTCATTTTCAAGGAACTTAAGAACAAGACATGTGCAAGCAGGCACAATAAACGGTAAGTGAGGAAGAAGCAGGAAGCTATTATTTCTCCTAAAGTCCTGATGGTGCCCCCTAGTGGGCAGTGTTGGTATTCTTGGGCGATTGGGCTGAAGGTCTTCTGATGTAGGTTTCCAAAATTTGAGGCAGTCTCATGCAGCCAAATTTGTTGAGGTTTGGATTGTTTCTTAGGGCTGAAGCTGATTCCATGAAAAAGCCTTTCATATTTGTATTTACTACAGTGTATTATCGTGGCTTTCTTCCACCGTATTCTATGGCAGGTATCCAGCACATGGTCAGTAAGACCAGAGTGGCTGTATTGGTGAAACCGGATGTAGTCCTTGTGTTCTGAAATTCTGATATCTGAATAATAAAATCAGATAATAAAATTTACCAAAAATTGTACAAAATTTATAATCAGCAAGGGATAAATCACTAGTGCAGATTTGGGCAAGGGGATTAGGGAAGTGGTTGAGTTGGAAACTCAAAATGATGTAGTGATTAGCAACCCTAATTAGTACTTACCTCAGATTTACAAGGAATAATTTCCTAAGGTAAAACCAATCGACAATTGTCAATCACCATGAACTGCTCAAGAATTGTTTGGGTAAAGGTATACAAGTAAATTTTTGTCTTTCATTCTTCAGTTCTAGTTTAGTGACTCGTAATACAACTAGTGTATAACGTGCGAGTTAATAAATTTCGTGATTAATTTTTTTAAATTAATTTTTAATTTACCCATGGCTGATTTTGAGTATGGCATTAGTAATAAAGGTGGTCAAATTATAATTTATGAAGGATTCGCGTTTGTTCGTCACCGTGAAACTGCTATCGGAACTATTCATTGGCATCGTGCAAAAGTTTAGAACTTTACATTGTCGATCACTGCTCCATACCAGAGACGAGATTATCCGCGAGTCTTCAGAACACTGTCATGTTAATAGGACTTTTGAATCTGAAGCTCATCAACTTGCAAATCAAATGAAAAGAAAAATGTCAAATCCAGGTGCAACGGCTCGTGCAATTATAGCTAGCAATTTAATGACTGTATCAGACGGATTAAAAATGTGCCTACTGAAGAAGAGCTCCATGACAAGGCGATTAAATAGATCCAAAGCTAAAACAATCGGAAATGTTCCGTCAAATCCAGATAACAAAAACTAAAATACCAGAGAAATACTCTAAATGGATTATTCATGATTCTGGGACAAAAGATCCAGAACGTATAATACTAATTGGTCACAAGACTCTTCTAGATCAATTTGTAGTTAACGATTTTTGGCTAGCCGATGGTACATTTAAAGTGGTTCCAGAAATATATTATCAGTTATACAGTATCCATGTCCAATATGATTCAAGCGTCGCTTTTCCTTGTCTATTGGCTCTTCTACCAGGGAAAAAGGACGAAATATACATGAAGCTGCTGAACATGTTACTGGAGAAACTTCCTCAAGCGCGACCACGAACAATTTCGACTGATTTTGAAACAGCAGCAATGAATGCTTTCCGTGCCGTGTTTGAAAACATCGAAATTGGTGGCTGCTTTTTCCACTTAACGCAATCTATCATGCAAAGCAAATGAACGTGGACTAAAATCTCTATATGAATCCAATCAGTCATTTGCAGTACACATTAAAATGTTACAATCACTTGTACGTTTGCCAGAAGAAGAAGTGTTAGAAACATTTTTAGAAGTTGCTGATCTGTTCTCTAATTTAAATGAATATAATGAACAAATCGAGCAAGTTCACCTTTACTTCAAACGTACATATATTCGAGGTCAACAGCTCAGGAATGGTACTTAGACAACCTCTATTCAATATTTCTACTTGGAACCATAGCCACTCTGCAGCCACCCGTATAGCTAGAACTATAAATTGTATTGGAGGATGGCACTATGGACTTCAGTCTCTCTTTCAGTGTTTCCATCCAACTGTTTGGAAATTTTTGGATGACATTGTTAAAGAATTATCTTTACAACATACAAACTATTTGCAGCATTTAACTGGTCAACGAAACCAGGACGCCGTAGGTACATTTCGTTAAAACAACGTATTTCAAATATTGTACAAAATTACGACTCTAATAGACGATTGGATTTTTTATGTTGTATAGCTTATATGACTTAGTGTTTGTTTTTTATTATTTTTTAAAATAATAAGTAATTTTTGCAATATTAAGAAAGTTTGTGTGTTTAATTTGACAACAAAATACCAATAATATTTTAATCGAATTAAAGTCAACAGGTAGGTCTTATAAAGTATTACAAAATTAACAGAACTCTTATCTGAAAAATAAATATAAAATTCATCATAAAAATTTAAAAACTCTAAAGTAAAAAACTTCGGTGTGAATGCTCAAATTTGTGTAATTTTTTCTTAGTGTATTTGTAATTTCATCCCTGTGTAATTTTGGCAGTGTAATTTTATCCCGTGTAATTTTAACATTTAACTCCATAGAATATGGTGGAAGAATGCCACAATAATACACCACAGTAAATACAAATATGAATGGCTTTTCATGGAATCAGCTTCAGCCCTAAGAAACAATCCAAACCTCAACAAATTTGGCTGCTTGAGACTGCCTCAAATTTGGGAAACCTACATCAGAAGACCTTCAGCCCAATCGCCCAAGAATACCAACATTACCCACTAGGGGGGGCACCATCAGGACTTTAGGAGAAATAATAACTTCCTGCTTCTTCCTAACTTCCTGTTTGTTGTGTCTGCGTGCACGTGTCTTGTTCTTAAGTTCCTTGAAAATGGCAACGTGACGTTGCCAAAATATTGAAGTATATTAAAATTTATTTTAATATATATCCTAGTTTACGTTGTAATTTCCTTAAATCATTTGGTAAAAATGTATAACCAACGTCTAAGCCTTTCCATGTTATGTACTTTGTAATTCCATTCCTCTGAATTGCTTGTTGTCTACACTGATGATGTATTGTTAATTTCAGTACAACAGTGAAATATCTGTACTTTTATTTCATTAAAGTTAATTATTGTGGTTATCGTGTAATTTATTATTTATAGTTATGCCACAGGTACCTTTAAAGAACGTTATGTAATGCAATAATAACTGAATAAACAAAAAAAAAAAAAAAAATACACACAGCCATTACACACACACACACACACACACACACACATATATATATAAAATCAGGAGTTTTCTATAGGCACATATGCTTTAGTGTCTCCACAGCACTGTTGAAAGAATAACACGCTTGTGAAAGAAATTCACACAGTTTCTGCATTTGAATGATACGATGAAATTTTAATTCCTATAACACTAATTAAAATGATTGTTCCCAGTATTTTAAATCCTGAAATATGAATATCAACATTAGAAATTCATTTTTAATTTTAAATACATAATGCCTATTTTCTTGTGTACATACTTTTTCAAAACCTGTATAACGGTTTTCCATAATGAATAAGAAATGAATTTATATGTCAAAATTTTGCTTAAAATATATAATCAACTTGAACAACACAGTACATTTTTAAATATAAATTTTTATGAAATGCAAATCTCCAATTCTACATATACAAAACCAAATATTCTTCTATAATTTAAAATGCAACTGATATTAAAATATTTCAGTTTTATTATTGAAAATACTGTTAAGATACTTACTTGGTGTACGATTCTTTTTTTCACGTGGAGACTGCAAGGCATTCTTTGTGGGAAGCAATTTTGGAATGTTGCTTTTCATTTTGTTAAGTTGTCTGGACTTGCTCTTGACTAGATAATGAAATACATTATTAGCAAACGGAATAACAATTTCTTCATAAATGTATGAATATACTGAAATATGTCTTCACTTTAAGATAAGTTTTCATAAAAAAAAATATGGAAAATTTTATCTGCTGCCTTAAAATGCAAAAACATTTTACATTAGGAGTAATTACTGATAGTTGCTGGCTGTGTAGAAATATGTCAAGCCGTTACCCGCAATTTAAAACATTTGGACATATTTTTAATAACTGATTTTTTGTATCTATTTTTTATTTATTTTGGATAAAATCCTAGATGGTACTCAACAAATATTATTAGTCTCCAGGAAATCGTTATAATTTATTACAAAGAAGGGTTTGCATAGTATGCACACACTTGTGAGAGCTTCACTTGGTGACTTGCCAAGAATAGTCTATTCACACTGAAGAAGAAAAAGAAATAAAGGATGTACGAATTGGTCGCCAACATGCGAAATCATGTGCTTTCTTGATTTAGCTTGATTTTTGTTGTCGCAGAAGACGGATTGATTACCCTATTATCAGAATGGATTCTCCTTCTTGTGACATGCGCAGAAGTGTTGAAGGGTCTCTCATCTGTGGGCGTACTATAATATATAACATTTTACATAACATTTTGGAACTATAAACTGAACATACAACTTTGGATAAGCATAACAAATTGTATGTTCAGTTTATAGTTCTAAATGTCTCTGTACTGCCTTTGAAGATTATGACAGGAGAAAGTACATATATATACAGGGACGTTTATTTTTGTGAATAGATTCCAAGATTAAATCTTTAATTTTAAAGATTTCCATTTATGTCCATTTCCTCATATGACATTCACAACTGAGTGTCTGCAATGCTGATATATCAGTGAGAAATACCTAGGTTCAAATTTTGCTTATGACTGAAGAAGCTTTTTCTAAATATTTTCATATATTATGTAACACAAATTCACATTATGAAAAACTTACTTAATACAAAACAAATAAATATTTAATACTTAAATCGTTTTAAGAAAACATTAAGCATTTATAATTATCAAAAAATATATTTTGTTCCCTCCTCCCATAAGTATAGAAGCTCTTATATCACTAACTGAATTTCAATAAACAAAATATCAAACTGCACCTGACTATGAATTGCACTCATATAAAAAATTTATTTATTTTTATTGGTGATGGGGGGGGGGTGAAAATAAGCAGCTAAATCGAAAACATTAATAGAATCAGCAGAGGGACCAAATAGTGAAAATGTGTAGAAAGAATGGAAAATAAGCATGTCTACTCGAGAAATTTAAGAAGTGATCAAAGAATACAAAACATTAACATAGGTTACTGGCATCAGCATGTGCTTTTAGAAAATGAGAATATGTAGGAAATTGAGATTATTTTAGATGCAATGTGCACTGCATCTTCAACTTCTTTCATTCTTCAAAGGAAATTACATTTGTTTTGAAGATGCAAATTACTTTGAAAAAAATTACTTTGAAAATGCAAAACAAACATTGCATAAAAACAATACTAATCAACATGAAATTTTATAAAATAATTATACATTTTTTGATTTTCTCAGAGAAAATTTCATATCCTGTAATACTGTTCATATATTTCCAAGTAAAGCAAACATTTTCTTGGAAATACTCTGAAAAATAAATCTCTTTTTTCTTGGGGTAGAAGAATATAATGCAAGATTGTTGAATATTCTTAGAATAAACATAATTTATTTTGAAATAGGTTGTCAGAGCATTCATTGTATTTACCACTATAGTTCGCCCACCGATTTGAGGTCCCTCGACACTTTTGTGTATCTCAGAAAAAATCCTGATATTTGCTGTTCTGCCTGTTTGGCCAAAGTAGGACAATTTGCAGCTGCAAGGGACCTGGTATACGCCAGGTCCCTTGCAGCTTGAAGATGGCAACGTGACGTTGCCAAAATATAGAAGTTATTCATTAAAGTTACCTTTAATAAATATACTTTATATGCGTTGTTAATTCCGTAAACTAATTACCAGTTAAGAGAAATAGCCAAAACATTAAACTAGCAGTATACAAGACTTCAAATCTATTTTAAGTTATGGATCTTAAGAGTTGGGTTAGAAGTAAAGCACTAAATCAAAAGATTAGAGACTAGACCACAGACATGAATTCCAAGAAAAGTTAGAGTTCTGAACATGTGGCAACAATGGTCAAATCATATTTAAAATGAAGATATTAAAAAGGAATTTTACATTGTTAGCATTCAAAAATGTGTGAGCAGGGCTAATCTAAGGTGATATGGTTACTTAAACAGGATGGGAAAAAAGGTTAACTTTACTATCTTGGCAACAAAATTTTTTGCCTAGAAAGCAAGAAAAACACCCATAAGAAGATCCAGATATAGGTTCATTGATTCAGTCAGAAGTACCTTAGATGACTGAAATGTTAGATACAATATTAGAGTGCTGAGTAAGTATTAGACTAATATTTGGAGGAAAATTAGCAATAATGTAAACTTATTCATGTAGTGCTCATAGTAGCCTGTGCACCCATTTTAAGTCATATCAGGAAACTGATGATGGTGTACATGTCTTTAAGCTGCTAGTCTATAATGGCAGGTGAAGTTTTATTTCTAGCATACTAAATGAACATTCAAAAAATAATAATAAATAAAACAAGCAATTTGTATGTTAAAAAAAATGTTTTTTTTTAATTTTATTATTATTTTTTTTTTTATTAATAGGTCTGCATTTTGAACTTTCAACATTAAGAATGGGGTGCTTAAGGGTCAAAGCTATATAACTGAGAGGAGGCCTCCACATAGCCTTTAAAGGAATGTGGAGAACCGACCACGGCTTCTGACCTAATGTCCAATCCTCATCTTCTCGTGGTGCACCCTGTTGGGTATCTACCTGAATATTGAACAAACAAGGATGGGCTGGAAATTTGGAATTTAGCTGATCAAATTGTATTCTTATTGGCTTAAATCAATATACAAAATGATGGTACATGACAAAATTTCATGCAGGCTGGGGCATCACCAAGTTAAACAATGCCCCATTGTTTTCGCCAGGAAACCACGGCGAACAGCGAAAAGTCAGTTACTGGAACAATTCTGAAAACACACCACAACTCAATATCAGAGTTAAAGATCGGTACTATCAACATAAGAAGCCTAAATGGCAAAGAAATGGAGCTAGCTGAGGAATTAGATAAGTACCAGTTCGACATAATAGGGGGGTGACTGAAACAAAAAAGACAAAACCTGGTGAGATCTTTCTGAGCAATAAATACAAAATGTTATACTCAGGTAATAACAATCAAGGAAACGAAGGAGTAGCCATAGTATTCAACACTAAATACAAAGCTAATCTTCTTGAATGACAGGCAGTCTCAAGTAGAGTGATGTGCGGAAATATGAGAATGGAGAAACTAGACAATGAAACTTATTTGTGCCTATGGTCCCACAGAAAGTTCTACTATGGTAGAAGCGGAGGAATTTTTTGAGGCTTTAGAGAAAGCAACTGACACATTGAAAAATAAAAAGTTCGTCCTTGTTGAGAATCTAAATAGAAGAGTAGGAAATGATTGTCAGACATACAAAAATATTTCGGGAAAATTTGGAGAAAAGCGCAAAGCTAATAATAATAGCAAATCCTTGTTGGATTTCTGCTCAGGACATGAACTGGTTATTACTAACACCATGTTCCAACATAAAAATGTGCACAAATTCACATGGAGAGAAGAGGCAAGGAATAGGAAAAGTCTCATTGACTATGTCATTGTTGATAGTGATGTTTTCTCCCTGGTGCAGGACACCAGAGTGTACAGAGGATTTCAAATTGGAAGTGATCACTATTTAGTCTTGAGCAGGATAAAATTGAATTTCATATTGAAAAGAATAACATGTAAGAAAGTTTTAAAGCGAATAAAAGTTGAGCAGCTCTCAGGTGTGAACTGTAGACTAAAATACACAAACATTATTCAAGAAAATGTGAAAGAGTATGAGAACAGGAACCGAACCTCGGGGATTCAGTGGCAAGCCTTGAAGAAAACTCCGATTGATTCAGCCAGAGAGGCATGTGGTGAGGTTGTCTGCAAGGACAGAAAAATCAGAACTCCACGATGGACACAGGAAGTTAAAGACAGTGAAGGAAAAGAAGAAAGCATATCAAAAGTTCCTGACAAATAAGTCAGCTTTTGCTTTTAGAGAATACAGAGACAAATGTAAAAAAGCTAAACACTGTGTAAAACTAGCTAAACAAAAGTCATGGGAGGACTATAGCAAGAATATAGAAAATAAATATCAAGAAGGTGGCAAAATATTCTAGAGGTTGTTGAAGAAGCTTAGAAATGGAGGAAAGAGTGCTGTCAAAGGAGTTAGAGATGATAAAGGTGACATGAAAACGGAAGAAAAAGATATCCTTGAAGTATGGAGTAATTACTTTGAAAATCTGCTAAATGAAACAAGCAGTGATGACAGCACAGTGGTGAAAAAACACTCAACAGGCATAGTCAGGAATACATATCCATACTTGAAGTAGAAAAAGCCATCAAAAGCTTGAAATGTAAAAAGGCAGCAGGAGTAGATGATATTCAACCAGAAATGCTCAAGTATGGTGGTATAAAAGTCTTACAGTGGCTGCATTGCATAGTTCAGAAGGCCTGGACAGAGGGACGAATTCCCGATGATTGGAGTAGAGCTCTCATAGTACTCATATATATAAAAGGGAAATAAAACTGAATGTAAGAATTAGAGGAATTTCCCTAATGAGTGAAATTTATACTAGTATACTTGAGAAACAGTAGAGAAGAGTTGTGGAGGAAAAGCTTGGTTAAGAACAGGCTGGATTCAGGCCAAATAGAGGCTGTCAGAATCACATCTTCACTTTACAACAAATAGTCCAGAAATCATGGGAATATAACAAAGATCTCTATTTAAGTTTTGTTGATCTGGAAAAGGCATATGACAAGGTGCCAAGAGAGAAGCTATTCAATCCGTTGCAGTTATATGGTGTCAATGGGGCATTATATCAAGCAATACTTAGTCTTTATTTGAGTTGTTAGTCAGCAGTTAGAATTGAAGGAGGTACGGTACAGGAAGATGGTTTAATGTTAAATCGGGTGTGAGACAAGGATGTACATTATCCCCTCTGTTATTCATTATCTATATGGATCACATTATGAAGGAAAGTGGTATTAATCATGATATCAGAATTAGAAATGTTAATGTATGTTCTTTGCTGTATGTAGATGATGTTATACTTCTAAATAAATCTGCTACAATTCCCTGACTAAATTGAATAACTGTTGTAACAGATATGGTATGAAGGTCAGCAATAAAAAGACAAAGACAATGAAAATAAGTAGAATTGTTGAAAATGTCAACTGTGTTGTGAATGGAGAACCTGTGGAACAAGTAAAACATTTCAGCTACTTAGGCACAATTTTTACTGAAGACAATAAATTAAATATGGAAATAGACAGCAGAATCAACAAAGTTGGTATGGTAGGAAGTCAATTGAATCATATGGAATAAGAGAGAAATTAGTCGGAACACTAAATTAGCTGTATACAAGACAGTGTTCAAACTAGTTTTAATTTATGGATCTGAGAGGTGGGTCAGAAGTAAAACACTTGACCAAAGACTAGTGACTGCAGATATGAGAAGCCTGAGATAGATGGCATCAATAGCAATATCATATTAAAAACGAGGATATTAGGAAAGAACTTGACATTGTCAACATCCAAGAATGCGTTAGCAGAGCTAATCTCAGGTGGTATGATCAATTAAACAGAATGAGCGAGGGAAGATTAGCAAAAAAAAGTGCTCTCTGCCAGGTTGACAGGAAAACAACCCAGAGGAAGACCAAGATATAGGTGGATTGATACGGTACAAAGTGCCTTAGATGATAGAAATATAAGATCTGATAATGTTGGTGTCTTGAAAAGTAACAGACTGATTTGGAGGAAAATTGTAGATAGAAAGTTTGTAATGATGTAATTTTTTCATGTAGTACTATCATATCCTGTACACCCCTTGAGGGGGTGTACAGGATATGATATTCAAATTCCTGCCATGTACCTTGAGGGTACATGGCAGGAATTTGATTATGATGAACATTAAGAATGATTGTTCTAACAAGCAACAAATTAATAATAATTACAATTAACTGAATTATTGTATCTAGGTTCTCTATACATTTGTCTATAAATCACCACAGAAATGGATTTTAAAAATATCCATTTTTTAATATGTACTCTCAACCAGGGCTCCAGAAATACAACTTGAATCTACTAGCCACAAAAAAAAAAAAAATTACTTGTGCAAGGTATTGGTCTACTTAAGTATTGTAGGTTGTTAGAAAAAAAAATGTTATACTGACAAAAGAAAGTAACACATTCTCACTATTATCTTCCTCAAATGTATATAAGGCCTAGTGGCCTATTACAATCTGAAACCATGAATGCCTTGAGGATAAGGTGGTTAGCCCTACTCATGTAGATGTGTATGTGTTCATGGGGCTGGTTTGCCTGTTCTGGGGGAATGAAAAAACTTGAGTTTCCAGGTGGAAAAACCCTCCTACCTATGTAGGAGACCAGCTAACTCACCTTTAGTTGAAAGAGATCAGATAAATGTTCTTCATGTCTTGGATGGGAATCGAACCCAGGTCTTTCTAACCAAAAGGGCTTTATCTCACTATACATTACACATATTTATAAATAGAGAAATATGTGGGGTTTAAAACTTATGACATAACACACCTCAATTTGTGTTTTCTTTCATTTATTGTTCATAATGGAAGGTGAATTTATATAACTTATCCATAAAGAATAATTTAATATGAAAGACAATAAAATTCATGAAAACAAGAAGATAGCACTATATGGAGCAAGACTCACTTTTCACAATGCACCCATGTTCGAGTTGTCTTTGCAAAGTATTATTAAACAGTATTAAAAAGCATTGTTACGTAAAATTTTGAGTATTTACACTAAGTTAATTCATGTTGTGAGCTATGAAAATAAGCTTAGGACAATACTATATTAAAATTTTCTCCATTTAAGGATAAAAAAAAAAGGTATTGGAAAAATAAGTGTATAGTTGTTCTGCAGTATTTTAATAATAACTGGTAATTATAAACACCAATTTTAATTGGTGTTTATAATTACCAGTTTATTTTGTTAATGAAATTAAAAATATAAATATTTTTATGATAACTGATTACATATATTGTGGGTATGTATATACATGAAAGGTTAATACTGAACCAAATGAATGCACTGATTTGATTAAAAATTTGTTAGAAGTGATAAGTATAATTTAATTGAAATACATTCATAATATGAAAAACGTGTCTTGCACACTTAATTAATGTGTGTGAGATTTACTGTTTTCAAATAAAGCACTAGAATTATAAAATGTAATAGTAACCCATTTTTCACACTTCATAACTGAAACAAAACTAGAGGTGTGATGTGTAGTGGAGTAGTATGCATGGAGTGAAATTAAAAATAAGTTCTACACAGCTTTATTTCAGTGATATAAATTATATAAAAACAGTAGATATTAAAGATCCAACATTATTTCAAAGCCAAATAATGTTGGCTTTGAAACAAGTTTTGAAATTTTGACCAAAAAGAGCTTATGAGAATACAACCATGGCATAGGAATTACCCTTGCTCAAAATTTCTGTCTGGTCTCTGAAGAGAACCAACCATTTTGAAACAGCTGCAGGCCAGTGAAACTTTTATGACATGCGCTAATAAAAAAAAAAGCAAATATACAGATGCCAGGTCAATGCTCGTGTCTTAAGTAGTGCAAGTTAGAGTAACTCCAATGCCGAGGATTGTATTCTCATAAGCGGTCTGGTCAAAACTTTGAAACTTTCTACACACATTTGGCTTTGAAATAAATGTTGGATCTTTAATATCTGCTGTTTCTATATATAGAATACTATAAACATAGCTGTGAGAAAAATGAAAGGATTTTTTGAAACTTGATAGCTGATATTTATGAAGTCTTTCATATAAAAAGAAAAATGTTTAAAGTTATCAACTGTTATGTTATGACAGTGACAGATAATTATTTCTATTATTAGAGAATGCCGGCAACTAAAATAGCAAGTGTTTTTATGATTCTGTAAAAGCAGAACCATGTAGTTTCAAACTAAGGATTCCAGATCCAGAAGTTTCATTTCCATCTCTTTGGAAATAAAACTTCTTTATTAAATTGTTGGCAACAACCCTTCATTGAATGACTTCACAGCGAGTGAGATGTTTTAACGTAGAAAGAAAAAAAAGTATAAATTAAACGAAAAAAAAAAACTTTGAATGCATTTAGAATGAGGCTAAAAATTCACTTGCCTGTGCCAAGTGGATTTCTGGAGCCATGCTCTCAACAAATGTACAGTACAGGAGAGAATGGTAATTACCACAACAATTAAATTTGCATTGCTAGCTACCCATTAAAAACTTTTCTTTAAAATTAATCTGTTATTTATAATATCTCCATTTTCATCATATTTCACATTCTAAGATTTGTAACTGCAGCTATTCATCCAGACACTGGCCTTCCTCTAGATCTTTTCATGATCATATTCTTGATAACATGTACTCTCAAGGAATGTACTAGATACTATTACATGATTAAGTGATATTATTAATTTCCTATCAATAATTTTCCTCCAAATTAGTCTCTTGTCAGGACTCAAATATATAGTCAGATCTTATACTTCCATTCTGATATACTTCTAACTGAATCAATTCATCTAGATCTTAGTCTTCCTCTAACATCTTTTTGCGATTGTGTTCAATGAGAAGACCACCTAAATTAGCTATGTCTGAGGTGAGAAGAGCTAATTAATCTAAGTAGTTGTCTCATACTGAGGGATGAAAACTGTTTTTGTAATATATTTTGGTACTAGGGAAGAAAAAAAAAAAAAAAAAAACCTAATGGCTTTATTTCGTAAGGGAGTTAGGCAGAGATGTTTTAGCCCTGACTAGCTTTTTGTGAGTGAGTGAGTGAGCGAGAGAGATGGGCAACCAGTCATCCTTCAGTCTTCACTATCAGTGAATCAAATCATGAGAGTACAGCAGATGACATCTGCCTTATGGTAATAAATCCCAAGAAGTATATGTCTAAAATGGCGAGTTCTCAAGTCAATTTTAGTTATGGGGTTACACAACATAAGTTCACAATGATCTACTTGTTCACAACTTGGGAATTTGCAGGTGAAAGGCTTAGAAAGAATTCTGTTCAACCAGAATCAAACTTGTGGTGGTTGGTTCTTTGGGAAGCCTAGTGCTATGGTGGAATATTTCTATAGGGCTATACCATCACTCTTAACATAGGAATACCAAATATAAAATCAATAGAATAAAACATTAAGATGACAATGTCCTTGTTAATCCGTAGATTTTTAATTGCAAGTCTCTCACTAGGGGATATATTATCAATATATCCCCTAGTGAGAATAGAATAGAATGCAACTGTAGTTCTAGATAAAATAGACTACCGAGAAAAAATCTTAGCACTGTTAAATTCAGATAATTATTTGGAAATTGAGAGAGACCCAACAAGAGAAATACACAATAGAACAAATAATCTCCTACAAAAGACCACAGAAATTCCACGGAATACACGGCTCTCCATCCGCTCTTTACACCCACTCATTCCAAGGTTATATGGCCTCCCGAAGGTACACAAAGAAAACTATCCACTGAGACCTATAGTAGACAGCATTGACTCACCCGCATACAGGTTATCCAAATATTTGGCGTCATCATTAAAAGCTTATGCGGGAAAATCTTCTTCTTATATTAAAAACTCAACAGATTTTGTCTCTAAAATAAAGGACCTAAAACTAAAATCTTCTGATATCATGGTGAGCTTTGACGTGGTAGCACTCTTTACGAACGTTCCGACACAGGACGTTCTCCATATTTTAAAAAACAAGATTTCAAATAAAATGTTCTCTCTGTTATCTCACTGTGTAAACTCTGGCTATTTTGAATTCGAAGGAAAACTATACAAACAGGTCAAAGGATTAGCTATGGGAAGCCCTCTCTCTCCTGTGTTAGCCAACATTTTTTTCGAGGACTTTGAAGAAAAGGCGATCTCCTCTTTTACTTTAAAACCAAAAATTTGGCTTCGATATGTGGACGATATATTCCTCATATGGGAGCATGGTACTGAGAATCTTCACAAGTTTCTCGACCACTTAAACAACCGCCATCAAGATATAAAATTGACTATGGAGATTGAAGAAAATAGTTCCATCTGCTTCCTAGATGTTAAACTCACCAAGACGCCTGAATCAATTAAAGTCTCTATTTTTAGAAAGCCAACACACACAGACAGATATTTGCATGCGTCCTCCCATCACCATCCAGCGCAAAAGTTGGGTATTATATCAACTCTAGCGAATCGTGCAAGATCTGTCCTGTCAGATGAAGAAGAACTGAAAAAGGAACTACAACATCTTAAATGGACCTTTAAAAACAATGGCTACTCTCTAAAAAGTATTAACAACCAATTATCCCGACATCAACGTAACAACGTAGAGACACAGGACGACTCCAAAGGTCATATCGTCTTGCCATATATCAGCACACTATCCAAAAAGCTGAGCAGAATTCTAAAGAAGTTTAACATAAAAACGTGCTTCTCGACTCTGCCAAAAATAATATCACGCTTCAAGAACTATAAACAACCTCACAACCTTCTACAATTCCCAGGTGTATACAAGGTCACTTGTGAATGCGGAAAGCCTTACTATGGGCAGACAGAGAAATCTATCTTACTACGTCTCGAAGAGCATCAGAGAGACATTGCTTATAAGAGAACCAGAGCAACTGCTCTGTCGGGCCATGTCCTGCTTTCAATAAACACGAACAACGAAGGCCACCAACATGAAATAAATTGGACATTGACTTCAAACCTACACGTCTGCCATGATGAAACAGAGCGCCGCATTGTCGAGTCAAGGGAAATCACCTTAGACCCTTTGCATTTGAATAATAATCTTAGCTATAATTTGGCTGACTCTTTCAACTCTATTATTAGATACTGGAGATCGCGTGATTCCACACACGCACAGGTGCACAACAATAGAACATTAACTCGGACTGTAGTTCAAGCTCATAACTGTAATTTACAGTCGAATATTATGACTTTGTAATTGTATGGCTTTGGAGTGTGTCAATGTTAATTTAAGTGTCTTTTATTATCTTTTCTATGTTCTTATTGCCTGAAGAAGTCATTTTTGACGAAACATGTTGCGTTTTTTTCAAATAAATGTCATTGTGTTATAATTCTCGGGTTTAAGTCAGTTAATTTAAAAAATGAACATATCCCAACCCCGAGTTAATAGTACGTTTCATATATATATATATATATATATATATATATATATATATATATATATATATATATATATATATATATATAAACTTTATACAAGTTTTTTTTTTTTTTTTTTAAACTGAAGGCAAGGTTTGCTGATCTCGAAACAGAAGTGGCAAATTTTTTTCTCTTGCAAACTTTTTTTTTGTCCAACATAATCGGCCAAGAACCCACATATGCATGCACATAATTAACAGACAAAAAATTACTATGCAGTGAGTGGTAGATGGATGACACTATCCATCCTAAACCATATAATCCACAATTTAGGGTGGATAGTGTGGTGTAGGACAATGAATTATGTGGTGTAGGACAATGAATTATGTGGTGTAGTTTCTTACTGCAATGAGTTCCTGTACTCTATGGAGATGTTACTAATAACTTTTCGTGGAAAGGCTTAGATATTGGTTATGCATTTTTTACTAAATAATTTAAGGAAATTACAACATAAACTAGGATATACGTTAAAATAAATTTTAATATAATTCAATATTTCAGCAATGTCATGTTGCCATTTTCAAGAAACTTAAGAACAAGACACTTGCACGCAGGAACAACAAACAGTAAGTGAGGAAGAAGCAGAAAGCTATTATTTCTCCTAAAGTCCTGATGGTGCCCCCCCCCCCCCCCCAACGGGCAATGTTGGTATTCTTGGACTGAAGGTCTTCTAATGTAGGTTTCCCAAATTTGAGACAGTCTCGTGCAGCCAAAATTTGTTGGAGGTTTGGATTGTTTCTTAGGGCTGAAGCTGATTCCATGAAACGCCATTCATATTTGTATTTACTACGGTGTACTATCGTGGCTTTCTTCCACGGTATTCTATGGCAGGTATCCAGCGCATGGTCAGCAAGACCAGAGTGGCTGTATTGGTGAAAACGGATGCAGTCCTTGTGTTCTGAAATTCTGATATTTGCTGTCCTGCCTGTTTGGCCAAAGTAGGACAGCTTACAGCCTGCAAGGGACCTGGTATACTCCAGGTAGGTCTTGGGGGGGGGGGGTGTCTTTAGTAGAGCAGATAAGGGATGCCCATTTTTTTATATGGTCTGTAATAAGAAGTTAAGTCATGTTTTTTTAGAATTTTTGTAATTTTTTCCTAGGTGCCTCGGATATAGGTACACCTCGGAAAAAATTACAAAAATCCTAAAAAAACATGACTTAACTTCTTGTTACAGACCATATAAAAAAAATGGGCATCCCTTATCTGCTCTACTAAAGACAACCCCCCCCCCCCCCGACCTACCTGGAGTATACCAGGTCCCTTGCAGGCTGTAAGCTGTCCTACTTTGGCCAAACAGGCAGGACAGCAAATATCAGAATTTCAGAACACAAGGACTGCATCCGTTTTCACCAATACAGCCACTCTGGTCTTGCTGACCATGCGCTGGATACCTGCCATAGAATACGGTGAAAGAAAGCCACGATAATACACTGTAGTAAATACAAATATGAAAGGCTTTTCATGGAATCAGCTTCAGCCCTAAGAAACAATCCAAACCTCAACAAATTTGGCTGCATGAGACTGCTTCAAATTTGGGAAACCTACATCAGAAGACCTTCAGCCCAATCACCCGAGAATACCAACATTGCCCACTAGGGGGCACCATCAGGACTTTAGGAGAAATAATAGCTTCCTGCTTCTTCCTCACTTACTGTTTATTGTGCCTGCGTGCACGTGTCTTGTTCTTAAGTTCCTTGAAAACGGCAACGTGACGTTACCGAAATATTTGAAGTATATTAACATTTATTTTAATGTATATCCTAGTTTACGTTGTAATTTCCTTAAATTATTTAGTAAAAAAAACTAATAACAACATAATATATTATTACAACTTTTTCACGATAAGTTTAACAATTTAACTTTTGTTCTCTCTCTGGACAGTAGTCAGGAAATTCTTAAACCTGTAAAGAACAATCAAAAGTTAAATAATAAACAAAATGTTATAATCATATAAAAAGGGATACATTTTTAGACCACTTTTTGCATAGGTAGATCTAAAGCTGGAGAATTTCATCAGCTAGGAATTTTTAATTAGTATACTGATATGTTAAATAAAACTCTCTACCTGAATTGGTGTTCTTCTGTACTTCTGAGGTAGAAATCATTTTTTTCCCAGAAGGCACATTTTCATCACAAGCCAATCGCACAGTTTTTTTCTTGATAGAACCAGGAGTAGCAGGAGTGGAACTTTTTCTGCGAGCTGATAATCTTATGCTTGATTTTGAAGGCACATTTTCATCACAAGCCAATCGCACAGTTTTTTTCTTGATAGAACCAGGAGTAGCAGGAGTGGAACTTTTTCTACGAGCTGATAATCTTATGCTTGATTTTTTAGTACTCCGAATTATTTTTCGATGCATAGAACTTGGTGTTTTTAACACAGTTTCTCTTTTCTTCAAAATCTCTGATATCTCTTTTGTTGGAGACGGAGATTTCTGTTCTCTTTTTTCTAATATTTCACACACATCTGAGTGTTCCAAATCTTCATTATCTTTGTCCAGTGTAAACGTCTCATTTGCCAACTCAGATGATGCATGATTCTGGTGTGGATTAGAATCTTCTGTAATAGGAGAGCTGGATTTAGGCATCACTGTACTGTCATTAGACAGACTAACCTCAGCAAACTGCAAAGTCAAAATGAATGAAAACAGAAATTTACATTCTTATTAACTGTGAAATGATAACATCCCTCCATTTACTTCTAAGGATTTTAAAAAGTTATATTAACATTTAGTTTACTTGATCTAAATATCTCACAGTTTTGGGTTATATTACCTTTTCACACTGACAATTCTGATGAGATATCTGCGATATAAAGAAACAAAAAAATAAAAATAAAAAATATAAATCTTAGCTCTAACTTTTGAAACAGCTACTCATCAGTAATGAGATAAAGAAACTACTTTACTTAAATAATGCAATAAAATGCTTGCTAAAAACAGTTCTTAGCCTCCTCTCTCTCTCTCTCACACACACACACGTAAAAAATCATAAATGTAGAAGATTAAATCACGTACAAGTGGTGCCACAGAATATAAGATATAGCTAAAGGACTTATAAACTTGAAGCAAAACAAAATTGAGTGCCAAGCTACGAGATTTTTAGACGATTTTAAGACCATAAATGTTCTAAAAACTAATTTTAAAATGTTAATTATGTAAATATTGACTATCTGATTACAAAACTCATAAAAGTATATGAAGAAATCTAGAAGTAATAATATATAACAAAACAGATTTGCAAGTGGGATTGTCAATTCTTATCTGGATTAAAAAGATATTCCTAGCACTCTAGTGGTTCTAATTATGTCAGTCACAAATGTGATACTATTATCATTTGTTATTACGAACAAAGTATATTCCAATTAGCTGCAATAGCTTTAGATTATTTTTTAAAGAACAGATGATTCCTATTTTTATAAATTTAATAAGACAAATAAAATAATAATCTTAGGGATAAACTTGAATGCATTTAACAGTTGGTAAGAAAGTCATCTTCCTATTATGTCAACTCTGCCAAGAAATGACAAAGTAATTAAAGATTTTTTTTCCCTTGCTGATGAGTCAATCAATGAAGAATTTGTAGATATAAGTTTAAACAGTGAGCACTTACAGATAGATAAATGAGAAGGAAATTAACATAAACACAGCCTGCAAGGAATGTAGAAAATTGACCCATGCTTCAGATCCATGTCCAATCCTCAACTTTCCATGCTGCCCCACCATCAGGTATCCATTAATTAAAATTGTATAAAAGGCAATTTTAATTCTTTATTAAAATTAAACCATAGACAAATGATAGTATAACTTAATAAAATATCATTAAAGTCCTGGCTGTTTTTCCATTGGGGTACACATTGAAAAGTCATTTACTGAGGCAAAAACCAACTTCAGCATAATAGAAGATAAGCATTTACATCAGAGGCATCAATGCAAAAGAAATGGGTAGGACTAGCAAAAAGATTTGAGAAATACCATGTCAACATAAGTGAAACTACTAAATAATAACAGTACATGCTCACCAAAACATAGAGAGCATAGAAATAGTTTGTATAAACTGATCCACACTCCTTTTTCAGGGAATAAATATCAATGGGAGGGGGAGGGGATAATGGCTGTGCCTTCTTATTGTAGGTAGAAAGCATTTTGCCACACAAAATAACTTGAATGTAATACATGTGCAAAGAGTGTTGTGATATCTGGAGGGAATTGAAGGATTGTGTCATTGATCGGGACATTAGTAAAGAGGGCAGAGACATCAAAACTGTGACTAATAAATTATCTTTTTCTAATGTAAATGTCTTTGGTTATGTTTATAAAAAAACACACAACACTTTATAAACATAATCAAAGACATTTACATTAGAAAAAGATAATTTATTAGTCACAGTTTTGATGTCTCTGCCCTCTTTACTAATGTCCCAATCAATGATTGGGACATTAATAAAGAGGGTAGTCCTTCTTTTAAAGGAGAAATTCCCCCCAGATATCATACTCTTTGCGCATGTATTACATTCAGGTAATTTTGTGTGGCAAAATGCCTTCTACCTACAAAAAGAAGGCACAGCCATGGGCTCTCCATTATCTTCTCCCACCCCTCACTGATAACTTTTATATGGAATATTTTGAGTAACATGCTCTAGATTCCTCTCCTTTCAAACCCAAAGTCTGGCTTAGATACGTTGACGATGCTTTTGCCAGACATTAAACACATTCCTCAGCCACCTAAACAAACAACACAAAACACATACAGTTCGCATTTCAGATTGAAAAGCAGAACACACTTCCGTTTCTAGATACACTTGTCACACGTCTTCCTTCTGGCAGTCTTTCTTCCACTGTTTACCAGAAACCGACACATACTGGACAATATATACACAAACTCCTACCATCACCCAACACAAAAACTAGGTGTCATTAGTACTCTAAAAAACAGAGCTTTGAAGATTTGCTCCAATGAACAAGCACTTAAAGACAAAGTTATCAGCAATACTTTTCTAAAAAATGGTTATGATCAAAACACTATCAACAAAATTCTCTACAAGACCTCACTAAACAAAGAAACTATACTACAATAAAATTATAACCATTCCATACATTAAAGGGTCATCAGATAAAATAAACAGAATACTACAGAAATACAACCTTAAAGCCACCTTTTAAACCTCCTGCAAAATTTAAAAGCTTACTAAACTCATCCAAAGACTCACTCCCTCCACTGGCCCACCCTGGAGTATACCGTATTTATTGCACCTGTAATCTACCATATATAGGGGAAACAGGACACACAATTCCTATCAGACAATAGGGACATAAACAACACATTAAATATAATAACTATGGTCAAGCTGGCCTTTCTGATCATGCCCTGAACACTTTATATAGAATTGACTGGAAAAGCACCAGTTGTTTACATCACATCAAAACATGGTATGAACGTAAATTTAAGGAAGTCTGTGAGATTGGAAGACACAAATTCTACTCATGGAACCTTTCTCCCTAAGAGTTAACTATAAACAGGACTGTAGATAATCCAGAATCTTAAATCTAATATAACAATTGTCATGTGAAATTAGGACATTATTGTTACTGTAAGAAAATTATACAGTAATCCCTCGATTAATGCACCCCCGATTAGCGAGTCATTTTTTTTTCGATACCCAAATTCGATTAGTGGGCCTATATACATCTTAAAAATAAATGTTACAAATTTTAAATCTATACATCTAGCTAACTATTTTAAAAAATCACTCACCAGAATGAAATAATTTAGTTAGCGATTTAAAACAATTTACGGAGTTATTTTTAATGGCATACTCCACTACTTACATGTACACTATGTATACTATGTTCCAAATTTTTACTGCCAAAATTTATGTCATCTGCTATAGTACGCACACATTCGAGACCCTTCGACACTTCTGCGCATGTCACAAAAAGGAGAATCCATTCCGATAACAGGGTAATCAATCCTTCTTCTGGGAAGAGTTGTTTATTATTACACGTTGAAAAATTAACTTCTCTTTTATGATCATTGTAGTTTTTAAAGTGGTAACTATTTTGCTTATTTTGTTGGGAAATTTTATCTATAAAGCATGTGATTTTGTGTGTTGGCAACCAATTCATACGTCCTTCTTTCTCCCCTTCAGCATGGATCGACTATTCTTGGCACCAAGCCAAGCGAAGCTCTACAAAGTGTGGAATGAATTATACTTTTTCCCATAAGTTATTATATTTGGTTAGCATTTTCGATTAATGCGCCTTTTTTAAAGAACACATTAATCGAGAGATTGTTGTATATGAAAGAATGTTTCTCAGATGTTATCTTAAATAGAATATAGCTTTGATGTAGTTTCTAATTAATTAAATTTTATATATATATATATATATATATATATATATATATATATATAATATTTTCACTAGAGGTCATGCCAGTAGAATAGCTGTTGATCAAATCATTGTCTCTTTAGCATGCTGTGTGAAATGTAACTCGGCTTGTCTTTGTATATTTGTGTATACTCCAGATGATGATCTTAATACGAAGGTCAAAACATCGGGAAATTAATATTAGTTATTTATAACACGGTTGTAAAGTCGTAGTTTCTAAAATGAATACTGATCACTATGTAACACTAAAAGAAAGGAACTGATGGGAAATTGTACATTTACAACAGAATACAAGGGATTGGCAGAAACTATACATATATATCATACAAAATGACAATATGAAAAACACACTGCAAAACAATGGAAAACAAAGAAAACTAGAAAGTATGAAATTATAAAAATGAAAGTCCAGAATTAATGTTTAATTTAAGCTATCATAACATTTCAAAAATTTAATGTCCCTATTTGAAATCTATATAGTTAACTAAATATGTGTAGTCCATACCATTAAAAATAAACTTGAAAACTTCAGCAGGCAGTCAAGCACTAGTCAAGGGGAAGGAGGGGAGATACAAGTGATCAACAACTAGCATGTATTAGTTGGCCTAATACCAGGGACTGGCACAGTCAATACAAATAAGTCAGCATCCTAACCAGAAGCTAAAACTTATGTAATTCCCTGAGGAATTATAACCTAACATCTGTTGCAGAATATAATATGTTCATCACACGACCCCACTCTGCAAAACGATGACAAAATTGGTATATATATTTTTATTGGTATATGCTATAAAAAAACATTCAAGAGAAAGCACCAAACATTTTCAGAGAAATAAAGAAGCCAGGAACTAAGCTCTCAGTCAATTCCTTCCAAAAATGGTTGAACATCCTAAAGGAGCTCCCTCCCCCCAAAGAGATGGACAGGAAAAAGAAGAGTAATATCAGTCCCTAACATATAGTCTGTCGTGGACAAGATAACAAAGATAATGCATCAACAAAGAACAAACTTGCTTTTTCCTAACTAAACAAAAAAGTCTCCTTCAATTTTCAAATCCTTTCACTCAAAATCAGGAGTACACAAAGATCAGCTAGTGAGAAGAAATATGTATGTCAGAGAAAAACAAATCAGGACTAATAGCATAGAGACAAAACATGATTCAAGTACTTTTGCAGCATATAAAAATTGTGTCCTACAATTTCTTCAGTAGCACTCAAAAAAGTTATTGGAAAATTATAGAAAACCACATCAATGAAACAAGAAACGAGGTATGAGTCTAAGCCAGGTTTAATCATCTTTCATTGAAAACTTGATACTCTTATGTTGCTAGCCATCAATAATTCAGCACAAATTCCATGTGCTTCATCTTTTTTCAAATATTCTGTGCTATAGTTTGTTAGCTGGTTTGTTGTTTAATTATTATTTCACTCTCCTGATGAAGTGTATTATAATATACACAAAAAAGTAGAGATTTAAGCTCAATAAAACAACTGATCAACAAACAGTTTATATGGAATTTATACTGGATTTCAAGGTTTAAAAAAACATTTATTACTACTTTAATAAATATTTAGTTCATAATACTATGAACATATTTATTAATTGAATATCATACACAAGGCTGATGTTACAATTAATCAGCCCCCCCCCCCTTTTTTTTTACAACTTTATAATGGACATTATTCTAAAATAAACAAAAATTAAGCTATCAGAAGACAAAGAATATCATCATTATGCCTCTGAGTTGCAGTACAACATTCACTACAAAGATAACCAACAATCAAAGGCCTAACCAGCATGCAAAACAGTCATGTACAACTTTTTAAAATGATAAAAATTAAGATATTAGAAAAGAAATTAATATATCATTTTAACCAATGATGACATCTGCTCACTCCCCTTGTTTTTTTAGAATTCTCATATCCAGTCTCCAGCTGCTCTTCAAAATATTTCTAGCCCAACTCTCAGATCCATTTAACATATGATAAAAAAAAAAAAGAAAAAAAAAAGATATTGAACAGTTCTATAGTGGTGTCAATATACACATGGAACGAGAGAGAGAGAAAACCAAAAACTTATTTCCCACATACCAGTCTTAATCACTCTATTATCTACTTCATTTGCAATCTTCAAATACTTCTTGCTTAAATACTTGAAACATGTTATTTGTTTTATATGTTCATGATTGAGAAAGCAACTGATGTTTTCTATTGTCCTGCCTATTTTCATAGAAGTTTATCCATGTAAATCCTAAATTTTTAGATCAGCAGAAATGTTTTTAATGCATTGGGTTGTTTCGGTATTGGTATTATTCATGCTATTTTTTTGTGTTACTAACTCTGAACACAAAATAAGAAATAAATAACTATTCAGCTGCCGATTATTTCAAATAAGTATCTTTGGCATACAAAAAACGTCTCATAAAGTACAGGATACTTCTCTTCTGGGATGAGTCAAGAGTCCCTTGTGAATTCTCCATATTCTCTAGGCTCGAACATGATATATTATGACTTTAGAAATTCATTTAAAATGTTTATAACCAACTTAATTGTGGTCTTGATGGAGAGCTGAAACTCTCTGAATGCATTCTGGCAACCAAACCACTGTCATTCTTTGACATATCCATGATTGTGTTATCAAAGTTCATGTCTAATTTATTCATTAGTTTTGCAGTTTATCTTTATTAATCTTCTAGAAACATTAAATTTCAAAGACTAGCAGTTTTCTTCCAGCATTTTTTCTAACTATTCGTGTCTTGGCTCCATAAATGATAGTTAATGCACTGTGTTGTTTCAGGAAGAAAACAAACAGACTAGATAACTAAAATTTTTAATTATTACTTCCTATATTTTTCCAAAGTTAAATTGACATCTTTAGGGATTAATACATTAATAAATATGGCTGTACAAACTCTCTAACATATAAATAACCCTTATCTGCAAACATTCAGCTCAATGGCCAAGAACATCCACCCAAAGCCAAACAGGTGGCATAATTATAAAATTTCAGGCTAGCCTGTATCTCTCCTGTTCCATCTTTGTTACTGAAGTGTGCCTGCAATAAAATAAAATTTTATTGCAGGCACACTTCAGTAACTGTAATTTAAATAAAATTTAAATTACTTCCTAATATATTGATATCAAACACATTAGGAAGTAATTTAAAATTTTAGTTATTATCTAACCTACACTGTTTAAATTTCCTGGAACAACACGATGCATGAGAATCAATGTATAAGCTTAAACATCAGGAATTCAAAATTAAAGAAATAAAATGAATGCAGTCCTTGTGGTTTCATTTAGAGCTGCATTTCCATATTTGTAAATATGGTAAATGAAATGCAGCCATATTTGAGGTTTGGGAAAGCTTCACTGTTGATACAGGCTCCAAAAATAGTCTTTCGGACTTGTGCAGTATTTTTCTTCTATTTAATCCTGTGGGACTGCAAATCCAGCAATTATTTGCTAGTCCTGCCTTGCCATAATGGCATGGGTATTTCACATGTTCTCCAATATTGATGTTAGCAGTTCTGTGTCTTAAATAAGATAAGCTGCATTTTACATAGTGATATGTTAAAGGATGGGATTTGTCTTCAAGGGCTGCTAGTTTGATGTATAGCTTATGTTGATATATGTTCTATTTATATATACTACTTTGGCTACTTTTCAAACGTATCCTAGCTGCAGTTTTGCAATGATCTTGAGAGGTGAGAAATGGCATTATACCTGTTTTACAGGGAGGGACACACATACAACTAAGTTCGATAGCAGGTGCTACGTAACTGGAAATCAACACCTCTAATCTTAGATCAGTGTTTTAAGGATAGCATAATGCTGAGTTGGACAATGGTGTGATTATTTTTACATAAATATCTTCTAGTGTGTCGACTTTTTCAACTAAACAAAGCAATTTCTATCAATGAATTATCCTAAAGAGCAAGCTTCATCCTTTAACACACAGAGGAATGTAAAAAGTGCCATGTGAGTGCAACTAAGTCTATATCAGAGAGACTAATATGAAGACCCATTAACATTGGTTGAGAAAAATGAGAAATACATAATTTCCTCATTGTCGCAAGTGTTAGAACTAACTACATGAAGGGCACTCTTCCTATAGGAAGAAGGCCATATATACATCTGAGATATTTGGAGTTGGCATCAGAAATGAAGTAAACCCTAAACGTTACCAAGTTTGGAGTGTACTTCATTTTTATTCAAACCTATAGAGCTGAAGGTAGTCTTAAGATTACTACCTTCAGCTCTATAGCCACAGACTATACTTATTCTATTTTCCATTACAATCACTAGATGCAGTGCCTTTATGTTTTATGATAAGTGTTTTTCTGGTCTGAGGGTAGTAGCTAAAAGATAGCAAAAGCATCAGTACCGTAATAAATTATGTTGATTCTGATTCACATTAAACCCAAGAAGAGAATAAAAAGCAGACTAAGAAAATAACAGTGACAGTGAAATGCAGTTAGCCATATAGCAAAGAGAAATCAAAGAGATTTTTATTCATCATCCCTTTCCTGATATGCACACTCAAAGGGATGTTTAGGTTTTTTTTTCTTTCCCTACTTGTGAAAAGGGGGTAAAAATGACAGTGGATGAATAACCTTAATAAATGCAGAAGGTAGGAAAGTGTTGTGCTTTAAAAAATAGCCAAATTAAGTGATTACTTTAGCAAGATATATATCCAGAAAGACCTATTGACTATTAGGGTATTAAGGCAAACAAGATGAAAGGACAGAAGTGGATCAAGCTGGAGGTATAAGCTACTGCAAGAGCTTGATTTGAACATAGCAGTGGGACTGAATGTAATATCAACAAAGGTGCTATAAGAATGTACAAAAGAATTACCAGTACCTTTTACTTAGTTATTCAACGTGACTCTCAACATGAATACTACCGCACCCCTTTTTCAACTCGAACACCGTTTCTCCAAAGACTGTTTTTGCTGACACTTCTTGGTTGTGATACAGCTCTCTTATCAAGAGAATTCGATGTTCAGATATTCCCATTGATCTCATTACAATTAAATTCTGTTGTGATCCACACAAAAGCTTTCTTATGATCAAAACAGATGAATACGTCTTTTTGAAATTCTTTTGTTCTTTCTATAATCCATTTCATGTTTGCTATTTGGTTTTATGCTCTTCCTCTCCTGCCTGTTCTTGTGGCATTTCTCTATTCACATATGGCTCTATTGTTGGATCACTTTCATCATAATTTACTCGCATGTGAAATTAAAGCAATGGTTCTATAATTCTCACAATTTCTGGGATTTGATTTTTTTTTGGAATTGGGATGAATACTGATGTTTTCCAATCTCTAGGCTAGTATATTTTCTTCCAAACCTGTTGACAAATTTCAGTCAGTATATTCACTACTTCATTCCCAGTTGCTCGCAATAATTCCGCTGACATGCATTCATCTCCAGGAGCTTTTATATATTACTTCACTTTTCATTATCATGGGCTCCTCAAATTCTCCTTCAATATTATTATCTTTCTTGTACAAATCCTCTACATACTCTTTCCATCTTTTTTTTTCACTGCTTCTTCTTCCATCAGATATTTACCTGAATTATTTTTTACAACTCCTAATCTAGGGATGAACTTTCCTGTAACATAATTTTTCTAAATATCTCTTGTTCTACAATAATATTGCTTTCTTCAATTTCGTTGCACCTTTTGTTTAGATTTTTTCCTTATCTTTCCTAGCCTATCTTTGGAAATCTGCACTCAGTTATCTGACCCTTT
This sequence comes from Typopeltis vanoorti, assembly GCF_054136105.1. Lineage (NCBI taxonomy): Eukaryota > Metazoa > Arthropoda > Arachnida > Uropygi > Thelyphonidae > Typopeltis > Typopeltis vanoorti. Next base: position 46,046,160 of record NC_143572.1, on the reverse strand, counting down.
GCCTCTCTGGAGTTAAATTTTTCTTCTTTCCTCTGCTATTTGAATAGCATCTTCTGACAACAATTTGCAATTTTTCTTTCTTGTTGCTTTCTTTAAAGTGTTCTTTGCTGCTATGACTGTACATTTTATTTCTTTCCATAGTTCTAATTCTCTTCCTGTCTTCTCCAAACTTAATTTCTTTCCAACTTCTACTTTAAATGTTTCATTTATAGGATTTAAATCAAATCTGATACTGCCCTTTTGTTTGTTCTTAGCCCTTAATTTCAATTTAACTTCAGCTATCAATAATTAATGATCTGTCCCACAGTCTGCAGTAGGTCATATTTTTGCTGCCTGGATAGCACTCTTCCACCTTCTACTGGCAACAATATAATCTGATTTCTGTATTCTCCATCAGGTCCATGTGTACAATCTTCTTTTGTGTTGTTGGAAGCAAGTGCTCTCAATGTTTGCAATAAAGCAACTGTTCACAACACGAAACTCCAACATCCTTTCTCCTGCTTCATTCCTCAGTCCTAAACCAAATTTTCTAGCGATGCCTCATTCTTCTTTTTCACCCACTTTTGCATTCCAATCACCTAATATCAAGAAAAAAAAAATCTTGTTTTATCAAAGCTGTATACTACTTGGATAGCACTGTACACTTGTTGCAAGCTGCTGTAAAATTCTTCTATCTCATCTTCACCTGAATCTGTAGTGGGTGCATATACCTGTATGAGTAACATTCACTGGGTATGCCTTTATTTTGATTAGAATTATTCTATCGGACACTGGATTGTAACTCAAAATGCATTTTCTGTATTCTCTAACTACTCAATTTCTTCGAAGGTTTTCATCTCCAGAATAATACATCATGAAATCACTGGTATCAAAGTGACCCATTCCTGCCCATCGCAGTTCGCCGATTTCCAACATCTTAACTTGAGTTCTCATTTCTTTCTTCACCGGTTCCAGTTTTCCTTGATACATGCTTCTTACATTTCATGTTCCTTCATGTTCCTACTGTATGTAAAACAAAAGGCATCTTCTTCTGAGATTAACTATCAGAAGTTGAACTTCCAGACTGCTTTGATCAGGCTTTATCATTTTTGTTAACTCCATTGAAAGTTCCTCTCTGCTCTTCCATTTCAGTGCCTTTCGACCTGGGCATCCCATCTTCCAGCACTATATCACAATAACTTAAGCCTCTGTTCACAAGATTTTCTTGGGCAAAATGTATACAGAAGAGATTTGTCATTGCCTTGTGATATAGTGCTGGAAGACAGGACACCCAGGTCAGAAGGCACTGAAATGGCTACTAGCTACTATTTAGTAGGATAAACAAACTGCAAGAGATGAAGAAAAGTAAAATAGGAAAGATTGGGAAAGGGGGGGAGAAAGAAGAGTAGAGACTAGTCTACAGATAATATAATAGATGTATATTGCATGAAATAAGGCATGGTCCAGCATCAGGTACCTTGGGTTCACCCCTCTCATACTCATTAAAGTGAGCCCTTGAGGGGCACTTGAGTGAAATTTAGGAATAAATTTTTAAAAAGTAGGAAGTGTACAGATCCTAGTTCATTTTTATCAGCACAACTAGACAAATTTGGTACAGCAATTTCACATCAAATAGTTCCAATTTCTTTTTAAAAAATGTTCTAATAAAAAAAAAAGTCATTCTTAGACCCCCCCCACACACACACACAACTAAATTTGATCAAAAAAAGTAAACAGTACTGAAAACTTTAGAGAAAAATAACAGGCAAATAATGTTGTGTCAAAAAAAAGTGGATGAACAGTTTTGAAGACTATTCTATTCAATTATTTTAAAAGTACTGTCAGTCCTCAACTAAAGAACACTACTTATGATAGCTATTGAACTAACATGTTCATCAAGATACTGCTGTCAAGACATTATTTAAGAAATAATTTTGCTCATGCTATTGATGCTACTAAAAAAAAAAACTTACAAGGAATATAATCTCTTCCATTGTATATAGATGCTGCATAGAATGAGGTGACAGCGGAGTATATGAATAGTGTTTGGAATAAGCCGCTGAAAATGTTTGTACATTCACAGGATTCAACAAGAGAAAAAACAAGAGAGTGCTTCTAAGTAAAGAGCAGGAATCTGAGGTTGACCATGAAGATGTAGAACAGGTGGCAGGAGTTGTGGATTGAAGAAGCAGTTGTCACCAAAAAAAAGGAGACTGAAAATAAATTGGCAGATGTTTACCACTGTTAAATTAATTTGATTGAGAAAATGGATGTCAACATGGAGATTTAGAAAAGTAGAATGAAGCAAGCTACAGTTGCTTGCTACATAAAAATTGATTCAAGAAAAATTTTATTTCATTTATTTATTATAATTTTATTTTATTTTCACTAGAGGTCAGGCCAATAGAATAACCTTTGATCAAATCATTGTCTCTCCATCATACTGTGTGAAATGTAATTTAGCTTGTCTCTGTATACATGTGTATACTCCTGATGACCTTAATATGAATGTCAAAATGTCAGGAAATTAAAATAATTATTTATAAACACGGTTGTAGAGTCCATAATTTGCATAAAATGAAAAGTAATTGTCATTAGCTCGGTCCCCCCCCCCATGTTTATTCTACATTCAGCTGATATACAGTATGGCTGCAAATAATGCAGCCATATTACATGTCTCGCTCTATGTTTAGGTTGGCAGATCTTTTTGGTGAATCATTTGGAAACATGTATTCAACTGTGCTAAATAAGGTTGGCAGCTCAATGCAAAGAGTAAAAAGATAAAACATAAACTTAATGATGAAAAATATTCATAAATTTTGGAAGCTACAATTTTTTAATACAATGATTTTTATCCACTCTACTAGCCAAGATATGTTTCCACATCAAAAATGAGATGGATGCATAGTGTAATAATTGAAATAAAAATAACATTTGATTGAACAATTGAAATAACAGGGATACCAATGATAAATTGATATTTCATCCAAATGCCATTTAGGTAGTTAAGACACCAAAAAAAAAAAAAAACCTTGATTATTATGCATGTGCAACATGTATTAAGAGCTGCAACTAATAAAAGTTTTCTTTTGATCAGAGGGTTTCTTTAATGAAAGAAATCCTATGATTTAAATATGAAAGTAATTTAGTTACTTATGTTTTGCTAATAATTTCAGTTATAATCATCTAAGACTAGCATTATTTATAGAATGCCATCAGAAACTATATAGAAGAAGTGGTGAAGATGCATGCAATTTAATGACTATTGCTGGAAATATTCATATTTCCATCCATGGGATTCTGTTTCCTTTTTTTATATTTTTTAAATAAAAATAAAAAAAAATCCTATTGAAAAACTTTCTATATCCTCAACATGGACATCAAATCATTGTACTTTAGTGTTAATAGATTTAGGAAGCCCTCACAAGATTACCAAAATAGATAAATCAATAAGTGTGTGAGGCATGTTTCCACTTCATCATATGGAATTTCAAGGTGTGAGTCACAAATCCTGACTTTCTAAGTTATTGAAATTTGATGTTATCAAAAGGAAAAATGGAATATGCAATAGTGTTCAAATAATGTTTTTCAATTTCATAACAACAAAGGAGAAGCAGATTCATGATCCTTCATCTGAATATGAAGAACAGACAATGAAATGGCAGAGAGAGAGAGAGAGATGAATAATGCATCACGTAATGCCATAGATTTAGAGGGTAGTGACGATTGGGTCGGTGAGTGAGAGTAGGTTACTGAGAGAGAGAGAGAAGAAGTGGAGTATATGAAAAGGGAGTTCAGAAGCATGAAAGACATTAAGAGACTGGAAAGGCCAACTGATGTTAAACAAACAAGAGGGCAGGGAGTGAGAGAGAATAGAACACCAGAGAATGAGTGGGAGCAAAAGGTAAGATAGTGCAGGAACTACGGCTGGAGAGACAACAGGAAGGCAAGTAAGCAGAAGTGCAAGAACAGAGTCAAAGAAGGAGAGAGAGAGAGAGAGAGAGAGAGAGAGAGAATGCATTATTATGTGACACTTCCAGGGAGTCCAGACTCATTGAGGGAGAGTGTGCCAACAGCATCGAATGATTGATCCCTTCCAACTACTAACTGCACTCAAACTACCAATCGACCAACCTTTGTTGGCAAGCAAGAAATAAATGGGGCAGCGAGCTGTAATGTATGGAAATTCATTGATTTATAAAGTGCAAAATACAATGCTAAAGGAGTGCTTTCCTGGAAGAATGATATAGTGCGATTATGGCAATTAAGCCAGGCAAAAGAGATGATTGTGAGAGTGGGTACATATGACCAGTGGCACACTCAGGATTTAATCTTGGGGGGGGGGGGGGAGTTGAGTAGATGATTTACGAATACACACTACGCATTGCATATGACCTATGACTCAGCACCTGCTGTGATCGCCAATACATGACAAATAGTATAGAAATAGAGACAACATAAATTTTAAAAAAATCTATTTTAATTAGGAAAAGATTTATGGAAAATTTTCTAGTGTTTATTTCCTTTTTCTTTTTTTTTTTTTTGGGGGGGGGGGGTCTTGGCCCCCTCCCTGGGTGCACCACTGCATATGACCTGAGAGGTCATGTGAATGAGGTAGTGAGAGATGTTTATGCTTGAGGTTGTATGGAAGAAGAGCATGAGAGGAAGACAGTAAGCATATTACTTAGATATGATAATGCAGAGTTGAAAAGATCATTAATAATGAATGACTTGATAGCAAGAATGTGTCAAAAGAGACTTGGATTATGTGGATGCTTGAGTGCATTTGAATAAGGATATAGGCAACTGGAGAGAGAGAGAGAAAGTTATTCTCGGGGGAAGTGAGAGTATTAGTGCAGGGTGGCCCCTTGTGGGATTTTTTATTTTTATTTTTTCTGACCCACATATGAAAAGCCACAAGACTTACTGCAGACAGTGCTCTATGTTGGTAAGAGAATCAGAAGAAAGGAGGAATCTGTTTACATTTTTTTTTTTTGAACTGAAGGTTGTATTCTTTTGGGAAAGCAGAGTCGGAGAGGCTGTTCTAAAGAACTGAAGTACATGAAATGAAAGAGGAGGCAGTGAAAATAGTTCGGCGAATTTTAAGATGGACTGTAAAAGGGTGTTGGTTAGCAGTAGCTCTCGTTCTAATAATTTTAGAGAAAGTGGAAGAATAATAGTGGTCAATTCAGCAGAATACTGTCCATGAAATTATTTGTAGAAGAGGCAAACAAGGCAGAAACTGAATGCCTGTGAGAGTGAAGTGGATATGTGAGAGAAGATCATGCATTGCCGTCTTCTGGATAGAACTGAGCAATCATAGGTATGGGAGCAATATTCTATGGGCAGATTTGGGAATTCTATAATTAGCAATTGTGAAGTAGTGTCTTCAGCAGAAAAATGCACCAAGTTTTTTTTAGGCAGCTGCAGGAGATGTGGCTGAAATATGTTTCAACCATAGTTTCTCCAGGAAAGGTTGGAGGTATATGTCAATCCAAGAAAGGATATATGAGTGTTTGATTCTGGATATTACTGAAAGTAAAGGAGAGGGATGCAAGCGCTTTTGAGATCAGACAAGACTGAGTTTAGTGGTACTGAAATCTATAAGGTTGTCCCATTGAGATATAGCTACAAGGCCAGAGTTCAGAACATTAGTTGTGGTGGATCTTGAAAAGGAGGAATGGAGTGGACTGGAGCTATGGATAGGACTGGAAGTCTGTGAGAGGGGAGGTTTGCTTGTATATAAAAGTCATTTATATACAAGCGAATGGGTGAAAAAATGAAACCCTGGGGTACTCTTACATTGGTGGGGATATCTGAGGAAAGGAAACCATCCACCGTGACATGTAGTGAGTGACCAGTGAGAATGTTGGCAATCCAGTTCCAGAATGTGGAAAGCAAACTGCCACCGTATGGTCTGCTAAGTAGGCCCTGTGCCAAACCTGATTAAATGCTCTAAAATATCAAGAACAACTACTATGGAAGTTTCTCCGAATTTTTCCATAGCTTGTGTCCAGAGGTCAGCAGACCATTAGTGGTCTGAGGGAAAATTTTGGTGGTCTGTGGAGAAATTTGGACACAGACCCAGGATTGTTGACAATTTTTGTCTAGGTGTGCTTTTGTTGTCGGGCCACCATTGACACGGCTTGCAAATGCTAGTATGCATGCGCCAGGCTTCAGTGGCACATGTGTACTGTCACAAAATCAAACCCCCTGTGAATACCGATTCTCGTCCGATTGTTTTATTTTTTTGAAGTGAATTGTCGTCTGTTAATACTATACTGGTGTTTATTCCTCATGATACTCTTCTTAGGTAAGCGACCAGCGATCTTTTTTATTTTAACTGTGCACAGTGTGATATTTAAGCATCGAAGAGCTTGAGTTTGATAACTGTCATTTCTTGTTTGGTTTAAGATTCGAATAAAATAAACCCACAATGAGTGAGAAAAAGCAACCAAGCATTTTGCATTTCTTTGGTAATACTTCGCATAACCGTGAGGTTACGCAAAGTATTACCAAATGGCCAAATAACGACATGGCATTATGTGGATAATGGAAGCAAAAATTGAAGATAGCAATTTGAGCATGAAAGAAAAAGAAAGCCTAATCGATCTAGCATCCGACGACAGTCTCAAAGCTAAATTCCACTCGTCCTCATCAAGCCATCATTTTTGGTTCTCCATAAAAATTGAATACCCAGTGCTGAGTGTATTCAATTTTTAAAGCCATCAAAAATTTTGATTCAATTTGCAACAACCTATTAGTGTGAAAAGACATTCTCATCTGTTACGGCAATTAAAAATAAGTACCGCTGTTGGTTGGCTTGAAATAGAAACGGCTCTCCATATTGCAGTGACATCATTGAAGCCAAGAATCCATAAACTTATCAAGCAGCAACATATATCACACTAATAATTTTGTTATAATTAAATAAGTGCATTTTATATTAATAAAATGCAACTTTTATGATCATTATTTTATACTTTTGTACCTTTTTTTTAAAAAAAAAATTCATGTTAGTGGTCTGCGGGATTCAAAATTGTGGGTTTAGTGGTCCGTGAGGTCCAAAAGATTGGCAACCGCTGCTATAGACTGAGTTGCAGAATTCATATTGCTGGTCACTGATTAGTTGGTAGGTCTCTCTAGGTGGTTCAGGAGTTGGTTACTGATGACCTCCATAATTTTAGAGAGAACAGAAGTAACAGCAATCAGGTGGTAGTTCATTGGTTGATTTTCACCTTTCATTGGGATGGGTTGGATGTAGGCCTCTTTCCATGATGTAAGGTAGATGCCAATTGAATAGGATAGACTGAGGACACGATACAAGATAGGTGTTAGTTCTGGGGAAAAAGTCTTTAACACAATAAGTGGGATACTATCAGGATCAAATGGTATCCCACTTATTGGATATCTTTCTGGCAGAAGACTATGGGTGACATGGCAAGAGCAGTTCTTGGTTGTGGAGGGAACTTTGCTCAGATCATCAATACAGGAATTGGAAGAGAAGAGTAATGCCAGTATGTCAGCCTTGTCTTTAGGTGACTACACTAGGTGAGGCGACTACAGTACCATCTAGATGTTAGAAACTGGGGGGGGGGGGGGGGCAAAAGTTGTGCCCAATGGCCTTGGCAAAGGACTAAACGGAACAACTGCTATTTGGACAGGAGCGAGTTGGAAGCATTTGGCCTTTCAATGTCTTATTTGGATTTAGTGATGATTCTGTAGTTATTGCAAGCTATAGTATAGGCAGAGTGAGCAGCTGGAGTTTTGGACTTGAGCTATTCGATGCGCAGTTTTTTTTTTAATGCGTTGGCACACTTTTGACAACCAAGGTTTGGATGATGGCTGTGAATACACAATGGGATCAAATACTGAATCAAATGGAGTCTGGAAGGAATAATAGCAGGTATGGAAATACTGAATGCATTGATGTTTCTTTATACAAATGTCAAAGTATCAGAAATAAAGGAGATAAATTAGTGGCATACATAGCCTTAGCCAGGTCAGTCCAAAGATTATTAGGACCAGTGAAATATAATTGACCAAAGTTGATATACTAACAGGAATAGAAGTAGAAGAGTATAACATATTTCAGCAGGATAGAAAGGGCAAACACAGTTTCAGGTATTGCTTATGATAAGTGATGAGTTGTGTCCTCTAAGAGAAGAGAATTGAAGGAAATGGCACTAATGGTTTTGAGAGTATACAGTGTCAAGTGGGGCTGAGCAGAACAGGTTATTTATTGGGATGTTGCTAAGGACCAGAGAATACAGAGTTTAAAGAGTAAAAAATATTTAGGCAATTGAGTTCTGTAATAGAAAACAAGTGATCATTATGGGAAATTTTTAACTACAGTAGTAGTTAAAAATTGGGAAATTAGCATGTAGTAGTAAGGGAACAGAATTTCTGGAATTGTTGAGGGATACATACCTCGGCAACATGTAGAAGGAACACAAGGTTCGGGTGTTTAGGATTTGGTCCTAGCATCAGAGGACCCGACTATAACTGAAATGTCATAACTGTCCTCAGTTTGAAAGTGACCATGTAGTCTTGACTTGTTGGATGAACAGAAATGCAGAAGTATCAAGAAGAAAGGAATTTATTTTGGAATTATAAGGCAAGTGATTATAATAATCCTAGAAATCAGTGGGTGCAATATCACCAGTGCAAGATAACTAATAAAGAAATATTTATTAGTAGCAAGATGCATACCGAGTGAAAAAAAAAAAACAGAACACTATTTGACATAAATGGTTGTAAAATTTTTTTTCCATCTGGAGTTCCCATTTGATAACAAACAGAAACTGCAGGTTGGAAAAAAAAAAAGAAAAAAAAGGGGGGGGGAGGTTGTGGGTATAAGGAGAGGAATGGAGAGAAGTTGCAGAACAGGAAAGTGAATAGCGTGGTAAGGAAGGAAAAAAAATATGAGAAGAAATTAGCCCTGAGATCCAAGGAAAATTTGAAAGAATTCTTTCATTATGCGGTCAGTAAGAAGAAAAATGACTGTAGAAGAATGAAGCTGTTAGATTAAAATGGGAGTAGAGTGAGTGATGCAGAAGACATAGTAGAGTTGTTTAATGATCACTTTGAATCATTAAATAGAGTTGTCAGTTCCAAGAAATGGACTACTCCATTGGCAGCTTTTTATTAAGAGTCTGGCTATAGGAAAGGTGCCCAAGGTAAGATAGTGCCATTGCATAAGGGTGGTGGTAGAATGGACTCATCACCAAATTCCTGACATGTACTCTCAATGGGTGTATAGGATATTATGATAGTACTATATGAAAAACTTACATCATTACTAACTTCCTATCAACAATTTTCCTCCAAATCAATCTGTTAGCTGTCAAGACTTCAATATTATCTGATCTTATATTTCTGTTCTGTAGAGCACTTTTTACTGTATAAATCCACCTATATCTTGGTCTTCCTCTGGGTCTTTTTCCACCCAACAGAGGCAGAGAACAACTGCTTTGCTAATCTTTACTCTCTCATTCTGTTTAAGTGACCATGCCACCTGAGAATAGCTTTGTTAACACACTCCTACACGCTAACAATGTCAAGTTCTTTCCTAATATCCTAGTTTTTAATATGATATTGCCATTAATGCCATCTCACGTCCCTAATCTTTCTTGGGACTCATATCTGTGGTCTCTAGTCTCTACTCAAGTATTTTTATTTCTAACCCAGCTCTCAGATCCACAAGTTAAAATTGATTTGAAAACTGTCTTGTATACAGCTAATTTAGTATTTCGACTAATTTCTCTCCTATTCCACATAAATTTATTCAGTTGACTTCCTACCATACCAGTTTTGTTGATTCTGTTGTCCATTTCCATATTTAATTTATCATCTTCACTAAAAATTGGCCTAAAAAGCTGAAATGTTTTACTTGTTCTGCAAGTTCTCCATTCACAATGCTTCTGTCTTTCTATGTCTTGTTATTGCTGATTTTCGTACCAAATTCATTACAACACTTATTCAATTTAGTCAGGGAATCTGGCAGACTTGTACTGGATTTATTTAAAAAGTATAGCATTGTCTGCATAAAATTAAGAGCTGAGATTAACATCTCCAATTTTGGTATCAGGTTTAATACTGTTTTCCTTCATAATGTGATCCATATAGTTAATTAATAATAGAGGGGATAATGTACATCCTTGTCTGACACCAGATTTAACATTAAACTATCTTCCTGTACTTCTTTCAATTCTAACTGCTGCCTTACAACTCAAAAACTAAGTACTACTTGATATAATGCCCCATTGCACCATATAACTAGCGTTTTGAATAGTTTTCCTCTTGGCACCTCGTCATATCTTTTCTAGATCTACAAAACTTAAATACAGATCTTTGTTATATTCACACAATTCCTCAACTATTTGTTGTAAAGTGAAAATCTGATCTTGACAACCTCTATTTGGCCTGAATCCAGCTTGTTCTTCACCAAGCTTTCTTCTTAACCGTTTCTCAAATATACTTGCATAAATCTTACCAGAAACACTCAGCAGGGAAATAGCTCTGCAATTATATCACATTCGGTTTTATTTCCCTTTTTATAGATGATACTATAAGAGCTCTACTCCAATCATTTGGAATTTGTCCCTCTGTCCAGGCCTTCTGAACTATGAGGTGCAGCCACTGCAAGACTTTTGTACCTCCATATTTGAGCATTTCTGGTCGAAAATCATCTACTCCTGCTGCCTTTCCATATCTCAGGCATTTGATGGATTTTTCTACTCCAAGTATGGATATGTATTCCTGAATACTTGTAATTTTTTTTTTTTTTTTAACCACTGTGCTGTTACTGTTTGTTTCATTTAGCAATTTCTGAAGCAATTACCTCATACAATCAAGGATATCTTTTTCACCAGTTTTCATGTCAACTTTGTCATTTCTTATTCCATTTATAGCACTCTTTCCTCCATTTCTAAGAATTTTTAATTCATTTAGCACCACATTTTCAATGTGGTGCTAACTGTTATCCTGTAGTTTTAAAAAGGATTAAAATCAAGCAGCTTTCAGAGATTAACTGTAGACTCAAATATATGAATATGAGGGTGATCTGAAAATTTCTCGGCCTTAACCATAGATTGCAACACTATCAGCAAGATTTTTTTTTTCTTGTTGGTACATCTGTCATAAGCATCCATGTGAAATTGCAAGTCATTCTATCAAGTAGTTTGTTTTATACAGCTGTCTGAAGCAAAAATGTTGTCTGTATTTCTTGAAATGGATAAAATTGAGTATCGTGTGGTTATAAAATTCTTTGTAAAAGAAAATTATTCGAAGTTCATAAAAGTTTATGGGCACTCTTCTCTTTCATTTTCGACAATTAAGAAATGGGCTGCCAAGTTTAAACATGGCCATACCAGCCTTGAAGATGATCCATGTGAAGGACGTCCAGAAAGTGTAACAACACCAGAAATCATTGATCAAGTACACGATATGGTATTGGATGACCGGTGAGTCAAAGTGCGTGAAATTGCTAAGACTATAGGCATTTCAAAAAATGTGTAGAATATATTTTGCATGAAGAATTGCAAATGAAAAAGCTTTGCGCAAGATGGGTGCCATGCTTGCTCATCAATGCTCATTTTCATGCACTCGCATGAAAATCTCTGAACAGTGCTTGGAACATTTTAACAAGAATAAAACTGATTTGGTGCATTGATTTATTACTATGGATGAGACCTGGATTCACCATAACACACCAGAATCCAAACAGCAGTCAAATCAGTGGACAGAAGCCGGTTGTTCAGTGCCAAAGAAGACAAAGTTGGTTCCATCAGCAGGAAAGGGCATGCCAGTGGTGTTTTGGGATGCTAAAAAGGCATTTTGTTTATTACTTATCTTGAAAAGGTTAAAACAATAACTGGGGAATATTATTCTGATCTTTTAACCAGACTAGATGAAAAAATTCATGAAAAAAGACCCGGTTTGCAGAAGAAAAAAAAAAAAACATTTCATCAAGACAATGTACCTGCCCACAAGGTGTTTTGGCAATGGGAAAATTAAGGGATCTGCACTATGAATTGTTGGAACATCCGCCTTATTTCCCAGATTTGGCTCCCTGAGACTTCTATCTCTTCCCAAAACCAAAACTCTTCCTCGCTGGTCAGGGTTTTTCTTCGAATCAAGAGGTGATTGCAGTTGTAGAGCGATATTTTGCAGATCTTACTGAGAACCACTACAGGGACAGGATAATGGCATGGGAGCATCGCTGGAATACATGTATTAGTCTTAAGGAAAATTATATCAAAAAATAATTTTGAAATTATAAATTCGTTTTTTTTCATTGTTAAGCCAAGAACTTTCAGACCACCCTCATATTTGGGGGAGAGTGAAAGAGGTTGAAAATGAGAACCAGAACACAGTCTTGGTGGAAGAAAGCATCAACTGAACCAGGAGAAATAAAATTGTCTACAAGGACAAAGGAGATCAACTTTTGGACTCTAGAAGTTGTAGGGGGAGGCCTGAAAGAATAAATCATAATGAAAGTAAGCTAGTATATATCTCAAGAGAATATAGAGGTAAAAAAAAGGCACGAAAGCCAAGTGTTTACAAGAAAACTCATGAGAAAGAAAAATATACAATTAGCAAAATCTTCTGGAGATTATTGAAAAGCTAGAGATGGAAGGGGAAAGGGGATATTATAAAGTAATCTGATGATCAAAGTAACATAAAAACTGAAGATAAAGATATTTTGGAATATCTCTGAATATTTTCTTTTGAAGACTGGGTGATGTTCCATATCAACCTCTCTAGCTGCTGTTCCCTTGAAATAGGGAACAGCAGCTAGAGAGGTTGATATGCAAGTTTTCACAGTGGCTGAAATGCATAATCAAGTCCAAATTCCAGATAATTGAAGTAGTGGTCTCATAAGACTCATTCGAAAAGAAAAGAAAATGTAAAAATTACACAGGGATTCCCTGCCGATGATTCCAGTATACTTGGGAAGAGGATAACAAAAACAAAACAATAGCAGGCTAATACAACTCATTTTTTTTCAACTAATGAACTCAAATGAGACTTAAATGCTGTATACTTTGTTTTTTTTTTCAGGGCTCGACAAATGATGCAAAACACTACCGTCCAAGATACCCCTCTCCCTTCATTTTTTTAATGATATGTCCAAATAAGTTAATAGGAGTACCATAAATTAGTTGTGCTGCATTTGTGTTTCTTTAAAAAGTTAAGATTTTGTTTAACAAGTTTTTTTATAAAAATTGTTTTACCCAGCCTACTCACTAGCTGGCAAAATGCAGTCACCACAGGTGAGTGTAGTTGTCAAGCTCTGATTTGTTGTAAAAAAAAAAAAAAAAAATATTTTTTTTTTAAATATAAAAGTTATAGTAAAAAAAAAAAAAAAGCAAAAAAATGACTCCTAATAATGATACACAGTGATAAAAACAGAAATTAAATACAGTGGCATTATCAATCAATGTCTTCAACATTGTAATAACATAAACCTATGGTAGTTCACTGCTTTTTTTTTTTTTTTTTTTTTTAAATTTTCAGCCTATTTTCTACCCACTGCAAGAAAGAAAAGAAAAGTGAAGGCCTCTCCCATTGCGGAAGGTTTTGGGTCTACTACTCCCATGGTGATCCAGTCCGTATTGGGAGAGGACAATCACAAACATCCACGAGGGATTCAAACCCACAGCCTATTGGCTGGAGAGCGGAAACGCTAACCACTCGGCTAACCAGGCTGGCTGAGTGGTTAGTGTATCCTATTTACATATGCCTACAGCGTAAATTTGTGCCAGATTTACACATGCTTACAGTGAAAAGTTCACTGTAGGCATGTGTAAATAGTAACTGAGCTTACATTTGTTATATAAAAAGCAAAGTCTAATGCACAGTATCCCCTAAATTTTATTATTTCGAAAAAAAGAAAACATGGACATTGTAACATTTAATAAACTTTCAGTGTTTTGTTCTAAATAGTTACCTTATTTTCTGTTAGTCCCCTGTTTCTTTTGGATTCAGGTGAATGACAGTCCTCATCATGTGCTAAAATTGCAGCAATCAATTTATCTGTCTAAAATAAAATAAAAATTACTATTATTATAATTAATGAAGAAAAAACCTAAAATGCTTCAAAGTGAGCAACGAAAATCAATAAAAAAAAAAAAGGATAATAAATATCGATCACTTTATATCAAATAGGAAAAAAGGCATGATCTACAAAAGTTTGACATGAGATTATTACTATTATTATGTGACACCTTCTCCAGGGAGTCCAACGATTTGTCGCAGGAGGACACTACTTTGCTAAATACACATCTTACCCTCTTCACTATTAATTCTCCTACTACAACACTATTACCACCAATGCCATCTATTGTCCTTCATCATCAATGGTATTTTTTGATTTCTCCCAGAGTTTCTGGGAGAAAAACCCTGCTGCCTCTGTATGAGATCAGCTAACTCACCTTGAAAAAGCCCGTATAAGGATTCCCCTCATCACGGCAAGAATCAAACCCAGGTCTTTTCAATCAAAGGATGCAATGTTCTGCTGTTCTTCCAGTTGCACTATGGAGGTGCCAGATGGTGGACATTGGCTAAAGACAGACAGAGCTTGAAAGGAGACGGCCATCTAGCAATGGATAGTAAGAGGCTAAAGGAGTTAGGGGAGAAAAATTAAAAATAAAATAGGGCTCACATTAACCCAGCTTCCTCTAAAACTGAGAAAAATCAAATGTCTTGTTGCTGTTTTTTGTTAAGTTAAAAAGAATAAGGTAAATAAAGAAACAAATACAAAAACCTGCGCAATTTCCCATAAAATATGCATTGTGAAATGATTTTATATATATGTATGCAATTTTTTTTTTTTTAAATTACTATTATTATTTGACACACACCTCCAAGGACTCACGAGGGAGGGCACCTGCACTACAACTCCGTCTCCACCATTCAATTACCAACTAACCGCAACTACACCAATTCCATCTACTCCTGACCACTACTGGTATTTCCACAGATAATCACAAGCATCCATGCCCATGGCAGGATTCGAACCCTCAGCCTTTTGTCTGGAGAGCAAATACGCTATCCACTCAGCCAACTGGCTGACATTACCCAAGCTATATAGCAATGCCAGCATCCATGAATATAGCAAAACCTTACTTTTCATACTATGGGACCAGCAAAGTGTTTTAATTGCTTAAGTAAAATGTGATGTGCATATTGTCTTTACTAACTTACGATGGTTATGTTGGAGGGCTGTAAGCCAGGAGTGCTTGCTTCTAGGTGCACGAGTCATTAGTATTGGCTTTTCTGTATATCTGTGAATGATTTGGTATTTCTTAATCTGTTAATTGCTCTTTTTCAAGACCAATATACTGGAAGAAGAGTAGCCTGCACTATGGTCCTTGAAAGCTTACCTGACCATTTAAAGTCAATTTAAAACCACATCAATTTGACTGAAGTAAACATACACTCCTCTGGTCCCAGAATATGAAAACTAACAGTTTGTTTCAATCATGGATGCACCAAAAAAATAAAATAATAATTTCATAATGCTTATTTTACAGGAAATTACATGTGTTTTTAATGTCTTATTTCTTCATTTATGCTTTATTCTTTTTAACTGAACAAAAAATTGCAAGAAATTTGTAATATTTTAATTACAAATATTTTAATTAATTAATTGCTAATTACCAGCCCTCTGGTAAATATTGTTAATATTTACCAGAGGGCTGGTAATTAGCAAGAGCTTATGAGACTGCAAACCTTTGATACAAGTGTCAGACTAGTTTCTCTGATGAGAAACTGGTCTGACACTTGTTCAAAATACATGTCCGAAAAATAAAGTAATATCCTTAATCAGAAGCATTAATAAAAAGATGAATATATAGGTTCCTGGGCAGAGTTAAAGTCTTTTAGGAAGACTGATGCCACAGAAACTGTCATTGAAAGTTTGTATTCTTGAAATTTCTGAATCAGTTTCAAAACTTGAGAGAAAAACAGTTTGTCTACTTATTATAAAATAATAGATATTTATTATCCTTTTTAATAATTACTAATATTAGAATGCATATGCACAAACTTTAACAAAAAAAAAAAAAAAACACGAAAGAAAAAGAAATAAAAAATTGCCTCATCTAGGACTGACAAATATCAATTTTCTATATTTCCATTTTTAAATAGTACATCCTATTAAAAAGGAAGCTTTCAGAATATCTGACTTCAGTTTTAACAAAAAAATAAAATAAAATAAAATTTTTTCAATGAAGTAACATGGATTCACTGCAGAATTCACAGGGATCAAAGAAGCAGCTAATAATAATAATAATCGTATGATGATACACTGCCGTGAAATAGCTAATTTTCACTTACTGTATCAAATGAAAGTGGCGGTGTTTGCTATAGTACAAATTTGTATAGTTTAATAAACAGCATCTGTCAGATAAAGTACTCATTTCATATTCTGTTCTATTCATAAATAGAAATGTTAAATTTTGCATGAATGTTTTGTTTTAAATTATTCATTGTTAAACTATAGTACGGTGAAGTCTTGGTAGTAATATGAATACCAAAAAACAGTCATCCACGATGAGTCTTTGGACACCCTGGAGGTGTCAAATAATAATAATAATAATAATGTTCCGACTTCTATTGATTTTTTTTTTTAAAAGTAAGGTTACCATTTGAATGAAGCACACTGAAGATACTTTCATGAATCTTCTTCACTGATAGGTAAAGAAGATTCATCAAGGTTACTTAAGAGCACTATGCATGTTTATACTTCTTTGCTCAAATAGCAACCTTTTTTTTTTCCCCTTTAAGCCAGCAAAGGTCCCATTCCTTTATATTCAAAGGCAAAGTGTGTCAGCACTAAGCTGACCAAGTGCTGAAGGTGCCCCTCTTCATCTAATATTTATAGTTTGTGTAAAATTTTGGCATTTTTTGGGAATTTTCCCCCCTTTAAGATTAAGGTGGGAAAAGGAACAAGACCAAGATTGAGTTTATAAGTGGAATCAGTGCCATTCAACTATGTTTCAGTGGTATATAGAAATATATCTCATGTTTCCTAAGTGACCTTTCTATCATATTATTATCAAGAGAACTCCATGGAGTCAAGAGACTCATCTATATATATTTATACACACACACACACACAGAATATCACAACTTTATCCAGTCAGGAAATAGCTCGCACTGGAAATGCATACTCTATTTCTTTGTTTTAATGACTCTGTGTTAGTGCACTTTGACCTGCTTACTGTTAACAGTTGGCGATATATACAGAAGCAGTTTGCTTATGTTATATTATTATATTTCGTTACATTAATTCCTACACAAGTTTAAACATGTTTTATTTCTTTGAACGTGTCATTTCTTTCGGTACAGTTTTCATTGTTCGCCTTAATATTTAATAATATAAACTGGGAACTATTCTGTCATATCCTTCAACTATTATGCAATTAACCGCTCCATTAAAATCAACAGCGAGTAAGCAGTTCGTATCTAAATAAAAGATCGTACACTTACTTTCATACTTTTCCTGATACCAATGTCTTTAGCACGTTTCCGAAGTTCAATATATGTCAGCTGTTGCAGTTCTTCCACCGTATATGAGACCATATTTATATAAAATACAAGAGCTAAATGTTTCAATTAACAACTAACATTATCCACGTTTTCGTAATTTGAATTTACCGTAATACTGTACTCTTAAACGCGATTGGTGTAGATTGCATTCGATGGACTACCATATCTCAATTACTATTGGTGAAAATATTTTAAGCGTATCACATAAAAGTTATATAAATAATCTCGAATAATATAAAGAAACAGCCTTCTAATCCAAATTTTGTAATTTTAAACTGTTTTGTTTGTGTTAAAAAGAGAGGGGGGGGAGGAATACTAATTCTAACTCTCTGTTCCTTAGCCATATTGCCACATTTAGATAACCAAATGAATCATTGGAAAGTTATTACTAAGTAGATCTTTAAAAATGTCCATTATTAATATTTCGAAATACTTCATCTTTCAAAATGCACTAATCATAATTTTGGCATATAATAATCTCAACAATGGGAGCAAAGATTATTATTATTATTATTATTATTATTATTATTATTATTATTATTATTATTATTATTATTATTATTATTATTATTATCTACTCCCCGTATACGGGAATAAAAAGGCGTTAGCTGATTTTTTTATTATTATTATTATTCATACCACCTCCAAGGAGTCCGAAGACTCATCGCGGGAGGACACCTACAACTGTCTCAACCACTATACCGAACCTCCACTAAGAATTAGAAGGAGAATACATGAGGGGAGGACTGTAATAAGAGTGACATGCTGTTCAAAGTTCGCGTGAATTTAGACAATATGTTGATAAAATAAAAAGCGGGCCTTTGAAGCTCAGTCGATATACACAAAGCTCTTTAGTCGCAAAGACCTGGGTTCGATTTCTGTCCATGACACGAGGTACATTTATCCAGTCTCTTTCGACTAAAGGTGAGTTTACCGGTCTCATACGGTCTTTAGTCCCTAAGAACTAGTAGCACATTCAGGATTTAATCTTGGGGAGGGGGGGAGAGCCGAGTCGAGTAGATGATTTGAGAATGCATCGCATACAGTACTATGAAATTTTGAGGAGTGTGATGGTATGATTCTATTTTTCCTGGTTTGGCCTCAGACCTCTGTTTGTATTGCCACGAACATTGAGCAATGCTATCTTCTTTGTGGCGCATCTATGAACTGACCATGTGTCTTTCAAGAAGACAATGCACCTTGTCATAAAGCTGCTGCAGTAACTATGTAGTTTTTAGACATGAATATGACTCAATTGACAGGACTCCACAGAACTCTGATCTCGATCCTAATCAACAGCTATGGGATGAACTGGAGCATCGGGTGAGGTCAAGGAACGCCCGCCATAGGACAGTACAGACCTCATAACATGTCTACAGGTAGAATGGTCCAAAATTCTCATTCATCTCTATCTCACGCTTGTGGAAAGTAAGCTCCTCAGGATTTCTGCAGTCATCGCAACCAAAGGAAGGAACAAAATTTACTTAATACTATACAATGCAATACAATTTAACAATGCCAAATGTATATAACCAAAGAACATAAACTCATGTTCTTTGGTTATACACATGGGTATAAAATGTATAACAAATACAAAAATCAATATACGAGGGAGGAGCTTTGAAACGTATGATAACACCAGAACAAAAAGAATATTAAAACAACTAATATAACCACAAGAAAGAAAGAACATATCTTAAAATCCTTTAAAGCCCATGTTTCATCAAACTGTCATAATTTGTTCTCTTTCTTTTCGGACATATAAGAAGAAATGTCAGAGGTTTTCAAGAAATTGGAAGATACAGAGGTGCAGGCCATCAAGGTTTTCTTGCTTGAAAAGTCTAAGAAAAGTCCGCAACTGAGATTCATCAAGCTTTGTGTGATACATTAGGAGACTGTGCCCAAGCATATCAAACGCATCTTGAAACAACAGTTTCCCCCTGGTCAGGAAGACCTTCCACAGCGATCCCTCATGAAAACATCGATGCAGGTAGAATGGGCCAAAATTCGGGTTTCGTGATCCTTGATGATAGACGAATGCCATGGATATCCAGCGAACGAGTTTAAGTCAATATCCACCAACCTCTGGACATGCAGAATCTCTCAGTGAAATGGGTCCTCAACTGTTTGAACGCCTACCAAAGGAGAGAATGCCTGCTGTTATCTTAAGGGATTTGGGGTCATTATGAGAAATTGGGTGCAATTTTTTGTCTCGTATTGTGACTATAGATGAAACATGGCTATATCACTATGACCCAGAAACCAACAATAGTCAATGAAGTGGAGACACAAAGATTATCCATGGCCAAAGAAGTTCCAAACCCAAAAGTCAGCAGGGAAGGTTCTTGCTATTGACTTATGGGATATGGATGTTGTAATTATTAATAAGTATCTGAAAAAAGATGAAACTGTTACGCAGTTTATTCAATAGCTCTGAAAGAATTGAAGGAAAAATGCCTATGCCTCTGGTCTTAGTTGAAATCCATATAAGAATATCTATGATTTAACATCAGTCTGTGGACTCCAGAGCTACTCCGTAAAAGGGCATCTGCTGGTCAATGGCATAGATGCCAAAACTTTGGCCATGCTCAAAGGCTCTGCAAGGCAGCGTATAAATGCCTGAAATGTGCTAAGAACCACCCCACGAACACCTGCACAAAGCCAAAAACTACCTCGGCTAAATGTGCCAACTGTGGTGGCCTTCATCCAGCGAACTACAAGGGATATACTCCGCACCCAAAGAACAGAAGGATGGAGACAGCTAAACTGCCCTTTTCCTCTAGTAAAAGAACACCTGAGGCCCGCGCTCCACAGCCTGAGACTCGGTAGCAACAGTCGGTGACGTTCAAAGACAGTGGAAGCCAAAGGCAAACAAGAAGTTATGCTGATGTGGCCCGCATAAACAAACCAACATCAGAACAAATCACCCACCATCACCTACTAATCTGACAAAAGTTATTACGGCCTCTCTAGCTAACATGCTACAAGATTTCAGCCTGTCTAACCCTTCAGCAACCTTTATTAAAATATTCCTATGGGAAACACAGGCCATCCTCACAGCAATAATAAATGAATAAAAACAAACTCATTCCAGCCTCTCTTCAGATTATTGCATGGAATGCAAACGGCTTAAGGAACAAAATTCTGCAGCTCCAAGATTTCACCTGCAGATACCAGCCAGATATTATACTAATCAGTGAAACTCATCTTAGACCCTCAGACAGCCCCAAATACGGGGTTATCTCTTGTACAGGAATGACAGATCCAACTACAGAGGCACTGGCACTGCCATCTTCGTTAAAAATTATATTAAGCACCATTCTGTGAACAACCCACCAACCAATAACCTTGAAATTACAGGCGTGGAAGTTTTCACCAGCTCTGCCGGCAGATTGAAAATCTATTCAGCTTACAATCCACACTTAAAAACTCTACTGCACACTGATCTGAATGCCATTTTAGGAGTTAGAGTACTCATAGTTATTGCTGGGAATTTATACTCCAAACACCCTGCTTGGAATTGTAGAATTACCTCGAATCCAAGAATAGCTGCATCCTTTCCAACTACATAGGATCAAACTATGCTGTTGTGGCTGGACCTACCGAACCAACTCATCTCAGTACATTTGGCACTGCTGACATCCTGGAAATAGCGTTCCTGCAAGACATTAAACTTCAGTACAGCCTTAGATCACTGAACGAGCTGTCATCAGATCACAACCCAATTCTACTACAACTGGGAGAACAAGAATACCTGTCTCGTCCCTCTCATTCATGTATATCGTGGGACAGTTGTCTAAAGCACTTAGGGATCAAATTGGACCTGTTACTCACGTATGCACAGAAGAAGATGCGGAATCTGCAGTGACTAGCCTCACCCAACAAAATAAGTCCGCTATAACGGTTGCCACCTTCTACAAATCTGTCCCCAAGCCTGGTCGTTTGTCCGAGGATATTATGGACCTGATCAAAGAGAAGCACAGAACTAGGAAGAGATTTTGTAACACTCGCGCACCTCAGGACAAAACAGTTCTTAAGAGATTGGATGGGGCAGTGATAGATGCACTTAAACTCATAGAAACCAAGTTTGGGATGAAAAGTTAGCTTCTATCTCACCTATTGATCACACTATCTGGGGATTACTGAGAAACATTAGAAATAAAAACAGGTCCCTCCCCCTTCCATAATCTCTAACCAGGGCCTAGCTCACACAGATGTAGACAAGGCAGAAGACATAGTAAAGAATCTAGAGGAGCAGTGCAAACCGACTTATGACAACTTAGATTTCAGTCACTTATATAAAATCCACAGGCAGGTCAGACACGTATTAAAACTCCCAGATACCAGTGCTAACGATGTTGCACACACATGACCTGTTGAAATATATGATATTATTAAAAAACTAAAGTATCTCAAATAGGGTGATCAAACTACTGCCCTGTAAAGCTGTAGTGCACTTGACTATAATCATTAATGCCATCTTAAAGTTTCACTATTTTCCTTCCATCTGGAAACAGGCTGATGTAATCCCAATTCATAAACCAGGTAAGCACTCGCACCTCCCCCACAATTATCATCCAAACAGTCTCATCTTTAATCTGGGTAATGTTGCAGAGAAGGTCATCCTCTCTCGACTTCAAGCCTCTGTAAACGAATTAGACATCATTCCTAAAGAGCAGTTCAGCTTTCGGCAGCACCATAGTACTACCTTACAAATCCATAGAATAGTGGAATACATCACCACCAGCTTTAACTGGCGCCAGTGCACAGGAGCTGTTTTTCTAGACCTATCCTAAGCATTTGACAAAATATGGCATTTCGGACTACTACACAAACTTACCTCAGCTGGTATCTCACTAAAAATGGTTCATCTAATCCGATCATATCTTCAGAATAGATCAGTACAAGTCAAAATCAATGGTTCTACCTCATCCCAGCGTCATATCCTGGCTGGAGTGCAGCAGGGATCCCTATTGGCTCCATTGTTGTTTTCTATATGCATGTCGGATATCCCGCACAATCCGATGTCTTCCATCTTGGCCCTGTATGCGGACGATACAGCAATACTAACCAGATCTCTCCGACCACATGTCATTACCAGAAAGCTTCACGAAAACCTAAAATTGAAGTGTTGGTTCTCCAAATGGAGATTGGAAGTCAACCCCCACAAAAAACTCAACCATTCTTTTCTCGAAAAGGCCAATATCTCCTGCAGGAGACGTATTAATATTCAATACTAAAATTCCCTGGCAGACGGAAACAAAATACCTGGGTGTAATGCTCGACAAAAAGCTAACTTTCAACCAACACATCAAGTCTATGTGCGCAACTGCATCTAAAGCCATCGCTCAGATCTATCCGTTAATAAATAGAAATAGCAAGCTAAGTAACAGAATCAAATTGCAGCTATACCAGATGACGATTCGTCCGATCATCACCTACGCCTCTCCAGCCTGGAGCCACACCTCTAATACTAACATTATCCAAATACAACGAGTACAGAACAAGTGCTTGAGAATGATTCTGAATGCCCCATGGTATGTTAGAAACAATCAACTTCATGGAGATACAAATATTGCTTATATTTTCTCCTTCCTACAATCTTTAGAAACTAAAGACGTCTTCCTAAAGGCGTCCATACACCCCAATGATCCAGTGCAGCAAGCTGTAGCATACGAGGCTACGGATATGTTCAAATATAAAAGACCAAAAGTCATTCTAACTTCCTGCAGCGACGCATAATCTCCATGCCCATCCAGGGCGAGCAAACTGCTCATAAATTCTACCCTCATTGTAACCGCAACATATAGCGGGGATTATGAAAAGCATCTTGCTTCACCCCTAAAGACATAAATGTCAATTGCCAATTGTAAATTTATATTTTTTACTTATATTTACAAAGTATGGGACCGAACATGGAACTTTTTGAAGGTCTTCAAACTTCCAATAATCAGGGCAGTGATCTCACACTTAGAGATGAAATTCATCTTCCATTAAAAAAAAAAAAAAATCGCAAGCATTCCTACCCATACCGGGATTGGAACCAACTGACTGCTAATTGGAAAGCGGGTACGCTAACCACTAACCACCTGGTCAAAAATTGCTATCATTACCATGATCAATTGTTTTTCCAATTGATCATGGTAACCACTACATTATATAATATGCTAACCACTCGGATACGCTAACCACTCGCGGATACGCTAACCACAGCGGATACGCTAACCACTCGGCCAGCCAGGCTGGCCGAGTGGTTAGCGTATCCGCTCTCCAGCCAAAAGGTTGCTGGTTCGAATCCTGCCGTGGGCATGGATGTTTGTGATTGTCTGTGGAAATACTAGTGGTGGTCGGCGATATATGGCGTGTTGGTGTAGTTACAGTCAGTTGGTGGACTGTGAGTGGTGGAGAAAGGGCTGTAGGGTGGATGCCCTCCCTCGATGAGTCTTGGTCTCCCTGGAGGTCACAAATAATAATAATAATAAAAAATTTTTCGCCAATAGCAATCATTCAAATTAAATGACGATTGTATTAAAAGGAGGAATACTGGCATAGATGGAAATTATATTTGTATTCAATTCCACGCAATCAGACGTAATTGTTGTTTTAAATAATTTACAAAGTTTTTCCATTCTGTTCCTCAACAAATTATCCGAGCGACACAAAAGTTGAGATGCATCGAAATGTTTTTAAGATATTGTAAACAAAATATCAATAAATCCCGCAGTCGGTCTGAGATGTGCTGTTCGGTTGGAGAAAATGATTCCAGCTGATGCAAAAACTTAACTTATACTCTTGTTTGAATTTTAATGCAAATTAAACTAAAGAAAATGTAGGCAAAAAAAGGCATTGGTGGATATTCTCAAAAAAAAAAAAAAAACAATCTTCTTGCCAGTACTACACTCTGGATATGCTATTAAGATGTGTTGAAAATTCTTGTAATTACTGTTTCCGTTGTGCGAGCTATTGTTATAATATATGTTTAGGTTGATGGTATACTGTATAGTAAAGGAAGGGATTATAATCCAAGGGATTGAGATCCATTCAGCTACAAAGGTTAAACTGTATATAGATTATGATTTCAACTATTAGCTTGGAGACTTTGCGACAGTGTTGTTACTATTTGGATTTCATCTTCACTTTACCTGAATTTTGGTTTCCTGGTGCTGTGAACGTCATCGCAGTAAGTGCCGAGCTAGTTCGCAACTGAAGTAGATCTTAATGCACCGATGGAAATTAAACAGATATCAAAGAGCAATACACCGACGAGTTGTATCAAAGAGAAGGTCGGTAACCACAAACCTTTGCCATTGGTACATTATAATTTAATTTGTATATTAATGATATTGGATATGTCCAGGTGTTTGCAGATGGTGCAAAACCAGGGAGCTGTTGTTAATGAAAATGATGTAGAGCAGTGGCGACCCGTACTAAGCACTGTGACACTGCAGCACCCCCAAGGAAAAAATGAAAAATTTTAATTTTTTTGTGTTTATAAATAACCACACCTGCTAAGTGTGCGAACTGTGGCGGCCCACACCCAGCAAATTACAAGGCATGCTCACTCCACCCATTCAACTTGCAGAAGGCTAGAGAGGAACTACCCCTGCCCAATCAGAGCGAATTACACCAGAAATCAAAACGCTGGTCGTTACCCCTGAAAAATCATATGCATCTGCGGTCTCTACTAATAGCAAACAGCATCTTGCAAACAAACCACCGCAACAATCCTAGCTGCTACTCTAGGAGAGATGTTAACAGCCTTTAGCAAAACAAATCCCAATCAGGCTGACACCAACAATTCCTCAAAAACACACAAGTCATCTTCTCTATGATTAATGGATAACACGGTCACCTTAACTAACTCATTACAGTTTGCTTATTGGAAAGCTAACGGGCTAAACAACAATCTCCTAGAACTAAAAGAATTTGCTGATAGATATAAAATAGACATCATTTTAGTCAACGAGACGCATCTTCGGCCTTGCGACAACCCCAAAATAAGGTAATACACTCTGCTAAGATCAGATAGACTCAACGCCAGAGGGGGCGGAACTGCTATATTTGTTAAAAAAAAGCATAAGATACAATGAGATCAAGAAATCAGCAACCACAAACCTGGAAGAAATTGGAATTGAAATACATACAAAAAACACAGACAGTCTTAAACTATATTCAGTCTACAACCCTCCAGGCAAACCCCTCCTAGCCTCAGACCTCTCCTAGCTCCTTGACACAGACGAAGCAACAATAGGGTTTTTTCTCCCGGAAACTCGGGTTTTTCATCCCGCATACATACAATCGGCCCTTCAGAACACACGCAATTTACAGACAAAAATTACTAGTTGTGGTGGTGTTGGAGGTGGGCGGTAGATGGCGTTGATTCGTAGTAGAGGTAAGGTGTAAAGACAGTTGAAGATGTCCTCCCGCGATGAGTCTTCGGACTCCTTGGAGGTATCAGGAATAATAATAATAATAATAATAATAGTGGCGGGAGATCCAAACGTAAAACACCCTGAGTGGAACAGTAGAAACACCAATAATAATGGGAAGAGCCTACACAAAATTCGCTACGACAAGAAACATCACCATAACAGGTCCTATTTATCCAACACACTATGGACCACTGGGCAAACCTGACGTGCTGGATATAACCAATTTCAGGAAACCCCCACACCAATTCCAGTTACAGGTAATTAATGGTCTTAGCTCCGACCACAATTTAGTTCTGCTTAGCCTAGGTGGAGAAGCAGAAACCATCTCCGACAATCCTACATATATCTCAAGAAGCTCAACTCAATTCTCAAAGATTTTTTGTTGTGGATAAAGCTTATCCGCAACAAAAACAGGATTAGACGTCGGTACCATGCAAAACTATCACCTCAGGATAAACAAGAGCTTAACAGGGCAACAAACCTAATCCGATATGCAATCAAAGACCATAAGAATCAGCAATGGGAGAGGAAATTAAGCACCTTAAAAACTGAAGATAACTCATTATGGAAAATGACTAAAACCCTTTGCAGCGATCACCCCAACATAAAGCCAATCCATGGAGAAAGAGGTATAGTCTACCTAGATGATGAAAAAGCAGAAGCTTTTGCAGACTCTCTGGAGCTGCAATTTCAACCAAACTACACTCATGCAGACTTGCGCTTCATTGAAAAAATCCACAAGCAAGTACGCTATGCACTTCATCGTTCCACCACCCGTGACAACTCAAGTTATACCACACCAAATGAAATATACCAAATCATCAAGAACCTCAATAACAGAAAAGCACCAGGTCCTGATCATATTTCAAACAAAATTATAAAAACACTCCCTCACAAAACAATAATGCATCTGGCTATCATCAATGCGATGCTAAGATTCAATTACTTCCCCACCCGCTGGAAGCAGGCAGATGTAATCTTTATCCACAAACCAGGGAAAGCGCCTCAGTTCCTACAGAATTACAGACCTATCGGCTGTTGGATTCTGATTATATAGAGATTAGAGTAATTATTATTTGCTTCAGAATCCAACATGATCTTCCATCACAAAGGCTAGACTTGTAAACATTATTTAATGTAAATAACTTATTTTATAATTTAATATTCATATAACTACCTTTAACTTTATTTAATATTTAATTATTTCATCAAGATATATGTATTGATAATGAAAAGACTGTATTAAATATTATTAAGCTATTTTATTTATTACTACGTTAATATTATAAGAATTTGTATTTGATATTTTAACTGCGCATTATTTGAAATGTAAATATTCTCTATTTATTCCTGTTTGTTTTAACGTTATGTAATAGCTCAATTTTATTATATTTTGTTTTGTTGTCATGGAAACGTATGTAAGTGAGCGAGCACGTTATGGAACACCATGTGAAGTTTATTGAAAAGAGTTTTAGAAAGAAATCACGAGAAGAATTTAGGCGGGAACAACGGATATAAAAAGGGAAGAACGCTGAAAATAGGAGAGAGATATAATGCAAATGGCGGCTCGCGTATTAGTTCAGTGCGATAGTTTTGAATGATAAATGATATATATAGAGGTAAGCGTTCTTCATTTTCTGAAATTTCATATGCTATTGATTTGCGCATTTAGCTAATCGCTCGATATTGCTGGCAATCCTTTTCATCTGCAATATCCTCTACAAAATTTCTGCTGGCAGATCTCAAGACCTGCGGTCTAATTGCGATCATAAGCAATTTTCCAATCACTACCTACTAGATATAACAACAAATAAAACAGACATGGATAATGTTACTGATCTGCTAGAGCATCTAAACAAAGAGCAAGCATTAAAATTGTTTAAATTACTGCTTAAAAAATTTGAATGGCCAGGTTTCCTAAACCTGTACACACAGCCGGAAGAATCCGATGATATGGAGGGCGAAGCGGAAAAGATCAATGACACATCCATCTCCCTGCCCGAGAGCCTCAGTCAGACGGTCTTCACAGGAGAACAGACGGGCAAGAGACGTAGAATCGAAGATGATCATGTGGAAAACGAAACACCCTCACAAATAGTCCCTGAAAAAAAGGGAAAAGGTCCCCCCGGTAATTCTCCGTGAAAAGAAAAAATGGACCACAGTTGCAAGAAACCTAAGAGAACATCAAATTGGATACTCCTGGGCCATAAACACCGACGAAGGTGTAAAAATTCAACCAACAACAGTCACAGACTACAGAGGAATAACAAAAATGATGGATAACAACAAATTACAGTACCACACCTTCGCACTAAGCAGCGAAAGAAATCTAAAGGTTGTACTGCGAGGTGTCACCGAAGGCATTACCTCCGAGGAGATTGCGGCTGACCTTACCCAGCAGGGCCTAACACCTATCAAAGTCAGCCGGATGTACAAATCCGATAAACAACCGATGCCATTAGTATTGGTTGAGATACAGAACACACAAAGACAAATTTATGACATAACTGCGGTCTGTGGTCTTAAAATATCAACAGAGCCACTCAGGAAAAGGGCATCAGCAGGGCAATGCCATCGTTGCCAAAAGTTTGGCCATGCCCAAAGACTCTGTAAAGCCGAGTTCAGATGCCTGAAGTGTGGCGAGAAGCATCAAACCATTACATGCACAAAAGCAAGAACCACACCAACGAAATGTGCCAACTGTGGAGGTCCCCACCCAGCAAACTACAAAGGATGCAGCCACCATCCCAGAAATCACGGAACTACAAGACCCATCCAACCTCCCTCAATCTGGACCACCACTCAAAGCATCTCTGCTGCACAGTCATCAAACCACCAAAACCCAATCCATAAAAGTCAGGAAAGGGCTCAACCTTCCACCAAGACCTATGCAGAAGCAGCCCGCCAAAGGACACAATACAAAGCAATCAAATAGGCTCCAACATCACAGCAATACTGACTGCTTCGCTAGCCACTATGCTGCAGGAATTCAGCAGAACAAACCCAACTCCATCCTCCACAAAGAGATTCCTGCAAGGAACCCATTCCATACTCACAGCACTCAACTATGAATAAAACAAAAGTAAAACCTAACTCGCTTCTAATTGCAGCCTGGAATGCCAATGGCCTCACCAACAAAACATTAGAACTACAGGAATTCGCACAAAGACACAACCCGGACATAATGCTGATCAACGAGACCCACCTAAGTCCTGCCAACAACCCAAAAGTGAGAGGATACACAATATACCGAATGGATAGACTCAGCTCCAGAGGGGAGGCACTGCCATCTACATCAAACCATACCTCCACCACAATGCCATATCCAGCCCACAGACTGCAAACCTGGAAACCACAGGAATACAAGTCCACACAAACAATGCTGGAAGCCTCAAGATATTTGCTGCCTACAACTCACCAAGCAATCCTCTACTGACAACGGACCTGGATGCAGTCCTCGGCACCACAGACCCCACCATCATAGTAGGTGACTTGAACGCCAAACACACAGCATGGTTCAGCACCACCAACAACAGAAGTGGTCGCATACTACACAACTATTCAACCAGAATAGTTGTGTAGTATAAAATCCTACCAGAATACATTGGTCCTGTACCAATCATCCACAAAAAAGAAGAAATAGATGAAGCAATAAGCAATTTAACAAGCCAAATTAAAAAAGCACTAGAAGCAGTCACCAAAACCACAACCAACCACCCATTCGGTCGGCTACCAGAAAACATAATGGACCTCATCAGAACAAAAAACAAAGCCAGGAAAAGATACCACAACACAAGAGCCCCACAGGACAAGAAAACTCTGAACAAGTTGAACAACCAATCAGAAAAGCACTTCAAATCCACAGGAACCAGGATTGGGACAATAAACTATCATCACTCAACCCAGAAGATCACACAATATGGAAATTTCTGAAGATTCTGCGCACTAAACACAATCCCCTACCGCCCATGCAAACTGCTCATGGAACGGCGCACACTGATAACGAAAAAGCAGAAGCAATAGCAGAAAACCTAGAAAAACAATGCAGCCCGTCATATGATAATATAAACATCACCCACATATATAAAGTCCACCAGCAGGTCAAGCGTACCTTAAGTCAGTCCGAAGACAAACCAGCCAGCATCACCCCCACTACTCCAGTTGAAATAACCAACATCATAAAACATCTAGACAACAAAAAAGCTCCAGGGCCAGATGGAATTACTAACAGAATCATCAAATTACTTCCTAGAAAGGCTATTATGCACCTGGTTAACATAACCAATGCAATATTGAGGATACAACACTTCCCCTCTGCATGGAAAACAGCAGACATCATACCAATCAAAAAGCCAGGAAACAATCCGCAACTCCCGCAAAGCTACCGTCTAATAAGCCTGCTTTCCAACCTGGGAAAGATTGCTGAAAAAATTATCCTTTCAAGACTACAAGAAAAATCAGACCAAATAGGAATAATTCCAAACGAACAATTCGGCTTCCGCCGTATGCACAGCACAGTGCAACAAATACACCGACTAGTGGAGCATATCACTCAAGGATACAACTGGAACCTTCACACAGCTGCAGTTTTTCTGGATATTGCCAAGGCCTTTGATAAGGTATGGCATCAAGGATTACTCTATAAACTCATTCAGGCCAACATTCCAACAAACCTTACCCGTCTAATAAAATCATACCTCACTGACAGATCCATGCAGATAAAAATAAATGGCACCATCTCAACTAGGCGCAAAATCCTGCAGGAGTACCACAGGGATCTCTTTTGGCTCCTTTACTTTTCACAGTCTACGTGGCTGACATTCCACAGAACCTGAGGACTACCATCACAGCCCTATATGCTGACGACACAGCCATAATGACAAGATCTCTCCGCCCACACCTGGCGATCAGTCGTCTCCAGGATACTATCACAAAGCTAGAGAAATGGTTCTCCAACTGGAGGATACAAGTAAACCCCGTCAAAAGCTCAGCTATACTGTTCACCAGACGCAAAGCCTTCATCCAAGATGATATTGAACTTCTCGGAAAAAAGATACCATGGCAGACAGAAGCCAAATACCTTGGAGTACAGCTAGACAAAAAGCTAAATTTCAACAGCCATATCAAGCTCATAGACACAAAGACATCCAGAACCATAGCCCAACTCTATCCCCTGATCAATCGCAACAGCAAATTGGATAAACGCAACAAGCTGTTATTATATAAGATGGTAATTCGACCAGTAATCACATATGCATCCCCGGCATGGAGTCACACATCCAAATCTAACATCCGGAAACTACAGAGGATACAAAACAAATGCCTGCGGATGATCTTAGACGCCCCATGGTTCGTCAGAAACACGCAGATCCACAGAGAAACCGGAACCCCTGACATCCGTTCTCTCCTTCATGACCATGCGGAAAAGTTCTTCAGCAAGGCACATTCTCATCCCAATCCACTAATCAGACAAGCTTCCGGTTATAGTGAACATGACTATCAAAAACACAAAAGATCCAAGGCAATCCTCCTGCTTTCAGCAGAACAGAGCTAACGCCATAGTTCACAAAGGGCGAGCATAAGTCTCACAACCATCAATCTTCTCAACACAGATAAAGGGGAAAATAAAAAGCATTTTATGCTTCACCCAACAAGCCAGTAACGTTGTTGTTGTTGTTAAATAGGAGAGAGAAAAATGCAAATGGCGGCTCACGTATTAATGACGCGTTTTGATCAGTGCGATAGTTTTGAATGATATTTATAGAGGTAAGCGTTAAGCGATTTACTATAACCAGTCGCGAGGGATTGTATTAATATATGTATATATAGCTAATGCTCAGTTGTTGATAGGGTATTCAACAGGTTCAAAAAATCAACTTAGTAGGTAAGTCGACCTTTTTTCAAAACAACGGCGATACGCTAGGCCTACTGCTATCAGCATCGCCATTGTTTCATTGCGTCGGCTACTGCACTAAAAACTGTCTATTATTACAATACTGTGGAAAAGGAAAGTCATGTCCTGTTCCACAGAACAAAACGTGGGTCCAACCATAGATGCTCCGTATGAGTAACTTAACTTTAAACAGCTCCTTCACACATTTTGTGTGAAGCATATTGGAAATCTGCTTCACACAAAATGGCCAGGTAAGGTAGTAGTTCATGAAATACAAGAAGTTGATGCACACGGCGCTCAACTTTTAGAACTACTTCAAGACAGCGCTACTGAAAAAGCAACAACGGCTGAAGATCATTCCCTTACTGACCACACTGATTATCAGGAGGTTCGCGCACGCAAAAAGCGCAAAACTGCGACCTTCGAACCACCAAATGTGGATGTAATGGAAGAAGATGGCTCTGTCCCAGACTCTCCTACCTCCTCAAGGGAAAAGATCCCCCCGATTATTCTGCGTGAAAAGAATAAATGGATGTCACTAAGGAATACAATGAACAACTTAAAGATCTCTTACCACAATGCAAAGAATGTCACAGATGGTGTTAAAATTCACCCCAAGACTGTTATGGACTATCGTCGGTTAACATCTGAATTAAATACCAGAGGAATTCAGTATCATACATTCTCACTTGGTTCTGAAAAAAAAACCTCAAAGTAGTGATCAGAGGTGTACCTGAGGATGTATCCACAGACGAAATCACTACAGATCTGCACCTGAATGATTTACCACCAATAAAGGTCAGCAGAATAACCAGGAGGGACAAGACTCCAATGCCACTAGTGTTGATTGAGATCAGTCAAACCTACAAACACATATGACTTGACGACCATCTGTGGATTGAATATCTCGGTAGAACCGTTAAGGAAGAGAGCTTCTACTGGGCAATGCCATAGATGTCAAAAGTTTGGGCATGCCCAGAAAATGTGTAGAGCCGAATTCAAATGTTTGAAGTGTGGGGTCGGTCACCCAACCAACACATGCTCTAAACCAAAATCTACCCCGGCCAAATGTGCCAACTGTGGCGGTCCTCACACTGCCAACTACAGAGGATGTTTGCATAATCCACATAATAGGAAATCTGAAGAAGGAACATTCTCCTCTTCAATTAGCTCACCTTCATCAGACTTCACAGCCTCCTAAAGTTCAGAATAAAGACTCAGAAGCCCATCTGCTGACGGAGGCTTCACAAAAAACAACTCAAAAACAGCAGTGTAGGACATATGCGGATGTAACCCGCCCTAAACAGACATCCCTAGAACAGTCTGCATCATGCCCAAATTTGACAGCTATCATTACCGCGTCCCTGGCTAATATGCTATTAGATTTTAGCAGATCTAATCCTTCACAAAGTTCTACTAACAGATTTCTAAAAGACACCCAAGTCATCATTTCAGCGCTCACTAATGAACAGTAAAAAATTAAAACCAGAATCCCTATAGATAATAGCCTGGAATGCAAATGGCTTGAGAAATAAGATCCTAGAACTTCAAAATTTTGTCCACAGACATCAGCCAGATGTCCTTTTACTAAATGAAACGCACCTAAAACCGGAAGACAATCCCAAAATTTATGGATATCAATCGTACAGAACTGACAGATCAACCCACAGAGGTGGAGGCATGGCAATTTTCATCAAGAATTTTATCTCTCATCACTCCACAAACATCCTTCCTACCTTCAATCTTGAGGTCACTGGCATTGAGATTCTCACGAGTTCAGTAGGCAAATTAAAAATTTTTGCAGCATACCATCCCCCACAAAAATCATTATTATTTTCGGACTTGAACGCCTTATTTGATACTGGAGAGCCTGCCATTGTGGCAGGTGATTTAAATGCCAAGCATTCTACCTGGAATAGCCATTCCACCAACAAAAATGGACAGATACTACAGAACTATGCTGATTTCAGCAACCTTCATATAATAGGTCCTGCTGATCCCACACATCACAATACTTATGGTAGGGCTGATGTATTGGACATAGCCATACTGCAGCACATCAGACTCCAATACAATTTAATGACAATCAATGATTTGTCATCAGATCATAACCCATTACGGTTAAAATTAGGAAATCTTGAAAAATTATTCCCCCCCCCTCACTCATTTATTCCTTGGGAAAGGCTCTCCAAGGTGCTTCCAAAATATATTGGTCCTGTTCCCATCATTAAATCAAAAGAGGAAATTCAAACAGTTGTCAAAAATCTAACAGAGCAGATTACAGCAGCCTCTGCAGCAGTTACTACCCCTGCAACTACCCACAAATCCAACTATTTACCTGAAGATATTATGAATCTGATTAGGGAAAAAAATAAGGCTAGAAAAAGATACCACAACACCAGGGCGCCACAAGACAAGCGGATCTTAAACAGATTCAATTCTGCAGTGAGAGACGCACTCGCAGCTCATAGAACTCAACTCTGGGAAGAAAAACTGACCTCCATCTCCACTGACAATCACTCTGTATGGAATCTTATCCGAAAGATTAAAAACAGAAATAAACCTCTTCCCCCTCTTCAAACAGATTCAGGTCTCATCCACACTGATGCTGATAAATCTGAGGCAATAGCAAATCATCTTGAAAAACAATGCGAACCCGCATACGACCACCTTGATATTAATCATATCTACAAGATCCACCGTAACGTCAGATATTCGCTCAATTCAGCTCCAACATATTCCACTGAAATTGCACCCACCTCACCTGCTGAAATATATGCTATTATTCAGAAATTCAAGAATAAAAAGGCTCCCGGACCCGATGGTATCTCCAACAAAGTTATAAAACTTCTACCTCGTAAAGCTATTGTCCATCTGACAAATATAATTAACTCCATTCTTCACTACAAATATTTTCCTTCCTACTGGAAATTGGCGTACATAATACCAATTCATAAACCTGGAAAAGATCCCACTTTGATTCAAAATTACAGACCAATCAGTCTCATCTCTAATCTCGGAAAAATTGCTGAGAAGGTAATTCTTACTAGACTTCAAGATTCTGTACTCCGATTAAATATCCTGCCTGAGGAGCAGTTTGGCTTCTGACAGTTGCATAGCACCACACAACAAATACACAGATTGGTGGAACATATCATCACAGGTTTTAACTGGCGTCAATGTACTGGGGCTGTTTTCCTAGACTTAGCCAGTGCATTTGACAAGGTTTGGCATTATGGTTTACTATATAAACTAATATCATCCGGTGTACCAATGGGAATCATTCAACTCATCAAGGCATATCTCTACGATAGGTGCATGCAAGTGAGATTAAGTGGAGTAGTCTCTACACAAAAACACATCTTGGCTGGAGTTCCACAAGGGTCTTACTAGCACCAATCCTATTCTCCTTATACTTGCATGATATACCACACAACCCATTATCTTCAATTAAAGCTCTTTACGCTGATGACACAGCGATATTGGCCAGATCATTAAAGCCTCACCTAGCCATCAAGAAACTGCAAGAAAACCTACTGCAAATTGAACAATATTTTGCCAAATGTCGACTCCTGGTGAATCCTCTGAAGAGCGTAGCCGTCCTATTCTCTAGAAGATCAGTGCTTCCTAAAGAAGATATTCTCCTATTTAACACAAAAATTCAGTGGAAAACAGAGATCAAATATCTTGGTGTAGTACTGGACAGAAAACTGACTTTCAACTCCCATATCAAGACTCTCTGTGCAAACACATCAAACACCATAGCCCAGCTTTATCCGTTAATTAACAGAAACAGTAAACTGAGCAACAGAATCAAACTTCTCATATACAAACTGATGGTTCGTCCAATACTCACCTACGCTTCACCGGCCTGGAGCCATACTTCAAACTCGAATATTATCAAATTACAACGCATTCAGAACAAGTGTCTTAGAATGATCCTGGGCGCCCCATGGTTCATCCGAACTGTCCAACTGCACCGGGACACGGAGGTACCCTATATCTATACTTTCATGCAGACTATAGCAACCAAATTCTTCTCAAAAGCAACTGTGCACCCTAACAGACTGATCCAACTGGCTGCTGACTATGATGCAATGGACTATTCTAAGCACAAAAGCCCTAAAGCCATCCTCAACCCCAACACTGAGGATTAATCTCCTAGCCCACTCAGGGCGAGCAATTGGCTCATAAACTCTCTCAACTCACTGTTTCTATTAAAATAGCCGAGAATATGAAAAGCTTTAGCTTCACCCGTTAAGCCAGTAATGTTACTAGTTACTAGTTACTAAAATAGGAGAGATTAGAGCATTAGAGATTTATAAGAGAGAGAGAGTGGCATTAGGTTGGAATCGGAGCATTCAGCATTCGGAAATCACAGTACGTTAATAGCGAGTCGGCAAGTCACTCAAGCAGCTAAATAAGGTCTACTAGTCGAGAGGCGGTTAGCTAATAAGTTGTAGAATAACAATTATAGCTACGGAAGACAGCTGAGTGACTACTAAATAGACTAGCGATATTTGAGTTGAGATTTAATTTCAGGGCCGACCTGTCAAGGACACACAGAATCTTGAAATAAAGCACGAAGTTACTAAAGAATAGTAGAGCTGTAAAGTTGAAGTATACCGATAGCTGTGCTTAGAAATATATTGCCTAAAGAAATAAATGAATGCAGGAAGAATGAACAGCTGTGCATATAAAACCTCAAGTTAAGGAATTATTTTGTGTTGCCTTATTTCATGAGTGATCAGTAGTGCTTTATGCAACAACGTTTGTTTACGTGTATTGTGACCGATGAATTAATTCAGTTAATGCTTTGAAGATTTATTTTAATGAGTGCCGATTATTGTTAAAAGTGTTTACAGTTATAAAAAAATGTTTGTGTGTAAGTTCATGAAGAAAGAAGATTATCGGTAAGATTATTCCAACCATTAATATTCCTTTGCAGAGAAGTGTGTGAGTTTCATCCTAGAATTTCCTTATACTAACAGTAACTATTGAGGAAATTAGCTAAAGTGTATATTTATAAGTGTTTGTAAAGAGGTATTGCTGCAATTTTTATTGTATTTGAAACTTAAAGAACTGTGAGATATTGATGTGAATGATCATTAAGGAACTTTATTAAATAGCTTAAAAAACTGTGAGAAGAATGTATTAGAGATAACAAGTTTACCATTGTCTGAGTTTGTATGACAGTATTATCAGAAAGGCTGAAGCGTTTATAATAACTTAATTAGTGATTTGATCCTAAGTGTAAAATTTGTGATTATAAAATTTAATGTTTGTTTTTGTTAATCTAAGGTTGTATTTTGCCTGAATCTCTTTTACTACACCATTCATAAAATATTCGAACCAAAGCGAGTAAATTAAGTAAGTCAAATATACTCGGCCAGTATATGTTTTAAAGAGAAATAGTTGAAGGTTGATTTTTCTTCAATTCTTGAACTAATTAAGATATAGAGTGGCGCAGTCTTTAAATATAAATTTTCTCTATATTTTAATTAGAAATCAACTCACAACTTATCAATTAGTTAAGAACATCATAGTAAATAACATGTCGGATCCAAAGTATGTGTTAAGAAGAAGTAGGATCCAGCACAGCCTCTTGTCAGGCCTAGGGAAAATAGCCAAAAAAGTAATTTTAAAACGCCTACAAAGCGAAACGGACAATCTAGGTCTAATCCCAAAAGAACAATTTGGTTTTCGAACTGGTCACTGCACAACTCAACAAATACACAGACTTATGGAATACATGACTATCGGATTTAATTGGAGACAGCATACAGGTGCAATTTTCCTGGATGTGGCGAAGGCATTCGATAAAGTGTGGCACAAAGGCCTCATCCACAAACTAATTACTGAAAAATACTCACTAAACCTCATCTAAAAATCATAGACTCTTACCTAAAAGACCGAACATTTCAAGTGAAACTTCGTGGGCTCAGATCAACTACAAGAAGTATCACAACAGGTGTCCCACAATGCTCCCTATTATCGCCGCTACTCTTTAACATTTTTATCTCAGACGTCACAAGCACGACATCAACCACCATGGTATTTTATGTGGATGACATGGCGATACTGACCAGATCGCTCAGGCCATACCTGGCCACACAAAGACTATAAAATGCAGTAATGAATCTTGAAAAATGGTTTCGGTTATGGAGAATTGATGTTAATGCATATAAAAGTACGGCCATACTATTTACAAGGAAGAAAGTAGACCAGTATGGAGCAATCATGATGCTCAATACTGATATCCCATGGCAAAAAGAAGTAAAATACCTGGGAATCAAACTAGATAACCATCTCAGCTTTAACTCCCACATCTGTCATGCTTGCAACAAAGCAAACTCAGCAATAGCTCAGCTCTACCCTCTACTCAACCGTAGAAGCAAAGTCAGTCCAGATAACAAATTAGAAGAATATACAAAGCAATCATCAGACCCATACTGACTTATGGTTCGCCAGCATGGAGCCACAGCTCTCCTAGCAACATCAAACGATTACAATTAATCCAAACCAAATGCCTCCGAATGATCTTCGATGCCCCGTGGTTTGTAAGGAACAGTATCCTCCATCAAGATGGAAACCTGCCAGACATACCTACATTTCTCCTCCAGATAGCAACCAAGTACTTTGCTCAGGCATCACTCCATCCCAACCTACTCATTCGTGAGTTATCAGATTACGATGAAAAAGAGAGATGGAAACATAAACGCCCAAAGGCGGCCCTGGTCACAGATTGAAATCTTTCAACACAGCCCTAATTAAGGCGAGCCAAGTGCTCAAAAATTTCTTCCTTTAAACCGGGAATCATTCATAGCGATGAAGGGAGCAGAGTCCACGGGACTGATATCCATCAAGCCACAAAAGTTATCAGTTATCAGTCAGAATATAATTCAATGTGCAATATTTTACAGTACATTTCAATGTACAGTATTAAACAATACAATTCAAGTATTACTATAATTTTCTGTTAGTGCTTACACTAATTTTGGCTATTTGTTTTGTAATAATTAATAAAACGTTTTCTCATATCATATACAAGTAGAATAAAATGCATTTTGGATGGTTTTCGTAGTTTATAATAAGTTACTGGTTTTAGTGATAAAGCAAGTTAATTTATGTATTTATGTGTAACCAAGGGCGGTAGCCATACTGGGTTACTAGGGAAATAATTAGCTCGAAACAGTCACTGAAAGTCCAGTGACCGCATCTATGAGGGCTCACTTTACAAGGCTTGATTTAATGTACATATTAATATATTAGTCACCTAATTGAATGAACTAGTTAGTATATTGGTACCTTAATTGGATATGATATGTGATTACTGCAATAAGAACCAACAGGCTTCACTTCGGCAAAGTCAAATTATTCAAAATTAAGTGAATATTGAATACCACATAAATTCTTAGCCGAATAAGAAGCTCAAATAATTTTACTTCGCCGAAGTGAAGCCTGTTGGCTCTTATTGCAGTAATTTTATTTGTGCACTTTTTGGCAACTCGTACAGTAAAGAAATAAGCTCTGACTATTGAAACCTTAGTATTACATCTAGGTCTACCTACTCACTGATGACACCTCAAAAAAGGTCGAAACCGGTCTGGGTAGTGACCTGTTGGCTCTTATTGCAGTAATTTTATTTGTGCACTTTTTGGCAACTCGTACAGTAAAGAAATAAGCTCTGACTATTGAAACCTTAGTATTACATCTAGGTCTACCTACTCACTGATGACACCTCAAAAAAGGTCGAAACCGGTCTGGGTAGTGACCTTCTCTCATAATGTAGGCCAGTAATACATCTCATAGGAGCTGTGCTTTACATTATGGGAAAATATTAAGGACAGTGATCGGAGCTTGCACCACCTTTACTACGAGTTGCCCTGGCATTGCACTAACAGGTGTTGACTTACGCTTGGACTCGCCGAACTTTATATAGTTTTCTATATCATGAAACTCTTAGATTAGATTTCCTATCTTTGAGTTTCTTATTCGGCTAAGAAATAATGTGGTATTCAATATCCACATAATTTTGTATGATGTGTGAGTTCCATTGATCTCTTATACTACACGTTTAAATATCAACATTGTTTAGTCCCATGAGGTAGTCTCTCAATCTTTTTCTGAATGCATAAGCTGAGGTTAT
Source organism: Typopeltis vanoorti (assembly GCF_054136105.1). Classification (NCBI taxonomy): domain Eukaryota; kingdom Metazoa; phylum Arthropoda; class Arachnida; order Uropygi; family Thelyphonidae; genus Typopeltis; species Typopeltis vanoorti. Next base: position 46,006,148 of record NC_143572.1, on the reverse strand, counting down.
AGATTTGATTTCATTTGGGAGTTTATTGTAGCTGCTTGTCGCTAGGTATTCGAAGGATTTATGAAAGATTTGTTTGTTTACCTTGGGTACTACCAGCATGTTCCGACCGTAGCGTAATCAGCAGTCTACATTATACACCAAGAAACTTTCAGCGTTTCTTTTTACATATAACAAACAACCATAGAGATATCATTTCTGTAGCGGTAGAATATTATGAACGACATGCATAGAGCCGGCGGAAGCGGACATGCGATCGCCGCTACGAAGGGGGCGCCGCTGCACGGGCACAGTTCATAAGTTAATTTTTAAGAAACAAATTTTTATCATAAAAACAAAAAAATTCTTAGAATGATCAATATTAAAATAAATAAGGCCAGATACACCGAATAAAAATTTTAAAAAATTGTATATTGCCGCCTCTTTGATCAGCCGGCTGTTTACAATTTTGCAGCGAGAGCAGAGACGCTTGCCTGCAGAATGTTGTCTCTACTGCAGTCTATCTAAAGTGAAATGGTGAACGGTTTTTATGTGCAGAAAGGAATTTTTGTACAAAACATTTGTTGCTAGTTAACCAGTCATATGGTACGCATCTCAGTAGGCTACTGACAGTAGCGCGGTGCAGACTATTATTTCGTCTCTGTGTCGTGTTGTGTAACAATTTCTTCAAAAAAAAAATCAGTTAACGCCTTTTTATTCCCGTATACGGCGAATAGGGAGTACGCGAGGCCATTTAGTCCTATCTAACTTTTGGAGACTGAGTGGGCAGTTCAATCTCCACTGGTACCCAATCAGAGACAGATGGCCCAAGGCTATCACTAATTAAGCGGTACGCAGTGAAGAGAGACGGCTCAAATGTGCCGCCATCTCGTGGTCCCTAACCCTAACACAATATATTTAATGTCTGAAATAATGTGGGTTCTACGGTGATTTTCTTGAGTTTACAGGACGAAAAACCCGAGTTTCCGGGAGGAAAAACCTGCTTGCCCATGCGAGACATCGACTAACTCGGGAGCCGGTCGAAAAAAGGCTTAGAAAAATTTCCTCTAGTCGCCGACTAGACTCGAAACGAAGTCTTCCTTCGTGCGGCCAAGCGCCGTGGTTGGCTGGAATCCAAAATTAACAAAAAGTTATCTGGTGCACAAAATCGTAAGCGTCATGCTGCGAAAGAAGCAGATATTATGAAACAAACTGGGGCTCTTAATACATTTGTTAAAATATTAAACTATTCTGATGCAGATTGTAACCAACTCGATACATCGGAAATCAGAGTTGACGAACCGTGCACATCATCCAGTTTTCATGAAAGTACTATTGCAACTACTGAACAAAATAACAAGATACATGATTTGAGTGAAAAACAGTTAGGAGAAGATTTAGTTGTAGTTGACCACGAAACTAACACATTGTTAGTCTCTGTAAATTTAGAAGATCCAGGTGAATGGGGAAATATTAATGAAAAATTTGGAGTTGTTTTAATTGAAGTGGGGCCTGTTCAGAAGAAAAATATAATATATCCTTAGAGATACACATGATCATAAATTTGGCGACACGTATTGTAATAGAACAATGGAAAACGAGCAACTCGTGCCAAGAACATGGCTCATTTATTCAGAAACTTAAAATTCTGTTTTTTGCTTTTGTTGCAAACTTTTCGCACCTACTGAATCAAGTAGTCTTGTAGGTTATCACGATTGGAGAAATGTAAGTATAACTTTGCATAGACATGAGACTAGTTCAACTCACATTAAAATGGATGGAACTTCATAAAAATTTAAAAAACAAAACTACTATTGATTGCCAGACTCAAAGCATGTATGAAATGGAAAAGAAACATTGGGCGAGTGTTTTAGAATGCTTGATCGAAATTATAAAATTCCTTGGTAGCAAAATTTAGCTTTTCGTGGATCACCAGATCAATTATATGAAAGGAATAACGGCAATTTTTTAAAATTAGTCGAACTGTTTGCGAAGTTTGATCCCGTTATGGAAAATCATGTTGAAAGGGCCCTACAAAGAAACAATAGAGTAAAGACAGTCAAAATGAAATATTGGAAACTTTTAATGCAATCACGGATACCAGTTTAGTATCAATTCGAAAATCTAAATATTATTCCATAATTTTACACTGGACACCTGATGCAAGTAAAACAGAACAAATGACCATTATTATTCGCTTTGTTTCGTGTGACAATGGAATTGTCAAGATCAGAGAAAACTTTTTAGATTTTGCAGATATATCAGATTCCACAAAACTTGGTTTATGTGTAACAATAATGGAACAACTGGAAAAATGGAACAATCCCATTGAAGACATGCGAGGTCACGGGTATGACAATGGGGAAAATATGAAAGGGAAAAATATCGGCTCACAAATCTGCTTTTGAACAAAAATCCGCGAGCTTTTTACCTGCCATGTGCTGCACATACTCTAAATTTAATCATTAACGATGCAGCCAAAGTGAATGCAGATACAATTAGTTTCTTTGCAATTATTCAAGAAATATATAATTTCTTTTCATTCTCTTACAAACGTTGGGCAATCCTTTTAAAGTTCGTAAAAAATTTAACAGTGAAACAGCCATCAGAAACGCGATGGGAAAGTAAAATTAATGCAATACGCCCTCTACGATATCAGTTAGGAGAAATTTACGATGCACTTTTTGAAATTTTAAATAATGAAAATTTTAATAAAGAAACTCAATATGAAGCACAAACACTATGTGCTGAAATAAAGGACTACAATTTATTTGCTCTCTTATAACTTGGCATGATTTACTTAACAGAATAAACTCTGTGAGTAAATTGCTTCAAGACAAAAATATGAACATTACACTTGCTTTAGAATCTATCGAAAACTTAAAAATATTCTTACAAGAGTATCGATCAGATACAAATTTTAAAGACGTTCTAAAAATGGCAAAAGAACTGAGTGAATAGGTGGAAGGAGAACAAGAATTTAAAACTGGTACGGAAGTTCGACGACGAAAGAAGACACGACAATTTGACTACTAGCAACATGACGAAACGCCACAATCCCCAGAAGATAAATTTACAGTGAATGTGCTTTATACACTTCTAGACGTTGCAATGTGTTCGTTAATAGAACGTTTAGAACAACTAAAAACATATTATGATAATTTCAATTTCTTGTATAGATTACTACAAATTAATAACTAAGATTTACGAAAAAGTTGTGATGATTTAGAGATTCTCTTGAAAGACGTCGACAATAAAGACGCAAATGCAATAGAACTACATGACGAGTTATGTGCTTTCCGGGATATTTTTCGGAAGGATAATTTAAATATTCAAAACCCTTTCGATATTCTTAATTTTATTGTGTCCAATAATTTATCTTTCCCTAACTTTTCAATTGCTTTAAGAATATTATTAACCTTACCTGTTAGTGCAGCGAGCGGTGAACGTTCCTTTTCCAAGTTGAAATTGATTAAAACCTACTTAAGAACAAGTATGTCACAAAAAAACCTTGTTAGTTTGGCGTTAATAGCGATTGAAAATGATATATGTGCCTAATTAGACGTTAAGATCATTATTTCTAATTTTGTGAATATGAAATCAAACACGCTAAAATTTTAATGAAAAAAATTTTAAGTATATTTATGTAATTTAATTTATCTTCTGTTATTCTGTGAAGATTTTATTTTTCGAATAATTATATTAAATGTCCTAATTATTTCTGAATTCATTTCTTATTTTCTCATCTATCTTGAGTTTCTTTTATTTTCCTAAAATATAGTTCCACTTATAAATATTATTAGAAACTTTTTACAAGTTACTAAGAATTTAGCAACTTTTAAAATGCAAACATTTTTTAAACTTTAGTTCAAATAAATTTTAACTTTAATTAAAATTCGTTTTAATTTTGTTAGTGATTCGGGTCGGTGAGAAGGCTATAATCCCTGTATCATTATATTCAACGATTAAAGTGAAGTTGTTTTATCAAAATTTGCTTTAAATTTTGAGAATTTTTTGAATATTCAGGTTTTTAACTATTATCCTGCCTAGTCAACACCCCCGCTTCGTTACATTTAGTGAACCAACGTGTGGCTGTTCTGTCAAAATTTATTTAAGAAATTTCAAATAATTTAAATTTTTATTATCATAAAAGACCACACGCCAGATCGTTACATCGGCGCTTAGATAGACATTGCATGCGGGAGACAAAGACCCTAGCCCCGGCTCTGCATATCAGAAAGGGTGTGTACTTTGTATTATGGGATACTAATATGCAGTCATTAGCCCCTATATACAAGTAGCCCAATTGTGAAGATACTTCATGCACAAACATTGTTTGCTTACACTTGGATAAAAAATTAAACCAAGAATATAATTTCTTGGTATGTTTATTTTAAAGAGAAATGATAACTCCTTTATCTCTACTTGTTCTTCAATAATCAAGTAATCCTGAGAGCTACCCTTGCTACTTTGCCCTCTAAATTTCAACTCTAATACTACCCACAAATCCCTGGAGTACAGTTCCCTCAATATAATACACAACCTGTAATCATTGTATCCCAAAATGCTTTTCACCATTAAATTGACATGCATTATGTTTTGCTCATACTGTCAGCCTATTCAAATCACCCTACATGTCCTTGATTAACAATTACCTTACCCAATTTTGCATCATCAGCAAACAACTGAATATTTCCCTTCCAATTATTTCTTATGTTATTTATGCACAAACTGAACACCAGTAGTCCAGGCACAGATCCCTGCAGCAAACCACTAGTCACCTTCCTGCTTCTGGATTCTGCTCTTCCATATATTCATCAGCCACCCTTTTATCCATATCACCAGTTTCATATCCATCTCCATTTGTTGCAGTTTGCATAACAGAGTTCAATGTGGTATCCTATCAAATGCTCTTTCAAAATCCAGCAGTATCATGTAGCTGTTCTCTTTATCCACCTCAGCTGTCACCCTATTATAAAAAGATTACTAAGGCATGACCTAACCTTCACAAAGCCATGCTGTCCTTCATAGAGTACCATATTCTTATCCACCAATTCCTGAATTCTCTTTTTGACCTACTTTCACCAACACTCCTCAAATACTTATTGGTGTATAATTTGTTATCACAGACTTTCCTCCTTTATGCAAAGGAATTATTTTGTCCTCCTTCCATTCTCTTGGGCCTTTGTTTCAGTTGCTTATAGAGCTGAGACTTAAACAGCTCGATCAAAGGCTTCACCAATTCCTCTGCACTCTCTTAAAATGAGAGCTGATATCCCATTCAATTCCACAACTGTATTTCTATTCAGATTTTGCAATATCCTAAGTACCTCCAATTCATCAACCTCTGTTCTTACATCAGTCCATGTCACAACAATATCTTCACTTGGTATACTCTTACAAAATGATCACTCAGTGCTCAAGTAAGAGGAAAAATGACTATGTAATGATAACTTGAATTGGGTGCAAATGGTAGATAACAGAGGCAGACAAAATTATCTACCATTTGCACTCAATTCAATTTATCATTACATAGTCATTCTTCCTCCTACTTGCCACATAATGAAAATACACTTTTGGATTTCATTTCATTTGTTTGGCTAATTTCATCTCATAATCTGATTTTGCCTTCCTTAGCATGCTAGTCACCTTTCTCCTTAAATATCTTCTGCATTGTTTTCTTGCAGCTCATGGTTAATGATACTACTCATCCATCTAACTTCTACCTGATTTACCCTCTGAGTATATATATATAGTATGATATTGCTTCCTCCAAATATCCCTTGACTATTCCCCATGCACTGTGGACATCTTTCCCTTGCAGAACTTTATGCCATGGTACTGTTTCAAGCTGCCTCCTAATTATATCATAATCATCTGCCTTATAGTTCCTTACATATCCTTTCTTAACTGGAATTTCCATGTTTTGCTATGTCTCAAGTTAAGACCATATGATCACCTATCCCAATTGGAGGCAATGTAGCCACCTTAGTTATGCACAGGTCTTCTAATCCTATAACAAGATCCAGTACTCTCATATCCCAAGTCCTCTCCATCGCATTCTGCTCCAAATAATTATCTCTCAGTGTGTATAAATTCCATTTCCTTCTTGCCATATGATTTTTCCTCTTTCCAATATATGTCTCTTAAGTTGAAAACCCCCTCACCCCCCATAATAATTACTTGACTTGCACTCATTGTACTAATCTGCAGATGCATGTCTTCCACATTATCTCTAGCCTATAGCAGCAACGATTTTACATTTAGTCCTATTGGCCTCAATCTCACACCAAATTGATTCAAAACTACTATTCACCTGACTGACTCCTAATCTTGTTGGTTACAATTTATCTGCTATCATCAACAGTACTCTGCCCTATCCTTCCTGAAAATACTAAATTCATTTGTCAAGAGTATATGCAAATGACCAAAACAGCATAAAAGCAAGCATTTTGGGATGATTTTCCATTTCATGATGGCAAAATTCTTGGATTTGGCACGCAAGACATTGTTTAAACAATGAATTCAGGTGACGAGCCATAGTAAGACTACAGGCCACCCAAAGTCAGGCAGAGGTAGACAAATATTTACATGTCTTTCTGTGATTCACAGACTGTGGAACCAATTTCTAGTTATACTCAGCATCTGTGATGCTGAGTATAACTGTAGAGTGCACAACCAAAATTTCCTGGGGAACATTTACCCCCAATAGAGTTAAATGTAGTCCATACCCTCTTGTCAAAGGGCAAGGCTTTACACTTCAAGATCATTATAGAATGGCATTCCAATTTTATAGCATAGTCATCATTTCTAAAAATCAGAATTCTGTATTCATCAGTGTTGTGTTATTTGCAAAACAACTGAACATCTAAATCTTTGGAGTATATATTGGTCCAATATACTCCAAAAAACCCTGTGGTATGCTGCTTATCACATCTTTCCTTCAAGAACCCTCTCCCCCTCCAATACACACACACAAATTTACTGAAGAATCATTTCATGCTCAAGCCACTGACCTGCTTGCTATCCATACACATTTCTGCTAGCACTTATTTGTCACGTCATTCTATCAAACTACTTTGCAAAATTCAGAAAAATTACTGTATATGCAACTCCTCTGTCCAATGAAATATCACCATATATATATATATATATATATATATTTTTTTTTTTTAATCATTTCAGCCTTATATTATTATTATTTACAGCATTACCACGGAGTCCAGAGACTCATCATGGGAGACCCAAATCAACCACCACACACACAAATCCTATCATACCTCTCCTTGAATCCATTCACCGTCAGGGAACTTGCAACCAATTCTGGTAATCCATTCCACTCACTCACCACACAAAAAATCTGGTCCACACACACCTACTAACTACACTCTTGCAAATCTTTCACGGATGGGCCCCTAGTTCTCTATTTGTCATGTATTGAAAAATTTCCCTTGCATCAATTCTATAAAATCCCTTTAATATCTTAAAGGTCTCTATCATGTCCCCTCTTTTTCACCTATCAACTAAACTTTGTAACCCACAAACCCTCATAGGGAGCTTTCCACAGACCTGTAAACTTTGTAACCCACAAACCCTCATAGGGAGCTTTCCACAGACCTGTAAACTTTGTAACCCACAAACCCTCATAGGGAGCTTTCCACAGACCTGTCACCATTTTGGTCACACATCTCTGAACCTTTTCGACCACCTCCTGGTCCCCAAGTGACCAAATCAGTGTGCAGTAGTCAAGATGAGGCCAAATCATAGCCTTATAAAGAGGGATAATGACTTCCTTATCTTTACTTTCTAACATGTTTTTCAACAACCAAGTAATTTGTTGAGCTATTTTACTAACTTTTGCAATATGCCCTCTGAACTTTAACTCTTTGTCGACCATTATCTCCACATCCCTAGCCTCATCAATTTTCTGCAAAGCAGTACCATCAATATGATACACACCATATGCAACTTTTCAACCTGAAGTGCATAACCTTACATTTTGCAATATTAAATTGACAATTATCCCTCGCCTACAATGCCAATTTATTTAAATCATTCTGCAAGATATGTACATCACCTTTATCAACTATGGCTCTCCCAGTTTTGAATCATCAGTAAACAACTGAATATCCCCTTTTAAATCTTTCTATGTCAGATTGCATGACAGGAGGAAGATGGATATGAGGTGAAGATGTGGTTGCAGCAGCACAAGAAGATAGAATGCATAAAGGTGAGGATGAGACAGCTAGAAATGAAAATCACAGTCAGGATCAAGGAAACGAGAGTGGTCAGGCTGAAGAGAGGTATAGCAGCTAGAACAGAGAATGTTGGTGCTGGTAAAATGACCTCAAACACACAGTGATTGTTATGTTTATGCATAAATTAAGGAGTATTTGAAACAAGAGAGCTGAGTTTGTTGCACTGATTGAGGCAGTATGCCCAAAGATAATTGGAATAAGTGAAACTTGGTTGTAGATGGCATTGGTCTAGTTGCAGTTCATTGTTGTTGGTAGATTGAGTGGTGGAGACACAGAGTGTCCTCTCTGGAAGTGTCATGTAATAATAATATCTCAAAGCCACCAGGCTTTAGTGCATGAACTATACACCAAGGAAAGAATGGTTGGTTAGTAGGTTAAATGTCTGCTAACTTATTGCGATTGGGTAACCCACCTTCAGCTGAGCCCCCAACCCCAATTTAGCTGAGTTCCCCACAATTGAAGCCAAGTCTTTGAAAGGGGGGAGGGAGTAAAAACACCATCCAGCTGAATAAACTATTGAACAGTCTAATAATATAGGCATAATCATCGTAAGAATGGGAAATGATCACATTTTAATCTAGACTGCTAACTTTTTTTTTTTCTTCCAGGCCTCTCAAATGTTAAAAGATCAGCAGTATTCATTACGAAATATTTCTTATTAGATGACTGCTAGTGATCCCACTATCATAAAAGATGTGTAGAAGGCACAATTTTAATTTAGAAAATCATTCACTTCACCTGAATGCATTATAATTTATGAAGCCATTTTACAGGTTGATACAAAAATAAATTGACGATAAAATTTAGAAATTAAAACTTTGATCACGTTATTTACCAGTGGATTCATTTTAAAAATGCTTATGAAAATAATGGATAACATGTATTTTTGCTTAAATAATCTGAGTTTGGAATTTATCTGATTTTATTTTCGTGTATATCAATGCACAGTTGTATTCAATCTTCCTTTCTTATATGCCTGGTTTTCAGTGTGCTGGTGATCTTACATAATATCCTTGTAGCGCAGTGGATAGAGTGTTGGACTTCTAATCCAAAGGTTGTGGGTTCGACTCACATAAGGATGATTTGCCGGCCTGGTTGGCGTATCTGTTCTCCAGCCAAAAGGCTGCAGGTTCGAATGCCGCCATGTGCATGGATGTTTGTGATTGTCTGTAGAAATACTGGTGGTGGGTGGGTGGTAGATGGTGTAGTTGCAGTTAGAGACAGAGAGCTGTAGTACCCACCCTCGATGAGTCTTTGCATTCGCTGGAGGTGTCAGGTAATAATAATAATAGCATTTTTAAAAGCTGCTCTCTTACTTAAAGTCACACACTACAAAGATGGACCACTGACAAGTTGCTAAAAGTGTGACTGACATGGATGAATACTTACTACAGTGATTCTTGGCTTATAAGTAATGATAGACAATATGTGTGTGCAAATTTACTTCAACAATACTTAATTAGTGCTCTGTCTTAATAAGGAAAACTACAAGTTGCACAAAACTAGACAAAATAACTAAGATGAAGAACATTGAAAGAACTAAACCAGACACCAATAATAATTATTACAATAGACATCACCATGGGGGTCAGAACCACACTAACTATTATTCACACAATACTATCCTCCCTCCTCAAACTCATTCGCTAGCAATACCCTAATGACCACTGGCAACCATTCAACAAATTTAATATTTCGTTACACCCTCTAACCACACACACAACTTCCAAGGAGAAATGCCTTGTTCTCTCCAGTATAGTTAAGTACTGAAATATTTCTTTAGTAACTTATGTTTCTATCATATTCCTGCTTTTCTGCCCATCAGTATCTGCCTTTTTTGCTTAACAGGCAAACCTTCGGGTTGATCATTACAGAGAGTACTCCATAAACCAGTTACAATTTTGGTTCACTCATCTTTGAATCCTCTCCACCATTTCCATATCCCCTGAGAAACTCAAATATAAATAGAATAATGATGCTGGATAGAAATTGAAACAGGACACATGGTCTACATTCATGAAAGGAAGAAGTACTGTGTTCATAATAATGTATCAGTATCTGCTTTTTTGCTTAACAGGCAAACCTTCAGGTTGATCATTACAGAGAGTACTCCATAACCCTATAGTCCCATAGCATATGTATACATAATGTAAGATATGCTTGTACTAGAATTACTTTGTTATTCCTTTCCTTCTGTCCAAGAAAGCTTACATTACCCAAATTACTTGAGTAAAATTTCTATCAAGACAAGAATCATGATTCAAAAAATCATGAGCTGTGGATGTTCACTTTTGTATTTAAAGTGTGAGCTTTAGATACCATAAACTGTTATTATTTTTTTTTTTTTTTATAACATAGTTCAGAAACTGCTCTAGAGATCCAAAAAAACAGTTCAAGCCATTTCAAGCTTCCAATAAGCAAAGTGGTAGTCTCACAAATAGGTGATGAAATTCATTTTCCAACCTAAAAGACAATCAAAAACATTTATGCCCATGGCAAGATTTGAAACTGCAACATGTTGGCTGGAGAGTGAATGTGCAAACCATTCAACTATGCCAGCAATTTTGCTATTTTTTATTTCATGAACTGTTCAATGTTTCGGACAAAGATCTCCATATAAGCAAATCTCAATTTCTCCATCTATCAAATTCAGATAGAGAAGCTTCACTTTTCTCTACCATCAATGCTATAGCAGTACAACATCTTTTACTCTAATATAGTTTAACTCATCATCATGCTTATCAAGGATTTAGGCCTAGAGTGTCCTGTTCTGGCCTTAGAAGTCATTGCTGAATCTCTTAAGAGGAATGTCCTGGTTTCCTAGTGGTTTATAATATAAGGCTTGATAATCTGTTTTCATTCTTTCAATGTGTTCCATCCATTTATATTTTGTTTAATTTTTTCTATTACTGATTCCTGGTTTAATTCTTTCATAATTTCTTCATTTCTTTTGTGATCGAATAGCATATACTTGGCAGTTTTCCTCATAAACTTCATTTCAGCTGTTATTAATCTTTGTCTTTTTGTTTCATTGTCCAGATTTCACTTCAATATTAATAGGGCTGGTAGGGCTATTGTTTTATTAATGTAATATAGTTTAATTGATGTATAAAATTAGCTAAAAATGGTTGAAAGGTTTCTTTTGATTGAGGATCACTTGCTATTTCATTTAAACTTCCTTTCCATTTTATTTTAACCCCATCTCACAAGAATATCATTGTTTGTGGAAATACAATGCTGAACAAATTTCAACTGCAAATCTGTTCAAAATTTAGTTTATTTACTGTTTCTAGGTGTATGCAAAGATAGTGTGTAAGATCTCTCATGATATGCAACTATGTAACTTATGTTTGTTTTTACATATTTTTCTAAGGAGACTGCCCTTAAAGAAATGACAGATTTTGTCCGTAATAATCTTGTATTTGTAATAAATTAACCAATGAGCCTTTGTTAAAATAACGTGCTGCATGATGTCATGTATCACTGTCAACTCATGTCTAATTAGTACGTCTAATTCTAAGAATAGTGAAAAATTCTAAGAACTGCCATATATGACAAATTCAAAAGACACACGAAGTATGTCGTAATCATTGTCTGATGTCAATACGTGACCATATATGGAAGTTTCGAGAGATGTGCGCGTGTGTACAATGGAGGTCTGGGCCTATATAGGGCAAGACATTGAGAAGGACTTTGTCTTAGGATTTTCACCTTCTCTTACCTAGGTTCGCTGCCACGAGGTCTGATGTTGAGAATCGAAAGGAAAGATTGACATTGCCGGAATGTTAAGGATCCTATAGGGCATGGAATAATCAACGACTCAGACAAGGAAGAAATTTGGTGGGAAATCAAGAATGAGCCAGCAGAAGGAAAGAAGGATAAAAGGTAACATCTTTGTGGGAACAAAAATTTATGTAAGAGAAGTGCTGAACAAGAATTGTAAGTAGTTATATATGTGAGAATTCCCGAATAAGAGTGTACATTAATGGGCACAATAAGATAATGTAAACTGATATTGAATTAACGTTACTCAAGGTATGCTTTATTATCAGTTTGTGTATATATGACTGGTAGGATATTTTAGATTGTGATTTAGCTTTAAAGAAGTAAATTAGAATTAAGTTTGAATTAGGAAGAATTGAAAATAATAAAGAATTGTAATATACTGTATATATATATATATATATATATATATATATACTGTATATATATATATATATATATACTGTATATATATATATACTGTATATATATATATATATATATATATATGTATGTGTATGTGTGTGTGTTAATGTGAATCATACTGTAAATATTCCTTTTGATTTAATTAAATGGTTTGTGAACAACACATTAGACTGATTCTGTCAATGCACTATCCTGAAACTGCATAAGATAAAGTTCAGATGATCAATAATCAAGCCACGACTAATTAAAGATAAAGATTAACATAAGCGGGAAAGGCTAATAATATCTGCTTTGTTTTTGGTTAAAAATCTTATCTCGCACTCAATACATAGTCTAACTGGCACAGTCATAAAACAAATAAATTTGTTAGACTATAGAGAGTGAGAAATAAGATCTAGTTGAAATAAATAAATGGCAGTAGTCTTTAGTTAAGGTAATTGACCATTTATGATTTGCAAAGTTCTAAGTAAAAAGAAAACAAAGACAAAGCAGGGTTGTGAAATGCATAATAAAATACAGAATGTTTATAACAGTGATTATGTTGGAAAATAAATACAAACCATTAAAAATAGAGTCATGCTGACTAATATGGTTTTATTAATTCTATATCTCTTACTGTTCATAAATACTACAAGTATATGGCATCCCAATAAACCAGATATTACTTTTAAATTTATCACAGTTGCCCACTTACCACAAATACTATAATAATAAAAATTCCCATGACTAATTACACAGAGCAAAGAAGCTGAAATTTTTATTAGTTTTTGTGCTAAACACTGAAAGCCTGGATTATACAGGTGTTAGAAATTGAACCCACAGCATGTTAGTTACAAGGTGGCATTACTATCTACTCAACTACCTAAGCAAGCATCAGAAAGTCTGCTTTGTAGTCTTGAAGCCTGAATAACTTAAAAGAATAATATATTTGACCTCAAGAGTGGTACTTACAGATACGTAATTCCATGATTTCTAATGGGAATGTTTCTGTCTTCTAGGAAAAAGACTGTTTCAGAAATTAGTAAGGCATATGGTTTGTCACATTGACAATGGGAATGCTTCAGTCATATGTTGGGTATTTTTTCAAAATGGCAAGTCTTAATATTGGCCAAACCTTTACATTTTATTTTATGTGATGTGTGTTTAGCAAACTAATTCTGAAATTAACAATGAAACCAATGGTATTTTTAAAAGGAAAGCATCTATTTCATTTTTTTTTCTTCAATGTCATTAACCCTTTCTGCCCTAGTGATTCCAATTGGAATCACTAACTGTCTTGGCTTTTGTAGCCCATATTACGTGGCAAATGATTCCAATTGGTATCGTACATCGTAGTTCCATTTCTTTAATATAATAACAGGTATGTATTATACGTATAAATCTTACCAATATCGATTTTTTATGACTTAGTAGAATAATATGCATATATTGGATTATAGAGTATAAGCTCAGAAGTTGAATATTTGCTACCAGAATATAATGATTCCATATAAAATCAGTCAGAATTCCTATCCTGAAATATATTTTTCATCAAAATACTTGATACTCTTGCTTTTTTTAGACCTAAAGACAAAATAAATAGAAAGAAAAATTTTTTTCGCTTGGGAAAAAAAAAATTCAGGTCAGAAAGGGTTAAATTCAAATTTGCAGTGTTTCAAAAGTACTATTACAGTTTTAAAAATACAGTATAAAAATTGTTATTAATTTGTTAATAACAAAAGAAAAAACATTGTACAGGGTGTCCCAAAATTTACACAAGATTTAAATTTGGCGCCATTTGTGCGGTAAAGTGATGCCAACGAGAAAAAAAAAGACAGCAGACAGCTGACAGTTCAGGGTTATTAAAAATGGAGCGCTACACGAAAGAGCAACGCATTTTCATTGTTGAGCAATATTTTAAAAATAATGAAGGTTTGGCAGCAAGATCATCTTCAGCGATGAGGCTCATTTTCATCTCGATGGCTTCGTTAATCGACAAAATTGTCGCATTTGGGGTTCAGAAAATCCACAAGCGATTGTTGAGAAACAAATGCATCCACAATGTGTTACTGTTTGGTGTGTATTTTGGGCTGGAGGCATCATCGGTCCATTCTTCTTCAAAAATGTGGCTAGTAAGGAAATAACAGTTAACGTGCTCGCTATCGCGACATGATAATCCAGTTTTTTGTGCCTAAATTGCAAGATATGGATGTGGACGACATGAGGTTTCAACAAGATGGTGCCACATGCCATACAGCCCGAGAAACAATTCAATTACTGCATGAGTCATTTCCTGGTCGTGTAATTTCTCGTTTTGGTGATCAGAATTGGCCGCCCAGATCATGTGACTTAACACCATTGGACTTTTTTCTTTGGAGTTTTTTTGAAGTCTAAGGTTTATGCCAACAAGCCCACCACCACCACCACCCATGCCTTGAAGGAGGAAATTGAGCGCTGTATCAACGAAATTCAGCCACATTTATGCAAAACGGTCATGGAAAATTTTGACAAAAGAGTGCGTATGTGCCAGCAAAGCCGTGGAGGCCATTTCCCCGATATGCTATTCCATGCATAACCCTCTACTGTATACTTTATGAATCAATAAGAAATTACAATTTTTAATTAAAAACCTGTGTTTTCTATCAAAATTACTTCTTGCATGAATTTTGGGACACCCTGTATTTATTGCGGATTTTAGTGCAACTGTTTACTTTTCTTGTATGCAGCTCTTTTATTTTTAAGTTTTTTTTTTGATTTATACAAATGATTACAAATATATATTGCACAGCAATTTTTTTTTAGTTTGTCAAAAAGATGTTTTATGAGGCCATTCCACCATTGTTCAAGTGATGTCATGACTAGTTTTATATAGCAAAAATTTATTTTGATTTCCATCAAGGACTATTAGAAAATAATACTGAAAAGTTGAGGGGGGGGGGGTGAGAAGGAAGCTTGTAAAAGGTTGGCAATCACTAATCTAACCTTAGCCCACCTGCATATTATGCTATAGTTTAACTTCTTGTAGGTGGAATTATTTTTAAATGATATACTTGAAAAGAAAAAGTATATGATTTAAACAAAAACAAAGCAGTGAATATCATTTTACTATGTCATTAGGGTAATGAATTTACTAAGCTTTCTTCCTAGTCCAACTTGCAAAGTGGATTTGCAGTTATTGACACTGAGGGAAATAAAGGCCAACTTATTCTAATACCATACAATTATATTATTGTAACATGCACGGAATGCTTACTATTCAAGTCCATAATTAAGCATATACATGTCGTATCAAAATACAGATTAAGAATGATTATTTTTCAGTTGTTATAAATAACTTTTATTACAGCATTTAACACTATTTGTAGTATCAATTCTGACACTTCGGTATTAGATTTCTTATCATACACCAGTTATGTTAACTGCAAACATTTTCCCTCACTTCAGACACATTTATATTTGAACTATGCATCATCATATGACTTTTATGATCTTTTTTGGCTAATACTTGATTACAAAGGTTGCAAACTAAAAAATTTGAAGTGAGATTAGGTCTACTCCAAAGATTTTCTTTTGGAATAGCTCCACCATTCTTAGCTTCTCTGACAGAAAATTTATTATATACATTGAACAGTTCATGTTGTTTACTGATGTCTGGAAGTAGCACCAGAAGTTCTGGAAAGGTCTGAAGAAATTTTTCTTTTCCAAGTATTTGCATACATTTTTCATAATACTCATCTGCAAGGATAACATTTTGTCTAAATTGTCCTGATAGTGCTTTAAACTCTGAAAAATGTTCCTGATCACCATTAAGTAATTCTTGAATTTTCTCTATAAGTTCTCTATTTCGCTGCTGGAAATCAGAAGGCTGAGTGTAAGGACAGTTTTTTGTGTGTTCTGATGCTATATCTATTGTGGTAGTAAATGATGGAGATACCAAATGCCTAGCTACAGAACTTAATGATATGTTGACAGATGAATTTTTTCCACATGTTACAAATCCTGGAGGAGGAGAATTACCACTGTTTATCCTTCCACATTTGCTGAATCCTGGAGGAGCTTTTTGGATATTCTCAACATTAGATGGAAGAGGTGGAAAATCATCCATTACAAGATTTTTAGTTTGTTTACTCAAATCCCTTACGTCTTGCCCATCTTTTTCATTCTGATCTGTAACCAACTCTTCCATATTTCTTTGAGGATCTTCATTTTCTTGATTTTCCAATGAAGATTCTTCATCACTATAATGCAGTTTATTAACTGTCAAAACAGGTTCTTTCTTTTTCTTTTTATTTGGTTCACTATTGTGTATAGTTTCTTTGTTTTCAGTTTCCAGATTAGACTTCTGTTTCTTTTTCTTTGATTTGCATTTCACTGTAATGTATGGGGGACTTACATTATTCCCAAAGCTGTCTGTTTCTTGATTACCTAACTTAGACACTGGTATAACAAGTGATGATTTGTTACTACAATTTTTATATTGCTCCAAAGCAGGAAATTCTTCATCAAAGTCGGTTTTATTAATAGACTTTCTTGATAAAACTTTCTGACTATATTCAATATTATCATAAGCATCTGTAGTGGCAGGAACAGTTGCTCTCTTAATGACAGATGTGACAGGATGGTGCAATTTTATATTTTGTAAACCGGATGTTCCATTTAGATTATTCACCGAATTTATACCTCTAACACAAGAAGGAAGATTTGAAGTCCTGGAAACTTCAATAGAAACATTTGGAAGGTATTTTGAAGTAGCACTGTTATCTTCCTGAGCATTAAAATGAAAATGTAGCGTTTTCTTTGTTGTTGCAGTAGTAGTATTAGGAGACCGAGGACAAGATGTAACTGTTAATCGTGAACTAGATGAACCACTCTGAGTTGGTATTTTAAATGAAGCTGACCCTAATCTAGGGAAATCCTCTTCATTAATAATATTATCAGCATGCTTATGCTGCCTTGATCTAACAGTGAGAAAATTCCCTCTGGCTACTCGATCAGCCATAGTATTATTGGCAGAAGTGTTATTTGCACCAGATGGCAAGGCCGAAGAATTTAAGTGAGGAAATTCTTCTACTGAATGTGTATCAATAGGAGGAATATGAGGATTTTCAACTATTGGAGAAAGTTCTTGGACATGAGCTTGGGATGATTCGAAGTGAGGAGTACCTGAATTAAAATTTCTGTTTTCCCTGCAAGACAAAAAAGAAAATTGTTATTCATTTCTACTTATATAAAAGACCGTGAAAAGTTTGGTCAAACACAGAATTTTCCTGTACGCAGGAAGAAGGATTTTTGTACAGTGACTGAATACAGTTTTAGTAGTATTTTTTTTTTTTTTTTAATCAAATTCCACAATTAATCTATCTTTGTAAAAAGAAAGTACAATTTCAGTTTATCTCAGCGACACCATGCTGAGATACTGAAAAATAAAGAAAACGGAAAACATACTTGCATCAAATTTCTGACAAATGAACATGTATCATTGCCTGAAATCAAAGACTGTTTAAATAGTGTAATCAGTCCTGTTTAAACACAGAATTCAGAGACGGTTTTATGAACATAAATGTGATTGAACAGATGAGAAAGACAACTCCATGAGAGGAAGGCCAGTGAAAATCTAAAATAATGAAATTATGACAATATGAATAAGCTCATGATGAAAGATCACAAAATAATCACAGAACACACATTTGATGCCTCCTAACGATTAATGGTGGCTTGGTCCATTCCATCTTATCTAATCCACTTTACATAAATAAAGTAAAAAAAGGCCCTACTAACACCTATTATTATCCACAGATGTAGGCAGGGCCATTTATCCCTAAATATTTTTTGGAAACTGGAGGGATGGCACTATTCTCCATCCTTAGCCAATCACTTGGCCCAAGACTATTATTAATTTTACAAATGGCTTCTGGGAAAGAGATTCCATGGAAGAGAGTAAATGTAAACAATCGCCACATTTTGGCATTGGTTGTGCCCAGTTGAGATCACCTGGCAATGGCATGCAGTCCAATGGACTGGTCTACCCATCTTTATTGGAGAAAAATTCTCTGACCACTTCATGAGATAAACTCACATTATGTCATTCCTAACGCTGACAATATATTTTTGTTGGAAGTAGTTTGAGTTTTACAGTCGATTTTCTTGAGTTATGGCATTAAAAAGCCAAATTTCCAGGAAGGAGAAAACCTTACTTGCCCGTGTTAGAGATCAATTGGGAAGTGGTTGACAATACACTTAGAAATATTTTCTCTAGTCAGCAACTAGAATCAAACTTAGAACCATCTTCCATCAGGAAGCCTACTACTATGGATGGCCACTGCTGCAGGACTACACAGGCCTCACACTACATAAATTAAGTTTCATGCTGAGTACTTCATATCAGAGTGAACACACAAAAATAGTGGATAGTTACAGGAAGTGAGAATGGAATGAAATGTTACAGTGTACTTTCTTTTTTTTTCTTCTTTTTTTTTCAGTTCTCTGGCAAGGCATGTAATATTATTTGGAATTCATGGGAAACCATAAACATAGTCATTAACACAGCAAATTGGTAATAGAGTATGTGACTCATAACAGGGATGTCAAAGCATATGTAAAAAGAAAATTTATAAAGAAACATTTACTAAAATAAAAGTAAAAATTAAATTATAACATTTGCATAAAAATGCATATAAGAGTACATTTGTGTGAAGTGAATATAAAAAGTGCATGTAAGAATATAAAAGAATATGAATAAAAAAAGTAACAATGAATGAATAACCAACCACCAGTGGTGTAGCTAGAGCTCCTGCCGCCCGGGGCAATTCCCGAGTTTGCCGTCCCTCTCAATACACGCCAAAAATACTAAAAGTAAAAACGAAAATGACATATAGAGAAATACAGGAATACCTTGTATAGCGTGGTTTTGAACAACGTGGGCTTTATTATTACACTAACATTGTCAACACTGACCGATTGACTCCTGGGCGCCGCAAGTGACAGTCGAAAGCCACGCTTATGCAGTAGTTATTCGATTGGCTCTCACGTAGACACATTTTTTCCCCACAGCATTTTATTATTTATGTTAATATTAGTATTTAATATTTTTTTATTATTTAAGTATGAGTGAAAAGAGACAAAATAAAGAAGACACTGTTGGAGTAACAAAAAAACACAAGTGGCTGACATTAGAGAAGAAACTTGAAATTATAAAATGTCACGAGAATGGTGCTTCGTTTGCTAAAATAGCACATGAGAATTCAATGAATGAGTCATCTGTACGAACAATTATTCAGAGCAAAGAAAAGATTAAACAACATGGAATGAGCATCGCTTCTTATATGTCAAAAGTGATCACAAGAAATCGATCTTTTACAATGGAAAATATGGAACACCTTCTAATCTGGATTGAAGATTGTAATCAGAAAAAGATTCCTTTGAGTCAAATGATAATCCAGGCAAAATCTAACAAGTCTATATAACAAAATAAAAGAAAATGAAAGCGAATATGAAGGAGGTACAACCAGTGAAACTTTTATAGCAAGTTGCGAGTGGTTCTACAATTTCAAAAAGCATATGGGACTCCATAACATAAGAATCCAACGTAAAAGCGCAAGTGCCAATGCAGAATTATTTCCAAATGAATTGAAGGAGGTTATTGAGAAGTAAGGCTACACAGATGATCAAATTTTTAACACTGACAAGACTGGCTTGTTTTGGAAAAGAATGCCATTGCGCACATTTCTAGCAGAGAAGGAAAAAACACAAGCTGGGTATAAAGTGTCAAAAGACCGATTGACACTTTATACTAGGAAGTAATGCATCAGGTGATTTAAAATTAAAGCCACTGTTAGTGTACAGAGCGGAAAACCAAAGAGCTCTTAAGGGCTTTACAAAGAACAATTTACGTGTTCATTAGCATTCGAATAAAAAAGCATGGGTGACTCGTTCAATTTTCGAAGACTGGTTTAAAACTCGTTTTTGCCCTGAAGTTAAAAGCTATCGTAAAAAGAATGATATTCCTTTCAAAATTTTGCTTTTGTTAGACAATGCGCCAGGCCATCCAACTCTATTGAATGACTTAGATGAAAATGTCAAGATTCATTTTTTCCCTCCAAACACAACATCAATTCTGCAGCCGATGGATCAAGGCGTTATCTCCACTTTCAAGGCGAACTTTTGCTCAAGCTATTAAAGGCGCAGCAGAAGAAGATTCTTGGACTTTGAGTGAATTTTGGAAGAAATTTAACATAAAAGATGCCATTCAAAATATTTATGAATCTTGGCAAGAGGTGACTCAAAGCAACGTGAGAGCTGTATGGAATAATATCTTGCCGCATTGTTCAAAGGACTTTGTTGCCTGTCTTCAGTATAGATATATTTTCTTCCATACTAAGGTTTGGGGTACGTAACCTTTTCAACTGGTACATGGCATTTCCAACTATCACCTACGGGAGTCTGAGCAGAGCTCCCCGTCTGGATGTTCTGGAAGAGAGATGCTCGCCACTGCAAAAACCCAAAGCAGCAGCCTCAGAGAGTTGCGTGTGTAGGGGGTCCCAACCCTTTTATACCATCTCCCTACTAGCACTCTCTGTAACCTTCGTTGTTCACCCATCGCGTAGAATTCTTCCCACGTGGGTCTCGCTTTGTACCGTTTAATTTCGCTTATCTCTTCACGTACCGTGCGCAATTGATACTGCCTGGGGCAACCCTTCATTCCATTGACGTGCCCTTATACTTTAACCTTTTGTTCACGTTAACTTACATGCAAGTCTTACAACAATTAATTGTTGTATCTATTTTTAAAATTATTATATATTTACAAAGTATCACTGACATTAGACAATCTAGTAAGAATCCTTTCATTTAATTATTCACAATTTCCGTTCTTTGTGATAACGTATTCTATATCTGTCCATATACATATAACACATACTTGGATGCAAGTATATTCTTTTCAGGGTTTTGCTTGTTAAATGATGATAAATGAAATTCTTAAGAGTTTCAATTAATCAAAATTGAACACTATCTATACACACATCTCTATATTAAAAAAAAAAAAAAAAAAAAAAAAAAAAAAACCTGTTTCAATAATAAATAGATTATTAGTAAGAGTTGCTTTACCACTACTGACAAGGAAGGAACTCCTCTTACCTTAATCTATCAAGTATTGCCTCCTTCCCCCCCCCCCCCCCCCCACAGCTAGCAGACCCTGCTCATTTCCAGATATATAGAAACGTTTTCAAAAAACGGGCAAAACTAATAACAGAAATATTCGTGTATTTCTTGTGTCTTCACTCCATAAGAATTTAAGTATATCTTTATTCTGGGACATAGTATTAATAAAGATTAGTCCATATCCTGAACAGGAAATGCAATTGTTAATACTAAATCTTGTTAATATTAAGCCATCTGCTCAATAGCAATTGTTAATTTTGGAGAACCTCTTCCAGAAAGAGTTCTTGAATTTAAATAAACCTAAACTTTCATCCACTTATATTTTTATGTTCTTAATAAATGATTAACAGTCTTCCTTTCTCATGTGATAAGGAACTCAAATTCACTAACAAAGAATGCTATATATACTCTTTGGAAACAGAGGGGGCCAAGGCCATGAGGTTAGCATACAGTTGGTTCTTATTTAAAGCAAACACTTATGACAAACTCACTCATTTTAAGAAAATAATGAAAAGTTCTGAACACATCCCCAGAGGTGCATGCATGATAAAGAAAAATCACTATAGCAAAGTACACTGCTTGGAAAAAAGTTAATAAACACCACCACGAGCAAAGTGCATTGTGCTATGTAATGAGTCATGTTTTTGTAGCCAGTATAAATTGGAGGAATATGATGCTCCCAAGTCAGTGCAAATGTATCTGGGTAAAATGGCTGCGAGAAGGAAACTGACAGTTTGAAAGAGGTTGTGACAGAACACCATGTTGCAGGCCTATCTGTTCAGCAAATTGGGCCATCTCAGGTCAACAATCAGTGATACCACACTGAGATGGAATTACAGTGAGTCAGCTGCAAGTGCTACCAATAGTACATAACTCACCACACTCACCAAAAGAGACCATAGAGTGTTATGAAGGATAATATGTAAAAACTGCTATCATTGGGTGACAGTTGAATGCAGAATTCTGGGCATCGACTGGAATACAAATCTGCACAAAAACATTCAGAACTGAGGCTCAAAACATGGGTTTCCATGAGAAGAACGCAATATGCAAGTCCCACATTATCCAAACCAACATGTAGCATTAGCTTCTGTGGTGCATAGAGCATGTACAGTGGGACATGGAAGCTTGGAAAGCTGTATTATGGAGTGACAAATCACACTATACCCTCTACTGAGCAGTTGGATGGGTATGGCAGATGCCCAGTGAACATCTCTTACCAGAGTGCATAACCCCCAACTATGAAATCTGGACGTGGGCAGTGTGATGGTATGGTCTTGTTTTTCCTAGTTTTGGCCTCAGAACTCTGTTTGTAGTTCCATGAACACTGAACTCCGAGAGGTATCTGAACACCCTGGACAATGCAATGCCTCCTAGTTTGTGACATTTCTATGGAACTAATCACTGTATCATTCAGCAAGACAATGCACCTTTTCATAAGGATACTGCTGTAATTGCTTGGTTTGTGGACACACAACGTCACCACACTTGACTGGTACAGGAAGAATGGCCCAAAATTCCCATTGGTTGATGCAGTTATTGCAGCAAAAGGAGGTCCTGGATCTTATTAAGGTGGGCACCATGGTTGTTTGTTCCTCGCACTATGGTGCCGATTGACTTCTTTCCAAGCAGTATATCTGTTACAAACACTGCAGTGTTAACCGTGAATGGCCAACTCAACTTTCAGCTGAAAAGTTATAAAGATTCCTCACATGCTACATGGGATTCAAACCTAGACCAACCAAATGTAAGTCAAATCTTTTCAGTTATTGTCAAATTTCTCATAGCTGCACTACAGAGATAATTCAAGACATGCTACAGGACTTAGAACAAATAATTACCATACCATGATCACATGATTCTTTTTTTTTTTTTTTTTTTTTTTTTTTTTTTTTTTTTTTTAAACACAGAGGATCAAATACAGCTTGAATTTTTCTTATCATTTTGGTACACGAAACATTTTCAAATGTTAACTGCTTTGAGTAATGACATGCTCATTAGCAACAACGGAATGTTACTGAATAAGTCTGTGAAAGATGTATTGTATTCAAAGAGATTTACTGAATGATGGATGATAAGTTGAAATCCAACAAGGATAACAAAATTTAAAACATATATAATATAAGAAGGGGTGCTTGAGGGTCAAAGTTGTACAAATGAGAGGAGACCTCCACATAGCCTTTAACGGAATACAGAGAACCAACCAGGGCTTCTGACCTAATGTTCAATCCTAACCTTCTCGTGGTGCACCCTGTTCGGTATCTACCTGGATATTGAACGAACAAGGATGTGCTAACAATTTGGGATTTAGCTGACCAAATGGTGTTCTTATTGGTTAAACCAAAAATAAAAAATGATGGCACAACATGACAAAATTTCATGCTGGCTGGGGCGTCGCCCGGTTAAACAAGGCCCCTGTTGTTTTCGCCATGGAACCAGGGCAAACAGCAAAAAGTCAGTTACTGAACAAATCTGAGAACACAACTCAACATCACCAGAGTTCAAGATCAGTACTATCAACATAAGAAGCCTGAATAGCAAAGAAATGGAGCTAGCTGAGGAATTGGAAAAGTACCACATCGACATAATAGAGGTGACTGAAACAAAAAAGACAAAACCTGGTGAGATCTTTCTGAGCAATAAATACAAAATGTTATATTCAGGCAATGACAATCAAGGAAAAGAAGGAGTAGCCATAGTATTCAACACAAAATACGAGGCTAATCTTCTTGAATGGCAGGCAGTCTTGAGTAGAGTGATGTGGGCAAATATGAGAATGGGGAATTGGGCAATGAGACTTATTTGTGCCTATGGTAATACAGAAGGTTCTACTAAGGTAGAAGTGGAGGAATATTTTGATGCTTTAGAAAAAGCAACTGACACAATGAAAAAGGAAAAGTTGGTCCTTGTTGGGGATCTGAATAGCAGAGTAGAAAATGATTGTCAGACATACAAAAATATTTCGGGAAATTTTGGAGAAAAGTGCAAAGCTAATAATAGTAGCAAATCCTTGCTGGATTTCTGCTCAGTACATGGACTGGTTATTACTAACACCATGTTCCAACATAAAAATGTGCACAATTCACATGGAGAGAAGAGGCAAGGAATAAGAAAAGTCTCATTGACTATGTCATTGTTGATAGTGATGTTTTCTCCCTGGTGCAGGACACCAGAGTGTACAGAGGATTTGAAATTGGAAGCAATCACTATTTAGTCTTGAGCAGGATAAAATTGAATTTCATATTGAAAAGAAGAACATGTAAGAATGTTTTAAAGCGAATAAAAGTTGAGCAGCTCTCAGATGTGAACTGTAGACTAACATATACAAAGATTATTGAAGAAAAAAATGAAAGAGTTTGAGAACAGGAACCAAACCTTGGAGATTCAGTGGCAAGCCTTGAAGAAAACCCTGATTGATTCAGCAAGAGAGGCATGTGGTGCAGTTGTCTGCAAGAATAGAAAAATCAGGACTCCATGGTGGACACAGGAAGTTAAAGAGTCAGTGAAGGAAAAGAAGAAATCATATCAAAAGTTCCTGGCAAATAAGTCAGCTTTTGCTCTTAGAGAATACAGAGACAAATGTAAGAAAGCTAAACACTGTAAAACTAGCTAAACAAAAGTCATGTGAGGATTTTGGCAAGAACATAGAAAATAAATATCAAGAAGGTGGTAAGATATTCTGGAGGTTGTTGAAGAAGCTTATGAAGAAGCAATGGAGGAAAGAATGCTGTAAAAGGAGTTAGAGATGATAAAGGTGACATGAAAACAGGAGAAAAAGATATTCTTGAAGTATGGAGTAATTACTTCAAAAAATTGCTAAATGAAACAAGCAGTGATAGCACAGTGGTAAAAAACACTCAACGGGCATATAGTCAGGAATACATATTCATACTTGAAGTAGAAAAAGCCATCAAAGGTTTGATATGTGGAAAGGCAGCACGAGTAGATGATATTCAACCAGAAATGCTCAAGTATGGTGGTATAAAAGTCTTACAATGGCTGCACTGCATAGTTCAGAAGGCCTGGACAGAGGGACGAATTCCCGATGATGGAGTAGAGCTCTAATAGTGCCCATATATAAAAAGGGAAATAAAACTGAATGTGAGAATTACAGAGGTATTTCCCTAATGAGTGTTCCTGGTAAGATTTATGCAAGTATACTTGAGAAACAGTTGAGAAGAATTGTGAAAGAAAAGCCTGGTGAAGAACAAGCTAGGCCAAATAGAGGCTGTCAGGATCCAATCTTCACTTTACGACAAATAGTCGAGAAAGCATGGGAATATAACAAAGATGTGTATTTAAGTTTTGTCGAATTGGAAAAGGCATATGACAAGGTGCCAAGAGAGAAGCTATTCAATACTCTACATTTATGTGGTGTCAATGGAGCATTATATCAAGCAATACTTAGCCCGTATTTGAGTTGTAAGTCAGCAGTTAGAATTGAAGGATGTACAGGAAGATGGTTTAATGTTAAATATGGTGTGAGACAAGGATGTACATTATCCCCTCTGTCATTCATTATCTATATGGATCACATTATTAAGGAAAGTGGTATTAAACATGATATCAGAATTGGAGATGTTAATGTCAGCTCTTTGCTTTATGTGGATGATGTTATACTTCTAAATAAATCCGCTACAAGTTTGCAAGATTCCCTGACTAAATTGAATTACTGTTGTAATAGATATGATGGCTTTTTCTAGGTCAGCATTAAAAAGACAAAGACAATGAAAATAGGTAGAATTGTTGAAAATATCAACTGTGTTGTGAATGGGGAACCTGTGGAATAAGTAAAACATTTCAGCTACTTAGGCACGATTTTTAGTGAAGATGGTAAATTAAATATGGAATAAGAGAGAAATTAGTCGGAACACTAAATTAGCTACATACAAGATAGTGTTCAAATCAGTTTTAACTTATGGATCTGAGAGCTGGGTCAGAAGTAAAACACTTGACCAAAGACTAGATACCGCAGATATGAGAATTCTGAGAAAGATTAGAGCCAAGAACAGATGGCATGAATGGCAATATCATATTAAAAACGAGGATATTAAGAAAGAACTTGAAATTGTCGGCATCCAGGAATGTGTTAGCAGAGTTAATCTCAGGTGGTATGGTCACTTAAACAGAATGGGCAACGAAAGATTAGCAAAACAAGTGTTCTCTGCCAGGTTTGCAGGAAAACGACCCAGAGGAAGACCAAGATATAGGTGGATTGATACGGTACAATGTGCCTTAGACGATAGAAATATAAGATCTGATAATGATAATATTGGAGTTTTGACAAGTAACAGACTGATTTGGAGGAAAATTGTAGATAGGACGTTAGTAATGATGTAAATGTTTCATGTAGTACTATCATATCCTGTACATCCCTTGAGGGTACATGTCAGGAATTTGATGATGATGATATAAGAAATGGCAAATTCAATGAAAATCTAAACTGATCTTGGGATTAACATTTTAAATGTAATAGTTTCATTTTGATCAATGCAACATAAGAAAGTTATTGTAATGCAAAAAAATGAGCACTTGTGGCAATTTATATTTTTTTTTAAAAAAAAAAAACCATGCTTAAATTTTAAAATAAAAATGCTCTCGTGTCACATTTTTTTTTTTAGTATCACCTCTTTTCCATCCCAAATTGTAAACAAATATGACAGCTTATATACCTGTTCTAAAAAAAATTAATAAATTATGGGTAGATCTGTCCAAGAAATGATGTATTTGCTGCTCCCCAAGTTTCATGGCACAATTTTAACTAAATGAGAAGTAACCAACTCAATTAGTGCTACTAAGTACTATCACTGAGATACTTGACTATGCAATATCAAGTAAATAGCAATATGAGTAAGTAGATCAGTAATGATTTGATGTCATAATTCTCAACAGCTAACTACTAAGAATTAATTTAGATGGGCAAATCTCAGCCAAGCTTTAAAATAAAAAATGACTAATACCTATCTCTTGGTCCTTGGTGATATTTTCCCCTTCGATTATCCCTCCTTCCTCGTCTTGAATTGATATACTCATGTTGATTTGAATTAGGAATAATTCCTACAGAAAACAAGAATTAATTTGCATTAATGTGGAAACAAAATGTTATGTAGTATATAACAGCCAATGAGCTAACAAAAAACAGTCAACTTTCATTATAGTAAATGCCCATTTAATAAAAGAAATTTATTAGTCGTTACCTAAATAAATAAAATACACCGACTAGTTTCACCACTCAAAAGATAACTGGTGGCTTCTTCAGGGTTAGAAACAAATATCACAAATTTGATTAAATGCTGAAAAACCATTACAATACAGACTGGTGAATTCACGCCAGACAGTAAATGTAAAAATGCATGCATGCATTAGCCTGCAGTTAGTAATAGAAGGTGATTGTTGGCAAAATTAAAATCTCTAATGTTGCAAGATTTAATGAGAGATTTCCATGTATCACTCCTTGGTTTTTCTTCAGAAGTCTGGAATAAAAGTTTTCTTCTCAGTAAGGCAGGATGGAAAGGTAAAATCAACTGCATGGTTGAGATTAGAATTATGAATAGCCAAACCAAATGTCTTTTCTTTTGTGATCAAGGTCTGCAACACATTCCTTCTTTCCCACCTCAAATCCACAGCTTGTCTGTTCTATGTAGACCAAATTACACGAGCATGAAATTCTATATACTCCTGGGTATTTGTAAAAAGGTGTGCTATGTTTAGGAGACCGTGTTACAAACAATTTAAATTGGCTTAAAAGTTACTCTGATGTGATGGAGTTCTAGTTATTGGGAACAGAAGGGTTCAAAAATAAAATCCTGTCAACTGCATCCTTGAAATAGCCATTGAGAACAAAGAAATCAGACATAGTCTGGTGTTCTATCTTTAGTCAGTCATTTTGGCAACCATCAAAGGTCAGATGAAGAAGGAGAGAGAGAGAGAGGAATGCCTATGGCAGCTTCCTATCCCCTTCTCCTTATCAGCTCTCTTAGCTTACCTTTTCCTGGAGAATTATGAACTGACTTTTCTAACAGAAACAAGGATAAAACCAAAATGGCCTCCCAAGCCTGCAACAATTTCTACATTCCCTTAATTATTACAAACCTACTATTGAATTCACAAAGACGGGAAAACTCCATTTCCTTGATTGATGTTCTTATTTAAAAAGCTTGAAAGTGGCGTACCCTTGATGTGTATTGTAAACCTTCACATACAAGACGATATGTTCATTCTTCATCACTTCACCATCTATCCTTCTCAAAAATTAGGCATAATCCACACACTAAAGAACAGAGCAGTTTCTATTATATAAAATGATGACCAACTCAGGACAGAACTCCATATCATCCATAATTTCTTTGTTCTCAAAAGCTATTCCAAGAAAACAGCTTTTGTTCGAACAGGATTTTATGTTCGAACCCTTCTGTTCCCAATAACCAGAATATACAATACAGAGACGCCATCACATTACTATATATGGAAATTTATCAATTAAAATAGCATCTCTTTTCAAAGATCACAACATCAGAATAACTTTTAAGCCAATTTAAATTGTTTGTAACCTCCTGAGGTCTCCTAAAGATAGCTCACCTTTTCTACAAATATCCAGAGTAGGTATACAGAATTCCATGCTTGTGTGTTTAGTCTCATAGAATAGACAAACTATGGATTTTATTCTAGTAGTAAGACTTATACGTTGGTTAGACATAACTGGTAATTAATTTACGGAATTGACAACGCATATAAAGTAAATAAATTAAAGATAACTTTAATGAATCACTTCTATATTTCGGCAATGTCACATTGCCATCTTCGGGAACATAAAGATATGGTATGTGCACTAAGGAACTAACAAAGCAAATGAGGAAGAAAATAAGAACTAATTTTGTTCCTAAAGTCCTAATGGTGCCCTCTTGTGGGCTAATTTGGTAGTCTTGGCCGTTGGGCTGAAGTTCTCAAAATAAAAGTCTCCCAAATTTGGGGCAGTTTCATGCACCCAAATTTGTTGAGGTTAGGAAAGTTTTTTAGAGCTGCTGAAGATTCTTGGAATAGTCTTTCGTATTTAAACTTGCTGCGATGGATTATTTTTGTCTTCTTCCAATGAATTTTATGGTGGGTATCTAAGGCATGGTCTGCCAGTCCAGAGCGGCTGTACTGGTGAAACCGGATGTAGTCTTGGTGTTCTGAAATCCTGATATTTGTTGTTCTGCCTGTTTGGCCAAAGTAGGACAATTTGCAGCTGCAAGGGACCTGGTATACACCAGGTAGGTCTAGGGGAAGTGGTTGGTCTTTGGTAGAGCGGATAAGGGATGCCAACTTTTTATATGGTCTGTAACAGGAAGTAAGGTCATATTTTTTGAGGATATTAGTTATTTTTTCAGAGGTGCCCTGGATGTAGGGGATAGTGATAGACTTGGTGTAGTCTTTATTGTGGAGGGGGGGAGGGAGGTTGTGGTTTACAGGTTTTAGTATTTTTTGGATTTTTTTGGGGTTGTAGCCATTGGCTAAGAAAGTGTTGAGGATGTGGTTCAGTTCCATAGTCAGGGCCTTGTCATCTGAGCAGATTAATTTTGCCCTGTTATATAGTGTTTTTATCACCCCATATTGTTGTGAGGGGGGGGGGATTGCTGGTGAATGTATCTGCCAGTGTGGGTGGGTTTTCTGTAAACAGAGAAAACCAAAGATCCATCAAGCTGGCGGGTGATTAAAGTGTCTAGGAAGGGGAGGGTGTTGTTTTCCTCTTTTTCTAAGGTGAACTGGACTCTGGGATGTTGGTTGTTTAAGTGTGTTAGGAAGGAGTGGAGTGTATCTGAGCCATGTGGCCAAATAGCAAACACATCATCCACATAACGAAGCCAAATAGTGGGTTTTTGTGGGGCGGAGTTTAAGGCTTTCTCTTCAAATGTCTCCATAAAGAAATTGGCCAAGGGTGGGGAAAGTGGTGAACCCATGGCTGTCCCCTCTATCTGTTTGTAGAATTTTCCTTGCCAAACGAAATAGCCTGAGTTCATTGTGAACTGAAATAGGGCTGAGATATCGGGAGGAAACTTGGCTTGGATGAGCTCAAAGGTTTCTTTGAGTGGGACATTAGTGAATAGGGAGGAGACGTCAAAACTGACCATTATGTCAGTGTGTTGGAGTGTGAGGTTTTCTATACTGGCTTTAAAGTGGGCCGAGTTTTTTATGTGTGATGGTGTGTTGCCAGTGTAGTGTGTGAGCGTTTTGGCTAAATGTTTGGCTAATTTATATGTGGGGGAATCAATGCCATCCACTATGGGACGCAATGGCACATTTTGTTTATGTATTTTTGGGAGTCCATATAATCGGGGGGGTCTAGAGTTATAAGGAAGTCACCAACAAACTTAAAGTTTGTTGGTGACTTCCACAGGCCAAGAAGTGACTTTCTTAAGGAGTCTGTGGATAGTTCTAATCTGAGAGTTGGTCGGATTATATTCAATGGGGAGGTAAGTAGTACCACTATACCCACTATTTGGCTTCGTTATGTGGATGATGTGTTTGCTATTTGGCCACATTGCTCAGATACACTCCACTCCTTCCTAACACACTTAAACAACCAACATCCCAGAGTCCAGTTCACCTTAGAAAAAGAGGAAAACAACACCCTCCCCTTCCTAGACACTTTAATCACCCGCCAGCTTGATGGATCTTTGGTTTTCTCTGTTTACAGAAAACCCACCCACACTGGCAGATACATTCACCAGCAATCCCCCCCCCCCCCTCACAACAATATGGGGTGATAAAAACACTATATAACAGGGCAAAATTAATCTGCTCAGATGACAAGGCCCTGACTATGGAACTAAACCACATCCTCAACACTTTCTTAGCCAATGGCTACAACCCCAAAAAAATCCAAAAAATACTAAAACCTGTAAACCACAACCTCCCTCCCCCCCTCCACAATAAAGACTACACCAAGTCTATCACTATCCCCTACATCCAGGGCACCTCTGAAAAAATAACTAATATCCTCAAAAAATATGACCTTACTTCCTGTTACAGACCATATAAAAAGTTGGCATCCCTTATCCGCTCTACCAAAGACCAACCACTTCCCCTAGACCTACCTGGTGTATACCAGGTCCCTTGCAGCTGCAAATTGTCCTACTTTGGCCAAACAGGCAGAACAACAAATATCAGGATTTCAGAACACCAAGACTACATCCGGTTTCACCAGTACAGCCGCTCTGGACTGGCAGACCATGCCTTAGATACCCACCATAAAATTCATTGGAAGGAGACAAAAATAATCCATCGCAGCAAGTTTAAATACGAAAGACTATTCCAAGAATCTTCAGCAGCTCTAAAAAACTTTCCTAACCTCAACAAATTTGGGTGCATGAAACTGCCCCAAATTTGGGAGACTTTTATTTTGAGAACTTCAGCCCAACGGCCAAGACTACCAAATTAGCCCACAAGAGGGCACCATTAGGACTTTAGGAACAAAATTAGTTCTTATTTTCTTCCTCATTTGCTTTGTTAGTTCCTTAGTGCACATACCATATCTTTATGTTCCCGAAGATGGCAATGTGACATTGCCGAAATATAGAAGTGATTCATTAAAGTTATCTTTAATTTATTTACTTTATATGTGTTGTCAATTCCGTAAATTAATTACCAGTTAAAACTATGGATTTGTCTATTCTATGAAAATAGACAAATCCAAACTATGGCAGGAAAGAAGGAACATGTTGCAGATATTAAACACAAAAGAAAAGATGAATCTGGTTTAGCCATCCATAATTCTAATCTCAACCATGCAGATGATTGAAACCTTTCAATCATGCCTTATTTAGAAGAGCACTTTTATTTCAGACTTCTGAAGGGATCTGTTGTAGTGATCTATTTGCACAATGTCCACTGAATGAAAACCAAGGCCTGACCAAGAGGTGGTACATGATAATCTCCCGTTAAATCTATTAACATTACAGATTTTAATTTTGCCAACAATCACTTCCATTACTAACTGCAGACAACTAATGCGCTATGCATTTTTATGTTTACTGTCTAGCATGAACTTTTTAGTCATAAAAGTTTTCTTTCATTAAAACATAGTAAACACTGTTATAGTGAACTCTATTAATAAGTTCTAGCCAAAGTTCAGAAGCATCAATGCTATTCTATAAGAATTTATCATTATACCAAACTTTCCACTAGAAAAAAACTTTCCACTTTCCACAAGAAACTATTCCTTTGCTCCAAAAACATTTGATATATAGTGAGAGGTATTGTACTGGTAATTTCGTTAGCTAATAATCTGTAGAGCCTTCTACAAAATGACTATGAGAGCTCATTTTACCTCACTATTTCTAGCTAATTACTAGTTGTGATTCTGACAAGACCATGATGTAATCCAGTGGTTCTTAGCCTGGGCAGTAGCGCTCCCGTGGGGGAGGGGGCAGTAAGTGGTTCGGTGGTGCTGAGGGGGACAGTAAGCATTATAATACTACTAATATAATAATAAACTTGATATAATAAACTTAATATAAAAAAAAAACTTTAAACTTCATTTGTCGAACATTGAAACCTGATATCGAAAAATTAGCGGGATCAGGCTCAGGGTAGCCATTAATGATTGGGCTTATTAAATACTGTAAATTTACATATTTTTTGAGTAAAAATTAATTTGTATCAAAGTCACTAATTTTTAATTAATTATCAGTTCAAATATATTATAATTATATTATTGAGTCATTAACCTAGTGCAAAAATGAGCAGGGGTGCCAGGCAAAAAAAGTTAAGAACCACTGATGTAATCAAACTATCTATTCTAAATCACTGAAAGCAGTATTTCTAATCATATTTGTTAATGCCTAATTCAGCATATGAGGTTACCTGAACATGGTAGATTCAAATCAGTGTGATTTTATGATATTTACATGCCTTTGATGTGAATGAGAAGCAATTTTATGGAGATTTTTAAAATTCTACTGGATAATAAATTATAGATATCCAGCAGAATAACAACATATTACTAGGTTATGATATTTTATCAGTTTTATTTATTTATAAAATACTGTTTATAAGGAAATAAATATTGTGTAATCCCAAAATATATTGGTGTCTAAAAGCTATCTAAAAGCTACGAACACTATTTCTGAAGATTACAGATTCAGACGAATCTGTAAAATTCAGACTAATCAGCTTGTGGAAATTTGTGTAACTGATGAATGAGTAGAAAGCGGGTACTGTATGCCAACAGATGCGAGACCCTTTGACACTTCTGTGCATGTCAGAAGAAGGAGAATCCATTCCGATAATAGGGTAATCAATCCATCTTGTGTGACAAGTTGTTTATTATTACACGTTGGAAAATTAACTTTTCTTTTGTGAACAGTGTAGTTTTTAAAGTGGTAACTATTTTGCTTGCATAACAGTTTGAAAATTTTACATATAAAGCATGCGATTTCATGTGTTGGTGACCAATTCGTACATCCTTTATTTCTTTCTCCCCTTCAGCATGAATTGACAATTCTTGATAATCTGCCAGACTGAGTTCTATGAAATGTGGGCATACTATAAACATTCAAATTTTTGAATTGCGCACAAAGGGTTCGTGTAATAGCATTCAACAGGATAAAAGGCTGCACTATGTTTGAAGGAAGCTCTTTTTGTGAAGGAATAAAGTTGCAAACTTGGATGTCTTGTAATGTCTCAAAGACATCATGATGATTTCACATGGGGAAGAATTATTGGAAAGTTTGAAGAAGGCTACAGAATTATTCATATTGCTTGCATTTGGGATCTCACATAGCACTGCCTCCAGGCTCTGGACAGTATATCAATTCAATGGAATGTGTTCTAGATGTTAGCTAACAGGTCACCCTTGCTCTACCGTGGAGCACAAAGACAGATTTTTGGTTAACAGCAAAACGTAATCGATACCCCCACGGCAGGTCAGCTTGCAAGTCGGCTCCATTCAAACACAAGTATGCGAATATCTTGACCAGTGGCAAGAGGTCTGTGACAAGCAGGCCTATACGCCCGAAGGCTTGTAGTCTGCATCCCTTTATCCACAGCTCATCGTAGGACACGCTTTCAGTGGTGTTGTATCCATAAAAATTGGACAAGACACCAATGGACTAATGTACTTTTTACAGATGAGAGTCGTTTTAGTCTTTCCTACAATTCTAGACGATGCTTGATCTAGCATGAAAATGGCACTGCTTACCATCATGAAAGGGATAGATACGGCAGTGCTCAGGTCATGGTGTGAGGAGGCATTATGCTTAATGGATGCACCGAGCTACAAGTGCTGGAAAAGGGGGACTATGACTGGTGAACGATATTGCAACAAAGTTCTTCAATGTCATGCTTGATTGTTCTGTAGATGAAGAATTCATTTTCATGGATTACAATGCCACATCACATCGTACACAAGCAGTGGAGATACTTCTGGAGATTGAGGATGTTAACTGAATGGCCAGTATACTCCCCAAATGTAAACCCTATAGAACACATTTGGGATGCAATAGGGAGACACACCGCTGCTCATCCCCATCAGAAAACTAACAAGGCCTTATCCTTGGTGCGTCCATTAAGTATAATGCCACCTCATGCCATGGCCAGAGCACTGCCATACCTATCCCTTTAATGATGGCAAGCAGCACCACTTTCACACCAGATCAAGCATCATCTAGAATCAGAGGAAAGACTAAAACGACTCATCTGTAAGGAGTACATTAGCCCATTCGTGTCTTGTTCAATTTTTATGGATACAATACCACTGAAAGCATGTTCCACAATGTACTGTGGATAAAGGGATGCAGACTACAGGCCTTCGGGCATATAGGCCTACTTGTCGCAGATGTCTTGCCACGTTAATTTTCCATTTAATATTTTCGGACCGGGGTTGACTGCAACCACAGAAAGTAAGCCCATGGATAAGGGAGGGGATTAAGGTAATTCATTTTACCATTTTAACAAAATGCACTAAGGCAATAATATTGTTGTATCTTTCAAAGCAGGTACTTCTTATTTTAG
Organism: Typopeltis vanoorti; assembly: GCF_054136105.1. NCBI lineage: Eukaryota > Metazoa > Arthropoda > Arachnida > Uropygi > Thelyphonidae > Typopeltis > Typopeltis vanoorti. The sequence goes on along the minus strand of NC_143572.1, from coordinate 45,970,596 downwards.
ACTACCTTTTTGCAATCTATAATCAGTTGTTCAACTGTCTGCTGAAATTATAATAAATTTAGTTTAATCCTTTATCCAAATGTGAGCAAACAACGTTTGTGCCTGAAAGTATCTTCAGGACTGGGGTAAGGTGGTACAACACCAGGCAACTCCTTGCAAAGGTGGAGCAAGCTAACATCACTCCTATCTCAGTATCTCCCATAATGCAAAACACATCTCCTTGTGAATATGTCTAATGTTATGCATTATGGGAAGGGCCACTACCCAGACTAGTTTCGACCTTTATTGAGGTCTCTTCAGTGGGAGCCAGGCCCAAGTGGAGATACCAGCCAGAAGCATTACCTATAGGTAGAGATGACCTGGCTAATAATAGGAGATACTGAGATAGGAGTGATGTTAGCTTGCTCCATCTTTGCAAGGAGTTGCCCTGGTGTTGTACTACCCCTTACCCCAGTCCTGAAGATACTTTCAGGCGCAAACTTTGTTTGCTCATACTTGGATAAAGGATTAAACTAAATTTATTATATTCTAACCAAGTGAAAAATAAACTTTCAACTGTCTGCTGAAATTATTCTAAGTTTTATAAATACTCTGCTGTATTTTCACCTTATAAAAACTGTTTATATGGATCCCACAAAAAAAAGTAAGTTCAGTAGTGTTACTGTTACTATTTTCTTTCTGAAATAAGCTTGTCTTAGAAATACTAGATAATAATCCTATCAGCTAGAGGAAAACTAAAAGCTTAGGCTATTTTAATGTTGTTGAGAAAAAAAAAGAGAAAAAAAGACAGAACACTTCCCCAGAAGTCGCACTAAGGTCTCAACAGCAGCGCAGAATGCATCAGCAATGTCTGTTTCATTTTCAATTGATTGATTAACAGACATCCTAAACAGAATAGATATTTCTTTTACAAGCTGATACTGTATTTCTGTTAAAATAATTATTTCTTAATTTCTAACAATCAGTTTCACTTTTATTATCCAAAAATTATAAATTCATTGTTTTATTGGATTGGAAACAATCATCATCATCATCATCATCAAAGGTTTTGATTTTTTTTTTATTTTTAAAAAAGGTGCATGTTTTAAATAAGTGTTACAGTGGCACACTCAGGATTTAATCTTGGGGGAAGGGAGGACAAGTTGAGTAGACGATTTGAGAATACACACTATGCATCGCATATGACCTATGACTGAGCATCTACAATGGTCGCTAATTCATCAGTAGTAGTATAGAAATAGAAGACACCACACAACATAATAAAAAATGAATTTCTCATCTCATCTCCCTTTTACCCTCTTTTACCTTGCGGTGTCGAGGGTTTGTTATCATCGGACCTCAAACCTTTCACAGAATAAGGTGGTCAGCCCTACACCCCAGTGTATCCTATGTCCATAGTGTTGAGTTCTCAAGGCCGGTTTGCCCTTTGTGGGATATAAAAACCCCCAGGATAAAATGGGAAAAAAACCCTACTGTCCATGCCCAAGACCGGTTAACTTGGCTATGGCTGAGGAAGATCCTTCAGCTCCTCACGTCATCGATGGGAATCGAACCTAGGACACCCCTTCCCCAGGCATATGGTTGTAAAGCGCACAGTGAGGACTTCCCTGAAATATAAGAAATAATAATTAAATATTTTTAGTTATTATCTAGTCTACGTTTTTAATTTCCTTAAACAACACAATGCATAACTTTTTAAGGACAGTGCTGATACAAGGTTTTTGAATATATTTTATAACCTGAGTTTAATAAACATACTGTTGTGTAGTTTTTTGCAGCTATTCATATAAAATGAAAAATTCATAAAAAATGAATTTTAATTAGGGAAAACATTTTTGGAAAATTTTCTAGTGTTTTTTTCCTTTTTCTTTGGTGGGGGGGGGTGCCAGGGTCCCATGGCTTCCCCTCTGGGTTGCCACTGAAGTGTTATACTTTTTTTCTTTTTTGTGGAGGAGGAGGAGTTTCCTGTCTATTGAATTTGAAGATATTTCAGATATTTTATTTTCACAACAGTTCACATGACAATTGTTACAAACATAAATTCACTTGGGGAACATGTTCATACATTTTAATATGTCCTGTCAGGTGTCTTCTCCCTCCAGGAGATTGACTACCATGTGTCTCCAACATGTCCTATTCTGCACCTCTCTGCTGCATTCCTTATATGCAGAGAGGAATGCAGAGACAGGTCCAGTCTTCTATATTTTCATCCACTCCAGTCTTTGTTTTCATTTCTTTCTCTTTCCCTCAACAGTTCCTTCGAGAAGTGTCCTTTGTAGGCAGGTATGTAATATTATTTTAGTATGTAATAGTAGTAAAAGTATAGCTACTTTAAAAATGCTACATATCTAAACTAGAAGCAAATGCATTTTTCAAAATGTCCAGCAATTTCTCCGTTGTGCTACAAGAAAATACCAAATAATAATAAGAATAAAAAAAATGTCATCTTCATCGAGATTTAGAACAAAATGTTATTGGTTGGAAAAGAAAGTGCACGATTATTTTCTTGTTATTTTTGCCAACTGAACATTGGAAATTATACATTAACTTAAGTGTAACGGAGTTGTAACATTTATGTCCTCTTGACTCGAAGAGTGATGAACTGTTGTACCTAGAATTTCCTCTATTAGGAAATTCCAAGAAAACATTTTGGTTCTTTCTAAGATATACATTCACATTAGAAGACATGTTACACTGACAATACTGTGAAAATTATTTTAGCATTAATTTCCAAAGCTGATGTTAAAAATTTTATTTTTAAAATATTCTGAAAAAAAGACTATCAAGCAACATTTATTGAAATAAATATGAACTTTTTTTTCCTTGTACTATTTCGATATGGAAATATGCATGTCATATTGTTATAATTACAGATTTAGACACACTATTGTTATTTGTGAACAACTTTTTCTACTTTTCTTTTACATTCTTATTCTGTAAATGAATATAAATTTGTAAGGTTTTAAAAAACTTCACAAATTTATATTCAGTAATATTTCAAATGACCTTATTTTTTACAAATAGATTACCTGTTATTTTCCATACTTAAAAAAAAAAGTCTTATCTTTATGTGATAAAAGTTAGATATGACGATTAATGTTATTTTCTGTCCTTTAGAAACAGCATGAAATACTTTTTTGCATAAATTAAAGATGCCAAAAAATTAAGCCAATTCTTGGTTTAATCCTTTATCCAAGTGCAAGCAAACAAAGTTGCACAGAAGTATCTTCAGGACATAACATTTTTAAAAATGAAAATTTAAAAGTCAGTTTCACTATTAACAAACTTATTTACTAAAAACAATCTTATAATAGGCAAATTTCAAAAAACCAGTTGCATTAAGTGTGATTGTGTTATACGGAATGTTTCAAAAAAATAAAATAAAAATAAAAAATTCCGATAATTGGGATTTCATGCAAAACAAAATTTAAATATGAGATAAAGTGGGCATCGACTGTTCAAGATTACTCTGCAGTTACTGAAATAAGAGCCAATAGGCTTCACTTCGGCAAAGTAAAATTATTCAAAATTAAGTGGATATTGAATACCACATTATTTCTTAGCCAAATAAGAAACTCAAAGATAGGAAATCTAATCTAAGAGTTCCATGCCGAATATAGAAAACTATATAAAAATCAGCGAGTCCAAGCAAAGCCAACACCTGGTGGTGCAATGGTAGGACGACTTGTAGTAAAGGTGGGATAAGCTTTGATCACTGTTCTTTGTATTTTCCCATAATGTAAAACACAGCTCCTAGGAGATGTATCATCCCATAATGTAAAACACAGCTCCAAGAGATGTATTACTGTTCTACATTATGAGAGAAGGTCACTACTCAGACCGGTTTCGACCTTTTTTGAGGTCTCATCAGTGAGTACTTATATCTTTACCGTACGAGTTGTCAAAAAAGGTGCACAAATACGATTACTGAAATAAGAGCAAACAGGCTTCACTTCAGAGAAGTAAAATTATTCAAAATTAAGTGGATATTGAATACCACATTATTTCTTAGCCGAATAAGAAACTCAAAGATAGGAAATCTAATCTAAGAGTTTCATGACGAATATAAAAAACTATATAAAAATCAGTGAGTCCAAGCGTAAGTCAACACCTGGTAAAAAAAATCTAGGGTGACTCGTAGTATTAGTATTACATCTAGGTCTATCTACTCGCTAATGAGACCTCAAAAAAGGTCGAAACCGGTCTGGTAGTGACCTTCTCTGTAACATTATGGGATGATACATCTCCTAGGAACTGTGTTTTACATTATTGGAAAATACTAAGAACAGTGATCAAAGCTTACTGCACCTTTACTACGAGTCACCCTAGCATTGCACTACCAGGTGTTGGCTTATGCTTGGACTCGCTGATTTTTATATAGTTTTCTATATTCGGCATGAAACACTTAGATTAGATTTTCTATCTTTGAGTTTCTTATTCGGCTAAGAAATAATATGGTATCCAATATCCACTTAATTTTGAATTACTCTGTAGTTTTTTCTAAAAATTGTATGTTCTAATAGTAAATGGTTTTCATTCTTTTCATTAGAAATGAAACTTGATTTCTAATTTTTGAGAACATTAATAGTTAATGTTCTCAAAAAGAGAACTTTCATTTACTATTTCTGATATCAACTCTTTTTTTCCCTATCAACCAACTTCTTCAATCTATCCTCATAGGGAACATTACACAGACTACTCACCATCTTGGTTGCTCACCTCTGAATCTTCTCCACTGCTTCCTCATCTCCAAAAAAGCTAGGAGACTAGACCTCAGTACAGTAATTCAGATGCAGACATATCAAGGCCTTACAAAGAGGGATAACTTCCTTATCTCTACTTTTTAGTGTGTTCTTATGAGCTACTTTAGTAGCAGTATGGGGAAACATACCAGTAATAGTTAGACGAAGATGAAGCTAGATGAATCTCTAGCTTCATCTGTTTTCTACAGTACAGTTCCATCAATATAGAACACAGCTTATTGTTCCCTCTTTCCATTCCCTTGGAACTCTACCAGAGCTGAGACTTAAGTTAAACAGTCTATAATAAATTTAGTTTAATCCTTTATCCAAGTGTAAGCAAACAAAGTTTGTGCCTGAAAGTATCTTCAAAACACATAATGGTGTTTTGCATTATGGGAGATACTGAGATAGGAGTGATGTTAGCTTGCTCTACCTTTGCAACGAGTTGCCCAGTGTTGTACCACCTTACCCCAGTCCTGAAGATACTTCCAGGCACAAACTTTGTTTGCTCACACTTGGATAAAGGATTAAACTAAATTTGTTATAGTCTAACCAAGTGTAAAATAAACTTTCAACATCTTTCTCTAAATCTAGAGTAATTTAATAAAAAGGTGGCACACCATTTTGCAACTCCTATAGGTAGAGATGACCTTGCTAATGCTTCTGCCTGGTATCTCCACTTGGGCCTGGCTCCCACTGAAGAGACCTCAATAAAGGTCGAAATTAGTCTGGGTTGTGGCCCTTCCCTTAATGCATAACATTATACACATCCACAAGGAGATGTGTTTTGCATTATGGGAGATACTGAGATAGGAGTGATGTTAGCTTGCTCCACCTTTGCAACAAGTTTCCCGGTGTTGTACCACCTTACCCCAGTCCTGAAGATACTTTCAGGCACAAACTTTGTTTGCTCACATTTGGATAAAGGATTAAACTAAATTTATTATAAACAGTCTAGTTGAAGGCACTGCACAATCTTGCAAAACCCAAACTGATATCCTATGTAATAGTATTTACACTGAGATTCTGCAAATCCTAAGAACCTCCAATTCATCTGCCTCTATCACATATGTTACAGCAGTAACCTCACTTGGATGATATACCCTTGCAAAGTGGTCGCTCAGTAACTCAACTATTTTTTCTGCTTCTGTCACCTTCTGCACTCATTAAGTTAATCTTCCACAGTCATTCTTCCTTTTACTTGCCACATAATGAAAGAACTCTTTGGGATTTCTTTTGGCTTGCTTGGCTATACTTGTTTCATAATCTGATTTTGTCTTCCTTGCCATGATGGTCACCTTTCTTGCCTGTTCATGAGTTTGCTGGTCACCTTTCTCCTTATACACCCTCCACAGCATTTGCTTCTTCTACATCTCATGCTTAATGATATTACTCATCCATCTAACTTCTACCTGATTAACCCTCCTTACCTTAGGTATACAATTCAATATTGATTCTTCAAGATGCTCCTTGATTATCTCGCATGCACTACTAACATCATATGCAGTGTTTTATGCCATGGCACAGATTTATGCTTCCTCCTTAGCTTGTCATAATCACCTGCCTTGTAGTTCGACATATACCCCTTCTTGACAGAATATTCATGTTTTACAATCTCCCAAAATCAAGACCGTATGATTGCTTTCGCCAACTGGAGGGAAAGTGGCTGCCTTGGTTATGGATAGCTCTTTTGATCCTATGACTAGGCCCAATACTCTCATAACCTAGTCTCCTCCATCACATTGCTGCCTTAAGTAATTATCTCTCAGTAGGCATATAAATTCTATTTCCTTCCTACCATGTGATCTTTCTTCCTTCTAGCCTATATCTCTATAGTTGAAATCCCCCATAATAATCACTCAATCTGCACTAATTTGCCAATGCATGTCTTCCAAGATCACCCATGGAATCACCTAGAATGCATTTAACAATATGATAACATGTTTTCTGATACAAATTGATATGTATCTAAAAAGTCCCTTTATCCCACTTTTATTAAAATACTACTACTAATAATAATTATAAAACAAAAAATTAGCTAATGCCTTTTATTCCTTTATAAGGAGTAGGTGAAACCTTTTAATTTTGTGAAATTTGGAATTTTGAGACAAGTACATATACATATTTTGAATCAAACTACAGTAAAAATATTGCTACTTCAAAATTACCAAATAACATCTAAACTAACAGGAAATATATAGATAACAATTTACTTCATAACTGTTTATTTCAATTTGTAGCGAGCGATTCTGGAAAACAAAGAAAGTTGAAGTGCCAATAACTTCAGATTACATTATATAGATTATTCATTTCATTGATTAAAGATTTTCATATAGTTCTCTTAGAAGCAAAATTGTAAAAGGGTGGACCTTCATGCAACTGTGAACTATTTTTTGAACCATGATTATGAATAAAAATAAATAAATAAATAATGCTTAATTTTGGAACATATGGAGCTTTTTTTTTTTTTTAAGATTCAGATTTTTATTAAATTATAAAATAATTATCTTGAATCAAGTTCTTGATTCAAAATTGCCAAATAACATCTAAACTAACAGAAAATATATAGATAACAATTTACTTCAATTTGTAGTGAGTGATTCTGGAAAACAAAGAAAGTTGAAGTGCCAAATGAGAACAAATAAAACATGTTGTCGACTAAGATTAGACACAATTTCCTCCCAAAAAATTTATGATACTGATTTTTCAAGGTGATACAATATTTAAATGAATAAAGTATGAAAGGATCTCTTATTCTGTCCTGGTATTAAAAACTATATACAATAAAAAAAAAGTAGAAAAAAATAAAAATAATTTGTAGGTATTTAGCCTGTCTACTACAAATAAGATTCCAGTTACCCAGCATACAGCAAGGAAAATAGCAAGGAACTGCATTTCTTGCTATATGTGTACATAGCTATGAACATTCCTCAGTATATCGTACCTTGTAATGGATATGAGGGTAGACTTGCATTTTTCCCCCCCATGTTCTTCCAAAAGATTATATGTATCTGAACCCAGGTTTTGCTGGACATATATATACATCCAGGCTAGTAGGGAAGTTAAGTTATAGATGTGTTTTCTTCCAATTTTGAAAGACCAAATGTCTTTCAAATTGGTCTCTTACAAATCGTCACTTGTTTCCTGTCTTCCAAAATAGTCAACTCATCAACCTATATATCTTGGTCCTATTCCCTCTTTAGGTCATTTTCCTGCCTTTTATCTTCAAATGCCTGGTTTGCTAATCTTTCAACTACCTATTTCATAGAAAAATTAGCACAATAACTGTGGAAAGCCAACAAAAATATTTAAGCTTACAACCCTTTATTAAAAAAATGCATGCTCCACAATTGATTTTTGGGTAAGTTCCATGCCACATGCCTCACTCATTATATATTTATGCTATAATCCCAACAATAAAAGTTTGTGAACCTAGAACACATCAACACTATGGGTGGGCTATGAGTTGGATGTGAAAACCCTGCTAGAGAAATCATTTTTTTCAAAGCCACTTCAGGCCTCTAATAAGCTGAGTAGAGATTTCACATGAAAAATAAGTCATTACACCTAATTCACAAACACCATAGTAAAATTTATACTTAAAATTAGAAAGCGAGGAGGGGGGGGACAGACACACCACTCATTCAGCCACCCAGACTGGCAAATAATTCCTTCTTTAGATTTTTGTGTTTACATTTAAGACAAGTCATTAGTATAGCTTCAGCCTGAAAGTGTATAATCACAAGGGTAAGATTTTATGCCACTACTAGATAGTCTGCATATTATGGAACACAAAAAGACTTTCACAGAAAAGTGAAACAAGAGATATCTATAATGAATGAATTCACATTTTTTTTTTTTTTTTAGAAAATTATCAATATTAATGTTCTTACCATTTTGTTGGTTCCTTGGAGTAATGGTAAACTCCAATTCTAATGTACGGGCTTGTTTTGCTTCAGCCTTTGTCAAATTTTTGCTGTGGTGCATTGCTCGATGTGCTTTTAAATCAATTTCACTGGGGAACACAGCAGTAAATTTTTCATCACGGCAACTACCTTCTTCACACAAGTAATGTTCTTCTCGAAAATGAGACCGAAGAAATTCATAGTTACTAAAATGGGGAGAAAATATTTAAATGAATAAAAATTCATTAATGATTATTATAATGAAATAACAGTAGCTATTACAGCAATGATTAAAATTTTAAGTTTTCTTGACAAAATTTTAAACGAATTGCTTCAGATGGTAAAAAAAAAAAATACAGTGATGCAGAAATGTAATGTCCATTTCCTTACAAAATTACCTTAATTCTTAACACGGGCTAGATCATATGATGTTTACATGTGGTGGTGGTGGATAGTTACCGAGTCCTGTCAGAAGTGGAAATTCATAAAAAAAAAACTAATCTGTGTATATGATGCAGAAACTACTGATATCAGCAACGTCAGAACACTGTTACCAAAATAAAGATCAACCCAGGTCAGACAGACCACTGGAAATTACAAATGAAAATCTGAGAAATGGAGATGAATGGATTCATTAAGACCATTGTGTGAACTAAAAACTTTAAGCCTTAAAAAGTCCCTTACCATTTGAAAGTGTTCGTACAGTGATAGAAAGGCTAGGATACTGAGGGTGGGTGGGTGAAAGTTTAAAAATTCTAGATTACCTCATGCCTTTTAGAGATCTTGTGTAAATAGTCTATCTAGTATTTAAAAAAAGTGCTATTACTAATATGACTTGGTCTATCACTACAAGAGAGAATATAAGCCAATATCAAGAATGAAAGTGAATGAAGTGTAAATCTCCTGCACCAAAAATAAAGCAAAGTCATAAAAATAGCAGTAACCCATTTCTTGGGATTGCGAATTTTTAATTTTTAAAATCCAGGTAAACCATAAAAATAAAAAAGACCTAACCTGAAAATTATCAAACAACTTTGCATCATAATAATGATAAAAAAAAAAAAACACTAATGTTGTTATTACTTTAATATGAATAGATGAGGAATTAAAAAAAATATTGGTTCAAAAATTATGAACATGGATTTTTCAAAAAGTGAATAAATAACAGGCTAAGGGAAGTTAATCAGTCCTCTAATTCTGGTTTTATTCAAAAACTAGTACAGATAACCCTCATATAATGCGGATGTTAGGTTCCATAGAAATGCCGCGTTATGCAAGACTCAGATCACATAGAAAAAGTAGGGTTATATTCCGAAATCGTTTTTTTTTATATATTTTTTTAATTATATAAACAAAGTGATATATCCAACAAAAAATATTTTTATTTAATTCATGTAATTCGTATAAGTTAAGAAAACATAAACTATGAAACAAATGCATAGTATAAACTTATAAAAATTACAAATTGTACGAAAATTTCATTGCACATACGAGTAATGCATAAATGTTTTAGGCAAAACATTTATGCATTATGTGCAATGAATAATATGTGCATCATTGCATACTTCGACTAGTTTAGTTATCAAGAAGTCAGTAATAAGATCTTGCTTACCACTACGCTGCAGTTTTTTTTTTATTAAGTTCATAATATGGAGCTAAACAAATATCCAATTGTCTCGTGAATTTTCCGGAGTGCTCCATTGAGGGATCATTATCCGTAAAATAACTTCCTTGCTAAGTCCAATTCTTCTGCTAATTTCTTTAAACTGAATTCTTAACAGATTCATCACAATCAGAATCTTCAAAAGAACTTTCCACGACATTTGGTTCGATGTCATCTCTTAATTGTACTAGTTCTTCCTCATTTAAATCTATTTCCCAATCAATTAATTCACTAATTTCGTTTTCAACCATATCGCAAAAGATTTCTAAGTGGCCATTAATATAAAAAATTAATTTTTTACATAAAAAAGGCATTACATATTGTATGCAACGCACCAGGAAATAAAGTGCTCAGCTTGAGATTAACACACTTATGATTTTTAATGCGCTTTCCTGGCAGAGACAAAGACAATTTTCAACAATAAACACTTTATACGATAAACAATTGACGTACATGCGTGCTAAAGGATATTTCCCCTAATATAAATTTGGTACTTATAACTACATGCGCGATACAGGCAGATGCAAATTTTACGAAGATAAAATTTGATTTTTAAGTTGCGCAGTGAAGAATATATGAAAAGATAAAGGGCTACTACAATTTGTAGACCACGTTATATCGAAACAGCGTTGAACAAGGGTTACTACAAATCGTAGACTGCGTTATATCGAAACCGCGGTATATGAGGGTTACCTGTATTACTTTTCAGCCTACCAGTGATTTCAAAATACAGAAAAGGAAAGACGCAGGAAAAGGGGGAGGGAAGAACTCAATTAATAACACAAATTCAGTTCATTCCTTAACAACTATCACATAATCAGACCAAAAGTTTCAACATTTTTCTTATCAATAAGCTTTATAAACTGCTTACCTCACAGATTACTATAAAATGTTGGAATGGTTTCACGAGGAAATATTGCTGATCAAAAGGCAAAAACTGTAGAGTTATATTCTCTCTATAATTCACAGTTTTGTGCTGTATTATACAACATGCAACAACCAGAGAATATGTGAAAATATGGATCCTATATATATATATATATATATACACACTGATATACATTTGCTATCATAGTTCAGGTAGGTGGTGCCTTTGTTGAAAAGGACAAAGTACTAACTTTCTCTTCCCCATGAAAACAAATATAATATCTTAACATTGTTACTGTCTACATCTTCAAGACTATACACATCTCATGACAGTCCATCTATTCCAAATAATGGTAAAATTTTATGCTGTAATGGTAAAAGATTACCATTACAGAATCTGGTGTTCTGCTTAAATTAAATTTTTTTATAAAGCTGTGCCTTTTGTAAAGAGGTTTCGTTAATGTAAATGAAACCTCTGATTTGGTATCAAATGCAAACTCCTTTTTGACTTTTCCAGAATAAACCACACATAAAAGAAAAGAAAACTGCAGGTTTATTGCTGACTGGTTTAACCTCAAGGGCTCACTTTGGTGAATACAGGAGTGGTGAACCCAGGTACCTGATGCGGGACTGTGCCTTACTTCATGTAATATACATCTGTAGACTGGTCCCAAATCTTAGGGAATGAAGGGTTCTTACACCTTCCCAAATGCTATTCGAGTATTCGAAGGCCAGAAGTGAATCTTTCCTATTATTTATATATATATTTTTTGTTCATTTGTTTGTTTTTTCTCCTCCATCTCATGCAGTGGAAGTCTGATTTCTCTCTCAGGTATCTATCTGCTTTACCTAATAGGCTGAAGACAAAAGAGATGGTGCCACCTCTATATTTACCCATATCACACTATGGAGAGTCTTACAGCATTCTATACCAGCTGAATCATCATAAGGACAAACAGAGACTGCATCACCTTCTGGAACTGCCAGAGATTGTGGTGGAAAGTTTGCTACTGGTATTATATGTCAGCCTGGTTGGCTGAGTGGTTAGCATATCCGCTCTCCAGCCAAAAGGCTGTGGGTTCGAATCCCACCGTACGTATGGATGTTTGTGATTGTCTTTGAAAAGACTAGTTGTGGTGGACAGTAGATGGCATTGGTGTAGACGATGTGGTTTGCTGTAGTTAGAGGATTGAGTGGTGGAGACAAAGAGTTGTAGAGCAAGTGCCTTCCCTCGATGAGTCTGGGACTCCCTGGAGGTGTCAAGTAATAATAATATGGATCAACAAAGAGAACTCATTGCTGTCCAGGAAGAGTTTCATGGGGGGGGGGGTGTTCTTGGAATGTCAGATGCTTCGAAAAGGTGGCATCGATCTCTTTTCTGTTCAGCCTACTAGGTTAAGCAAATACCTGGGAGAGAAACAGACTATCACTGCATGAGATGAAAACGATGGGGTTTTGTGAGATCAGATGGCCACAAGCAAAAGAACTGTTTACAGATGAGAAAAACCTTTTGCTTTATTCAGGAACACAGTGAGGAGATGAGGGAGTTGGTTTTTGATTCATAAAATTATTAAAAGATCATCATCATCAAATTCCTGGTATATACCCTCAAGGGATGTAAAGGATATGATAGTACTACATGAAAAATTTACATCATTACTAACTTCCTATCTACAATTTTCCTCCAAACCAATCTGTTATCTGTCAAGACTCCAACGTTATCAGATCTTATATTTCTGTTCTCTAATGCACTTTTTACCGTATCAATTCACATATATCTTGGTCTTCCTCTGGGTCTTTTTCCTGACAACCTGGAAAAGAACACTTGTTTTGCTAATCTTTCCTCTCCAATTCTGTTTAAGTGATCATACCACCTGAGATTATCTTTGCTAACACATTCCAGGATGCTGACAATGTCAAGTTCTTTCCTAATATCCTCGTTTTTAATATGACATTGCCATTCATGCCATCTGTTCACACTCCTAATCTTTCTCAGGACTCTCATATCTGCAGTTTCTAGTCTTTGGTCAAGTGTTTTGCTTCTAACCCAGCTCTCAGATCTACAATTTAAAATTGGTTTGAAGACTGTCTTGTATACAGTTAATTTAGTGTTCCAACTAATTTCTCTCTTATTCCACATGAATTTATTCAATTGACTTCCTACCATACCAGCTTTGTTCATTCTGTTGTCCATTTCCATATTTAATTTACCATCTTCACTAAAAATCGTGCTTAAGTAGCTGAAATGTTTTACTTGTTCCACAGGTTCTCCATTCACAACACAGTTGACATTTTCAATGATTCTGCCTATTTTCATTGTCTTTCTCTTTTTATTGCTGACCTTCATACCATATCTATTACAACAGTTATTCAATTTAGTCAGAGAATCTTGCAGACTTGTAGTGGATTTATTTAGAAGTATAACATCGTCTGCATAAAGCAAAGAGCTGACATTAACATCTCCAATTTTGATATCATGTTTAATACCACTTTCCTTCATAATGTGATCCATATAGATAATGAATAACAGAGGGGATAATGTACATCCTTGTCTCACACCAGATTTAACATTAAACCATCTTCCTGTACTTCCTTCAATTCTAACTGCTGACTTACAACTCAAATAAAGACTAAGTATTGCTTGATATAATGCTCCATTGACACCATATAACTGTAGCATATTGAATAGCTTCTCTGTTGGCAAATGCCTTTTCGAAATTGACAAAACTTAAATACAGATCTTTGTTATATTCCCATGATTTCTCGACTATTTGTCGTAAAGTGAAGATCTCATCCTGACAGCCTCTATTTGGCATGAATCCAGCTTGTTCTTCACTAAGCTTCTCTTCCACAATTCTTCTCAGCCATTTCTCAAGTATACTTGCATATATCTTACCAGGAACTCAGTAATGAAATACCTCTGTAACTCTCATATTCAGTTTTATTTCCCTTTTTATATATGGGTACTATGAGAGCTCTACTCCAATCATCTGGAATTCGTCCCTCTGTCCAGGTCTTCTAAACTATGCAGTGTAGCCACTGTAAGACTTTTATACCTCCATATTTGAGCATTTCTGGTCACATATCATCTACTCCTGCTGCCTTTCCACATATCAAACCTTTGATGGCTTTTTCTACTTCAAGTATGAATATGTATTCCTGACTGTATGCCCGTTGAGTGTTTTTTACCACTGTGCTGTCATCACTGCTTATATAATTTAGCAATTTTTCGAAGTAATTACTCCATACTTCAACCTCAGTAATTACCTCATACTACAACCTGTATAACATCCTAAACTAGCATTAGAAAAATTCCCACTACAAGAAGACAACCTGGTGACGCGTTTAGAACATTCAATAGCAACTGAAAGAAATCATTTTGTAACTATCCAGAATTTTAATACATGAGGACTCTAACAGTTTATTGTAGTTGCAATTATCTATTTATAATATATATATATAATTTTTTTTTTTTTTTTATAATTTTATTTATTTATTTATTTTTGTTTTTCTTTTCTATCACTAGAGGTCAGGCTAGAAAAAAGATTTATTAACTACGTAGATTTAGTTTACTGGTATAGAAAGCATGAGCATGTAGCTTGGTTCTATATACAGTTGTATTCTTCCGATGATGACCTCGATATAGAGGTCGAAACGTCAAGTTTTATTTTATTGTATTTAATAAAATAATCTGTTCAACACGTGTTTTAGAGTCCCTAAATCTACATATGAGTGCTGATCACCGTGTAACCCTAAAAGAAAGAATCATCATAATCCATGGAGATGTGACCCATAAGCAGTGCAGCCTCTACGGTAAGCTGAAGATACGTGTTTCTTTATTAACGAATCGACTAGCCTTTTTGAAACGATGTAGAGACAGCAACATAATTCCAAACTGCATTAAACTAAAGAAGAAGTTTAAATCAGCCAAATCGCTCCGTATTTATGCCCGGTTGGAAAAAGCCTTGTTACGAGAACAAATCCACGAGGCACGTAAAAATCTAGCATTCACCCAAACCAAAGTTCTGCAACTTAAATTTGAATTATCTGACTACGTTATTCCAGAAATTTGGGAGATTCTAGATAGGATCACTGATGACTCAGCCAAGCACTCACTACTGAAAAATAAAGAAAAACTAATAATGAAATTTAAAGCCCTACAACAACAGAAAAGCACAAGATCATCAAGACGCCATTACGAAAGGAATAGCCAACCACAAACCGATTTCATAAGGAGCAACCAATCGCCCATAAACAATGTTAGGAGCCACCAACCACCATCGGATCAATGCTCAGTTATCAACCTATCAAATCACATTCTCACCGAAGGTGAACTCTCGCTGCTAAAGAAAGGTTTGAACTACGCCGCTGCTCCAAGGTCAGTAAACAAGCTTGATATTGTGTATCATATCGAGAGAGGTTTACAATCCCTCCCCACCATTCTGGCTGATAAAATACGAATGGAAACATCGTGTATACTAAATTCTAACAAAAAACTATACACCAACATAAACAAAACCGAAAATCTAGCCCTTAAATCCTTAAAAAATAACCAGGATATTATAATAACGAAAGCCGATAAAGGCAATTCCACCGTCCTGTTAGACCATACGACATACATTGAAAAAATGAACCAGTTAATAGCGGACCATAACACCTACCAAAAGGTTAACTACAACCCCACAAAACGTAACAAAAAGAAAACAACTGAATTAATCAAATCCGTCCACACATTACCCCCAAGAAACGACAAAAAAATTAATACCTCAGTATGCCCGTGCGCCTAGAATTTATGGCCTGCCAAAAATACACAAATCTGGCACACCACTTTGCCCAATCGTTGAAGGAATTGACAGCCCAAATTATCACTTAGCAAAAAAATTAGCTGCCACACTCAAGGAAGTGGTAGGTCGGTCCCCTTCCTACATGAAAAATACACAACATTTTATCAGTAAAATCAAAAACATTACACTCACCGACCAAGATTTATTAGTCAGCTTTGACATAACTTCCCTTTTCACCAATGTCCCAAACAATGACACGATCTTGCTCCTACAGAACATATTTCCACATGACGTCACGGCCCTTTTTGCCCACGTACTCCGCTCCGGATATTTCGTATGGCAAAACAATTTTTACCTTCAAAAAGAAGGTACAGCCATGGGCTTACCACTTTCCCCCCCAGTAGCTAACTTTTATATGGAAGACTTTGAGCAACGTGCTCTAGAGACAGCATGTCTAAAGCCCAAAATTTGGCTCAGATACGTCGACGATATTTTTGCCATTTGGCCCCATGGCCACGAAGCTCTAAATACATTCCTTAGCCACCTAAACAAACAACAGAAACGTATCCAGCTCACCATTGAAATGGAAAAAAATGACTCTCTTCCTTTCCTAGACACACGTCTTCCCTCTGGCTGTCTCTCCTTCTCAGTTTACCGCAAACCTACACACACATGCCAATACATACACAAAAATTCTTACCACCACCCAACACAAAAATTAGGTGTCATAAGCACCCTTAAACACAGAGCCTTAACTATTTGTTCGAATGAACAGGCTCTAAACCAAGAATACAAAATCATCAACCAAACATTTATCAAAAATGGATACAATAAAAAAAACTATTCACAAGATCCACCATAAAGATACCAGTAAGAACAAAAATGATTTCAAGAATGCTATTGCCATTCCTTATGTTAGAGGCATTTCTGAAAAAATAGACAGAACACTTCGCAAATACAACATTAAAACCACCTTTAAACCCCCAAATAAGCTAAGACACCTACTCAGTTCCTCTAAAGATCCTCTTCCACACCTAGTACACCCAGGGGTATACAAAATACACTGCACATGTAACATACCACACATAGGGGAAACAGGGCGAACTATCCCAATCAGACAAGACTAACACAAACGACACATTAAATACCTCCACTTCGGTAAAACAGGCCTTTCTGACCATGTGCTCCAAAACATACCATAGAATTGACTGGAAAAATACCAAGTCCCTACACAGCACTAAAACCTGGTTTGAGAGAAAATTTAAAGAGTCTTGTGAAATGCTCAAACACAACCCAAATCTCAACAAAAATGATGGCCTCACCATTTCAAGAATGTGGAGGACCCATCTACAACCTGTATAACATCCTAAACTAGCATTAGAAAAATTCCCATTACAAGAAGACAACCTGGTGACCTGGTGAAGTGTTTAGAACATTCAATAGCAACTGAAAGAAATCATTTTGTAACTATCCAGAATTTTAATACATGAGGACTCTAACAGTTTATTGTAGTTGCATTTATCTATTTATAATATATATATATATATATATATATAAATTTTTTTTTTTTTATCATTTTATTTCTTTATTTATTTTTGTCTTTTTTTTCTATCACTAGAGGTCAGGCTAGAAAAAAGATTTATTAACTACGTAGATTTAGTTTACTGGTATAGAAAGCATGAGCATGTAGCTTGGTTCTATATACAGTTGTATTCTTCCGATGATGACCTCGATATAGAGGTCGAAACGTCAAGTTTTATTTTATTTGTATTTAATAAAATAATCTGTTCAACACGTGTGTTTTTGAGTCCCTAAATCTACAAATATGAATCAAGGATATCTTTTTCTCCTGTTTTCATGTCATCTTTATCATCTCTAATTCCTTTTACAGCACTCTTTCCTCTATTTCTGACTTCTTCAACAACCTCCAGAAAATCTTGCCACCTTCTTGATATTTATTTTCTATGTTCTTGCCGAAGTCTCCCATGATTTTTGTTGAGCTAGTTTTACATAGAGTTTAGCTTTCTTACATTTGTCTCTGTATTCTCTAAGAGCACAAGCTGACTTATTTGCCAGAACTTTTGATATGCTTTCTTCGCTGTCTCTTTTACTCTTCCTGTGTCCACCATGGAGTTCTGATTTTTCTATTCTTGCAGACAACCTCACCACATGCCTCTCTGACTGAATCAATCAGTCTTTTCTTCAGGGCTTGCCAGTGAATCTCCAAGGTTTGGTTCCTGTTCTCAAACTCTTTCATTTTTTCTTGAACAATATTTGTGTATATTAGTCTACAGTTCACATCCGAGAGCTTCATTTTATTCAAAAGATACATGATGAACTTTAAACCTATAAACAGTAGAAATTAAAGATACCGAGAAATTATATTCTTGGTTTAATCCTTTATCCAAGTTTAAGCAAACAATGTTTGTGGGTGAAGTATCTTCACAACTGAGCTACTTATATACAGGCTTACAAAAAAGGCATGTACACGTAGGCACTACAACACAGTAACTGAGAATGAAGAGAAAGCTATTGTTCTCCTAAAAGTCCTGATGGTGCCCTCTAGCAGGCTAATTAGGTGTTCTTGGCTGTTGGGCTGAAGGTCTGCTGATGTAAGCCTCCCAAATTTGGGGCAGTCACATACAACCAAATTTGTTGAGGTTTGGAGAGTTTCTTAGGGCCGAGGCCGATTCCATAAATAGTCTTTCGAATTTGTATTTGCTACGGTGTATTTCTGTAGCTTTCTTCCACTGTATTCTGTGGCATGTATCCAGAGCATGGTCTGCAAGACCAGAAAGACTGTACTTGTGAAAACGGATGTAGTCCCTGTGTTCAGAAATTCTGATATTTGCTATCCTGCCTGCCTGTTTGGCCAAAGTAAGACAGTTTACAACTGCAAGGGACCTGGTATATATCAGGTAGGTCTAGGGGAAGTGGTTGGTCTTTAGTGGAGCAGATAAGGGATGCCAATTTTCTGTAAGATCTGTAACAGGAGGTCAGGTATGTTTTTTTAAGATTTTGGTGATCTTTTCCGAGGTGCCTCGGATGGAGGGGGGGAGGGAGGAAATCTGTGGTTTTTAGGTTCTAATATTTTTTGGAATTTTTTTGGGGGGTAGCCATTGGCTGAGAAAGTGTTGAGGATGTGATTTAGTTCAGTGTTTAGGGCCAAGTCGTTTGAATAGATTAGTTTAGCCCTGTTGTATAGTGTTTTCACCACTCCATATTGTTGTGAGGGGGGGGGGGGGAATTGTTGGTGAATGTATCTGCCTGTATGGGTGGGTTTCTATAAACTGAGAAAACCAAGGTTCCATTAGGCTGGTGGGTGACTAGTGTGTCTAGGAAAGGGAGGCTGTTGTTTTCCTCTTTTTCCAGGGTGAACTTGATTCTGGAGTGTTGGTTGTTTAAGTGTGTTAAGAAGGAGAGGAGTGTTTCAGAGCCATGTGGCCAAATAGCAAACACATCATCAACGTAGCAAAGCCATATGGTTGGTTTTTGTGGGGCAGAGGCTAAGGCTTTTTCTTCAAAAGTCTCCATAAAGATATTGGCCAAGGGTGGGAAGAGTGGTGAACCATGGCTGTCCCTTCTATTTGTTTGTAGAATTTTCCCTGCAAACGAAATAGCCTGAGTTCATTGTGAACTGAAATAAGGCTGAGATATCGAGAGAAAATTTAGCTTGGATTAGCTCTAAAGTTTCCTTGAGTGGGACATTTGTGAATAAAGAGGAGACGTCAAAGCTGACCATTATGTCAGTACGTCGGAGTGTAAGGTTTTCTATGCTGGCTTTGAAGTGGGCTGAGTTTTTTTTATCTGTGATGGTGTGTTGCCAGTATAGTGGGTGAACTCTTTGGCCAAATGTTTAGCTAATTTGTATGTGGGACAAACAATGCCATCCACTATGGGACGTAATGGCACATTTTCTTTATGTATTTTTGGGAGTCCGTAAATACGAGGGGAGGGGGGATATAGAGTTAAACGGCTTTAATCTGTTGGTAACTTCTACAGGCCAAGAAGTGACTTTCTTAAGGAGCCTGTGAAGTTTTCTATTTTGAGAGTTGGTGGGATTGTATTCGATAGGGAGGTAAGTAGCCCGATCTAATAGAAGAGCATTCGGCTTACCTGTGTAGTCCTTTTGGTTAAGTACTACAGTTGCATTTCCCTTATCTGCTTTGGTGATAACTAATTTTTTATTCTTCCTCATTTCCTGTAGAGCTTTATATTCCTTGTTGGATATGTTGGTTTTTGGTGGTCTTGCTTTGGAGAGGACACAAGCAACATCCAGTCTTACACTGTTTGCGACTTGATGTGGAAGGTGGCGGATTCCACGTTCAATCTGGATCATAATATCCTCACTAGGTATTTTATTGGGTGCAATGGTGAAGTTGTGGCCATATGAAAGCGCGTTGAGTGCTTCAGAGTGACTGAAGAAAGGTTGATTACGGTGTCGGTAGCAAGTTTTACTTTTTTTTGTAAGTTCCTTTAGATAATGGCAACGTGATGTTGCTGAAATATCGGAAATATTTATTAAAGTATAATTTAATTTATATTCTTAACTACGTTGTTCAATTCCTGAAGCGTTTTAATAATGCATAACCAACGTATAAGCCTGTCTACGAGAAGTATATACAGGCTAATAACTTCACATCAATTGCCTTAGTATCCCATAATGCAATGGGCCACTACACAGGCCAATTTTGACCTTTATTGAAGTTTCATCAGTGGGAAGCAAGACCCAGACAAGATACCAAAGTTGAAGTAATGCACTGATGTGAAGTCTTTAGGCTCTATATACAAGTAGCCCAGTTGCCAAGATATTTCAAGTGCAAACACTGTTTGCTTACATTTGGATAAAAGATTAAATCAAGAATATAATTTCTTGGCATCTTTAATTTACAGTATAACCAAGTGAGAAAAATTTACTACTATAAACAGCAAAATAGCTCATCAGACTTAAAAGAAAAACCAATAAATGGATCAATAATGCAGATTTATGCACTTAGTAGCTCAATTATTTTATCTGCTTCTGTCACCTCATCACCATCACCACTCATTAATGTTAATCTTCAAGAGTCATTCTTCCTCTTACATGCCATGTATTGAAAGACCCCTTTGGGATTTCCTTTGGTCTGCTTGACTAGATTCTTCTCGTAATTTGATTTTGCCTTCTTTACCATGATTTCTACCTTTCTTGCCTGAGCCTTGTACTGTTCATGAGTTTGCTGGT
The DNA here is from genome assembly GCF_054136105.1 of Typopeltis vanoorti. Lineage (NCBI taxonomy): Eukaryota > Metazoa > Arthropoda > Arachnida > Uropygi > Thelyphonidae > Typopeltis > Typopeltis vanoorti. The sequence continues at coordinate 45,949,414 of NC_143572.1, read as the reverse complement.
CACTTTTCTCCTTAATACCCTCCACAGCATTTTCTTCTTCAACAGCTCATGCTTAACCCTCTTTACCTTAGATATACAATTTAACAAGTTTTTCCTAGATGCCTCTTAACTATCTCCATGCACTACTAATATCCTTCCCTTGCAGGGTTGTATGCCATAATTCAGCATTGAGCTTTCTCCTGTCTTGTAGTTACACATATACTCCTTGACAGAATATTACTCATATTTTACAATCTTTCAAATCAAAACTGCATAGTCACCTTCCCCAATTGGAGGTAATGTGGCTATCTCAGCTACAGATAGCTCTTCTGTTCCTTTAAAGGTCCAATACTCTCACAACCCTAGTTCCCTCCTATGACATACAGCCTCAAGTAATAATCTCTCAGTAGGGTACAGATTCCATTTCTTTTCTGCCATGTGATCTCTCTTCCTTCTTATCTAGACCTCCATAGTTGAAGTCCCCCCATAATAATCACTTGACCTGCATTCATTATACTAATTTGTTGATGTAAGTCTTCAAGATCATTCCCGGAATCCCCCTTGCCTATAGCAGCAACCAAGTATATATTTTGTCTTATTGGCCTTGATCTCACACCAGACTGCTTCAAATGAACAGTCACCCTCCATCTTATCTCCTATTCTTTTTGACTGCAATTCATCTGCTAACAGCTACCCCTTCTGCCATGCCATCTACCCTGAAACTACTAAACCCTTCACATTCTATCCCTGTAACTACATCTACTGTTAGCTAAGTCACACTAATGCCTATAACTTTTGGTAAGGTTGTACTAATTAATGCAAAAAACTCTTCCATCTTGTTCCTAATACTTCTGGGCATTAGTATATAGAAACCACAGCATCCCTTAAGCCCCCGGTCACCTTTATTTCCCAAATTGACTACCCTATTCTATAGTTTTGCTTGAGAGACTAGATTCTGCACTTGTTGGTCATTCTCACACTCACTTACCTCATGGGTGTTAGCACCCATGAGGTAAGTTTTCACACACATTCATCTGCATTCACCCTAATTGTGAATTTGTGCTTTAGCATGCTCAGTGAACAAAAAGCTCTCTCTCTCTAGACACCTAACACCAAAACATTTAGATGCAGGCTATCAGCTTTATACAAATCCTTCCCTCAAACACAGGCCACAGGTCCACAGACTCTACATCATTCCTTCTGTACACCCTGTGTATTGATTCTCTCACTATCAATGCCCTCCTCTTCAATTCACCTCTATTGCATGGCAGGAGGCTTAGTCTTCACCTTCTGGCTCTTCATTTTTGCTTCATCCAACAACTCCTTGTATTCATTAGTGCCAATTTAAAACACAGTAACCTTTGGGATAAAGCTTGTCTTCTCCCAAAGGTTACTGTGTTTAGTGCCAATACTAAGCTGTCAGACTAGATTTTTTTAGGTTTCATGTATTCAATGTAATACCAATGTTCACTTAATTCTTTCTTTTTTCCCACAGAACTGCTTGTCTACCCAAAGTATGCCAAATTACATTCACAAGGGCTTTGGTAAACACTAGCTAAAGGTAGAAGCAACAATTTTTCTTTTGTAAATGGCAACAGATGATACTTCTTCAAAATTCTACCAATAGGTTCAGAGATACCAGAATATAAGCGATTGGAATCTAGAAGTAAATTACCTATTGAATTTGATGAGATTTGTAACCATTTCCTTCCATTAAAGCTTTGATAGTGAGAAATTCTTATTGTGGAGAGGAGTAAACATGTGCTCTATTAATTAATGCCCTGATTGTTTACTAGAGGAGGATGTCCAAGAATGGTAAACTACCACCATTTTCTTTTCCCATGGTGAATAGAATGCAAGTGTGAAGGCTACTGATTCAATGTAGGAAAGTGGTAAGATCATTTTCAGAATGAGACCAAACAGCAAAAATGTCATTAACATAACCAAACCAAAGAGAGTTGGGATGAGAACAAAGTATCTTCCAGATGGTTCAAAAAATAGTTTGCCAAAGGTGGAGACAGAGAGCTACCCATGGCAGTGCCTACTATCTGTTTATAGATCTTGTTTATAAAGTAATAAAGTTTATTACCGTGGTTAGATGTAATTTTGTTTTATAGTTATGCAACAATATAAAACAAAATTAAAGATTAGACATGTAAGCAATTTCATTCACATCCATTATGATTTAATATAAAACCTAATATAAAGTTAAACACCTGATTTTTTGTGACACTGGGTAGGGGTGTACAACATTTTGGAAAAGGGAAAACATGCAAGATGAAGAATGTATAGACTTGCTATGGTCTAATTACCTCAAGCAGCATGTGGTAGAAGAGATATTGTGGGAGCATCTGTATATAAATAAGACAGTTGTTTTGTTCTACTTAAGGATGGATGGAGAGAGAGACCACTTGGTTTTAACCTGGAAGGCAGCAAATCATGAAACTCTTACTATCAAAATAGCATGAGTTTCATATTATAAGACAAATGCTATGAAACTGCATTTCATAGCGATTTAGCCTTACATGCAAAAATCAATCTAGGAATTTTTTTTTTGCTATGTGGCAAGTAAAAACGACCATGGGAGAATAACCTTAATGAATATGGAAGGCAGGAAAGTGTCAGATGTATTGGAAACAAAAACTGTTAGGTGATCTCTTTAGTAAGACATGCAATCTCAGGCAAACCAATTAGCTCTCTGAATTCTGAGGTGGATGAGTAGGAAGTATTAAAACTATTGAAAGAGATTGATTTGAATGGTGGAAATAGATGAGGTTTCAGCAAGGGCAATGAGGAAGTGTGTAAGGAAATTGGCAGTGCCTATGATCCAGTTATTCTTCTTTGAGTGCCATCTCCTATCGGAGGTCGGCGACCACCTTGGCAAATTTTGAGCAATCCTCAGCCACTCTGAACAGTCCCTCAGAGCTCATGCCAGTCCACTGTCTGATATCTGCCAGCCAAGATTTTCTTCCATTTATCTTTCCTTTTATAATCAATTGAAGTATCTTATATTTTTCATTACAAAATAGGTGACCAAGATATGCAGTTTTTCTTCTTTTTATGGTATCTAAAAGTTTGCATGATTTCCCCATTTATTCCAGTACTTCTTGAATGGATGTTTTTGCTGTCCATGAGATTTTTAACAATCATCTGTATAACCACATCTCAAAGGCTTCAAGTTTTTTTTTTTAAACCGATGTTGTCTTCAAGGTCCAAATTTCTGCACTACACAACATACAGACCATACATAGCATTTAACCATGCATACTCTAAACTAAATTTAAATTGTGGTTACACAGTGTTGATGTCATCAGGAGAAAATTTTTTCTTGCCATTTCAATTCTAACTTTTATTTCCATTTCTTGATTGAATTCTTCATTTAACCAACATCCGAGATATTTAAATTTTGTCACTCTTTCTATTTGTTTCCCATTTAAAGAAAGTGCTGAATTAAGAATTGGTTTCTTGCTTATGACCATGAATTTAGCTTTGATGATATTTATTCTTAATCCCATTTTTTCACTCTTTGTTCACTAGTTCAAGAAGATTTTGAAGATCCTGAATATTGTCTGCAGAATAGTTTTAAGATTTTTTTGAAATATAAATTCTGAGTATACGTTAAAAAGGAGAGATGACAGCACACGTCCTTGCCTTACTCCTTGTTTGATGTTAATGGAGTCTGTAATAAATGTCATCGACTTGAACAGATGCCTTTTGGTTCCAATATAAGTTTTCAATGATCCTGATGTCTTTACTGTCTAATCCAATTCTTTTTAATAATTCAATAATTTTAGTATGTTGGACTTTGTCAAATGCTTTCTTGAAGTTGATGAAGCAAATGAATACTTCCTTGTTTTGGTCACTACATTTCTGGAATAAGATTTGAGAATGGAAAAGAGCCTCTCTCATTCCCAAACCGTTTCTAAAGCCAAAATGGGTATCACTGATGGTGTCTTCACATTTTCTGTATATTCTTTTTGGAATTATTTTCAGAAACATTTTGAGAACATAACTCATTAGACAGATCATTCTATAATCGTTACAAGTTTTCGCATTTGCTTTTTTACATAGTATGAAAAAGGTAGACTGTAACCAGTCTTGAAGGATTATGCCTGTATCATATCTCTTATTAAATAGCTTTACTAATATAGTAATGTTGTCACCTTCTAATAACTTGACTATTTCTGCTGGTATTCTATCAGGCCTAAGGCTTTACCATTTTTAGATGAGTTCAGCAAACATTCTACCTCTGGTCTCGATAACAGATGGAAGGTCCATGCATTCATAAGTATTTTCTGGTTTTATCTGTTATCAGTAAAGAGTTTTTCCTATACATTTCACCCATTCTTTTATTTTATCATCTTTTCGGATATTATTTCTCCCTTTTTGTTTCAAAAGACACAGAGTTGTTTTTTTCTTAAATATAACTGATGCCTCATTCAGCTTTTTGCATAGATTAAACTGTCAGGCTTTCCTTTTAGAAATTTTATTACTTCACATTTTTCATCCATCCATATTTCTTTTGCTTCTTTGATTTTGTCTTTAATAATTTTCTGAACCTCTTTATATCTGTGTTGATCCATGAGAGAAAGAATTTAGTCAGTTATCTAATCTTTCTTTTTTTTACTGCTCTATCAGGACACAAGATATTGGTACATTTCTCTATGAAGATATTTTAATTTGTCCCATGATTCATCAACCCTCATGACATCATCATTCTTGATAAGTGCTATCTCTTGATTCAGATCATGACTCAGTTTTTTCTTATCTCTGTTTTTTTTTTTTTTTTTTTTTTTTTTTTTTTTTTTTTTTAACTCTCCTAGATCAAACTTTTTTGTTGATGTTTCTTAACACGTTCGCTGCCAAGCTACTTCAGCATAGTCTGTTCCCATATGCCAAGCAATTTCACTTCTTCAAGGTCGGTACGGTAATCTCGTTGCCGGCGGTAAGCGTCATATGAGTATACTCGTTGTTGGCTTGTGCAAAGCATATACCATCTATGAGAATACACAGTTTTGATGCTAACTCCACAAGCCAAGCATTTTCACTTCTTCAAGGTCAGTACAGTGAAAATGCTTGGCTTGTGGAGCTAGCATCAAAACTGTGTATTCTCATAGATGGGCATTTCTTAGCTTAAACCACATGTTTGTAATTATTAGTTCCTCTTCTTGGCAGGATTGAATAAGACTGTCTGCTCTGTAATTTCTTGTTCCCAGTCCATGTTCGCCAACTATATCTCCACTTCTACCTTTCCCAACTTCAGCACTGATATCGCCCATGACGATGTTAATATTATGCTTCTTTGTATTTTTCATTAGTTCTTTTAATTGATCATAAAATTCTTCGATCTCGGTATTATTTTTGTCAACAGTAGGGCAAAGACCCATATAAGATTAATATCTGGTGGTTCACCTTTCAGTTTTAATAACATCATCCTATCTGATTAGGGGATGAAGGTCAACAGTAACTTATTGGCATCTTTGTTTAATATTATTCCAATTCCATTTGATGATTGTTTTCGCTACTTCCAGAGTGGTACATTGTCATGTCATTAACTTGGGTTTTGCCTGAACCTGGCTGCCTAACTTCACTCATTCCTAAACTCCAAATTCCAAGTCTTTTCATTTCCTGGGCATTTCTTAGCTCACTTGCTTTATACAGGGTTCTGACATTACAGAAGTACATAATAAACTGTATTGCCATCTGCAATTTTCTAATCGCAAGCTTTACCGTCATCATGAGACTTCAATCTTGTGTCAGTACTGACAAAGCTGCTTTCCTTTGTCAGAGGAATCCTTTAATTTTCTTTGTAACCATCAGTAGGGACCCTGACGAGGTACTGACAGCTGGAGCCAGCTGAGCCCAGGTTGTTTATAGAGGTCTGCTCCTCTGAAGATTCTTCCACACATTTCACCATTGGGATATGAATCCTCTTCTGCTGATTTGTCCACTGTTCTTCACAGAGGTCCATTAGCATCCTTGTAAGGAGTGTACCCTACAGAAGGTTCCAGGGAGCACAATGAGGAAGTGGACTTGCCTCACTCTCTCTGGTTATTCAACTGAATTTTTTACACGAGCAGAATTCCTACTGAGTGGAAGGAAAGTAAGATAACTCTATTATAGAAATATAAGACAGAAGCAACCGATTACAGACCAATGGGTATGTAGCATTATAGTATGTTGGAGAGGCTAATTAGGATGTACATCCAGAGATGTGTAGAGTGCACCTTCAACCTATTTAAAGGACAGCATGGCTTTGTTAAATATGGTCATGTTTTATAAAAGAATGACTGTAGAATTGGATAAGAGAAATGGATATACTACAACATTTTTGGATTGTGACAAAGAGAATTATGTATGGAGATGCCAATTTTAAGAGGAGACTGACTAGTGTGGTAGTACAGGATTCAGTATTTGGGCCATTACATGTTTAATTTGTATATTAATGATATTGGGGTTGATTTAGGCAGTAATATACAGCTATCTGCTGAAGATTCAAAGTTAGGAAAGGCAATGAGGGAAAATTATTGCAGGCTGATCTGAACAAACTGGTTCTATGTGCAAATGACAATGAATGCTAAGTGAAAAGTTATGTAAAGTCCATAATTTGTAAAATGAAAGTTATGCATTTTGGCTTGAGCATATTTCAGGTATTATATTAGTTGCAGTCATGTGATAACTCAGGAATAAGGAAGTTATTCCTCTAGTGTACAAGGCTTTGATAAGATCCCATCTTTACTACTTGTGCTCAGATATAGTACTACAGTTCAGATGAAATGAGTATATAGTTGAAAACATCCAGCAGAAGGCAACAAGATAATATCAAGCTACAGAGGGCCACCAGTTAATTAGCAAACACCAGTAAGGATTTCACGCATCATGGTCACAGCTGACCTCTTAGCCTACATCAGTGATGGCGAACCTTTTTACCCAGGTGTGTCAAACTTTTTTTTTTTTTTTTTTTTAAATATTGATGTTGTTGATGTGCCACTTGCATACATGCATTATAAATGTAACTACATAATTATAGATGGTGACTTATACATATCATATTAGGCTATTTATTTAATAGGACATTGATATAAAATTTATGACTTATATTACATTTAATGACTTTTCTGTTGTTGACTACTGGTAGAAAGTTCTTTCAATGAACAAACCTACCTTCGCCTTAACTGAGAGCGATCTTGCACGATTTATTGCAGCTTTTTCATCAGAATGCCAATATTTTTCAACATCCAAGGTGTGTCACCTGAAACCCTCAACACGCGTGTCATAGGGTTGCCATCACTGGCCTAAATCATCCACAACCTGGACATGTGCAATGGAAACAGTGAGAAATGTGCTGTCACTCTCGATATTTCCAGAGCTTGTGATCGTGTCTAGCCTCAAGGACCACTAAGCAAACTGACATCCTTCAGTCTATCTGCTTTGCTCTTTAACTAGATGGCCAGCTTCCTCTCTGGTTGTTCACTGTATGCCATAGGGAATATGTCCCTCACTTTGCCACCAATGCAGTAGCATCTCAGGATATGTTCTATCATCTACCTTCTTTTTATTATAGATAAATGACTTACTCTCAATTAGGAGTCAACTACCATTTCATATAAAACTAATAATAAAATTCCATGTTTTGACCTTTACATTAAGGCTGCCTTCAGGAATATATGCAGGGTAATCAAAATTAAAGTATCCATGTTTAAGGCTTTGTGGAGCACCATTCAGTGATCCAAATGATAAGAAACTGAGGAATACATTGTGCATCGTGCAGAAGCAATATCTGAAAAAAAAAAATTTTCAAAATTCATCACCAGGGGCATTTTAAACACCAAATGCATTGAATATGCATATCACCCAACTCTGCATATGCTAGGAGGGCTTAAAAAGATGGACCCAAAATTTTTCCCTTCATTCTAGTTGTTAATACTACAGTGATGGCACTAACCAAGCATTCTCCATGCTTACTATGCAAGCACATTAATCGAGAAAGTAGTAATATTTATTTGTTAATAAATGCATGCATTTATAAGCATTCCATTTAGGCTTTTTTTTTTTTTTTTTTTGTAAACAGAAGACCTATGCTCGCGGAAATAATTGAGCTTTGCGTTGTGTATATCAAAGGCCGATGCTTGCTCGTCTAGTCAAAGCTACCTTGGCTTGCTCAGTTGTAGGAGCTTCTAGGTCCTCGCAGCAGCACTGTGATTTCATGCGTGTGCATAGCCATTTCAGCGTCTCACTCTGTTGCTTAAACACAGGCCATACACAGTCAACATAGCTTTAGCCAGCCTTTACAAGTGTGCATGCTGCTTGGGAAAATTAAGTTACAACCAACTTTTTATGACAATGTTATTGACCAGTTCGAAGAACCGTAGGGTAGAATTTGTATTCAAGTAGTTTAAATACAAAACCGAAAGAAAAACTGAAAAAGATAGAATATCATTTGTAAAATAAATGTTGTATTTGTATGATTCAAAGTACATAAATTTCTAAATATATAGTTTTAAATGGTCAGTAATTCGTTATTCCGCTAATCAGACTTCAATCACACCTCTCACTCCCTGAATGATAACAAGAGCAAGCATGAATTTCAAGACCAGCATTCGCCACTGGTGCTCAGCAACAAATGATTGAAAAAAAAAAGGATCGTTGGGAGTCGACCTGGCAGAAGTCACAAACCAATCAGTTCACAGCAAGTGAATGAAGTTGCTACTGCTACTGTGGAGCAGGCCATGAATAACAGCACATTGGTTCCTGTAGTACACGTGCTGTATTAAGACATATGAATGTGTCTTACACAACTGTCCAGAAAATTCTATGGAAGATTCTGCATTTCTACCCATTCAAGATTGCACCCACAGGACTTTGAAAGTCAAATGACATTCACTTTAACATTCCTTGCTCAGGTGGAGCTGGATGCTGCATGGATGTAGATGATTTTGTGGGGAAATAAGGCTCACTTTCACCTGAACGGAGCTGCGAATACCCACATCTGCTGGGTATAGGCTACGAAAAATCTGCATGCAATCCAACAAGATCCTTTGCATTCACCCAAGGTTACTGCCTGGTGCAGGTTTTTACCATTGCTTCATAGGCTTCGTTTATCATTGGACCATTCTTTGAGGACATTTGCTGGTCAGGTCCTGTGACCTGCTCAGTTATTGCCAAGAAATATCATGATATTATTATTATGTGACACCTCCAGGGAGTCCAAAGATTCATCGAGGAAGAGTGTGCCAACAGCATCGAATGATTAACCCCTTCCAACTACTAATTATGCTCAAACTTGCTTAACTTTTTGCGTGAGCGATTAGTAGCAGAGGCTCTACCAATCGACTAACCTTTGCTGGCATATGCTAAATAATTTCGTTGTGCCACTGCTACAGCAGCATCTGTGCATGGATTCAGTCATTTTCATGCAGAATGACTGAATCCACATATTGGTTGATTTGTACAAGATGTTCTTTGAAAACATTTCATGAAAGCCAGAGAGAGATCAGCTGTGCTTTCACACTGCATAGCTGCCTCATTCATCTGATCCCTCTGTGACGTCTGGTTCTGGAGGATTTCTCAAAGACAGGGTTTATCGGGATTATCCTGATAACTTGCCAGTTCTGAAAGACAGCATAATGCAGCATGTGCGCAATATCAGTCTTGACCAGCTGCATTCTGCCATTGAACTCACACTGTGCAAAGGATGACGTGTGTGTGTGTGGCATACAGTGGTGCCTTGCAATTCGACATGAATCCATTGCTGAACTAATGTCGAATTGTGGGACAGTATTTCCCATATAAGTCTATGGAAAATAGATTAATTCGTTGTCAGACCTCCCATTCCATTCCATTCCCCCCTAATGGGGGAGTGGGATAGAAATACACCATATTATTTACTTTATGTATTTTACTATTGTATAACACTAAATTACAAAATACACTATTGTATACACAATACATACAATTTATTGAGCCTTAGATGTTGGAAGGGAGTTTTCTTCCTGTTCTATCTCTTCTCATCTCCTCTTTGCTTGAACAGGGATGAGGAGCTGATCAAGGGTCGACTGTCTCTCCCTCTTTTTCAAGATGGTTTTGAAGTGATGCATCATGGTGTTGTTGAACAAGTCTGTGATTCTACTCACATCGGCAGTGTTGGGATGTTATTCCAAACAAACAGACTGCACCTTCTCCCAATGGAATAAAACTTCTTTAATGGCAGCTGTTGGCATCATCCCTTTTTCCCTGCCATCCTCTTCTTCAGGTGAAATTTCTCTTTCTCACTCCTTTATTCACTGTTCACTGAGTGCTCTGAGTTCTTCTTCCACAGTAAGTTTGTAATCATAATCCTCCACAAGCTCCTACATCAGCCTCATCAACCTCTTCTATGTCGAGATTCTCCACTGTCGAAAAGATCTCTCGCATGGCTGCAGCTGCTTCTGATCCTCCATCTGTTTAGTCTGCACTGTTATCATCCTGAGAAAAATTAGGAATGAGTTTCTTCCATGATGCACAAAGGGTTCTCTGTGTCGCTCCATCCCAGGCAGTTTTAATAAAGGAAATGGCGTGGAGAATATTGAAATCGGTCTTCCAGAAGTCCTTCAGTGTCTTGTCAGAAGATTGAGTCACATCAAAAAGCCGTGAGAACAAAGTTTTGGTGTAAAGTTTTTTTGAAAATTTTTTTAGGGAATCACTTCTTGATCCATTGGTTGGATCAGTGATATTGTGTTTGGAGGCAAGAACTTGACTTTAATGAAGTCAAAGTCAATTTCAAGAATGTCCTCTAAGTTTTGAGGGTGGTAACTAGCATTGTCAAGGCCCAGCAGTGCTTTTAAAGGCAAATTGTTGTCAGTGAGGAACTTCTTCACGCTCGGGGAAAACACCTCAAAAATCCAATCTTTGAAAACTTGCTGGTCTACCCAGGCTTTTGCATTGGATTTCCACATCACTGGCAGTTTGGACTTAATGATTTTCTTCCCAAAGCACCGAGGATTTTCTGAATGGTAGACCAGAAGTGGATTTAGTTTAAAGTCTCCGCTTGCATTTGCTGCCAATAACAAGGTAAGCCTATCTTTCATAGGCTTATGTCCTGGGAGCTTCACTTCTTCTTGTGTGATGTAAGTTCGATTTGGCAAGCACTTCCAAAATAAGCCAGTTTCATCCCCATTAAAAATTTGCTGAAGCAGGTAGTGTTAAATCTTGCATGAAGAGATTTCGTTGTGAAATATCTCATTCAGGATTTTACAAGCATCAAAACACTGAGAGAAATACTTGTCTATAAGTAGAGACGTTAAATGCTTGAAAATTTTAAATAAATACTTTTAATATTAGACTATTCTCTAAGAAAATTTGATGAGAATTATATTAGTATGCAAAAGCGAGTTCAAAGTTCGCAAACGAGACACTCTGATTAGTAATATGCCCCATGGCAGTCACGTACGCACGGAGTAAATTGCGCGGGAGACGTTTCCCAGGAGACGTGAGGAGAAGGACCGGAACCGTGTGCAAAGGAGTAGTGCCGAGCGGAAAGGTATGACGCTGTAGGAGCGCTGCTCAAGGTACGATATAAAAGGCTTTGATGCCGCTAGCTTGCTCTCTCTCGTAAGCTTTTTTCTTCTCTCTCAACTTTGGCGTAGGTCGCTCGAGGGCCCAAACTCGAATAATTCCCCGAGATGAATACGTGAGAGCAGTCAACAGAACTATGTCTAGACGCAGTTACGCGGCCGAGTACGGGCATTTCGTCAGTAAAGCGGGAGAATCAACGCAAGCTGATCATCATGCTAGACCGTGGACCAACTTAAGCAGAGCTGTTCTTGTCTACATAGGAGAGGATAATTCATGATTGTGAGTTCCAGGCTGGCCTGGAAAGCAACTGTGAAGAAGAAATGATCAGTGGAAAGAATTGTAAGGATCGAGAGATAGACCCAACAAAGTCCGAAGGTCCCAGTAACGTACGAATCTCTTAGTTTCCTTTGTGTATATAAAAGAACTTTGTATGTAATAATGTGCAAAAAAATATTCATTAGTGGGACCTATATAATATATAAAACAGGACTTCTGGGCTTAGCCTAATACCAGAATGTTTTATCTCTGAGAGTGAATTCTGATATAGTGTGGTGTTAATTTGTATGTAGTATGCTATAGCTTAGTAATGCTTGAAGTTTGATAAGTTGAACATTGAGAGAAATTGTAGATCTGATTATTAGAAATCAGTGAACTGATTCATAATTAATATTGTCTCGTGGTAGAATTCAACTAGGAATACTGAAGTTATGTATAGTTAAGTCTGTTAACTTAGAAGAAAGATTTACTTGAGTTATATGACAAGTCTTGTAAATTTGTATTGTGATAGTTTGATGAATAAATCCTTTTTCTTTCACCTAACAAATTGCCTGATGAATGAATCCAATGCACCACTCATCAAGTAGAACCTGAGAGGAACTAGCTAACTGGGGAAGACCACGACTGCAATGAGAATTTAAAATAAGGGATTTGGGTAACTTGGTAACTGTTATTATAGAGATTGTATAACCGTGTGTCACTCTGAGAGCTCAATCCTTGATTAAGAAGCTTTTTCTAATCTAAGGGTTCTGGATGATGCAGCATTAACAAAGAAATTTTCCTGGACCCAACGAGGAGACAGCTCCAGATTTTCAAATAAAGGAATTGGCTCGATCCAGGGGCAGTTTCTTTGTTTATCGAATTTGCACATGGGAGAAAGCTAAGTGATGACCACAGAATTGATAGGTAGTTTGAGTATCGATAGGACATATAAAGAGGAATCAAAAGGAAATGTTCCCTACCTAAATAATGACATATTAGAACATAACAATAAAAAAAGAACCAACACATATAACAGTAGCCTTCTTCCTGATTAAATCTTCAAATTTTTTCACAAACTTTTCTGCACTAGCAGCTCCCCACTGTCTGCCTATTCTACCTTGGAATCTGTGAAACCAGTCTCGACTTGCTTTGAATTCCTCAGTTTGATCTGAGGTACATCCTGGAGTTTTCTTCTGCAATTCTTCAAAAATCAACCTAGCCTTCTCACATTGCCTGAGTTACTGGATCTCACTTAATCTGTCTTTCTCTAATCCAGGTAATAAGCAGCTTTTTCATCCCTTCATTGATTGAAGATCTATTCTTGTCAGAAATCTTCATTGCACTAGTAGACACCCTAGCACCCATAATCTTCTCTCTGTTGCCAAAGTTGACCTAGGAACGCCATACTCTTGAGCTACATCTGTAATTGTTCTGCCATTCTGCACCTTATCTACAATTTCTTTCTTCTTCTCTATGCTCAACCAAGCGTGCTTCTTTCCTGAATTATTCCTCTGTTCACTTCTCTTTGGACCCATTCTTAAATTTCACTCAAAAAAATAATAACTGCAGATGCACAAAATTTTTACTTTCTGAAAAAGCAGAACTGAAAATTAGCACAAAAAACACGAACAAACACCAACGCATCATCATCATCAACAACCACGCATCCAATGCCCGTAGGTGTCTACTGCCATCACACCAACGTAGCCCAACAAGAAATGACAAATAACATCGCACAATTCCATGCATGTGCATGAGAGGGCCCGCGAAATTCAACTGTCAAATTGCGAGGCACCACTGTACCAGGAAAGGTAGCACATTAAACAGTACAGCCTGTGAATGCATAATGGAAGTGAATAAAAATGTGTTCTTTATGTTGGTGTCTCTTTTTTCCTTCTTACATACAGAAAAATTACTACACCTACATTTGGTACATCATACAGTGCCCAGGTGGTGAATTTCGAAACTACTTTTTTCTTCCCCTCAGATATCGCTTCCGCATGACGCACAATGAATACCTGCAAAGTTTCACAGAATTTGATCTTTTAATGTTAAGGCTTTTTTAAAGCCTTAACACTAACTTTAAAGCCTCCATAAGGGTTTAAACAGGGATACTTTAACTTTGATCACCCTGTACATATGATGCATTACAGCTACTACCAATATACCATAGTAAGCTACATCACATCTAAAACTAATTAATCCATCTGGCCAGACCTCTTGTATTTTAAAAAAACAACTAAATAAATCTTCTTCTTCTTCCAGTGGCATTAATAGGCACTTAAGTGCCCATAGCCTTCCAAGTATCTTTGAATTTCTTAACTGTAATATGAGGATAAAGCGGTTACCCCTATGTCTCCAAGTATTCTTGTCTGTAAATGCATGTGTCTACTGGCTGGTTTGTCTGTTCTGAGGACAAAAAAACCCAAGTTTCCGGAAGGGGGGGAAACCCTCTACCTCCGTATAAGACTGCAACTTTATCTGGTCGAAAGAGACCAGATAAAGGTTCCTCACGTCTTGGACAGGAATTGAACCCAGGTCTTTCCGACCCAAGGACTTCGTCTATACTGACTGAGCTACAGAGGCTCTAACTAAATAAATAAATTAAGTTAAATTAAAATTTTTATTTAAAAAAATCCAAGCAAGATTAATAACTAACTACATCAGCCAATCAGAATTTTCTTATTAACACCATCTGGTTTTAGCACCTCACTTTTAATCTTAATACTTTATATTACTCTAATCTTTATATGACTTTTTCATTGAACGTGTCTTTATTGTTAAATCTCTTGTTGTATTGTTAGAAGTAATCTTTACTAGATGGCTAAACCAGAAACACGAAGAGATGCATCTGGTCATTATGATGTTCAAATAGGCTATAGCAGACCTCTACCGGTATTAGTTTTACCACATGGCATAACAGGTACACTGATGCATGTACCAAAAACAATATAACTGAATTTTTTTTTTTTAAATCAAATTGAATCTATGATAATTAAATGGGTGGGGATCACTAATGGGCTAGTGATGTGCAATATATAGCCAACCTCATTTTCCCATGACATGACCTGCAGAATGAAAAGGTGAGATTTAGGTGAATATTTCTATTCACAAGCATCAGGCTGCGTCAGGCAAATATTCCAACCCAGAATCACATCTTCCCTAGATGGAAGAAAAATTCAACTAGACCCTTAAATGGCAGATGCCAGTGCACCTGCACTGAATACTGGTGAAACACCACTGTCTAATATGCATGCGACAGCTTACAAAAACATTCATGACCCACCTTGTTAAGTATGGAGCAAGTTACCTCTCTGTCTGAGCTACCTCAGACAGATGTAACTGGTATGGCAGCAGATAGGGATGTTTATAATACCAAAAATCTCATTTATGCTTTTAATTTTAATGGAACCTGTGACACAGTCATTGAGAGAGGAAATATACTAGACACAGTAAATAACTTTAATAAAAGCAGCACAGATATTTTGTACCAAAATTAACAGTACATCAGAGTGGAACAAAACAAACTATAATTCTATAGTAATTATAATAAAATATACAGATGCACAGTAAAAAAAAAAAAAAAAAAATTATATTTACATCATCTTCATCAAATTACTGACATGTACCCTCAAGGGGTGTACAGGATATGATAGTACTACATGAAAAATTTACATAATTACAAACTTCCTATCGACAATTTTCCTCCAAATCAGTCTATTACTTGTCAAGACTCCAATATTATCAGATCTTATATTTCTATTGTCTAAGGCACCGTATCAATCCACCTATATCTTGGTCTTCCTCTGGGTCATTTTCCTGCCAACCTGACAGAAAACACTTATTTTGCTAATCTTTCCTCGCCCATTCTGTTTAAGTGACCATACCACATGAGATTAGCTCTGCTAACACATTCCTGGATGTTAACAATGTCAAGTTCTTTTCTAATATCCTCGTTTTTAATATGATATTGCATTTGGTGCCAACTGTTCACGCCTCTAATCTTTCTCAGGACTCTCATATCTGCAGTCTCTATTCTTTGGTCAAGTGTTTTACTTCTGACCCAGCTCTCAGATCCATAAGTTAACACTGTCTTGTATACAGCTAATTTAGTGTTCCCACTAATTTCTCTCTTATTCCATATGAATTTATTCAATTGACTTCCTACCATACCAGCTTTGTTGATTCTGTTATCTATTTCCATATTTCATTTACCATCTTCACCAAAAATCATGTCTAAGTAGCTGAAATGTTTCACTTGTTCCACAGTTTCCCCTTTCACAACACAGTTGACATTTTCAACAATTCTACCTATTTTCATTGTCTTTGTCTTTTTAATGCTGACCTTCATACCATATCTATTACAACAGTTATTCAATTTAGTCAGGGAATCTTGCAAACTTGTAGCAGATTTATTTAGAAGTATAACATCATCCGCATAAAACAAAGAGCTGAGATTAACATCTCCAATTTTGATATCAGGTTTAATACCACTTTCCTTCATAATGTGATCCATATAGATAATGAATAACAGAGGGGATAATGTACATCCTTGTCTCGCATCAGATTTAACATTAAACTATCTTCCTGTACTTCCTTCAATTTTAACTGCTGACTTACAACTCAAATAAAGACTAAGTATTGCTTGTCTTTGTCCCATTGACATCCTACAACTGTAGTGTATTGAATAGCTTCTCTCTTGGCACCTTGTCAAATGCCTTTTCGAAATCGACAAAACTTAAATACACACATTTGTTATATTCCCATGATTTCTCCACTATTTGTCATAAAGTGAAGATCTGATCCTGACAGCCTCTATTTGGCCTGAATCCAGTTTGTTCTTCACCAAGCTTTTCTTCCACAATTCTTCTCAACTGTTTCTCAAGTATACTTGCATAGATCTTGCCAGGAACATTCAGTAGGGAAATACCTCTGTAATTCTCACATTCAGTTTTATTTCCCTTTTTATATATGGGCCTACTAGAGCTCTACTCCAGTCATCGGGAATTCATCCCTCTGTCCAGGCTTTCTGAACTATGCAGTGCAGCCACTGTAAGACTTTTATATCACCATACTTCAGCATTTCTGGTCGAATATCATCTACTCCTGCTGCCTTTCCACATTTCAAGCCTTTAATGGCTCTTTCTTCTTCAAGTATGGATATGTATTCCTGACTGTATGCCTGTTGAGTGTTTTTTACCACTGTGCTATCACTACTTGTTTCATTTAGCAATTTTTTGAAGTAATTACTCCATACTTCATGGATATCTTTTTCTCCCATTTTCATGTCACCTTTATCATCTCTAACTCCTTTTACAGCACTCTTTCCTCCATTTCTAAGCTTCTTCAACAACCTCCAGAATATCATACCACCTTCTTGATATTTATTTCCTATGTTCTTGCCAAAGGCCTCCCATGACTTTTGTTTAGCTAGTTTTACACAGTGTTTCGCTGTCTTACATTTGTCTCTGTATTCTCTAAGAGCACAAGCTGACTTATTTGTCAGGAACTTTTGATATGATTTCTTCTTTTCCTTCACTGCCTCCTTAACTTCCTGTGTCCACCAAAGATAGAAATCCTGATTTTTCTATCCTTGCAGACAACTTCACCACATGCCTCTCTAGCTGAATCAATGGTTTTCTTCAAGACTTGCTACTGAATCTCCAAGGTTTGGTTTCTGTTCTCAAACTCTTTCATTTTTCCTTCAATAATCTTTGTATATGTTAGTCTACAGTTCACATCTGAGAGATGCTCAACTTTTATTCGCTTTAAAACTTTCTTACATGTTATTCTTTTCAATATGAAATTCCATTTTATCCGGCTCAAGAGGCAAGGAATAAGAAAAGTCTCAATGAGACTTTTCTTATTCCTTGCCTCTTCTCTCCATGTGAATTTGTGCACATTTTTATGTTGGAACATGCCGTTAGTAATAACCAGTCCATGTCCTGAGCAGAAATCCAACAGGTATTTGCCATTATTATTAGCTTTGCTCTTTTCTCCAAATTTTCCCAAAATATTTTTGTATGTCTCACAATCATTTCCTACTCTGCTATTCATATCCCCAACAAGGACCAACTTTTCCTTTTTCACTGTGTCAGTTGCTTTTTCTAAAGCATCAAAAAATTCCTCCGCTTCTACCTTAGTAGAACCTTCTGTGGGACCATAGGCACAAATAAGTCTCATTTCCCCATTCCCATATTTGCCCACATTACTCTACTTGAGACTGACTGCCATTCAAGAATTAGCCTCGTATTTTGTGTTGAATACTATGGCTACTCTTTCTTTTCCTTGATTGTCATTGCCTGAATATAACATTTTGTATTTATTGCTCAGAAAGATCTCACCAGTTTTTGTCTTTTTTGTTTCAGTCACCCCTGTTATGTCGATCTGGTACTTATCCAATTCCTCAGCTAGCTCCATTTCTTTGCCATTCAAGCTTCTTATGTTGATAGTACCGATCTTTAACTCTGGTGATGTTGAGTTGGGGTGTTTTTTCAGATTTGTTCCAGTAGCTGACTTTTCGCTGTTCACCCTGGTTCCGTAGCGAAAACAACAGGGGCCTTGTTTAATCGGGTGACGCCCAAGCTAGCATGAAATTTTCTCATGTTTTACCATCATTTTTTATTTTGGTTTAACCAATAAGAATACAATTTGGTCAGCTAAATCCCAAATTGCCAGCCCATCCTCGTTCGTTCAGTATCAATGTAGATACCCAACAGGGTGCACCACGAGAAGGTGAGGATTGGACATTAGGTCAGAAGCCCTGGTCGGTTCTCCTGATTCCTTTAAAGGCTATGTGGAGGTCTCCTCTCAGTTATACAGCTTTGACCCTTAAGCACCCCATATCTAGAAGTTTGTTTAGGAAATTAGACAAAAAGAGCATATTGAAGATGTTAATGACAAAAGAGAAGACAGCTCAGATCTATTTTTCCACTTTTCCCACACTCACCACAATACTGAATAGGATAAGAGCTAAATGGCTTACATAGATGACAACTTCAGTGCCTGCAACATAAAAGAGGCTACAATGGTTATTCACAATCAACAGAAACCAAAGAATGATTTTATGTAATACTTGGAAGTTACTTATTAGATCTTTCCGCAGGTCAAACATTTTCGCCAACTATCATGCATACCTACTGAGCAATGACTGTGTTTGTTTGTTTTTTTAACTTTTGTGTAACAGTTACTACATGTTCGGTTTTATGTAATAGTTCATGTTTATTGCTTGTATTTTTTTTTTTTTTGTCCTTCCTAAGAAAGAAGAAGAAAAAGCCACTAGCATCTGTGATGAAACTACTCAGCTTAACTGTCTATATTATCACAACCTATTAAACCCAGTGTCAGTTATCATTTGTCACATTTGTTTTTTTTGAACAAAAAAAATCTATATACACATCATGAATTTGTTTTCATAATTTATTATAATGAATGCTGATCACAGTGTAACTATGAAAGAAAGGACCTCAGGTACATATATAGATCTCGATGCATATAATCTATAAAAAGTAACTATTAAAAAAATGTAGGGGAAAAAATAAAATAAAATTATCTGACAATTCCTATAAGCAGATTGATGCAATTTTCAGAATATTGCTGACCTGTGTCATATGTCGTAGTTTTTTTTTATGCTGTGTCTTGAAAATCAAGCACATGAATTTTTAAAGTTTATTTATATAGAGTAACTAGACCACATAAGCTCCATTCAGATCATGCAGAACCATGTTATTAAACACTGTCCTATAAGAAGCTGAAAGCAAGATCTGAGAATGCTGTCTAATGAAGATTCACTAGCTGCTCCTCCATTCATAAAGTAAAAAAAAAAGTTTATACTAACCTATAATATTGATGTCGCCCATCAACATCACAAAAATGGCAAAAATAATGTTCCCTGCGCAGGTGGCGAAAAAGTTCATCATTATCAACATAACGCTCATTACAAAATTCACAGAGTGGATGGCCACGATGAGAAGTATCATCTATATCACCAATTCTTCTGTGACGTGCCAGATCTTTTCTATTATAAGACTTTCTTTCAAATGTGAATATCTGAAACAATAAAAATATCAAGAATGTGTAAAACTTTATATTGTGTATAAAGACATTTGCTTTTCTGTTAAATCCATTTTGAAGACTGCTTTATAATAATACCTAGAAAAGCCTGACTAAAGATTATTATAATGAATTACATTAGATACACCAGACATTTTAAACAGTATTTTTTGTAATGAAATTAAGTACAGTTTTTTAAACAAAACTTCTGATTTCTACCACCACCACTCTCAGATATCAAATTTCATGCACTGACTAGTGAAGGATTTTGGCACCTTGACAATTTGTGCAAGTGCAGGTGTTACAAAGTATACTTGGCATATGAACACATCATCAGCAGTATTAGAAATAAGATATTTTTTGGCATGCTTCATAATATGATGAGAATCTATATTGATCAAATTTAACTGTGCAAAAGAAAGCACTAGTACAAAGTAACAAATATTTACTTTGTGCTAGTGCTAAATTTTCCTGAAGATAATGGTTCATAACAGAATTAACATTCTCTCTGCATCAAATAGTTACTTTTGTTTGTATTATAAGCATGTTATTCCAAAAAAGTAAATAATAAATAAACAAAATAAAATTTAAAAAAAAAAAAATATATATATATATATATATTACAATTTTGTTTATTACAACCATAACAATTTTGTTTATATATATATATATATATATATATATATATATATATATATATATATATATATATATATATATAAACAAAATTGTTATGGTTGAACATTCAGTGTCTAAACCTCAAACAAAGGGCAACCATTACCTACTGTAACCAATATTTGGAGAGGATATTATGAGCATTTGCTAACTTCAATTAAAATAAAGTGATGCATAAACATTTTTAAAACAAACTTTTTTTCCTGTCTGGAGAAGATCACAAAGGTCATTAACATATCTGCAAATATGTAAAGAAAATTTTAAAAATGTGGCAGAAATTAAACCTTTCTACAAATGCAGCATCTGTACAATAGTTTCAGCACTGACACACACACACACACACACACACACACACACAATACTTGAGAAATCCTATGTACAAAAGGCTTATAAGACTAATATACAAACTAGTGCAGTGGATGAGTTAAAGGCTGGAGATAAATCAGATACTAATATTTAATAATGTATTAAGGAAGAAATGCATTGATATGTAATTTAAACAAATGCACAAGCAGACTAAACAAAATACAGTCTTGCATTGTCAATTAATAGCTCTGCCCTCTTGCTGATACAGTCCATTTTCCACAAATGGCTAAATCAAAAGAGTACCGACACTAACTGGCATGAATTATTATTTTTATTATTACCCAAGACCCCATGGAGTCAAAGACTCATCTAGGAGATCCTTTTATCATATACACACCCACACCCACAGCTCATCATACCGTGCTTTAAACACACTCAAATTTTCTGCAGACACCACACACTCAGGCAAGGCATTCCAATCATTCACAACTCTGCATGAAAAAAAAAACCTGCTTCTCACTCCCCTACTCACACCCTCTTTATACAGTTTCCAGGGATGACCTCTGGTTCTCCCCTGATCTCCCACTATTTTCTGTAGAACATCTCCAGCATTGATCCTATAACAACCCCCTTACCAACTTGTAGGTCTCCCCTCTTCCTCATGTCCACCAGACTGTGCAAGTTGCATCTTCTCAATCTTTCCTTATACTCGACATTCCAGAGGTTAGAAACTACCTTAGTTAGTCGCCTCTGGATTCTTTCCAACATCTCTTCGTCCTTCTGAAAACCAGGTGACCAAATCTGGGCACAATAGTTCATACATGGCCTAATCAAAGCCTTATACAACGGAACAAGAATCTCCCTACTTCTACAAGTCAGTGTCTTCCGCATCATTCCCAGAAGCCTTTGTGTTGTCTTCACAATTTTGGCTATGTGTCCCCTAAATTTCAGATTCTTATCCACTATCACCCCCAGATCTCTTATTTCCTCCACCTCCAACAATATATCCTCACCAAGCATAAATTCTGGATCCTATTTTTGTTTTCCAAATTTTAAAACCTTACATTTTGCAACATTGAACTTACATCCCCATTCCCAATCACTCAATTTATTTAAGCCTTCTTGTAAGGCCACAACATCTTCTCTACTCTTCATGGTTCGCCCCAACTTTGCATCATCTGCAAACAACTTAATACCTCCATCCAAATCTTCACCAATATCATTAATATACAAGTTAAACAGCAATGGCCCTAAAACAGATCCCTGAGGCACACCACTAGTAACTTTCCTTTTCCTGTATATTGCTCCCCCATACACAACTTGTTGTTACCTATCAGATAGTCAGTCTCCAATCCAATGCACCAATCTAATATCCAACCCCATCCACTCTAGTTTGACTATCAACTTATCATGCAGTAATCTATCAAAAGCCTTAGCAGTCACCTTATTGTAATAAGTAAGTAGATTACTAAAACATGACCTCCTTTTAGCAAATCCATGCTGTCCATCAAAGATACCGTATTTTTCGATAGATAACGCGCACCCCAACATTTTCACATTTTCATCACTTCTTTTGCTGCATAGATAACGCGCATGCGCCAACTAGCGGTAGAGTTAAGAAGTACAGACAGAGGATGGAGGAATTCTTTAAAAGCACGGTTATATATACTTTATATATAACCATGAATATAACAAAACAGGGCAGATGAAAAGAACATCATATAAAGATATAGTTACGTATATTGTAGAAAGTTGGGCTGCTGTAAGTGAAAAAAACTGTGTTAGAAATGGTTTCATTAAAGCACAATGGAATGCAGTGGTGTCCGGTGACAATGATTATGAAGCTGAAAAAATACCAAACGCAATTGATTCTTTCAATATTGAGTCTGATGAAGAATTTTTTGGATTTGAATAGTGTAATGTTGAATAAATATTAAGTAATACTTCTACCTTAGTTTTGTTATTACATTTGATTTACCTCTCATACCTTTCAAATGTATACTGCGCATGTTCATTTTTAACGAATTTAGACTTTTTTTGTATAGATAATGCACATGTTATCTATCAAAAAATATGGTAATACCACTGTAGTCAACCCAATTCTGGATCCTAGTTCTCACAAGCTTCTCCAACAACTTAACTACAACACCTGACACACAGATAGGCCTATAGTTTGATGCTTGAGTTCTATCACCTCCTTTATGAAGTGGCACAATCTTGTCTTCCTTCCACTTTTTAGGAACTTGACCCAGTGCAAGACTTGAATTAAAAAAATATGTCAAGGCCAACGTTAATTCCCCCTTATTTACATCTAGTTTGCTCAACTCCCCCATACACCTCTTGCTCACTTACAGTCAGTATCTCTTCCCCATCATCAACACTTTCAATCACTCCATGAAGTCACAAGATTGAGAGACCTTTATGAACTGCTCATTAAATATCTCCACCACACCTTCTGCAACAGCTGTCTTTTCCATTTTCTCCAATCAATGTCATCCTTCCATAATCATTCTTTCTTTTGCTGGCTACATATCGAAAGAACTCCTTGGGATTCTTTTTGGCTTCATCAGCTAACTGCTATTCATACTTTCTTTAGCTACCCTCAAATTAGCCAAGCAAATAAGAAAAGAGCGAGGAATTGGTTATTTCCACTTCTCTTATGCTGCCTCCATAATGCCCTTTTTCTCTGTATCGCATGCTTAAGTGCTTTATTCATCCATTTCACACCTACCTCATTTAACCTTCTCACCCTTGGAATAATTTAGACATCGCATCTACCAGAGTTTTGGAAAATCCCCCAAGCTGAATTGATCTCTTTTCCCTTTTCTTACAGAGATCCCCACACAGCTGACAACCACCCAGGTAATCATGGTCACTCTCACCAACTGGTGGGTGATTTGACACTTCATTTATAATTACATCCTCTGATGAGATGACCAAATTCAAGACACTCAAATCCTCGTGTGCCCTCTGTTACATACTGAGGCAGTTATCCCTCAAAAACTCAAGAAACTCATTTTCTTTACTTCCAGTTGCTATCTCATCATTCCAGTCTATGTTGCCATAATTAAAATCGCCCATAATGATCACTCATTTCTTATTTGCTTGGCTAATTTGATTATACATTTCATAGTCAGTACCATCCACATTGCCTGGTCTATAACATCCAACCAAGTATTTCATTCCATTCACCTCTATCTCACACCATACTGCCTCAAAACCACTGGCACTATTTCCCTCTTGCATCTCTACTTTGTATGGACATAACTCTTTCTCTATCATCAATAGCACTCTCCCTCCCTTTTTACCCCTTCTATCCTCATGAAGCACATCATACCCCTTGTAAAGATTTTTGTCACAAAGACTTGCGAATTCTCTTTAAAATTGTGTACTTTGGCGAGGAGGCGCTGCAGTCGTGACAGAAGCAGACGACACTTAGGACTTGATTAGCAAAGTTTCCGCTGTGTGTGGTATCCATTTTTTTTAAATGTGCCCGAAGTGAAAGAATAAGTACAACATTAGTGTTTGAAGGCAAATTATAATGTTTTTGTAGTTTCAAGAATCTTGTAAAGCAAGTTTGTGTCAAGTTTTTCAGAAATAAATAACATCACTAGAGTTACATCAGTGAAATGCGTATGAATGTGTTCTAAAAGTATACGTATAAGCGAGCATTCATTCTGCGTAATGATCAAGACTTTCACCAGCTTTACCACTCATCACAAGTCCGAATTTTACTGGCGCAGTCGACAGGATCTACAAGGTGAGAGCAATTCGTTATGTAAATGCATGCTCCCATGTTTTAGAGTTCTATTTTGATTATTTGGGCGAAAGTCTGTTTTAATACAAAACAAAAAAAAAATAGTGTTCGTAGTTTGTTCCATCCTGGAACAGTAGTAGTTTTGATTTCTCGCCAGAGAAAGAATACGTCAGTATTCAAATTTTGTTCCATCCTGGAACAGTAGTACAACAGTTTGGATAAATGAAAAACACGCCAGTGTTCAAGCTATATTTTCGTCCCAGATAGTTCAGAATAGTTGTTTTTTTTTTTCATTTTAAATTTATTTTGTTCTGCAGTTACCGATTTGTCCTGTTTTGCATGTTAGTTCCATCTTGGAACAGTCAGAACTTGTGATTTCTCGCCAGAGAAAGAACACGACAGTGTTATCATAGTTAATTTTTGCATACTGTTTTGATAGTTCTGTTTCGAGATTTCAGTTATTATATAGTAGCGGTGTAAAATCGGAACTATTTTTTTGTTTTTGTTTTGTTTTTATATATCCACACACATATATATATATATATATATTTGTGTATTTGAAAGTGTAGTAAATTGTGTAGTTGAAGTTTTTATCTGATAATATTGTAAGATTTATCTATGTTTACAAATGATATGTTGAATTTAATTATGAGTCCCATAATCGCCAAATGTATACATCTCTTTTTGGGCTTTTAAAAAAAAAAAAAAGTGCAATTGATTCTTTTTTTTAGGGTGATTTTTTTTATCAGTAAAGAGAGTTATTGTTTAGCACCATGACTTATTTAACCAAAGGTAGAAAGGAAGATTTACGTAAATTGGCTGAAGAATTGGGAGAGAAGCCAACTGTTGAAATGAAAGTGATAGATCTTAAAATGATTATTACGGGAAGTAAATTTTATGAAGAAGAATTTGTTAAAGGGATGTTGGAGACGATTATTAGTACCAGACTCGAGGAAGAACTGATGAAGAAAGAAGAATTAGAAGCTCAACGGCGGAAGGAAGAACTAGAAGCCCAATGCCGGAAAGATGAATTGGGGGCCCAACAGAAAAGAGAACAAATGGAGTTCGAGTTGAAGAAACTGGAAATTGAAGCGCGTGTTCAACCAACCTCAACTCCAGTATCCAGTGACAATAAACCATATTGTCTTGAACTAATTAAGCTAATGTCTAGGTTTAGATTACAAGAGGATGACATTGTGATATACCTATCCCTGTTTGAAAGACAAGCTAAGAGAACAAAAATAGATGTTAAAGACTGGATATCATGTCTCTTGACTTTGTTACCATTTGAGATTGTCCAATTAATTGGTAGAGAGTCAGAAGAAAATTGCGAAGATTATGAATATATTAAAACAATTCTACTAAAGAGATTTAGACTGAATCCTGAAAGTTTCAGAAAAAAGTTTGTGATGCACCAAAAGGTTGCTGAAAAATCTTGGAGGGATTTCTGTTATGAAATAACTAATTATTTCGAAGAGTGGATTGGTGGCCTTGATATCAAGGATTTTGAAGGGTTAAAAGATCTAATTATT
Source organism: Typopeltis vanoorti (assembly GCF_054136105.1). Taxonomy (NCBI): domain Eukaryota; kingdom Metazoa; phylum Arthropoda; class Arachnida; order Uropygi; family Thelyphonidae; genus Typopeltis; species Typopeltis vanoorti. Next base: position 45,923,302 of record NC_143572.1, on the reverse strand, counting down.
ACGGATCAACTGAAGAAGAAAGTACCACATGAAGTGAGAGAACATCTCTTAGACGACTGGACAAAATTCGTTTCTCCAACCAAGTTAGCTGACAGATTGGACGAATACGACAGTGTTCGTAGTACATCAAGGAAGCCCATCGGAGCTATTCCGAAGGACAAGGTTACTGAAAAGTTTAGACCTTATACTCCACCTGCTGAGCGAACATTCAAAAATAAGTTATCTCCCTCTCAAAGTCCACCGAGATGGTACCAGCCGTGGCGAAATGATGATTCATACAAGCCTCACTACAAACCAACTTGTTTTACTTGTAGAAGGGAAGGTCATATTGCCAAGTTTTGTATGAAAAATAGTCAATCAAAAGGTACTCCTACTACAGCACACAGTAACCTAGTTCAAACGTCTACCACTGGGAATGACGATAAATCAGGTGTGTTGACTGCCAAAATTTCCATTCCAGTATCCAAATCAGTGGACATTGATCGAAATGTAGATGATTTGAAGGTGGTCAAAATCAAATGTGGAAGTAGGGTTTTAAATGGAATAATAGATACGGGAGTGCAAATATCGGTAGTGCGCGAAGATTTAGTGGCAGATACGCCCCATGATGGAGAAAGTAAGATAGAAATATCTTCTGCTTTCGGAGAAAATGAAATAACACCCTTAAGGATTTTTGAAATGAAAATTGATGATAATTTACATGGTAATGTTCCAGTCACATGTGCTGTCTCAAGAAAACTGGTTACCGATCTGATACTGAGCTCCTCTGCCTATGAAATGCTGGTCGAAAGCGTCGAGCTACATGAGAGTAGTCATCATTGGGAGACACCGGTTCTGAAATCAAAAGATTTAAGCGATAAACGGTCAGAAGATGATGAAGATGAAGACATGCCTTCGAAAATAACCAGTACAGCATTGGCAGTAAGTACGATAGAGTCCCCACCAGGTGAAGAAAATGAGTGTATACCAGAAAAAACAAAATTCGAATTCGGCAAACTTCAAAAGGATGATGAGACGCTTCGAAGGTGTTTTGAATGGGCAAAAAGACAGAAAAATTCCTATGCGTTTGACAATGGGGTTCTGCTTCATAATGAACATATTTGTGGCGAGAATATTAGACAAGTAGTGCTACCGCGTGTGAAACGAGAGAATGTCTTAAAGATAGCACATGAAATCCCTCTTGCTGGCCATCTCGGCGAAAAGAAAACCCGTCAGCGAATCAAGTACTCATTCTTTTGGCCTACCATTAAACAAGACGTGAAAAAATATTGCGAAAGCTGCAAGGAATGTCAAATGAGAAGGACTGCTACATATAGAGATAGAATCCCCATACGACCTATCGTCAGACCAGAAGCTCCGTTTGAGGTATGGAGCGTGGATTGTATCGGACCGTTAGAACCCCCATCGGGAAGAGGACATCGATTCATAATATGTGCTGTTGATTTATGCACTAGATGGGCCGAAGCCATACCTGTCAAGGAAATAAGTGCTAAAACTACATGTAACGTTCTAATGAGGATATTTACTCAGACTGGATTTCCTAAAATGATCTGTACCGACCAAGGTACAAATTTCACATCTAAACTCACTCAAGCTTTTGAAGATCTGCTAGGCATAGCTCCACGTTTTTCCACTCCAGGACATCCTGAGAGTATGGGCGCTGTTGAACGTTGGAACAGAACTTTAAAAGAGATGATGAATAAGAATATACAGGAACATGGAAGAAACTGGGATTTACATCTTCCCTATCTTCTATTCGCATACCGAGAAGTACCACATAGCACTACTGGGTTATCACCTTTCCAGTTGGTATATGGAAGATTACCTCCAGGCCCCTTATCTTTGTTAAAAGAAATTTGGACTGGTGGACGAGTCATCCCAACTGCTGCCTCTCGCTCGGTTGAAAATTATTTACAAGAGCTTCTTGAAAATCTAAGAAAAGCTCATGAAATTGTATCCGAGAATGCCAAAGAGTCTCAAGAACAATACTCCTCCAGATATAATCTTCGTTCCAAAGAAAAATCCTTCATGGTTGGTGAAAAGGTTTTAGTATTGTTACCTTCATCCTCTCATAAGCTTCTAAATACTTGGACAGGACCTGCTACAGTCGTCCAACTAGACCACATTCTGCGAAGGTTGAGATGAAGGATGGAAGTATCAGGGAGCTCCACATAAATAAGCTTCGACCATATATTCAAAGAATTAATCATGTCGGTCTAGTTTTCGAACTAGATGAAGATTTCGGAACACTCCACTATGCACCTGCTGACAAGATGAATAAATCAGTTGAAGATATTAGGAAACACCTTGAGGATATGAAAGCTCTCTTGACGGAAGAACAAAAACAAGAACTTTTTGACATCCTCCGGAAATATGCAGATGTTTTTAGTTCCAAACCTGGTCATGCCAAAGTTGATGGACACTCCATCAAAGTTACAGAGAACTGTTCCCCTAAGAGACTCAAACCCTATAGGGTGCCAATCACTCTACAAAAGGAAGTAGATCGACAAGTCAAAGAACTGTTAGATATGGGTCTCATTGAGCCAAGTGTCAGTGAATGGGCTCATCCCGTTGTTTGTGTGGCTAAGAAAAATGGAAGTGTCAGACTATGCATTGACTTTAGATTGCTGAATAGTTTTACTATTCCAGATGCTTATCCAATGAAAATAGCTAGAGATTTATTATTTGAGGTAGGACAAGCAAGATTTATCACTGTAGTTGACCTCACCAAGGGATATTGGCAAATCCCTATAGAAAAGGAAGCAAAGCCCTTCACCGCATTCGTGACGCATTCTGGTCACTATCAATGGAATGTCTTACCATTTGGAATGAAGAACGCTGGAAGCACATTCCAGAAATCATTAGATAAAGCACTAGCTCCTCATAAGGCATACTGCCGATCTTATATCGACGATTTTGCTATATTTTCTAAAACATGGTCTGAACATCTCACCCACATAGATGAAGTCTTCAAAACATTAAGAGAGGTGGGTTTAACAGTAAACCTAGAAAAATGCGAATTCGGGAAAAATCAAGTGAAGTTACTAGGTCATTTGATTGGATCCGGTCAACATTCTCCAGACCCAGAGAAGGTCGAGGTTATAAAAAGTTTAGCGACACCAGCAACAATGAAGGAAGTAAGAAGTCTACTTTGACTGGCTAGCTACTACCGTGACTACATACCACGATTCTCCCAAATTGTATTACCACTGACAAATCTGACTAAGAAAAGTGTCCCAAACAACATTCCTTGGACTACTGATGCTGATGAAGCTTTTACGAAACTCAAGGAAGAGCTTATAAAAATGCCTTCTTTGCATACTCCAGATCTCGACAAGCCGTTCCAGTTGTATACGGATGCATCAGCAACAGCAATTGGCGCATGTTTAGCTCAAAACAACGAACAAGGAAAAGAATTGCCCATTGCTTTTTTCAGTAAGAAACTAAATTCCTGTCAAATGAAATGGTCAACCATTGAAAGGGAAGCTTTTTGCGTCTTGGAGGCGTTGAAAAAGTTTGACACATGGGTATTTGGTGCTGAAATACAGGTAATTTCAGATCATAACCCTCTGACCTATCTAACTAAAAGTGCCCCTCATAGTGCCAAGTTGTCCCGATGGGCTTTAGCCCTACAACGTTATAATCTGACTGTTACATATAGAAAGGGTAGTCGTCATGGTAACGCTGATGCCCTTTCCAGATTAAAAACTGATATAATTAATTAATGCTATTGGCTTGTTTCTTAATAATGATTATATATTTTCTTGATGTTTAGTTAATGATAATTATATAGTTTTCTTTTGTGTGTGTGGGAGCTGCATCGCACCATAAAGCTCTCACCTCATTTCTTGTATTTTAGAGTCAATTACTCGCCTGAGTTTTTTTTTAGATGCAACATCGACACTCCTGTGACGGATGTGCTTCCCCCAAAGGGAGCTGTAAAGATTTTTGTCACAAAGACTTGCGAATTCTCTTTAAAACTGTGTACTTTGGCGAGGAGGCGCTGCAGTCGTGACAGAAGCAGACGACGCTTAGGACTTGATTAGCAAAGTTTCCGCTGTGTGTGGTATCCATTTTTTTTAAATGTGCCCGAAGTGAAAGAATAAGTACAACATTAGTGTTTGAAGGCAAATTATAATGTTTTTGTAGTTTCAAGAATCTTGTAAAGCAAGTTTGTGTCAAGTTTTTCAGAAATAAATAACATCACTAGAGTTACATCAGTGAAATGCGTATGAATGTGTTCTAAAAGTATACGTATAAGCGAGCATTCATTCTGCGTAATGATCAAGACTTTCACCAGCTTTACCACTCATCACAAGTCCGAATTTTACTCCCCTCCATCTCTATTCCTGTCAAGATGTCGTCCTCATCTAACCATGTCTCACTTATTCCAACAATTTTTGGGTGAACAGATTCAATTAGTGCGACCATTTCATTTGCCTTGTTTCTTACACTTCTAGCATTTGTATACAAAACACAACAGCTTATTCCTGGATCTACAGCTAGTTCCACTGATACCACTCATTCAATGTGATCTCTCCATGCTCGATTGGAGCCATTTCCCTTTCTGCTTATTCATTTTATAACCCTCTTCAATTCCAATTGTTTCCTCTTGATCCCAGGTCACCCCGTTCCTTTCCTGTGTACACCATTCCTTTCCTGTCCTGGATTATGCTGTACTATCATCAGCAAAACTATGGATGGTGAAGCATTCAATGACACGTAAGAGAAAGAAAAGGAGATACAAAAATTAATAAAGGAGTAAGTATTAAAAACTTTCCAGATTTAGTAGATAGTTTCTAACAGAGAAGACAAAAAGAGGCTAAAATAACTGATTTTATGATACATGATAAGACAAAGTTCAAATTATTTTTGTTGATGAAATTTACAACTATGCAATCAGCAAGGAAAAAAGTTAATAGCATTAGGAATGTTCATATAATGAATATGATCGTATGTTCATTATATGAATATATGATCCACTAGTAAACAGTAACTACTATTAAACCCAGTTTTGTCCCTCAACATTCAAAATATGCATACAGTATGCATTTCTGAAGTGGAAATTAAAATTTTCAAACAACTGGTTAGACCTAAAATACAGGATTTATATAAGATGCAAAGAACCTTTATTAAGACCTTTCAACTGAAGATAAGTCAGCTAGTCTCATATCGAAGTGGCAGGATTTTTCCTCTGGCAAAACAGGAAAATTGGTTAGAAGAAACACAAAATTTGCATTGATAGCACATAATGAAGATAGGATTAATCACCCTAGCATAAGCAGTATCAAATTTCTAAGATACCTAGGTACTTGGCTGTGACAAGCCATTGGAGCTAACACAGAAGGGAAGATGGCCGACCTCTATTACAGACCAAGAAAGGTTTGTTAAGGGAAGATCATGCTTCAATAATTTAGATTTTACACAAGGTGACAACTGTATTGATGAGATTTATCAACTACAGCACCCCTTCCCCCTCAAAAAAAAAACCTAATAGTAAGCTTTTAATTAAGTGAAATGAGAATATGATGAATTAAGTGTTCTTTATAGGAGATTGGTATCAATGAGTTATGTATGAGGGAGAATTCAATAAAGGAAAGACAAGCGAGTTACCATAGGAGTCTGTTTTTGGATTATTGATATTTACCTAATATTTAGAATGGATTCAGGTAAGACACCCAATTGTTTGCAGATTCAAAGCTGGAAAAGAACAATAAATAGTAACAATGAATTCCTGCAAGAGGATGTGACCAGACTTGATTTCTAGAGATGCAAGGAACAGTTAATGTTGCTAAGCATAATATCTGACCTCTAGGGAATCGAAGGATTCATTAAAGTAAAGATCTTAAATCCTTTCACAGTTCCTGAACTCGCATCACATTCTCAGGCAATGCATTCCACTCACTAATCACACTCCATGAAGAACCTGTTTCTCATACCCCTGCTCACACCCTCCTTATACATCTTCCAATGATGGCCTTTTGTTCTACCCTTCTCTCCTACTACTTTATGAAAACGCTCCTCTACATTAACCTGGTAACAACCGCTCACCAACTTATGTCTCAATCTTATCCACTCTCTTTCTTCTATTCACAAAGCTGCAAGTTGCATTCCCTCAATCTCTCCTCATATCTGACATTCCATAGACCTGACACTGACTTAGTAAACCATCTCTGGACCCTGTCCAATATATTCTCCTTGAAAAATCAGGTGACCAAATCTGCATACAGTGTGGCCTGATCAAAGCCTTATACAAGAGAACCATAACCTCTTTGCTTCTGCATATCAATGTCTTCCTCATTATTGCCAAAATCCATCACGATGTTTTTACAATTTTAGCAATGTGACCCCTAAACTTCAAGTCTCTACACCATCATTCCCAAAGCTCTCATTTCCTCCACCTCCTTCAAAAGCTTCCCATTATTTGTATACTCTGCATTCTAACCTTGCCTACCAAATTTCAAGGCCTTGCACTTTGCAGCATTAAACTGACAACTCTGCTCACTTGCCCACTCACACAGTTTATTGAGCCACTCCTGCAAAGCCTCAACATCCGTTCTCCTTCTAATAGTTCTTCCCAACTTTGCATCATCAGCAAACAGCTGAACATCTCCAGATAAGCCAATCCCAATGTCATTAATGTCCAAGTTAAACAATAATGGTCCCAAAATAGATCCAGGCACTATGCTAGTGACCTTCTTCTTTTGGGATACCACTCCTCCACATGCTGATACCTCTTCTTTTGGGATACCACATGCTAATACCTATCTGATTGCCAACCAGCTATCCAAATGATTAGTCTTATCTAATCCCATCTGTTTCAATTTAGCTATCACTTGTCATGTGGCAATCTGTCCAAGGCCTTTGAAAAAATCCAAGTATACCACTGTATTATGCATCTCCTACAAGGTGACAGATTCGCTGGACAAAGGTGGGAGATGAATTTCATTGCCTGGTGTGAGACCAGTGCCCCACTTATTGGAGGCCTGAAGTGGCTTGAAAAAGTTCTATGCTTGGTCTCTTAGAGCAGGGGTTTCGAACTATGTAAAAATAAATAAAAAACTACTTTTTTTATTGGCTTTAATTTTTTAAGAAGCATTACCTTCTTGAGTTTCAGTATCTTTCTGCAAAATAATGTCACGTTTAGTTGTGAAGCATTTTATCGTTGTTGAAGTGTTTCCAATCTTATTTGATACTTTTGAACATTTAATGTACTTCTGGGTTTGCTAATGGCTTGAAACTTCCCCAAAAGATTTCTTTGGCATATTTATTTTTTATATACTTATACTTTTTTGAACTAAATTAAGAAAATTTTCAAACTTAGAAATACAGCTACTTCTTCTTAATAAAATTAATGCATTCACATGCAGTACACATATGCAATGCTTATTTCCTATAACATGCAGGCTGAAAGAATAAACATTGCAACTATATACAATAGACACACACACACACACACACACATATATATATATATATATATATATATATATATAACTTAGATTAATTTTGCCTGATTTTAAATGTCAAGAAAATTAATTATTTTTATTAACCAAATGTTAGTACCTGAGCAATGAAATTTTTTAAACCATCAATTGCAAATGTGTTACAATATATAAAAGGAAACATGGTTGAGTAATTTCTAAATCCAAATTCAACATTATGTGTAGTGTTAAAATTGTTGATATGACATAATTATTTTCCTTTAATAAATTAATTTCATACTCCTAATTATGCCATTTATGAACAAGAGAAAAACAGAAAAATGAATCGAGCATAATTTTATTTTGCAAAATAACATTGTTGCAAATTTAATGTAAGCTTTCACATATGTATACACTACAAATTCCTAAAATTGATTAAGCACTGATTCATTGCAAATTCAGTAAATATACAGTATATCTCAACCAATTAAAAAAAAAAAAAATTCATTTGAGTTTTGAATGGACATGATAAAACAAATTAATCCATTTTATCTCCATGTAAAGCACACTTTTTCTATCAGTAATCTATGTGTATATGAAGGTAATTCTGTTGTTGCATTCCCTCAATCTCTCCTCATATCTGACATTCCATAGACCTGACACTGACTTAGTAAACCATCTCTGGACCCTGTCCAATATATTCTCCTTGAAAAATCAGGTGACCAAATCTGCATACAGTGTGGCCTGATCAAAGCCCTATAGTGAATGTGCAAATGAATTGTCAACCCCCTCTTACCTGGATATTTAATTTAAGTTTGAACTCTGGTATGGTCCCTAGGGAGTGGAAGTTAGGCAAAGTGGTTCCTTTGCATAAAGGTGGCTCTAAAACTGCGGTATTGAATTACAGACCAATCACCATCTCAGGAGTAGTGGTAAAAGTATTGGAAAAGTTGGTTAAAGACAAAATTCAAGAATGGGTGGATCAGGATATGATACTCTATAGAGGCCAACATGGTTTTGTTAAAGGTAGATCCTGCCTTAGCAATCTATTAACTATTCATAATAGAATAACATCCGAGTTGGACAAAGGAACTGGCTACACAGTGGTACTTCTGGATTTTGCTAAGGCTTTTGACAGGATACCCCATAGAACACTGTTACGCAAATTGGAGCAGATGGGAATGGATATTAAATTGGTGATATGGATAGGAGAATGGCTCAGGGAGAGATACCATTAGGTGGTGTATGGAGGAGCCGAGTCCAGAATGAGGCAGGTGACCAGTGGTGTACCTCAGGGCTTTGTGCTTGGGCCAATGTTGTTTAATTTGTATATAAATGATATAGGAAACGGCTTAAAGGGAGATATTCAGTTGTTTGCTGATGATGCAAAGTTGTGTAGTGCAATAAAAAATCAAGCTGATGTTGATAGTTTGCAGGAAGATTTAAATAAGCTGGTAAAATGGGCAAAAGAAAATGGATGTCAGTTCAATGTGGAAAAGTGTAAAGTCATGCATTTTGGGATTAAAAGATTACCAGCTGTGTACTACATCGATGGAAAGGTACTCCAAGAGATTGATAAGGCTAGGGACTTAGGGGTATTGGTAGATAGGGAGATGAAGTTCAGAGGACACATTGCTAAGGTGTCCAAGATTGCACATAGGATTACTTGGTTGTTGAGGAACACACTGACATCCAGAGATAAAGAGGTTATTATTCCCCTTTATAAAGCATTGATACTTCCACATTTGGATTACTGTGCTCAGGTCTGGTCACCTGGATTCCTTGGAGATGAGGAGGCTGTGGAGAGGGTTCAGAGAAGAGTGACCAAGTTGGTGAGTGATATAAAAAATGCTCCCTACATTGATAGATTGAGAGCTTGTGGATTGCAGAGATTGGTTGATAGGCGAAGAAGAGGGGATATGATAGAAACATTCAAATTACTAAAAGGTTTTTATAGGATTGATGCAGGGGAAATGTTTCAGCTGTGTGATAGTGATGGAAGAACAAGAGGTCATCTCTGGAAATTAAAGAAGAGTGTGGTTAACAAAGGTGTCAGAACAAGGTTTTTTGCCTGGAGGGTGGTGAATGAGTGGAATTCATTGCCTGACTTAGTTGTGAGCTCTTTGTCTGTAAATGAATTCAAGAAGAGATATGACAGATATTGTTTTGCTAGTTTGGGTCTCCCGCGATGAGTCTACTGACTCCATGGAGATACCCGTAATAATAATAAAATAATAATAATAATAATAATAATAATTTTGTTCTAAGGTATAAAAAAAGCCCAGATTCATTTTATCCAGTATCATCATAATGGAAAGCTAAATTCATGAATTAAATTAGAAATGCAGACACAGAATATAAATATACTGAAGGATAGGATACATACCCTTAAGTTTTCCACACAGAGGTCACAATAAAACCGCTCATGCTCTCGTCGTACATGATCTTTCAGCAAACCAAATGTTCGAAATGTTCTATTATTGCATAGTGTACAACAGTGTTCAAGCAATTTTTCATAAGCTTCCCGTACACTTTCATCTTCAAAACAAATTTTATATTTTCTGTCAATCTGGTAAGCATTATGTGAAAGAACAGAAAATGGCTGAACTTTATGAGTAAAAATTACCTGCAAAAAAATTTGTATGAAATATTATATTTAAGTTAATAATAACTATACAAATGACAGTAAAGCTCATCATACAGAAAATTAAAAACAAAGAAAAGATACTCATTAATTTCTATGGCTATTTTGCTTATTTTTGTTTAGGGGTACACCTTTTATGATGTAGTTTTTTTTCCACAATTTTTCTTAGCCATTTCTCAAGTATGCATGCATAAATCTTACCAGGAACACTCAGTAAGAAAATACCTCTATAACTGTCACATTGTTTTATTTCCCTTTTTTATAGGTTGGTATCATGGGAGCTCTACTCCTGGAATTCATCCCTCTTACCAGGCTGTCTGAATTATGTGGGACAGCCATGGTAAACCTTTTATACCTTCATATTTGAATCTTCACCCAGAAAGATTCATATTTGAATCTTTCTGGATGAATATTATCTAGCCTAGGTGCCTTTTCACATTTCAGGTTTTGATGGCTTTTTATCTTTTCATGTTACCTTTATCATCTCTGATTCCTTTTACACTCTTTACTCCATTTGAAACATTTTTCAATAGGCTCCAAAACTTTTTTTTTCTGCCTTCCTGATATTTATCTTCTATATTCTTTTGAAAGTCTTCCATGACTTTTGTTTAGCCACTTTTACACACTCCTTTGCTTTCTTACATGTTTTTTTCTGTATTCTTTCAAACCTTATGCTGACTTATTTGCTAAAAATTTCTTCTTTTTCCATGACTTCCACTTCTTCAGTCTGCCATAAAATTTTAATTCTTCAATTTTTGCATTCAAGCACTTGCTTCTCTGGCTGAATCAGTCTGTTTTCTTCAAAGTCAGCTACTGAACGTTCAGTTTTTCTGATTGTCCAGTTTTGGCTTTCAATGTTGCTTTCACATTCTTTAATTTTTTGTTAAATAATAATTGTTTATTTATGGAGAGTGCTGAAGCCCTGCTTCATCAATTTAATTGGAATCAGAACTACTGCCTCTTTTTACCAAAAATCTAGGAAGTGTAATTTACACAGGTATCAATAGTTTATTTTCATACCAATTACTGCACCTTCCTAACATCACTTTGTTATTTATATCATCATGCAGCTCAGACTGCTTTTTAAACAATCCATTGTTAATGTTCCACTTTATACTTACTAGCCTGCCTGTCATTAATGACCTGTTAATTTCAGGTTAAAATATTTGGCAATAGAAATGTTTTCAACTTCTGTGTTTTAATAGTTTTATTTATCCTTGTGTTTGCATGTAGACTTTTCTCAACATTAGTGCTATGATTGGGCTAAAGATTTATTTTTTACATAATCCAAAAAGCCCTGCTATAGGGCAAATTACAGGTGCAGTGAATATGGTATACTCTAGGGTGGGCCAGCAAAGGGAGTGGATCCTTGGATGAGTTGAATAAGTTCTTTAATTTTGCAAGAGGTTTAAAGGTGGCATTAACTACAGAAATGCAACGTAATGTCACTCATCCAAGGATCCACTTCCTCTGCTGGCCCCCCCCATGGAATATACCGTATGCATTGCACCTGTAATTTTCCCTATATAGGTGAAACAGAACACACAATTTCTGTTCAAAAAAGGAACACAAACAGCACATTAAATTTAATAAATGGTAAATCTGGCCTTCCTGATCATGCCCTGATACTCTACATAGAATTAACTAGAAAGGCACCATAATGTTATAAATAGAATATAGCTTTGATGTAGTTTTTTTTTTTTTTTTTTTTCACTAGAGGGGTCAGGCCAGTAGAATAACGGGGTTGATCAAATCATTGTCATTTTGGCATACTGTTTGAAATATAATATAGTTTTTCTTTGTGTATATATTGTATGTATGTATACTCCAGATGACAGAACAGAACGCTGTTCTGTTCTGGGACTACTGTTTAACTTTGAGATATATCAATGAAAATAAATATTCAGTTGTTTGCTGATAATGCTAAATTAGGAAGAACGATATTAGGAAATTCTGATGTGTTGTTATTACAAGATGATTTGAATAGATTGGTGGTTTGGGCTGAAAATGTCATTTCAATGTTACTAAGCGTAAAGTTATTCAGTTTGGCCAGAGAACATAAAATGAGATTTACCATATTGGAGAAATTTTAATTCAGGATGGGGAGGAGGCAAGGGATCTGGGTGGAGGGGGAACTAAAATTCAGAGAACATATACATATTATTAAAGTTGGAAGGATTACTGTGAAAAACATTGCCATGTACAGATAAGGAGGTGATAGTTCCACTGTATAAGGCACTGATTAGGCCTCATTTGGATTTCTGTGTACAGATCAAGTCTCTTGGTTATATTGTTAAGGAAACACCGGAAAGAGTAAAGATGTGAAAACTAAGATTGCCTGAGGACTGAAATATTGAACATGAGGACAAATTGAGGAAATTTAGTCTTCTAAACTTGGCAGATAAAGATAAAGCTCCTCTCACCAAATGATAGATCTCAATAATACCATCCATCCATCCATCATTTGGTGAGAGGAGCCTATGTGATGAGAGAACAAGAGGTCATCTCTATTAACTGTATGAAGGTCATATGAGTAAGGAAGTGAAAAAGAAATTTTTGCTTGATAGATGGTTAATGAGTGGAATCCATTGCCAGAGTGGGTAGCAAGTGCCCCAACACTGAATGTATTAAAGGCAAGGTATGATAGTTACTATGGTCTGTGAGGTCAACCTCCAGTGATAAGCCTTTGGACTCCATGAAGGCTTGGAAATAATACTGCTAGTATATGATTTTTCCATTCATCTTTGTCATTATTGGAACCAATGGTTTTGTGCAATAGTTACAATCAAATTTTCTTAATATTTTCATCTCACTGGTTTCATTCATTTCTTTATTTGTAGTTTTTGCTGCATATGTTAGTACTCGTTTTGAAAACTTTTGTAGATTATTATTTATTTTCTTATTCCTCTAGATGAGGATGTTGAATGCCAGATATGCTATTCTTTTTTATTGATTATTCTTGCACTTCATTTTGTGTGATGCCATAATTAATTAGTTCTATTCCTAAATAGTTTATCTTACTAAATTGTTCAATTACTTTTCCACTAATTTTCACTTTACATTTTATGGGTTCTTTAGCATCTGTCATGGTTTTAGTTTATTTTGTTGATATTTTCAATTTTTTTCTTTTCTGCTGCATTACTGAATGTATAAATAGATTGAAATCGAAATTATAAGATGAAGATGGATTGGACATGTACTAAGAATGGATAGAAGAGAGATTCCAAGGGCAGTTTTGACAATTAAAACAAACTGTTCCATTATTGCTTGTCCTTTTATCATTTTGGAATCATATTATCTTTGAGTTTATCATAACTTTATGTTTAAAACCAGTACTGTAACTTGAATGTTTCTCCATATTTCAAGCAAAAATTACCAGTAATTTATAAGACTTGAGATACATTATGAACAATCCTTCATGAATGACTAACGAGAAGTGAAAGCGGAATGCAAAACGGACAGCAAAGGTAGGCCTGTAGAAATATCGCAGTTATGCAAACATGCATAGCTGTGATATTTCTTGGTGTGGTATTAACAAAAGATCGTGCAAGCCAATGATCTGTTGAGTTGAAATGCTGATTCTCTCCAACTGAATTCCAAAATATATGAAACTTCCATAACAACATTCATTATCTATTTCTTAAAGTAAAATCAGGAGTGCAAGATATACGCGAGGGCAAGTTATATTCGAGTAAATACATAAATACAGTAGTTCTGAAATTTGTTTGGTATTTATCTATCTTATTTCTCATGTGGTTATTATGCTTTAAATCAAGGCTGTCCAAAGAACTGCCCACAAACCGCATGTGATCCGCAGTGAAATTTTGTGCGGCCCACCTGTGGGTTTTGATTTTCACAAGAGAAAAAATAAAATAATTTTAATTGAATGTTTATTAGATATTTTAATTATATCACTAATTGATAATCTCAATGTTGGTAATTTTATTTGGTGTTTTTACATCACTGTATACGTGCGTTTTTCAAATATTAGGTGTGTCATAGAAGTGTTCTCACACTGTTTTGTTCCAACGTGCATGCTCCAGGTGCTCACGGGGAACGTGAGCACATGATAAGTGTGCAATTGGTGTTGTTCATTTGTCAGCTTTCGAGGTTGTGCCACTGCTGCTCACCAAATTACTAGATGCACATCGTAATGAGACCCGGATAAACCCTTTTTTTTTTAATGTGGTCCTCGGATGATTACCTAAGGTTGGACAGCCCCGCTTTAAATAATACATTCTATCAAATGCTTTTAGCTAATAGCACACATGTAAAGAGATTTGTCGTATTCTAATGATTTTGCTATTTAATATAAATACTGAATCTATTGTTGATCTATTTTTAATAAATCCTTGTTGTTCATCAGATAAGTCAATTTATTTTAAATTTTTTTGAGCATAATTTTATGCTCTGCAAAGCAAATTTATTCCTTTGCAATTCTATGGATTTGTCCTTTTTTTTTTTAAATTGGTATTGTTAGGCTCTTTTTTTTTTTAGTATTTTTTTTCCCTTTCTTCACATACTGACTTTAGAATATCACAAATATTTGTTGTTTCCTTCCATATTTGAATAATTCATTTTTATATCTTATCCATTCAAGTTGATTTACTATTTTGTAATTCATTGACACATGAAAAATTTATAGAAAACTCCAATATATTTTATTCAGTGTTACATGGATATCACTGGAGAGAAAAAGATGTTAACTACATTTAAAACATGAATCACAAGATATGAGTTACACAGCATGAAGCTACTAGCTGATGCTCAGTTGTCACAACTGAGTTATCGGGAGAATGCAATGTTTAGGCTTCAAAAGAACAAAATGAAAACTTCAGTAATTCAAAATTAAATAAATTTATTCAATTTTATTCAATATTACAAAAAAAATTATGAATAGTTTATGGCTTCTTTTTAAAATTTTGACCCTGGAATGTAATCCAGGGTCAAAATTTGGATGAAGTTGTAAAGTTTCATTTCGAGAAAAATGATCAAATGTTGGTTTAGCTCCAAAGAACTCTTCTAGTATCAATGGTATGGCAAGCACAACCAGACTTCTCTGATTCTAAAAATTTAATGTAGTCCTGATGTTCTTGGATTCTAATCTTAGCAGAATGGCCAGTGTGTTAAAATTAAGTCAATTGAAGGTAGTGTATAGAACCCATGCTATTTGTCCCATTACCCCTTTAATGAAAAATGTAGAGATTCTTTTATATCAGATTGTGATCTGGCTGAGGAATGATAATTTTCAATAATTTTTAAGATAGTAGTTTCATTATAACTATTACTCAAGTGTTTTTTTATTTATTTAATTATTTTTCCAACAGAAAATAATCAAAAGTGTGGATTATGCACAAGCTGTGCGTACAACAGCTTTAATAATACCTGCCTTCTGTTATGGATGATGTGAAGATGGATGGATGTATCTACCAACGAATGAAGGGTTTCTGTAAACGGATAATTCAGTACAGTATGTAGAAGTATGGGTTATTAAAGAATCCAGAAACAGAAGACTATTGTTGGATTCATGTTCAATTGTGAGTGGGACCAGACCACAAAGATATCATTCACAATAATAATAATAACTATAAAAACGAGATAAACTCAGGTGAAAATTTTACAATAAATAAGTTTTTTGTGAGTTTTCCCTCTGTTTTTATAGTTATTGTTATTATGGATGATATCTTTGCTATATCAGAACCAGAATTACTACAATTTCTGGATAAAATATACTATTTGTACTCCTGTATCAAATTCACTATTGAACATGAATCCAATCATAGCATTCTATTTCTGGGTGCTAGTTTGATTCTTGTTGTTACAAGAGAAATCTTTACATGGGCTTTTTCATTTGAAGGCGAGTTAGCCAATCTCCTATGGAAGTAGCAAGGTTTTTTTCTCCCAGAAACTTGGATTTTTCATCCTGCATACAGGCAAATTGGCCTTCGGAACTTACACAATTTATAACAAAAAATACTAATGGTGGTGGGTGGTAGATGGTTGTGTGTAGTAGGAGAAATGAGAAGTAGGGAAGATGTGTATGTAGCAAAGTGGAGTAGAGTGCCCTGTAATGAGTCCTTGGAGGTGTCACATAATAATACTTCTGGATAGAATTTTCTGTTTATAGAAAACCTTTCTTCACTGGTAGATACACCTGTCTTCACGTCATCTATTACAGAAGACAGGTATTATCAAACATTAAATTTTTAGCATAACAAAAGTCTGGCCTTGTTTTTCATGCTACTGACATAGACACAATTCTTTGGAACTAAACCAAGGTTCTTCATTTCATCAGATTTAAATTTCATGTCTGTCCCTTGAAACTTTGACATTGCCTGAATCTTAATAGCTTGAATTGCATGTCAGTCTCAAAATTCTAAGAAGTAATAGCCATAAAGGTTTTTTTTTGTAACACTGAATACATTATTTAATTTTAAATTACAAAAGCTATTAAATTTGTTCAATGTACATTCTCCTGATAACTCGGCTCTGAACAAGACATGGACTGGTAAGCAAATACTAGATGACCCATATCTTGTAATTCATGTTTTCAATGTAGTTAATGGATCTCTTTTCTCTCTGATGCTGTCCATGTAACATAGGATGAAATATATTTAACTTTTCAAAAATTATATTTTTCTATACATTGTTAACTTCTGTAAATGTATATATTATAAAAAGTACATTGTCCTCTTCATAAATGTTATTTTTCATTATATCATCTTTATTCTTTTCTGTGTAGAGATTTCAAAAATAACGTTTCTATTTATCCAATATAATACAGCAATACTTCACTTTACAATGATCTGCCCACATGCAGCTTTTCAATTATGACCAATGCCCATTTATATCATGCTGTATTCGCTCATAAACAGTTTTAGTAACATGACAATACCATGAATCAACCAATGCACAATTCATGAACTCTGTTTAAGACATCATTGCTAGCTACATCTCTCTGTGTTTTAGTGTTTCACTATGAATTATAAGGTGTGTATAACTTTTTTTTTTTTAATGTTGTTAATAAGGGCAATAAAATTCAAAGTAAAAGTGCAGTTTATCCAGTGAAAAGAAAAAGATGTATAAACTTATCATTAGATATTGATGATTAAAACTATTAAATTTAGAGACTGACGTATTGGTCACCAGGTTTTCAGAAGGATGAAGATGTTGGAAAGGATCCAAAGGAGACTGACTAAGGCAGTTTCTGACCTCTGGAATGTCGAGTATGAGGAAAGATTGAGAAGATGTAATTTGCAGAGTCTGGTGGACAGGAGGAAGAGGGGGGGGGGAGATATGATAGAGACCTACATGTTGGAAGGGGTTGTTATAGGATCAATGCTGGAGAAGTTTTACAGAGAATAGTGGGAGATCAGGGGAGAACCAGAGGTCATCCCTGGAAACTGTATAAAGAGGGTGTGAGTAGGGGAGTGAGAGGCAGGTTTTTTTCGTACAGAGTTGTGAATGATTGGAATGTCTTGCTTGAAAATGTGGTATCTGCAAAGAGTTTGAATGTGTTTAAAACACGGTATGATGAGCTGTGTGTGTGTGTGTGTGTGTGTGTGTGTGTGTGTGTGTGTGTGTGTGTGTGTGTGTGTGTGTGTGTGTGTGATAAAAGGACCTCCCAGATGAGTCTTTGACTCCATGAGGTCTTGGGGTGGTAATAATAATAATAATAATGTATCGAACACAGAGAAGGCTTAGCTGCAGGCTAAACTTATCTCGCACTACTGCTGTTACAGTTATTAAAAACAAAAGACATTTCTGAGCGATGTGAAAAGTGCTACACAGGTTAATATAAAAGTTATTTGTAAAACGTGACAATTTTACTGCCAAAATGGAAAAACTTCTAATGGTGTAGATTAATGACCGAACTGGTTAGCACATTCCCTTATGCTAAGTTATTCAGAATATTACTGTTTAATTTTCGTTGTCTCACTTTTTACTTTATTTCATATAACTTTATATGCTTCATACATTGATGTATTTGATTTAGTTTGTAGATACCTGTGAAATACAGTTTTCATTTCCTTTACTAAATTTTTACCTCTTCTTTATACCATGGTGTCCATCTTTGATTAGTTTTTGTACTGTTTTTCTTCTGCTGTTTTATACACAGCATCTTTAAAAACAGTCTACTACTGTTTGTTTTGGTCTTATTATTTTCAGTTTATTTAATAGTTTTTTTTTCCTTTTCTGAACAGATATTTTAAGCTTTCTTCCTGGAGTAATTCTATCTCATTTTCAATTTTTCTTTAAACTTTTCTTTTTTCTTAGGAAATTAATATCAAACCTTATATATATCTGCATTTTCATTGAGTAAGTGTCTCAATGAAAATGGGGAAGGGATAGAAGTACATCATAGAATAAAATAAAATGTATTTCTATCCCACCCCCCCTCCAAGTATTAATGTATTATTTGTATTATGTATATATTATTTATTCTTAATTCATTATTTGTACAAAATTGTAGCAGATTTATTCCATTTTCATTAATTATTTCTTAACAAAATCTTTAACATAATACCTGGAATTGCTACATTGTCAATTACTGTTTATATATATATATATTTTGTGTGTGTGTGTGTGTGTGTGTGTGTGTGTGTGTGTGTGTGTGTGTGTGTATTTTGCAGATCTTATAAAATTATTCTATTTTTAGTTTCCCTTCTCTAGACTCTACACACTAATATTTAATACTTTTCCCCCATTTATTTAGCTTTAAATGTAGTATTCTGCTTGATATTTAATTACGTTGCTCTTACATACTTTTCTACTCCACTATAGATTAATATGCAAATACCAATTTGTTTTATTCCATTGCAGTTTTTCTTTCTGATACTGCAAAAATTTAATATTATGAGTTTCAAGTTCTTTAGCGATTCTCCTCTTGTCAGTGATCTTACATTCCAGGTGCCAATTCCCAGTATTTCTTCTTTATGTCTTTCCTGTTCCTAGTCAGTTCCAATACAGCTGTCAAGTTTTTCCAACTTTGGTTTCCTTGAGCAAATGGGTATAAAATACTATGGTTAGCTGCTAACCTAACTAGAATGCTATTGCCCAGGTATATACTGACATCACCTTCATATCTAGAGTGGTCCTAGGATGACATACATCATCCATTCATTCCACACTCTCCTCCTACTCAGTAGGATTAGATGCACTAATCCTACAGGGTAGGATTAGTGCATCTAATTTCTGTATCAAAATATTGAACAATGCTGCAACAAGAATATTAGTCATTCATCTCAACATCTCCTTACCCTCCAGCTAAGAAACAAAATTGGAGCTGATAAAACCTCAGCTGTCACCAAGCTCGGCATGCCTAGCACACAATCTTAAGTCTATTTCCATATCTCATATATGCTTACATAAATATATTTATGAATACACTCAACATATGCTGGCTTATCATAAAATAATTATTCTTCAAATAGGAATGAATTTTTTTTGTGACAAGAATTAAAAGTTATCTGCTGTTCAATCTCCTTTCATGACTAAGATATGATGGATAACTGGGCTATCTCAGAGGTTTTCAAACTGTGGGACTTACTCAATGAAAATGCAGATATATAAGGTTTGATATTAATTTCCTAAGAAAAAAGAAAAGTTTTAGCTGAACATTAACAGTATATAATCTAATTAATCTAAAACTCATGAGAGTTTGAATACTTATTCACAATCCATTTTTTTCTGAAATCAAAGGGAACTACTCTATGAAAGATGTATCAAGAAAGTAGAAGATAAGTGAGATTCCATAGAAAAAGGCACTGCTGTTCAAGTCTGTGTTAACATTGAAAATGGATTACAAGCAGATATACAATCGTTTGCTGATGACGCAAAGCTGGGAAGAGTTATTGGAAATGGTACTGATGCACTAGCTATACAGGAGGATTTGAACAGGCATGAAAGGAAAGGGAAGGAAACGGATGAGTGGAATACCACTTTAATGACCAAGTATAAGGTTTTGGCCTTTAGGATCTAAAGAAGGGCATGCACATTCTGGTGGTAAAATTGTACTGAAGGAGGTGGAGAAGGAAAAAGAACCTTGAGATGATGGCTGAGAGGGGGCAAAGTTAAAGAGACAAATTGCAAGGTATAATAAATTTAGTTTAATCCTTTATCCAAGTGTGTGCAAACAAAGTTTGCGCCTGAAAGTATCTTCAGGTCTGGGATAAAGTGGTACAACACCAGGCAACTCCTTGCAAAGGTGGAGCAAGCTACCAACACTCCTAACTCAGTATCTCCCATAATGCAAAACACATCTCCTTGCGGATATGTATAATGTTATGCATTAAGGGAAGGGCTACTACCCAGACTAGTTTCGACCTTTATTGAGGTCTCTTCAGTGGGAGCCAGGCCCAAGTGGAGATACTAGGCAGAAGCATTAGCAAGGTCATTTCCTCCTATAGGAGCTGCCAAACAGTGTGCCACCTTTTTATTAAATTACTCTGGATTTAGAGAAAGATGTTAAAAGTTTATTTTTCACTTGGTTAGACTACCTAGAGGATTGCTACAATGGTGAGAAGGATGTTGACAAGTAGTGACTACTTCCTGCAGCACAGAGTCTAAAATTAAATCTCTCTTTCTCGTGTACACATACACAGAAAAAGAGAGAGAGAGAGAGAGAGAATATGGACTTCAAATGCCTGAGAAAACTATGAAGAGTACAATGATAATATCAGAATGTCAACTACAAGGAAAGACTGAGGAAATGTAACCTGGAGAGCTTAGTAGAAAAAGGGGTGCCGATATGATGGAATCACATAAATTCAAAGTGCTTATCAAACATATACTTTGTGAGACAGAGTGGATCTCCCACAATGTGCAACAGCATACAGATCCGCTGATGTAGGCCTTCACCCTCTACAGACAACTGTGGAAAACAAGTAAAGGTTTTAGTTCACCTGTAGAGGAGTTTTTCTTGTGAACTGCAGCAGTGGATAATTTTAGATAGAACTTCAAGGATGAAAAACCACCAAGTGCTAATCAGTGGGACATAGAAACCAAAATCAAGAAAATACAAATCATATCTAGTGCTATTTCAAAAACACATTTAGTAAGTGATGAACGAGAAACAACTCTAACATGTGGCATTTTTTGAAGAAAATACCACTGAATTAATAAGACAGATTTTCTAGAATCTTGTGATTTTTCATTGGCAGAAAAATAACAAAAGATAATATACATAAAAATAATAGCTTCATCTGACTTTTGGAGATCGAGGGACAACCATTCTCTATCTGTAGTCAGTCTGAGATAGCCCAAATGGTATAAGGACAACTGCTGTGGAGGATGTAGTTGAGATATTTAATGAGCAGTTCATAAAGCTCTTTCATCCTTGTGAATGTGACATCATGGAGAGTAGAGATATATGGGGAAGTGAGCAAATATGATGTTAATAATACTTTATATATATATATATATATATATATATATATATATATATATATATATATATATATATATATAATGAATACCTACACAGCACTAAAAAGAGCACCAGCCATCTGTCTAGTGCTGAAGCTAACAGAGTGATCTATGATGCCCAACCACCAGAATTGAATACTCCACCAGCAGAATTAAAAGCCTCAAATTCACTAAAACGTAACAATAATATAGATATCACCAAAGCTGACAAAGGCAATACCTTAGATGCTAAATCATACAATTGGAAAAAGAATTTACTGTTTCGTGATTGCAATACTTACTCCCATCATTATTAAGCTGGGAGTTAGTAAAGTCAGCTAAAAAAACTCAACCAGTTACTGGATGAAACCATATCCACTAATGAAGAAACCACCAAAAAGACTCAAACATACCATGCAAGACTCCCAGAATATATTGTTCACTAAAATTACATAAACGTAACTGTCCACCCAGACCTACTGTGGATTCTATGGGCAGCAGTCCCATATATAAAATATCAAGATTCCTGTCTAACATTCTACATCTCTTCACTGGCCACTCAACCTCCTCAATAAAAAATTCCATAGAATTTCATACAAGGATAAAAGACATTAAACTAGCAGATACGGACATGTGCATAAGCTTTGACATTCTCTCTCTCTTCACTAATATCCCTCACAAAGAAACAATAGAATTGTTAACCCAAAAATTTTCACCGGCCATAGTGGAATTATTCAAATTTACAATCACAGCAGGTTACTTCATATGGAAAGATAAAATATATAAAGAACACGAAGGAACAGCAATGGGCTCACCCTTATCACCTAACTTAGCCAACTCTTTTCTTGAAAAAGTAGAAATAGAATTTTCGCTCTTGACCCAAAACCAACAATGTGGCTACGCTACATGGATGACGTCTTTGGAGTCGCACAGAATCTGAACTCTACTCGTTTCTACAAAAAATCAACACCCTGCATCCTCGTATCAAGTTCACTTTAGAAAAGGAATCATCAACAGGTATCTCCTTTCTTGATATACACATCCAGCGTAAACAAGATGGATCCATTTCCACTTCCATCTACCAAAAACCAACTTTTTCGGGTCATTATATCCATCTCAAAAATATGGCATCAAAGTCTTTAGTATCCAGAGCACACAATATTTGTTCTTCTGAAGAATCCCTAAAACAAGAATTGGAAATTAACAAATATCCTTACTAAATGAATATAATCCAATAACAACCTCAAAATTAATCAACCACTTTCCTACAAATCAACCCAGACAAGAAGCCCATAGGACTCCTATTTCGTATATCATTGCTACCCACAAACCATCAACGAAATTCACAACTTGCTCCAAAAGACAAACTCTCAGCAATAAATGTATCTTTAAACATCAAGACCACATCTACCTCACAAATCTGGGCTTGTAGAATGTGGCAAAGTCTTTAGTATCCAGAGCACACAATATTTGTTCTTCTGAAGAATCCCTAAAACAAGAATTGGAAATTAACAAAGAAATATCCTTACTAAATGAATATAATCCAATAACAACCTCAAAATTAATCAACCACTTTCCTACAAATCAACCCAGACAAGAAGCCCATAGGACTCCTATTTCGTATATCATTGCTACCCACAAACCATCAACGAAATTCACAACTTGCTCCAAAAGACAAACTCTCAGCAATAAATGTATCTTTAAACATCAAGACCACATCTACCTCACAAATCTGGGCTTGCAGAACATGGAATTGAAAATGCTAACCACAGGATCCAATGGCAAAATGCCAAGTTACTACATAGATCCACATATAAACATAAATAGTTATATAAAGAAAGTGGCAAAGCCTTACTTCATAGACCTAATCTTAATCGAAATGACTGTCTCACTATCCCAAAAGTTTGGGAAATTATTATCCTCAATTGTATTCATTAATATATCTGCTATATTTTAATTTAAGTAACTTTAATTTGATCCCAGTAGTTTTTAATCTATGAACACATGACTGTATATGTAGAGGGATTTCAATTTAAGCATGTGCACTACAGTTTTTTTTAAATTCAATTCCTATTGTTGTTTGTTAGTTGTACTGATGATGTCTTATGATACATAAAATGAAATATTTACATAATAAAAAAATTATTTACTGTGGTATAAGTGTTATTCTGTAGTTACTGATGTCAATAAGGTTGTGGAACTTGATATATCACCACGTATTTTGAAGGAATGTACCAGTTAATTGACATCTGCCTTGACATATTTGTTTAATATGTCTTATATTCGGTCAAGTTCCAAAGGGGTAGAAGGAAAGCAAAATTGCAGCACTTCATAAGGGAGATTACAGAACTCAAACATTGAATTATAGGCCTATCTATGTAAGTTGTGGTTAAAGTGTTGCAGAGGCCGGTGAAAACCAGAATCAGGTTGACAACAGTAGCATTATCTTCAATGAACAGTTACTACATAGATCCACATATAAATATAAACAGTTATATAAAGAAAGTGGCAAAGCCTTACTTCATAGACCTAATCTTAATCAAAATGATTTGCTAAAGGGAGGTCAGTAATCTACTTACTTATTACAATAGGTGACAGCTACAATCGATGAGGGAGATTGGATGAAGGATTAACATTGAAGAGGTTTATCATAAAATGGTGGGAGATCGAGCGAGAACAAGAGGTCATCCCTGGAAGTAGTATAATGAGGGCATATGCAAGGGAATGAGAAGCAGGTTTTTGCATGAAGAGTTGTGAATGGAATGCATTGCCTGAGAGCATGATGTCTGTCTAAAGAGAATTTGAATGTGTTTAAAGGCATGGTATGATGAGCTGTATGTATGACAAAGGAGCGTACTCGTTACCTCTTAGATGAGTCTTAGGATGATAATAATATTCTAGAAACAACTCAGCTGGGCAAGAACTGAATAACAATGTTGTGAACCTTTTCTGGAAATAGGTTTACAAGAATATTTCCATAAGGTACGATAAACTATGCATAACACACACATATAACATGTTATAAGAGGGAACAAGGGGTGCAAGGATGTTGAATCTGATAATAGCATCAGAAGATGTATTCATAACAAAGGTAGACACTCTGCCTCCAATTGGGGAGAGTGACCGTGTGATCTTGTTTTGGGAAGATGCTAAGCATGTGGAGTTCTATCAAGAATAGGTTTATGTTCAACTATAAGGCTGGTGATTATGAGAGACTCCAGAGTCATCTTGGAACAGTGCCATGGCTTGAGAAGCTACAAAGAAAGAATGTCAGTAGTGCACAGCATGTGGACAGAGATTGCTTGAGGGTAGCAGTATCAGACTGCACACGCAAGGTCAGGAGGATAAACCAAGTTGGAATTAAGTGAATATGTATGGATATATAGCAAGAGCTGCAAAAAAAAAAAAAAGAAAATATGGTGGAGGATATATAAAGAAAAAAGTGATCAGCATACTCAAGAACAGTATAAAATGCAAGCAGGAAGAGTAACTAGTATGGTATGGAAGGCCAAATCAGACTGAGAGAATTAGCCAAACAGGCCAAAGTAAACTTAAGTTTTTTTTGTTATGTAGCAAGTAAGAGGAAAAATAACTTTGGTAGAAGTACTTTAAACAATGCTCATGGCAGGTGGCTGAACCAAAAGTAATAATTGAGTCGCTGAGTGACCATTTTGCAAAGGTGTATCATCCAGGTGGTGATTTTACAGAGATGCATATTAACATTGAGGTAGATGAACAGGTGGTGTGTTCAGCATATTAAAAGTATGAATGTGAACATAGCAGTCAGACCAGATAGCATATCAGCCCATGTACTACGTGAATGTACAAGAGAATTGGCATTGCCTCTGACAAAGTTGTTCAATCTAAGTCTCAGCTCTGGCAGGGTTCCAAGGGAAGAAAGAGAGTAGGATAGTACCATTGCATAAAGGTTACTCCAAGACAGAAGTAGCAAACTACAGACCAATTAACGTATCAGGAGTGGTTGTTGAAGTATTGGAAAAGTCGGTGAAAGGTAAAATACAATAGTCCTTTTTAGACAAATTATGGACTCTACAACCGTATTAGAAATAATTTTAATTTCCCCGAATGTTTCAACCTTCATATTAAGGTCATCATCTGGAGTATACAGATATGTATACATATACAAGATATATATTACATTTCACACAATATGTTAAAGAGACAATGATTTGATCAACAATTATTCTACCGGCCTGACCTCTAGTGAAAAATTAGATTAAATTAAATTAAAATGCTGGCCTGGTTGGCCGAGTGGATAGCGTATCCGCTCTCCAGCCAAAAGGCTGCAGGCTCGAATCCTGCCATGGGCATGGATGTTTGTGATTGTCTGTGGAAATACCAGTGGTGGTTGGCAGTGGATGCTGTTGATATAGTTGCAGTCATTTGGTGATTCAATGGCAGAGACTGAGTTGTATAGTAGGTGCCCTCCCTCGATGAGTCCTTGGACTCCATGGAGGTGTCAAATAATAAAATAATAAATAATAAATGAAAGAAAAATTCAAGACAGCATCTGGGAAAATTTTTTTCCTATGGACAGTTTAATTACAACAAAAACGATGTCCTAATTTAACATGAGAATTGTTATATTAGATTTAGGGTCCTGGATTACCTATAGTCCTATTTATAATTAACTCTTAAGGAGAAAGTTATGTGGGTAAAACATGTGCCTTCCATATTCTTGAGATTTTTAGACCAACATTATTGTTAAAATTAGGATGGCTGATAAGAATTTCACAGGCCTCCATAAATTTACGTTCATACCACGTTTCGGTGTAATAAACAACAGGTGCTTTTCCAGTATTCTATGTAAAGTATTCAGGGCATGATCAGAAAGGCCAGCTTCACCATAGTTATTAAATTTAATGTGCCATTTATGTTCCTTTTCTGATAGGAATTGTGCGTCCTGTTTCTCCTATATAGGGCAAATTACAGATGCAGTGAATACGGTATACTCTAGGGTGGGCCAGGGGAGGGAGTGGATCCTTGGATGAGTTGAGTAAGTTCTTTAATTTTGCAAGAGGTTTAAAAGATGGTTTTAAGGTTGTATTTCTATAGTATTCTGTTTATTTTATCTGATATCCCTTTAATGTATGGAATGGTTACAGTTTTATTAGCCTGGGAGAGAAATTCTTCATAAGACTTCACTTAAAAACAAAAATAAACTAGAGTGAAGAATTTTGTTGACAGTATTTTGGCTGTAGCCATCTTTTAGGAAGGTATTACTACTAATTTTTAATTTATCTTTAAGTGCTTGTTCATCGGAGCAAATCTTCACAGCCCTGGGTGAGGAAAGTGTCTAATGTCTGGCGGCCATGGGGACCAGATAGCGAAAACATCGTCAACATATCTAAGCCAGACTTTGGGTTTTAAAGGAGAGGAATCAAGAGCACATTGCTCAAAATATTCCAAGTAAAAGTTAGTACTTGGGGAGAGGAGGATAATGGTGAGCCCATGGCTGTGCCTTCTTTTTTGTAGGTAGAAAGTATATAGTACATGTGCAAAGAGCACTGTGATATCAGGAGGGAATTTGTCCTGTAATAGAAGGATTGTGTCATTGACTGGAACATTTGTGAAGAGGGCAGAGACATCAAAACTGACTAATAATTCATCTTTTTCCAGTGTGATGTCATTGATTTTGTTTACAAAGTGTTGCGTGTTTTTAATAAGGATAAAATACAATAGTGGGTAGATAGGAATGCCATACTCTATAGTGGGCAGCACGGCTCTGTAAAAGGTAGGTCCTGTTTTAGTAACTTTTTATGATAATCATTTCATAATAAATGTGAGAACAGAATTGGATAAAAGGTAATGGCTACACCATGATACTGCTCGACTTTGATAAGGCATTTGACAAAATACTGCATTGAAAACTACTAAAAAACTGGAGAGGATAGGAATGGATATAAGGCTAGTAGCATGGATAGAGGGGTAGCTGACAGATGACACCAGAGAG
This sequence comes from Typopeltis vanoorti, assembly GCF_054136105.1. Taxonomy (NCBI): domain Eukaryota; kingdom Metazoa; phylum Arthropoda; class Arachnida; order Uropygi; family Thelyphonidae; genus Typopeltis; species Typopeltis vanoorti. The sequence goes on along the minus strand of NC_143572.1, from coordinate 45,895,854 downwards.
TAATATATGATGGAGTGGAGTCAAAGAGAATGATGGTAACTAGTGGAGTACCTCAGGGTTCGTTACTAGTGCTACTACTCTTTGATTTGTATATCAATGATACAGGGAAAGATTAAGTGGGATATTCAGTTGTTTGCTGATGATGCAAAATTGTGGAGAACAATAGTGGATATTTAAATCATTTATTTTATAATTTATTTAAATCATCCTGCAGGATGATTTAAATAAATTGGCATTATGGGCAAAGGATAATAATTGTCAATTTAATGTTGCAAAATTATGAACTTCAGGTTGATATGGTGTAGCATATTGATGAGGCTAGAGACTTGGGAATAATGATGGACAAAAAGGTGAAGTTGGTAAAGCTCAACAAATAACTTGAATGTTGAAAAACATGCTAACAATTAAAGATAAGGAAGTTTTCTCTCTCTCTTTATAAGGCTATGATTTGGCCACATCTTGACTACTGTGCACAGATTTCATCACCAGGGCTTCTTTGGGACCAGGAAGGTGGTTGAAAAGATTCAGAGACAAGTGACCAAGATGGCAATAGGTCTGTGGAATATTCCCTACGAGGATAGATTTAAGGTTTGTGGGTTACAAAGTTTAGTTGATTGGTGGGAAAGAAGGGGTATGTAATATAAACTTTTACGATATTAAAGGGGTTGTATAAAATATATGACAAATAATCAGAGAACTAGGGGCCATCTGTGAAGTTGTGTAAGAGTGTGGTTAGTAGGTTTGTGCAGACCAGATTTATTGCACGGAGAGTGGTGAGTGGAATGGATTGCCAGAATTGGTTATTAAATGCATTCACCACAATAGCTCCATTGTGGTGAATGCATTTAAGTTAAAGTATGATAGGATTTGTGTGTAAGATGGTTGATTTGGGTCTCCTGTGATGTGTCTTCAGACTCCATAGAGTTGCCATTAATAATAATAAGGGAGCAAAAAACTTTAGAAGACACTTTTTTTTTTTTTTTTGAAAACTGTATATCATTCCATTATATGAAATGAATGCCTTTTTCAGGCGATTGAAAATTATTTTTAAATCGGCTCAATTCGTCATGCTTTCTAAACTTAAGAGGTATAAAACGCTGTAAACAACGTAACTTAATACTTTATAGTTTACTATATTCGGTAATAAACTCTCTGATTCCGATCTTTGAGTTTCTTATTCGGTTTTAAAACTATGCGGGATTTAATATCCCCTTAATTTAAGTAACGTAACTTAAGCATTCTTAATTATTGGAGAAGTTCTGGGTGGTGAATGATTTAAAAATAAAATCGTATGGCACTTCGAGTCTCAATTTTACCCGATTTTACATTTTCTTTTAAAAGTACACAACCTAAGGGTTTTTTTTTTTTTAAGCGTCAGAAATAGTATAAGTGAAGGAACAACAAGTAATAGTATTAAAGCAATGTAGTCAGACTTGCGTGGTATAGCCATATGTACAGCTCTTTAAATAAGAGCGCTTGCTCAACTGCCATTATGTAACACCTACCTTCGCATGCATGCTGCGGAAACTTTTATGCATAGGTAAAAGTATCATTCCATCAGCACACTGATGTGTACTTACAGACAGATAATTTTGCCTATACATAAAACTTTCCATGATTAGCGTATCCTACAAAACTTCGACTACATAAATCTATAATATTTATCAAAATGACAATATATATACTGTATATATACATACAAACCTTCCCCATATCTCTGCGGCAAATGGGACATTCATTCTGGCGACAAAGTACTCTCATCCTGGTAGAACATTCATGACAAACTGGATGGTCACATACTCCCACCGCAAAATAGCTAATTTTCCGGCAGCAGACAACACAGACATCATCTCCAAGATCAGAAGATTCCATCTTTTTGTCTGAGACACTAATAGAAACTACTGTTGTCAACTTAGTTAATATTATCCAGCTCAAAGGAAATGACGCATAATACAATATCCCCGTCTACATAAATATAGTTAATCACATAAATAAATAGACTTAAAAAAACTTCTTACGAACTTCTGATCGTCACGACTACACCAGTTAAGTTCGTCTGTCTACACAACGGAAGTGACGTTATCAATACAAATACTTATGGGTAAAGAGTTTCTTAATTTACTGTAATCGTATCATGTCCAAGGACCAACGATGCCAAGGACATAGACTAGTACTCTGGAACACAGAACAGATGTCAAGAGGTGTATATTTCACGTACTCCCTTATAAATTTTAGAAATATGAAGGTAATTACAGAATTTTCAGTAATCAAAAATAAAATTATAAATAATTTTAGGATTAATATCTACATTTCCAAAATTATAACTATAAAAGGATTAGTCTTAAAATTATTCAAAATTCATATTAGTTTCTTGAAAGATCTATATGAAAAAAAAAACTATTAATATAACAATACATTCATTAATATATTCATGAAACAGGACCTCTGCAGCTCAGTAAGTACAGACCGAAGCCCTTTGATCGGAAAGACCTGGGTTCGATTCCTGTTTATCTGGTCTCTTTCGACTAAAGGTGAGTTAGTTGTCTCATATGGAGTTAGGGTTTTTTTTTCACCCGGTATTCATCAAAAGAACCAGCTCGTGAACACACACACACACACACACACTTAAGTCATAAAACTGGTTTCCTCCTCTCCCCAATGCCACACTCTGCGACAAGACGTTGGGGTTTTCCACAATCGCATAATCATAGCAAGCCCTGCACCAAGTGGGATAAAAGCTCTATGAAGAGGAAGAAAAAGAAGATATTAATAAAATATACTTAATAGTAATTAAGTTCGTCTTTTCTACATAACGGAAGTAACGTTCTCAATGCAAATACTTATGGGTATACATACATATCCATAAATATCTTCAATAGCAGTGTTAAGGCCGCATTATTATATGGATCAGAGACATAAAAGCTAAACAAAAAAACAAGATTCTAGATTAAATAGTTTTAAACAAAATGTCTGTGTAAAATATTAAAAATAGTTTGGTAGTGCAACGTATAACAAATGACTTATAGAAGCTTACTGTGCAACAAACAAACAAACAAACAAACCCATCACCGATTAAATTATATAACACATATGACGAATTGTATGTGTGCAAAGATATCTGCATGTGTAAAGCATTAGAGAATAACAGAGGTCTGCAAGTTTTCCAAATGTGTTAGGCAGACAAGACAATACAAAAGAACAAACACACAGATTATTATGTCTGTACACGATTGTTAGGAGTATCAGAAACAAAGGGATATAGAGTTTGTTGCTTTAGTCCATATGTTGTGACCTCAGATTGTAGATATTAGTGAGACCTGCTATCGGAATCAGACCTACTAACTGGTATCGAGTCTCATGGGTACAGTATTTTTAGAAAGCATAGAGAGGATAGGAGAGGAGGGGGAATGCTGCTAATGAAATCAGATGACTTAAATCCAGTTAGAGTTGAGACCTATGATTGTAGTACTACTAACAATATTTCATGTGCCGGCGAGTTTGAAGCCACTGGTGTGAAGTGGAATCTAACAAGACATATTACATAGTAAGATGTTGTTAACGACCTGGTGGATCGGTTGCTAGTGATGAAGAAATGCATCACCAAATATCAAAGATGAACGCGAAAAGAGTAATCATAATAGGAGACTTTAATTATCCAAATATTGATTGGATAGCAGTAGAATATCATGAGAAGAAGGAAAATGCATTTATTGAGCTGTTGGGGGACAACTTCCTCAAGCAGCATATGACAGAAGGAACTCGAGGTCAAAGAGTGTTAGATTTGATCATAGTATCAAAGGGCGTTTCAGTTAAAGATGTAACTATTATGCCTCCGGTTGTTGACAGTGATCATGTGGTACTCACTTGGGAAGTAACTAAGTTTATGAATGTTCTATTCAGAAAGGGCTACATACTGAACTACAAAAGCAGGAAATTATGGCCAACTGAGGAGTATGCTGAGTTCAGTGGAATGGGATCGGTTGCTGGATGGAAAGAATATCGACAGTGTATGGTAAGCATTTAAACAATACTTAAATGATGCGATATCAGAATGTGTCCCGAGAGTTCGAAGAATAAATAGTAGGAGTCAAATGGATGTGTAATCTTATTAAGAAAGAGATTCGTAAGAAAATGGCGATGGAAAGAATACTGTTTTGCATAAGGATGACGTCCGTAATGAACGTTATAAGCAGCAGGCTAGAATAATCACAACTGTTGTACGGAAGGCAAAGTCTGAGTATGAAAGGAAACTGGCTCTACATGCTAAATACAACCCACAAGAATTCTATCGATATGCTGCAAGTAAAAGAAAGAATGAATATGAAAGAATAACTCTTCTAAATCCACATGGCGTGATGGTTACAGGTGCAGAAGAGGTTGTTCAGTTAATGAATGCCCATTTCGTTAAAAGCTATCAACCTGGTGAATGCAACATTCCGCTCACTGTTATCTCTTCACTAGATGAAGAAACGCAGGTGTGTGAGGCCGAGATATTAGAGCTGTTGCACAAATTGAATAAGAATTCAGCAATAGGGAAGGATGAAATATCAGCACGTGTGCTAAAAGTGTATTTAGCTGAACTAGTCATTTCTTTGACCATGATGTTTAATATTGAGTCTCAGAACAGGGATAATGACGCAGGAATGGAAGGAATGTATGGTAATTCCATTGCACAAGAGTGGTGTAAACACCGATGTATCGAACTATCGACCAATTAGTATCTCAGGACTGGTGGTGAAGATTTTGGAAAAACTGATCAGGGCCTACATTCAGAAATGGGTTGACAGTGAATCTCTACTTTGCAATGAACAACATGGGTTTACTAAGGGATGGTCATGTTTTTGCAACTTGCTCACATTCTATAATAATGCTATCATCGAACTAAACAAGGGGAATGGATACACCGTGATACTTTTGGATTTTGTTAAGACTTTTGACAGAATACAGCATGGAAGACTGCTGCATAAATTGGAGAAAATGGGTTTCGGTTATACAATATTAGCATGGATAAGAGAATGGCTTACTAACAGATACCAAAAAGATACCAATACGAGGGATCTGAGTCTGTAAGGTTTAAGGTAACAAGTGGTGACCACGAGGATCGGTGCTTGGTCCACTGTTATTCAATCTGTACATTAATGTTATTGGGAAGGATTTGACAAACGACATACTGTTATTTGCTGATGATGCAAAGATCGGTAGGATAATCAGTAATGCTGTTCATATGCAGTATTTGCAGAATGATTTGAATAGGCTGGAATTGTAGACATGGGAAAATGGGTGTCAGTTAAATGTCAGTAAATGTAAAGTCATTCACTTTGGCATAATTAAATATCCAATGTCGTATTATATTGGTGGGATTAGGCTAGAAGAAACTGATGAAGCTAGGGATCTTAGAGTGTTAACAGATAGGAAGTTCACATTCTGGTGCCATGTGGCAGATTGCAAATACAACCAACAGGTAATTGCAATGCTGAAACGAACGTTCACATGCAAAGTTAAGGATGTTATTTTGCCTCTTTACAAGGCCTTGATAAGACCTCACTTGGACTATTCTGCGCAGGTCTGGTTTCCGTTGTGATTCTGATATATTGGAGAGAGTACAAGGGTGAGTGTTAAAAATATCAGGATTGTAAAATGCTGATTATGAAGACAGATTGAGAATTTGTAGACAGTACTTACTAGCAAACAGGAGAAAGAGGGGTGATATGATTGAGACTTACAAACTTCTGAAATTGTGAAATAGAAACTGGTGACATGAACTTGTGTTTCGGAATTCCCGAAAAATTGGGGTACAGTTCTGTTCTCTGATGAGTTCTGTTTTAACCTATAAATGGATTCTCTCCGTTATTTGATCTGGAGAGAACGAGGAATACATTACCATCCCTCCAACTTCAGAGAAAAGAGCACTTTCACTCGAGACAGAGTTCTCGTGTGTTGGGAGAAATAATGATCGTCAGCAGCACTCCTCTTAGGGATACTGTAACTGTGTAGAAGTACACAGAAGAGATCCTGGAACCACGTGTATGGGAAACCCTTGGGCTTCGTACTGCAAGCCGACAGCCAACCCCTCCGTCACTAAACTAAACTAAAGTCTGTTCTGCTGGAACAATAGAATTTGTTGCCACAATATCGAGCATGGTCCATCGCTGGCAGGTGGACCCCTTTTGAACAACTACTGTGCATTATGAAACCTGAAAACTTACGCTAGAAGTAGGGTCATCATAACCCATTAAGTAACTAAAGCAATGCCTAGTAGTGACAAGTTTGGAGAACACGGGAAAACCGGAAAAATTGTATCTCAGTCATAAACACACTTTTGTTTTTTTTAGTTACATATTTTTGTGAATTTAGGTGCGACAAAAAAGCTCTTTCCCTAACGGTCCTAACTACATATCTGTTTCTTCCCATCTCCATCTTGCACCACACACTGTCAAAGACGACTTCCATACCCTTCCATTTCTGCTCCTGTTAAGACATCTTCTGTCATTCACGTTTCACTAATACCGATAACCTTTGGACAGATTGTGTCAATCAACGCAACCAACGTATTAATATTACTTCTGTTACTTCTACCATTTATATATAGAAAACGTAGAGCCCTCCCAGCATTCCCTATATGTGAGCCAGCTATACCAGCACTTTCACCGACAACATGTCTATTATTATCCTCGGCAGCTTCTACTCTACTCCAAGAAGTATCACCTCTTGAACCACTTTCCCTACAAGAGACCATCTGTGCCATCTTTCAACCTACCAACTCTAGTTTCCCCTCTTCGGCACTGCTATTTACTTAATGGACAATACACTTTTTTGCTGGGCAGTCGTTAACATTGATCTCAGATTTGTTGCTACTCGGTTTACAATGCCTCTCTAGATAGCCATCACCATAATCTCATCCATATTTTGGTTTCTCTTCATCGGCATAATCATCCCCCCCCCCTCTAGTGATGAAATTTAACGAAATGTGACATTTAGCATCCCTATTAGAATCTGTCGTTTCAGTTGAACATTTTAATGGCAAAATTAAGCATCGCATATTCAAAAAACACAAGAGTGCTACTATGAAAAAAACACCAGTTTTTATGATATATATCCTTACTCGTTCTTGTTGTTATTGGTATTATATAAAAATATTTAAAATAAGCAGGAAAATATTTTAATTGCCAATACTTTCAAAGTAATTGCATTATTATTCACGAAGAGAAAAATAATTATAATGAAGATAATCGGTAATAAATAATCAGAAAAATAGGACTGTGATAGATTAATATCAAAATTGTAAATAAGTATGACGTAGATACTAATGACATCATTGATCCTGATCCCCCATACTCTAAAAAATTAGAGAGCAAAGAAATGTCTTGAATTTTCAATTAAATATTAAAATATTGCGGTATGCAGGCATATACTCAAAGTGGCATTATTGTTAACAAATGTTAGTTTATATGTTTATATACAATAGTAGCATGAAACTGTATCGAGTGGTGATGCTTATATAAAAATTCGACGATTGTTCAAAAGTTATATGATGCGTTAATGACATATCAACTCGTTTTTGTTGCTACATCAGTGAACGAATTTAAGATAAGCATTGTGCAAGCTCGATGAGTCATCCCTGAAAGTGGTTCTTGTTATCTGGTAGTTTTAAATCATTTGTAAATAACTGTCACTTGCTGATTACGATGCAAATAAGATGATGTCACACACAGAATGGACCTGATGTGATGGATCTTCTTGGACTGGGGAGGTTTATTTAACAACAGTAATAATAATATACCAAATATGATCTGTTATAGATATTATGTAGTAATGTTAACAGATGTAGAAGAGAAATTATAATTATTCTAATAGATTTTCCAATAATGGAAATTACTAAATGGGTTGCATTCCGAACAGCTTGTCATTTGCAATACAGTTGTGACGTTGCAAATATTTGATTACTACATATGCAGTATTTTGTAAAGGTTATTTTATGAAAAATGTGATACAAGCAAGGGGCAAGCACCTCCACAGAACCGCCGCTAGGATCTTTGCTGCCCACATACAATTTCTATCTAAGCGCCCCCTGTAACGATCCGGACGTATTTGGTTCTTTTACGATAATAAAAATTTTAATTATTTGAAATTTCTTAAATAAATTTTGACAGAACCGCCACACGTTGGTTCGCTAAATGTAACGAACCGGGGGTGTTGACTAGGCAAGATAATCGTTAAAAACCCTAATATTCAAAAAATTCTCAAAAGTTAAATCAAATTTTGATAAAACCACTTCACTTTAATCGTTGAATATAATGATACAGGGATTATAGCTTTCTCACCGACTAGAATCGTTAACAAAATTAAAATGAATTTTAATTAAAGTTAAAATTTATTTGAACTAAAGTTTAAAAAATTCTTGCATTTTACAAGTTACGAAATTCCTAGTAACTTGTAAAAATGTTTTAATAATTTTTATAAGTGGAACTATCTTTTAGGAAAATAAAAGAAACTCAAGATAGATGGGAAAATAAGAAAAGAATTCAGAAATAATTAGAACATTTAATATAAGTATTCAAAAAATAATATCTTTACAGAATAACAGAAAATAAATTAAATTACATAAATATGCTTGAAATTTTTTTAATTAAAATTTTAGGGTTTTTGATTTCATATTCACAAAATTAGAAATGATGGTCTTAACGTCTAATTCCGCACATATGTCATTTTCAATAGCTATTACACCAAACTAACAAGCCTTTTTTGTGACATACTTGTTCTTAAGTAGGTTTTAATCAATTTCAACTTGGAAAAGGAACGTTCACCGCTCGCTACACTAACAGGTAAGGTGAATAGTATTCTTAAAGCAATTGAAAAGTTATGGAAAGATAAATTATTGGACACAATAAAATTAAGAATATCGAAAGGGTTTTGAATGTTTAAATTATCCTTTCGAAAAATATCCCCGGAAAGCACATAACTCGTCATATAGTTGTATTGCATTACGTCTTTATTGTCGCCGTCCTTCAAGAGAATCTCTAAATCGTCACATTTTAGAGATTAACGAAGATTTTTTTTTCGTAAATCTTCGTTATTAATTTGTAGTAATCTATAAAAGAAATTGAAATTATCATAATACGTTTTTAGTTGTGAATTAAGGAAAAAACATAGAGGAAGATGGAACAATTTCGTAACAGAACTAGAAAAGGATTTATTTAAGCCACAACCCAAAACCTATAAAGTAATAAAATACATTAATAAAGAAATAAAAGAAAAGATAAAAATACAAACAATAGATTTAGAAAAATGGGTGACCTATTCCAAAATCTCTGGACAGATGAGAACAATGAAATAAAATTTTATAAGACAAAGAATGACCCAATAGAAAATATCACAATGTTAGAACTGAAAAATATAATGAAGAAGATGAAAAATAGGAAAACACCAGGAGAACACAATATAAATATAGAACTATACAAAAGTGCAGGTGAAAAATTTAATGAAAGACTTCTGAAATTTTTTAATATGGTTTGGATGTCCGGAAAAAACCCTAACTCTTGGATAAAAGCACTGGTTATCCCAATCTATAAAAAAGGAAATAAAGACAATTGCTATAATTATTGGAAAATTAGCCTGCTGAATACAGGATATAAAATATATGCAGGAATATTAAAAGAGAAACTAAGCAGCATTGTAGAAGACAAATTACTAGAAGAACAAAATGGTTTAAGAAAAGGCCGATCCTGCATAGATCCAATTTTTATTTTAAAATTATTAATAGAAAAGAGAAGAGAATTTCAAAAAGAAACACATGTGGCGTTTATTGATTATGAAAAAGCATTTGACAAAATTAGTCGACAAAAATTGTTTAAAATATTAACCGATTTAAACATACCAAACCAACTTTACAATCTATTCAAAAAATATATACAGGAAATAAAATAGCAGTTAAATTAGAACACATCTCAGAATGGAAAGATATATCAAGAGGAGTACGCCAAGGATGTACCCTCTCACCTCTGCTTTTCAGTATATATATAAATGAAATATTAACAATCTGGAAACAGCATAACCCATTTGATATACAAATGATCCCGCAAATGAAGATAGATACACTACTATTTGCAGATGATCAAATAGTATTAGCTACATCAGAAGATGACTTACAAAGATCATTAAAATCATTAAATGATATCTCAAAACAAAATAATATGACAATATCTAAAGAAAAAACAAAAATAATGGCATTCAAAGGAGAAAACCCAATAAGAAGTATAATAGTGATAGATAATAAAATACTAGAACAAGTAAACACTTTCAGATACTTGGGATGTGATCTATCATACGAAGAAGAAAAAGACATAGACACTAAAATATCAAACTTTGTCAAAGTAAATGGCATAATAAATAATATATTTAACCCATCCCTAGTACAAAAACACACTAGAATTAGACTATATAATGTCTTGTCAAAACCAACTCTACTATACGGAAGCGAAACGTGGACCATGAAAAGGAAAGATGAAAAACGAATTCAAACAGCAGAAATGAAGTTCCTCAGAAAAACAGCTGGTTATATCAAGTGGGACCACAAAACAAATGAAGAAATCTTACAATCCCTGAAAATAAAACCAATTAATTACGACATAAGACAGTATAAACAAAAATGGCTAGAACATTTAAATCGAATGGACAACAGCAGACTACCAAAAATATTATACAGATACAAAATAAGTAGAAAAAGAAGAATCGGAAGACCAAGAAAGAGATGGCATGAGACCGGAACAGGCCACTTGGCCTAAATTCCATGTTAGGAAGAAGAAGAAGAAGAAGATGTTTTTAGTTGTTCAAAATTTGTTCTATTAACGAACACATTGCAACGTCTAGAAGTGAATAAAACACATTCACTGTAAATTTATCTTCTGGCGATTGTGGCGTTTCGTCATGATGCTCGTAGTCAAATTGTCGTGTCTTCTTTCGTCGTCGAACTTCTGTACCAGTTTTAAATTCTTGTTCTCCATCCACCTCTTCACTCAGTTCTTTTGCCATTTTTAGAACTTCTTTAAAATTTGTATCTGATCGATACTCTTGTAAGAATATTTTTAAGTTTTCGATAGATTCTAAAGCAAGTGTAATGTTTATATTTTTGTCTTGAAGCAATTTACTCACAGGGTTTATTCTGTTAAGTAAATCATGCCAAGTTATAAGAGAGCAAATAAATGTGTAGTCCTTTATTTTAGCACATAGTGTTTGTGCTTCATATTGAGTTTCTTTATTAAAATTTTCATTATTTAAAATTTCAAAAAGTGCATCGAAAATTTATCCTAACTGATATCGTAGAGGGCGTATTGCATTAATTTTACTTTCCCATCGCGTTTTTGATGGCTGTTTCAATGTTAAATTTCTTACGAACTTTAAAAGGATTGCCCAACGTTTGTAAGAGAATGAAAAGAAATTATATATTTCTTGAATAATTGCAAAGAAACTAATTGTATCTGCATTCACTTTGACTGCATCGTTAATTATTAAATTTAGAGTATGAGCAGCACGTGGCACGTAAAAAGCTCGAGAATTTTTGTTCAAAAGCAAATTTTTGAGCCGATATTTTTTCCCTTTCATATTTGCCTCATTGTCATACCCTTTACCTCGCATATCTTCAATGGGAATGTTCCATTTTTCCAGTTGTTCCATTATTGTTGCACATAAACCACGTCCTGTGGAATCTGATATATCTGCAAAACTAAAAGGTTTTCCCTGCTCTTGACAATTCCAATGTCACAGGAAACAAAGCGAATACTAATGGTCATTTGTTCTGTTTTACTTACATCAGGTATGCAGTCTAAAATTATGGAATAATATTTAGATTTTCGAATTGAAAATGAAATTGTATCCCTGATTGCGTTACTTAAAGTTTCCAATATTTAATTTTCACTGTCTTTACTCAAATAGTGTACTCTATTGTGTGACTTTTTTTTTGACTACTTGTATTAGACACTATAACTCATTTTTTAGGAATGTTAGTCAAGTCAGTAATATTTATTATCCGACTAGTTTCACTGATTTTTGCAATCGGCATCAGCATTGATGCCGATAGCAAAATCGGAGAATACTAGCGTGAGCTGAATGCAAAGTAATCCTAGATACTTTTATAGTTTTCTATACTATATTTGGCATGAAACTCTCTGATTCCAATCCTTGAGTTTCTTATTCGGTTTTAAAACAATGTGGGATCTAATATCCCCTTAATTTAATTGATGTTTATATTGCCGAAATGAAGCCTGTTGGCTCTTTATATTTAAGTATTTTAACAAATTTATTAAGAGCCGCAGTTTGTTTCTTAATATCCGATTTCTTAATATCTGCTTCTTTCGCAGCTTGACGCTTACGATTTTGTGCACAGGACAACTTTTTTTTTAAACTTTTGATTCCATTTCTATGTTATACCCACAAGAAATTATTACACAACACGACACAGAGATGAAATAACAGTCCGCATTGCGCTACTGTCAGTAGCCTACTGAGATGCGTATCATATGACTGGTTAACTAGCAACAAATGTTTTGTTCGAAAATTCCTTTCTGCACATAAAAACTGTTCACCATTTCACTCTAGATAGATTGCACAACATTCTGCAGGCAAGCATTTAGCCTGCTCTCGCTGCAAAATTGTAAACAGCCAGCTGATCAAAGAGGTGGCAATATACAATTTTTTAAAATTTTTATTGGGTGTATCCGGCCTTATTTATTTTAATATTGATCATGCTAAGAATTTTTTTGTTTTTATGATAAACATTTTGTTTCTTAAAAATGAACTTATGAACCGTTCCCCAGCGGCCGCACCCCCTTCGTAGCGGCGCCCACATGCACCGCATGCTCTGCAATCTGTTCTTTTCTTATTAAAGTTATTAAAGTTCTGCAATCTGTTCTTTTCTGATATGAAAACTTTCTTCATTAATGATAATGTTCGTCTAATAAATTACTGTATATATCACATATTAAAAAGTGATATTATCAATATTACTCCGAGATACTGTATTGTTCGTTTCGTATTCATTGGTCTACTGTACGTAGCTGTTTCCAGTCCAGCATACGCAGACAAACTGACGTTGCACTACTTCCGATAAGAAATCCTTTCTCAGTTACTACATAAGTATCTGTATGATGAAATTACAGGCAATATGATAAGAACAAACTGATCAATATGGCCTATAATTTCATCATACAGATACTTATGTAGTAACTGAGAAAGGATTTCTTATCGGAAGTAGTGCAACGTCAGTTTGTCTGCGTATGCTGGACTGGAAACAGCTATGTACAGTAGACCAATGAATACGAAACGAACAATATAGTATCTCGGAGTAATATTGATAATATCACTTTTTAATATGTGATATATACAGTAATTTATTAGACGAACATTATCATTAACGAAGAAAGTTTTCATATCAGAAAAGAACAGATTGCAGAACTTTGATAGTAAAACTTATCGAATATACACATAACAGAGGAAGAAATTGAAATAAAGAAAAGCAGATAGACAGCGTGATTCGTTAATTCCAGTAATTAGACTGGGCAAAATAATAATATAATTAAAAGATAAAACGTTAGAAGGAATGAAAATATTATCATATTGGATTAAAGCGAAAGTTTTACTGTAATATTTCCTGAACAAGAATTTAGTATTTAAATTGGTACTGCGCCGTAAATTAATATTTTCATTACAGCAAAGGGGGATTGATAAAAGTCTAGTAACATGGATTGGAGACTAGTTCAGAAATAGAAATCAGTGTGTTAATATCTATTATTTAAGCAGTATATTAGAAAGAAAAGGCGATACCATAATACCGATACTATTATATTTAACATATATACTTATTTTAAAGGGGAGCAGATGATGTAAAGCTAGGGAGAGTTATGTAAACTAATGCTGATATAGGATTACTTCAGGAAGATTTAGATAGGCTAGCGATATGGGAAGAATGTCTCTTCCGTGTTTCCAAGTATAAGTTTTTGCATTGTAAAGAGGTAGAGGAAGGAAAGAATGCGAGGTTGACTGAATGGGGGATAAAGTTCAAGAGACACATAGCAATGATAGTGAATTAGACACGCATGAGTTCTGGAACAATTTACACACGTGTGAATGTTAGAAAGGAGAATAGTTAAGATGACTTCAGGGCTGTGGAAAGATGGCTATAAGAAGGGATTGAGTAACCGTAGGGTGCAAAATATGTCAGAAAGAAGGAGAGAAGGTAATTAGGATATAATAAAAACATATAATGGCCGCCGTAGCGCAATTGGAAGAACAGCGGAACATTGCGCCCTTCGATTGGAAAGACCTGGGTTCGATTCTCGTCGTGACGAGGGGAAATCCTTATATGGGCTTATTCAATGGAAGGTGAGTTAGCCGATCTCATACGATAGTAGCAGGTTTTTTCTTCCGGAAACTCTAGTTTTTCATCCCGCGTACAGACAAATCTGTCTTCAGAACACACGCAAGTTGGAGTCGTTGTTGGAGAATTGAGTAGTAGTGGAGAGGACGAGATGTATTTAGCAAAGTAGAGTAGTGTGCCCTTCCACGATGAGTCCTGGGACTCCCTAGAGGTATCACGTAATAATAATAATATAAACTAGTGGGGAGGTTTATAAGATAGATGCAGGGAAATTTTTTCAATACATGATAGGAAGGGAAAGAACTAGAGATAATTTATGGAAGTCGAATAAAAGCTTGGTTAGGAGAGGAGTGAGAAGCAGATTTTTCTCTTGGCAAATGATGATGAAGTGGAATATGTTGCTACATCAGTGAACGAATTTAAGATAAGCATTGTGCAAGCTCGATGAGTCATTCCTGAAAGTGGTTCTTGTTATCTGGTAGTTTTAAATTATTTGTAAATAACTGTTAACTTGTTGATTACGATACAAAATAAGATGATGTTACACACAGTGTGGACCTGATGTGATGGGTCTTCTTGGACTCGGAGGTACTTATGTAACAACAGTTACTAATAATATACTAAATATGATCTGTTATAGATATTATATAGTAATGTTTACAGATGTAGAAGAGAAATTATAATTATTCTAATAGATTTTCCAATAATGGAAATGACTAAATCCACTTTTAATAATGCTTGATATTTTCCACTTAAAATTTTCAAAAAAAAAAAGGGGGGGGGGTAATTAGGTGTCAAGTACCAGAGTGTTATAAAAATGTTTAGTAATACAACAGTCATCTTCAAAGAAGGAGCATGTAGAAAGGGAGAATGCGTGAGATATTGTCATCAGACAATCTCGCCGAGTTCCACTTTTCTGGCTAAAACAGGAAGAGTACAGTGAGCATAGGAACGTGTAAAAACTGATAACGTGGATAAAGGATCAGCGATGTGGAGACAGCAGGATTAATCACTGATAGCAACGTGGTGTAGGTTAGCAGTGACAGTATGTTTTTTTGTTTGTTTGTTTGTTTGTTTGTTGTTGCAGCATGAGTTCTCTGACAAAGGTGGAGCGACATTTGAATGGCAAATTCAACGGGTACTTGAACTTTTCGCGGATCACGTCTATCTATTCATGCTTATGGTTTATCGGTTAAACAGAATGGCAGAGGAAAGATTAGCGAAACAATTCTCTGCCAGGTTGGCAGGAATAAGACCCAGAGAAAGACGAAGATATAGGTGGATTGATACGGTACAAAGTGCCTTAGATGATAGAAATATAAGATACGATAATGTTGCAGTCTTGACAAGTAATAGACTGATTTGGAAGATAATTGTAGATAGGAAGTTAGTAATGATCTAAATTTTTCATCTAGTAATATCATATCCTGTACACCCCTTGAGGGTACATGGCAGGAATTTGATGATGATGATGATGATGGTGGTTTATCGATTTGGTAAAAAGTTATTTCTAGCAAGAAAATGTATCATGCACAGATCGTCTGAGAATGGTTTCAAAATCATCAAACTGACTTCATTAGCCTACTCAAAAACCCGAATCTTAAACACATCGAGCATCCCTGAGACGATGTTGAACAAGCTGTTCAATCGATCCACAGAAGGCCCGTGCAAAATGATTCCTCACCCAGTAGAATCAAAGGCTCAATGGTTTGAGATTGTTCTGATGGCTAAAGGGAATCCTACTTGCTATCAAGTAGGTGTAACTAATGAACTGCTAATTTATTCATAGATGTGGTAACATCGTCATATCTGAACGACATCAAATAGACACATATTTTTAATACTTTAAAAAATATAAATATAAATTCTCTTAAACCTTTTATTCCCAAAGGGAGATGAGCTCCTTTCCTAACATAATGAATGGATAGCCAGTCCCTGATAATGAGCTTAAAGTAACAAAGGATTAAACCTTTCAAGGGAAATATTATGTCATACATTTGCTGCCATCTCGTGGCCTTTAAATGCTAACAGGTATTAATTGTCTGAAATAGTATGCCCTCACTTTTCGAGCTGCGGAGGTTTTTAATATCCGCAGTTCGACCCAAAAATCGATCAACTCAGCGGCTATAATCGAATCTCCCCCCCCCCCCCCGGCGGGCCAGCACTATGGAAGCAAATACCATTCCCACAGGGCTACATAGGCAATTTATATTATTATTATTTTTTTAATCACATACCTACCTTTTAAAGGTTTTAAATCTATTACCACACATTAATACTATGATCGAATTGAGATTTATACAATCAGGAAACTTGTTCTAGAGAACTTTTGATTTTTGTTTTGTTTTTACTTAAATGTTTTAAACTGTAGCGTGTAAATTAACATTTACTTGAACACATAATAATTATTTCTCCCTCTACTTAATAACAGGAAATTTTTTTCTCTTCGTACTGAATGTTATCTTCGTTATAGGCAGAATGCAGAATGTTGAAGTACTGTTTACTTTTCTAAACTGTTATAGTTGAGTGCGAATCAGTTCAGGAAGCGAAGACCTTTGTTAGTTTTTCAAATGAAGGTGAGTTAACCAGAGATGGAAGAGTTTTTTTAACTAGTAAAACAGGTAAAACGCTCAGAAGAACACACACAATTCAAAGACTGGCTTCATAGCCTTAGTCGCTTCGAACGTAATTCCAAACGACAATAACAAGGACAACATAATAGCAATACGAACGTACGTAATAGCACATCGGATCGCCGTGAGCATTCGCAATATTCTCGACCCTCTAGGACAGGGTTTCCGAAATTGTGTTCCGCGGAAAGTGAATAAGTGTTCCGTGAAAAATTATCAAAAATAATATTAATATGAGCCTGGAATAGTTTTAAATGCTGCGACTCTAACCAAGGTGTTCAGTAAAAATTTCAGGAATTTGTGAAGTGTTCGTAGTAGGAAAAATTTGGGGAACACTGCTCTAGGGCATCCATTGTGCCAAAAGATTCTTGAAACATTGCATAATGTTCCTCCTATCCCATCCAATCATAGACGGACATAACGAATTGCTGCTGGTAAATTTTTCTCATGAACATCTTGTTTTCTAATATATCCTAAAGCTGTTTACTGGGAATGAAATCTGGCAAACGAGGGGGGGGGGGAATAACATGAAGGTAAATTCACTATGATCTTTCTATAACCACTTCTGGTTATAGCTCAACCAGAAGTGGTTATCATGTTATCATGCTGAAAGAGTTCACCACATGTAAGGCAAAGAGATATCATCAAACATCACGCGATTCACGAATCATATCATTAAGATATTTGTGAACCGAACACCAAAAGAAATATTATCGTCCAGTGAAGTACTGCAAGAAAAATTAAGAACTTAAATCTTCCATTATTGCAAGGCAATAATGGAAGATCATTTTGTAACTGACATAGCACTAAACCATGAACAGATAGAAAATCTACAAGACTGCCTCTCAAGGTTGCTATGGTACTGACACATCCCAACAATAACAACAGATCAGGGTAAATAAACAAAGATGGTGAGAAGAAATTACCAAAAATAGAGCAATGTGACATGCGGAGAGATTCGAGGTTCTAGATTGACTTTGAAGTAGTACATGAACCCATGGAAGCCAGTCATAACTTAGCAATTTCGTTTCGTGTTTTAAGCAGTATATGTTTCATTATTGGTTGTGCCATTATACCTTCGGTTTTAGGTATATTTTCTACATGGTAAACTGCCTTCTTCATTTCCGTGTGACCATTCTTCTGTGTCTCATAGTGAGGTTGCGTTGGACAGACGTGATGTCAATAGTCGTCTGTTATTATACTCGACTGGGACACTGCCCAACAGGTCTTTGCCTATTTCCGATTGTGCCGCATGGTCAGTTGAGCAGTTCCAGCACATCTATTTTACTTTTCGATCAGGACTAGCTCTTGACCCAGCAAAGTAAAAGCATTCTTAGAGCGACACACGTTTTACAAGAGCGGCATTACATCAGTATAAAAAAACATATTTGAATTTTTAAGTAAAAAATGAAACACACACACACACACACACACACACACACACGCACACACACACACACACACACGCACACACACACACACACACGCACGCACGCACGCACACACACACACACACACACACACACACACACACACACACACACACACACACACACACACACACACACACACACACACACACACACACACACACACACACACACACACAAAGTATTCGAGGTCACAGGTTTTTTCAAGAGGTGCTATCTTTAGTCATTCTAGACGATGATAGAACCAAGATATACTTACATAGATAAGGAAGAATCTTAAAACACATTAGTACCATTCATTAGTACAGTTGATAATCATTAATTTTACTTTTTTTTTTCCGGTGATCAATATGGCGGTAATTTTTCACCATGTTATGAAAATCATGGATATCTAACTATGAATTACACGAAAAATAATAGAATCGTACTTAGAATAAAACTTTCTGTTGTAAGTTTTTGAGAAGTTGTGATTTTGAAAGTATTTCAGTTTTCAGACGAAATATTTTTCAAATGGGTATCTGAGGGAGGCAATATCAGAATGTATTCCCATGGTCAAGAAGGCTAACAAGATGGATGAGTAGTAGTATCAGGCTTGATCTGCAAAAAAAGAAAATGTTATGGGGAATTTACAAGGTGATCAGTACACCCATGAGCAGTACAAAGCTCAGGCTAGAAAGGTTACCAGCATAGTAAGAAAAGCTAAATCAGAGATTATGAGAAGACCTTAGCCAAGGGGATCAAGTGTAATTTCAAAGTGTTCCTCCGCTACGTGGCAGGTAAAAGGAAGAATGATTTTGGAAAATAACCTTAGTGCTAATGGTATCGACGTGACCAAATCTGATATAATAGTAGAGTTACTGAGTGACCACTTTTCAGAAGTCTATCACCCAAGTGAGGATATCTTTGTACCTGTAAAAATAATATGTGAAAATTGTAGTTAATGAATCAGATGTACTTAGTATATTGCAGAAATTAAATGCAAACACTGCTGTAGGTTTAGATGGAATATCAGCTCGGGTTGCGTGAATGTGCAAAGGAATTGTCAACTCCTCTTACTTGGTTATTAACTTAAGTTTGAACTTTGATATGGTCTCTAAGGAGTGGAAGGACCATACCAGAGTTAATGGTCGGTCCTGCCTTAGCAATTTATTAACTTTTTATGATAGAGTGACATCTGAGTTGGACAAGGGGAATGGCTACACAGTGATACTTTTGGATTTTGCTAAGGCTTTTGACAGAATATCCCATGGAACACTGTTGCGCAAATTAGAACAAATGGGGATGGATACTAAACTGGTGATATGGATAGGAGAATGGCTCGTGGAGAGATACCAGAAAGTAGTGTATGGAAAATCTGAGACCAGGATAAGGCAGGTGACGAGTGGTGTGCCTCAGGGCTCTGTGCTTGAGCCATTGTTGTTTAATTTGTATATAAACGATATAGGAAATGACTTGAAGGGAGATATTCAGTTGTTTGCTGATGATACAAAGTTGGGTAGCGCAATAAAAAATCAAAGTCAGTTCAATGTGGAAAAGTGTAAAGTCATGCATTTTGGGATTAAAAGATCGATATTTTTTAATATCGCTTTGACTTTGCATATTTTATATTTCAATTTCACTAAATTTTCTATTTTTATCTACACTTAAAAGAAATGAATAAAAAAGACCATAAAATCAAAAATCACTTTGGGTGGTTTTGATGAGGTACCTAGCCTCAACAAGATTGATGAGGCTAGGTACCAGTGTGTGTGTTGGTGGATAGGGAGTTGAAACTAAGAGGCCTCATTGCTATGGTGTCCAAGATAGTGCACATGATTACTTGGTTATTGAAGAACACACTACCATCCAGAGATAAAGAGGTTATTATTCCCCTTTATAAATCGTTGATACTTCCACATTTGGATTACGGTGCTCAAGTCTGGTTGCCTGGATTCCTTGGAGACGAAGAAGTTGTGGAGAGGGTTCAGAGGAGGGTGATTAAGTTGGGATAGATTGAGAGCTTATGGATTACAGAGGTTAGCTGATAGGCAGAGAAGAGGAAATGTGATAGAAACATTTAAATTACTAAAAGGTTTTTATAAGATTGATGTGATAAGATAGTGGTGGAAGAACAAGAGGTCATCCCTGGAAATTAAGGAAGAGTGTAGTTAACAAGGGTGTGAGAACTAGATTTTTTGTTTGGAGAGTGGTGAATGAATGGAATGCATTGCCTGACTCAGTTGTGAGTGCTTCGTCTGTTAATAAATTCAAGAAGAGGTAGGATCAGGAGCGACTCGTGCACAGGCACTGCGAACGGCAGAACCCCCAATTTTTCTCGATATATAAATATATTTATTAATTTATTTATATTTGTTTATCATATTTAATTTTATCGTCAACAATCCTATACAATTCTCTTATTTTGTATAAAAAATAATAAAAATCCGTCTTGTAGCACTTAGGAGGGCGAAGGACGCTAGCAGCACTGGGTTTACCACAGTGTCATATTGCTACGCGCGCAATCATATGCACGTCATGGTGAGATGCGAGCTATTAGCGTAATGCGGCACTGTCCGTCGCGCAGTTCCACTGTTGTTTATATGCAGTTTCCGCTAGTAGTAGAGTGTTCGTGGTGCTTATCGTATTTACTCCGTCTCTTTAAATATTTGGACATTATAACTAAAGACATGACATTTGTTATAGTTTTTATTTTAGAACATTATTGGGGTTATGATAATGGATTTTATTTTTGAGTAATTTTGAATTACTAAACTGTATAATTTTATCGATAATAAACAATATTTTTTCATGTTTTTTTTTAAAATTTTTACCATAGTTTTGATATTTTATCCAAACTGGTATCCACTGTACTTACAGTGTGTATGTATATTTCGAAAGTTGCAGCATCCCCACGATTTCAAGTTACGAGCCGCTACTGGGTATGATAGATATTGTTTTGATAGTTTAGGTCTCCCACAATGAGTCTTCTGACTCCATGGAGATACCCGTATAATAATAATAATAATAATAATAATAATAATAATAATAATAATAACTGTAAGAAATCGGCACAATTTTGGTGTTTTGGGACATCAACAACCTTATGCGAACAAATTCGAATCTCGTTTGAACTATGTCAAGTTAATCCATTAGTAAAGAGGATAGTCATATTTATTAATTAATAATCGTAATAAATAAATTTTATTGAACGAAAGATATAAACATTATGTGATGACGTTATAATAAATGATCTGGGACTGTACAGGCTATTATTATTATTATTATTATTATTATTATTATTATTATTATTGTTGTTGTTGTTGTTGTGTTGTTGCTCGGAAACCTCCAGGTTTGTTTCAGAACTTACAAAACAGGTCAATGTCCCGATAAGCCTGCCCATCGCTAAACGGGAGCCTTTCAAAACACTCTGTCTGAACGTTATTTTTGGTGTTCATAAGTGATGTGTCCATTGGTTTATAAGTTCAATGACTCGTTTAAGTAAATGTAGACAACTAGTGAAAATGTATAATAAAGATGCGTATGAAAATAGTCTTTATTTTAAAGATATTTTTAGGTAAATTATTGATTAAACTATCAATATTTCTTAACATCACTTTGACTTTGCATATTTTATATTTCAACTTTACTAAATTTTCTAATTTTTATCTATACTTAAAGGAAATGAATAAAAAGACCATAAAATTAAAAAATCGCTTTGGCATTCAGTAATTTAACGTTAAATCTTAAATCGAAGTCCTGTGACTACTTCAAGGAGATTCTTTATTAGCTGATCACTTGTGTCGAGCCAGTGAAAGAAAAATTTTTAACACACTTATGATTCAAGTATAAGAATTTCAAGAACAATTTTATGTTTGCATGAAAAATATATTACTGCAGAGAAAGCAACAAAGAGTAATAGGCATGCATTATTAGCTAAATAAAATGGATGCAACGCATTATGAATACGTAGCAGGATGACACTAAGCATTAATTAATTAAAAAATGGCTGGTTAATTAAAATTTTGTTTAGACTCAACCAGATATAATATTTGGATTTTTATACTAAGCTATTAGTATAAAACTCCATATACCTTTTATAACAAGCCATTTTTATATAGCGATCAAAAGACTTATTTTTTTACGAAACTAAAATTGCGATTTCCAACTTTTTCAGGCAAACGTAAGTTCAGTGATATTCTTTCACTGCGAAGAGCACCAAACGATAGACGAGTATTTGCATTTTTA
The DNA here is from genome assembly GCF_054136105.1 of Typopeltis vanoorti. Taxonomy (NCBI): domain Eukaryota; kingdom Metazoa; phylum Arthropoda; class Arachnida; order Uropygi; family Thelyphonidae; genus Typopeltis; species Typopeltis vanoorti. Next base: position 45,873,202 of record NC_143572.1, on the reverse strand, counting down.
TCTGAAAAATTCAGGTACGGTCTCTAAATGATTCTCTGTATTATTTCTTATTTGATTTTCTAACTTACAGTTACTGACAATCAAAGAAATATAAATGCGATCCTTTACTATTATTATTGTAAAAATTCTTAGTACCATAATATTAGATTTGAAACCTTAAGCATTTATAAGAGTGACATTAAATGAAATCTCTGATTTCTAGTGATGTTTATGATGAATCAAATTTTGGAGATATAAAGGATTGGTGAAGTTACTTCTGTAAGAAGTGCTTGCACCATAAAGTTTTTCCTATTCAGAAATGCGATATGAATTACAGATCAGCATTTGACTTGATATGAAAGAGTTTTATTATTATTATTATTATTATTATTATTATTATTATTATTATTATTATTATTATTATTATTATTATTATTATTTATTGTCTAAAGAGGGGAGAAGTTGTTTTAAGCAACCAAAGGAAAGCATAACGAAGTTACAAATATAAATTACTGTTGGTGTACCACTAAAAATATCAGTATTAAAGTTATGTGCCTTGTTCATAAACAGTAAGCTAAAAGTTAAAAGAAAGGAAAACTATAAGTTGCTGCATTTTTAAAAATAAAACCGAAGTATTGATATTGAAAATATATACACGATTGTACTTTATAGCTAAAATGTACTCGTAAGGTTACTTTACTGTTTGATTTCGAAAAATAAAACTATTTTTTTTATAAGTAAAGTGAATATTAGATCCAGCATTATTTCAAAGCCGAATGTAGAAACTATGAAAGTTTCGTAAGGTAAAGTGACCAGAGAGCTTGCAGAAAGAAATTCCCCGGCATTCACGAGTTGCTTTAATGCGGACTACTTAAAAGACATAGGCCCCGTCCAAAGGATCTATAGCAGTGTTTCTCAACCTTTCTAAGCCCAAGGACCAGTAAAATGCCGAAAACAATCTACGGACCACTAAGTTATGTAATGTTTTTTTAAATGTATGAGGGGATTACCAACATTTTGGAACAACTATACCTTTTATAACATTTTAAGTTGGAAAGTAAACGATTAAAAGTGTATGATCACTGAACAAAGTTTTAATTTTCATTAAACAAATAAAAGGTATAAGTTTCCGATTTGCTATGGGCAAATGAATGGGCATTACAGCTGTTTCCCCCTTTCATCTGCCCACAGCAACTTTTATATTTTATATGTTATTCCCCATTCATTTGCCCATACTTATGAAGCTAGTCCCACAACAAATTTTATCTTCACGCACGCTCTCATTCGACATGAAAACTGTTCCATTCGCTAAGTGCGTTGTGAGACGAGGGAAAAATAATATTGAATACGAACTTGACATCGATGGATTCCATCATGGTTGACATCCCTTGTCCTGTCCAAACCATCCTCTGCAAATACCGAAAAATTTATTTCACTCAGAACATCCCAAAGCCATTGATCCCCCCCCCCCACGTCCGGCCGATACGAATCGCCTTATTTCCCTGACGAGTTTTCTATACCAGCAAAAAAATTTAAGACTTCCTGTTATGTGAGGTCCTTCCCGATATCTATAAACAGTCCAACCCACGATGTCAGTTGCAAAGTGCCATCCATGACCGCACGGATGTTGTTGTCTGCATGCGACGGAACTTCGCTAAACGGGATACGTACAGCTATCCACCTCGCCGGCAGAGCCGATTTTGTCCGATTTTGGATATTTATTAATTCCAAAATCAGTAACGAGAATCATCGGAAACTGTAGTCCAAATAAGTAATACGATATAATTATGTTACTACTTGCTTTTAATGAGAGCTTCTCGGCCTTTGCAGAGTTGCTGGAAGATCGGCACACACACTAAGTATTTTGTTTTTATTTGAAGGAGCGATGAAAATCCTTTCTCACAAAGATAGGTTGTAGAAAACTGCATGATGATTTTAAGTGCTTCAAGATTATTCGGGAAATTCACTTCTCACTTAAGGTGAGATCCAGAATTGAGCCAAACCAAGATAACAGAATTGCATTTTTAAGCCCAGTTTCACTTGAAAGCTCAATTAATTATTCTTTTTTCGATAACGAAAGATCGTTCTCGTGACCATAAGCTCAGAAATAGATCTCGCACGCACAGAAATTCTTATAAAAGTTATTCGGAAAATATGTTTCAAAATTCTGTTTCAGAATTTTGAGGTGGTCACAAACCCTTTCCAGAAACTCAGAATCAACAAAAATATCATTTTCCACTAAAAAGAATTCGAATGTTGGAAAATGTGCAAATTGTCTCTCTTATACATAACTAATGCACAACACTAGTTTTTTTTTTTTTTTTCCGAATTCCTTTATTTTGTCGTAGGCATCAAGAACAGTTTAAGAATTTTCTTGAAGGGAGAGATTTAGTTCATTTAATTTCGAAAAAATGTCTGAAAGATTTCGGCAACAAGGAGTAATGCAAAATCAGAATTACGTTCATTTACAAAAAATAAAAAATCGTGCCTTAATTGAAATAATCTTCTTAGTACTTTGCCCCGGGAAAGCGAGCGAATTTCAGAATGAAGCAAAAGTTGTGTATATTCACTGCCCAGAACCGGCGCTAGGGTCTTTGGCGCCCGCATGCAATTTCTATCTAAGAGCCCCTGTAACGATCTAGGAGTGTGTGGTTCTTTCACGATAATAAAAATTTAAATTATTTGAAATTTCTTAGATAAATTTTGACAGAACAGCCACACATTCACTAAATGTAACGAACCGGGGGTATTGACTAGGCAGGATAATCGTTAAAAACCCGAATATTCAAAAAATTCTCAAAAGTTAAAGCAAATTTTGATAAAGCCATCTCACTTTAATCGTTGAATATAATGATACAAGGATTATAGCCTTCTCACCGTCCCGAATCGCTAACAAAATTAACATGAATTTTAATTACAGTTAAAATTTATTTGAACTAAAGTTTAAAAAATTCTTGCATTTTACTAAATTCTTAGTAAGTTGTAAAAAGTTTTTAATAATTTTTATAAGTGGAGCTATCTTTTAGGAAAATAAAAGAAACTCAAGACCGATAAGAAAATAAGAAAATAATTCAGAAATAAAAATTAGAACATTTTATTAATATTAATATAAGTATTCAAAAAATAACATCTTTACCAGAATAACAGACAATAAATTAAATTACATAAATATACTTGAAATTTTTTTATTAAAATTTTAGGGTTCTTGATTTTATAGTCACCAAATTAGAAATAATGGTCTTAACGTCTAATTCCGCACATACATCATTTTCAATAGCTATTAACGCTAAACTAACAAGCCTTTTTTGTGACATACTTGTTCTGAAGTAGGTTTTAATTAATTTCAACTTGGAAAAGGAACGTTCACCGCTCGCTGATGCTCGTAGTCAAATTGTCGTGTCTTCTTTCGAATTTAAAACTTCCGTACCAGGTTTAAATTCTTGTTCTCCATCCACCTCTTCACTCCATCCACCTCTTCTAGAACTTCTTTAAAATTTGTATCTGATCGATACTCTTGTAAGAATATTTTTAAGTTTTCGACAGATTGTAAAGCAAGTGTAATGTTCATATTTTTGTCTTGAAGCATTTTACTCAAAGGGTTTATTCTGTTAAGTAAATCATGCCAAGTTATACGAAAGCAAATAAATTTGTAGTCCTTTATTTTAGCACATTATGTTTGTGCTTCATATTGAGTTTCTTTATTAAAATTTTCATTATTTAAAATTTCAAAAAGTGCATCGTGAATTTCTCGTAACTGATATCGTAGAGGGCGTATTGCATTCATTTTACTTTCCCATCGCGTTTTTGATGGCTGTTTCAATGTTAAATTTTTTACAAACTTTAAAAGGATTGCCTAATGTTTGTAAGAGAATGAAAAGAAATTGTATATTTCTTGAATAATTGCAAAGAAACTAATTGTGTCTGCATTCACTTTGGCTGCATCGTTAATGATTAAATTTAGAGTATGAGCAAGAAATGGCACGTAAAAAGCTCGAGGATTTTTGTTCAAAAAGAAATTTTGGAGCCCATATTTTTTTCCTGTTCATATTTGCCGCATTGTCATACCCTTGACCTCGCATCTCTTCAATGGGGATGTTCCATTTTTCCAGTTGTTCCATTATTGTTGTACATTAACCAACCACGTCCTGTGGAATCTGATATATCTAGAAAACCTAAAATGTTTACCCTGATCTTGACAATTCCATTGTCACAGGAAACAAAGCGAATAATAATAGTCATTAAAAAAAAAAAAAAAATAGCCGTTTGGCTTTTCATCGTAGTTATACTAGTCATTTGTTCTGTTTTACTTGCATCACGTGTGCAGTCTAAAATTATGGAATAATATTTAGATTTTCGAATTGATAATAAAATTGTATCCCTGATTGCGTTAGTTAAAGTTTCCAATATTTCATTTTGTCTTTACTCAAATAGTGTTCTCTATTGTTTCGTTGTAGGGTCCTTTCAACATGATTTTCCATAACGGGATCAAACTTCGCAAACAGTTCGACTAATTTAAAAAAAATTGCCGTTCTTCCTTTCATATGTTCTTAGGAAGGACCTCCCACGATGAGTCTTTTGACTCCATGGAGGCCTGAATAATAATAATAATAATAATAATAATAATATAATTTATCAGATGATCCACGAAAAGCTAAAGTTTGACTACCAAGAAATTTTATAATTTCAATCAAGCGTTCTAAAACACTCGTCCAATGTTTCTTTTCCATTTCATACATGCTTTGAGCTGGCAATCAATAGCAGTTTTGATTATTAAATTTTTATCAAGTTCCTTCCATTTTAAGAAATTTTTCATGTGAGTTAAACTAGTCTCATGTATATGCAAAGTTGTACTTACATTTCTCCAATCGTTATAGTCTTCTACAAGACTACTTGATTCAGTAGGTGCAAAACGTTTGCAACAAAAACAAAAAACAAAATTTAAAGTTTCGGAGTAAATGAGCCATGTTCTTGGTACGAGCTCCCCGTTTTCCATTTTTCTATTATAATACATATCGCCAAATTTACGACCTATGTATCTCTGGGATATATTACATTTTTCTTTTGACCAGGCCCCTTTTCAATTAAAACAACTCGTAATTTTTCATCAATATTTCCCCATTCATCTGGATCATCTAAATTTACAGAGACTAACAACGTATTAATTTCGTAGTCAACTACAACTAAATTTCTCCTAACTGTTTTTCACTTAAATCATGCGTCTTCAGTTGCAATAGTACTTTCATGAAAACTGGATGAAGTGCACGGTTCTTCAACTCTGATTTCTGATGTATCGAGTTGGTTACAATCTGCATCAGAATATTTTAATATTTTAACAAATTTATTAAGAGCCCCAGTTTGTTTCTTAATATCTGCTTCTTTCGCAGCATGACGATTATGATTTTGTGCACCGGGTAACTTTTTTTAAAATTTTTGATTCCATTTCTATTTTATACCCACAAGAAATTATTACACAACACGACACAGAGACGAAATAATAGTCCACACTGCGCTGCTGTCAGTAGCCTACTGAGATGCGTACCATATGACTGGCTAACTAGCAACAAATGTTTTGTTCGAAAATTCGTTTCTGCGCATAAAAACCGTTCACCGTTTCACTTTAGATAGACTGCAGTAGACACAACATTCTGCAGACATTCTCGCTGCAAAATTGTAAACAGCCGGCTGATCAAAAAGGCGGCAATATACAATTTTTTTTAAATTTTTATTTGGTGTATCTGGCCTTCTTATTTATTTTAATATTGATCATTCTAAGAATTTTTTGTTTTTATGATAAAAATTTTGTTTCCTAAAAATGAACTTATTAACCATGCCCCGGCAGCGGCGCTCTCTTCGTGGTGGCGCTCGCATGCACTTCATGCCCGCTTCCGCCAGCCCTGTCACTACCCATTTCATCGCAGTACTGAAAATAACCTGTTATTTAACTACTTTTTTATAACATTTTAAGTTGAAAAGTAAACGATTAAAAGTGTATGATCACTGAACAAAGTTTTAATTTTCATTAAACAAATAAAAGGTATAAGTTCCCAACCATTTCCTATGTCATACGTTGTTTCATAAACAATGTACCAGATTCATATCCGGAGGCTTCCTTGACCATAGAAACAATCCCCAACTATTCCTGCCTGTAAGGGCGCGAGCTCCATCCGAACAGAAGCTCATGTATTTTTCCCACTGGATCCCTTTGTGTATTATGTAATTATTGAGAGTGTGAAATATTTCTTCTCCGGTTGTTCGGGATGGCAAAGTTCTACAAAACAGAATATCGTCGTGAATGTTGTTATCAGGCGCATATCTTACGTAGCATATTAACTGCGCATCATTTGTAACATCAGTAGCCTCGTCTATTTGTAACGCATAATAAGGACTCTTCTTAACTCTTTCGATTAACTGAGATTCTACGTCCCCTGCCATATCATTAATTCTGCGACGACAGTGTAATTTGGAAGAGGAATCAAATCTTTTAGTAACTTGTTGCCAAGTTTTTACCACATCTTTTATAGCTGGAAGTAGTAAATTTTCTCAAACAGAATGAGGTTTCCCTGTTTTCGCTATGCACAAACTTAAGAGATAGATGCTTCCGTGCCTTGCTATGAATCGAACCCATGGTCGGAACTACATCTTTTCCGTTATTTAATGTCGCTAAGCTTCGCTGAAATTGGCTTTTTTTCCCCAATTTCCTAATTTACATATTACAATGTTTTTTCTAAATACCGGAGTTTCACAGGTTTCATGCACTCGTTCGACAATGCTTCATAACACAAAAGACACTGAGGTTTCTGTTCACTTTCATCTCCACACCAAGTAAACCCAAATTCCAAATATGAACTGTCATATTTCCTACTGTATTTTTCTTTTGAACTGCTTGTTTCTTCTACTTTAATAGTATCAGATTTACTCGCCGTTGCAACACTTGTATCACAATTAGGGTTAGCATCACCTGTTTCATTTGCTCTTCTTTTCAAAGTCCTAGTTCTAAGCCACTTTTCCATTATTTAAAAACGTTTCCGAAAAATATATAAATACTGGGGTTAACTCACGACACACTTTGTCCAAGTATCATTTAGCACCTCTGAAGATATACTGAGCCTTGGTTGAAGGAGGAAAACCTTCAGTAATAAAAATCAGCAAACAGCAAGCAATTGGTTGAAATGTGGATAACACGTGTTTCCTTCAAATCTGACAAAACTCAAAGGAAGGCGGATTATTCGTCATTCTGCTGCTACAAATTATTGTAGTGCCAGAATGACCAATAATAAAAGAGCGGTGAAGTAAACAACAATATAGTCTTATTGCGTCCTCCTTTGAATATTCTGAAGCTATTTGTTGTTTTTGTTAAGTCTCCATTTGATTTCAATAATTTTTACTTATTCAATTTTAATTTGTTTTGTTTGGATAATTAAAAAATATATATTTATTTAATTAATTTAAGTCTGCCTGTGGACCACCTGTCCCATCGTCGGGGACCACTGTGGTGCGCGGACCACAAGTTGAGAAACACTGATCTATAGTATTCGCCTTTTATTAGTCCGCTTTGATAAGGTTTCACTATCCTGACAACTGTTTCGAACTGGCTGGTTCTCTTCAGAGATCAGGCATTGTATAAGTAAAGGCCTCTCTAAAAATTAGCCGATCCCCCAGACCACTCTAAACGAGTGACCAAAGGATCGTCCAACTCAGCGTTGGTTCCACTCAGTGACTGGCTCACCCTACCACTGAGCAGAACCCCCCCATATTCCAGGGAAAAGCATTCACCGACACGGCCCGTATAGAGGCCACACCGGACAATAACCCTCCCCCCTGCATATCAAAGCACGTAAACAAAAATACTCTGACCAATAGATGGAGTAGTGCATAGAATAATAAATAGTAGTGAATGAAGACATATTGGGTTGTGTAGATATTGGGATGCGGACTCTTTGGAGACGTCACGAAATAATATTTTCTGAAACTGTTTTACCCTGAATTCTATACTATGCAGAGAGCGTAAAGAACTGTCAAGGTAGTTCTTTACCACCTTATCAAAGCATTAATTAGGTTTCAGAGAAAGCCAAGTTACTTGACCCTTGGGAATGGGAATGGGAATCACGCCATGCTGACAGAAAAAGAAAGTTTTTTAATAGTTGTATCAACACAATTTTGATTTTCAAAAGCTTACTATAAGGCAGATTTTTCCAAACTTTACATTGCTGGAAACTAGTGGTTTTCAGTGTAATTTTTCGTTCCATCACAAACAACCTGCATACATGCACATTGTTGAATACAATATGTAGATTTTGTAATAACTGGCGGGTATTTTAACTGTGTTCTGATATCAGGCAACTGTTGAGACTAAATGGGCATTTTTTTTTAATGTGACGCATGTTAATCAACACTTGAATAAGTAATAACTATCCATTTCTGTCGTGTTTGTTTTTATTATTTTTTATCGTTTATAGCTTGATTTTCTCTATCGCTCGCATGCCGTATTTGAATTATTATATTTTCTAAGGATACTTTTTTTTCAACGACCCACACTACACTTCGGAATATATTCTGAGAAACAATGCTGCACGTTAACTCCAAAAATCCTTTAACACTGCAGTTCAAGCTGCTGGTAATTTCCAGTTAACGGTAAAGATGTCCTTTTCTTCTTCTTCTTCTTCTTCCTTTCCAGGCTTATAGGCCAAGTGGCCTGTTCCGGACTCAATTCCATCTTTTTAAGGGTCTTCCTCTGCATCGAGTACCTTTTGGGTGGTAATTTAGAATTTGTTTAGGTATTCTGCTTCTATTCATTACCATTACGTGTTCTTTCCATTTTTCTCTATAGCAAATCACTGTTTCATTTAGGGAGGTTGTAATTCCAAGTTTTTTTTCTGATTTCGCTGCTTTTCATTTTGTCCATTATTGTGACTCCTTCAGTTCTGCGCAGAAATTTCATTTCGGATGATTCAATTCTTCTTTCATCTGCTTTTTTTTATTGTCCATATCTCACTGCCATAAAGTAAGGTTGGTTTAGCAACTGTATTGTAGATTCTTATTCGTGCGTGTTTTTGTACATAATTAGGTTTAAAAATTTTATTTATAATGCCTGTTACTTTTAAAAAGTTTGATATCTTTGATTGTATATCAGCTTCATTTTCATATGACATTGTGCAACTTAAATATTTGAATGTATTTACTTGCTCTGTTATTTTGTTGTTTATTACTATTTTGCTTCTTATTGGATCAGCACCTTTGAAGGCCATGACTTTTGTTCTGTCTGTTGATCTTTCCATACCATACGTTTTTATCCGATTATTTAGACTGCATAATGATTTTTGTAGTTCATCTTCATTATTTCCAAGGATTATTTGGTCATCAGCAAAAAGTAGAGTAGCTAATCTGGTGTTACGGTTTATCTTGAATCCTCCTTCATTAGTTATCTTCCATTCTTTTATGATTTTATCTATGTATATATTAAATAAAACCAGTGAGAGAGGGCAACCCTGACGTACTCCTCGATTTATTGGTTTCCAGCTTGATGTTGAATTATTGTACTTCACAGATATTTTATTATCTTGATATATATTATATAAGGCTCTAAAGAGTTGGCTTGGTATTTCATATTCTTCTAGAATTTCCCATAGTTTTTCTCTGATAATTTTATCAAATGCTTTGGTGTAATCTATAAAAGCTATGTGTGTTTCTATGTTCATTTCTATGTGTTTTTCAATTAATAATTTTAACGTAAATGCAGAGTTTATGCAAGACCTGTCTTTTCTGAATCCATTTTGCTCTTCTATTAATTTTGGGTCTACTATACGTTTAAGTTTATATACTAAGATTTTTGCATATACTTTATAAAAGGTACTAAGTAAGCTGATTCCACGATAATTGTTACAATCAGATTTGTGTCCTTTTTTGTAGATGGAATAACTATTGCTTTGGTCCAATCTTGTGGGCATTTTCCTTCTTTCCAGATCATATTATAAAGGTTAAGTAACCTGAGTGAGAATTCAAGTCCTGCATATTTGATAAGTTCCAAGTTTATATTGTCTTCTGCTGGAGCCTTTTCTGTTTTGCTTTGGGTTAATGTTTCTGTTAATTCTTCTAGAGTGATGTTTTCTAAGTTATCAGAGATGTTTACAAAGGGTAGTTTTCTGTTTCGAATATTTTCATCATACCATAGATCTTGATAGTGATTTTGCCATTTTTCTATTTTAATGGTATTAATATCTGCTTTTTCTCTAGTTTCATTGCTTAGATTTTTGAGGATTTTATATGCATTAGTTGAGGGTACAGTCTCTCTCTAATTTTGTTACAAAATTGTTCCATCTGTTTCTGTTTATTCTCCTGCGTGCTGCTTTTGCTATTGCTTTTTTTTCTGTTGTATTCGATTTTTGATTCTATTGTTTTAAGGTTCAGCCAGTTTTTATATGCTTTTTTTCTTTTCTTCAATAATGCATTTAATTTCATCATCCAAGTCCCTAAGGCCTCTTTTTCTTTTCCAGTTTTTCTTTGTTCCTAAAACTTTCTTTCGCAGCTTTTGTCATTATGGTTTTTAGGTTTGACTATTCTTCTTCTATGTTCTGATTTTGTTTAATACTTGTCATCCAGTTCTTTATTCTTTTTTGGTACAAGTCTAATACTACTGTCGCCCAAAAGTCTAACTTTGAAAGATTCAAAATTTCTATTTTCCTTGTGCCTTTTTGTTGTTTTCCATCTTGGTTCCTATTTTATTTTTCCAATTAAAAGGTAATGATCTGATTCTATTTCAGATCCTCTGTGTACTCTTGTATCTATTATCATTTCTGACATTTTGATATTGCTGATTATATAATCAGTAATGCTTCTTGTATCTCTTGCTTCCCAGGTGTATCTGTGGATGTCTTTATGTTTGAAGAAGGTGTTCATTATTTTAAGGTTATTGCTTATAGTAAAATCCCTTAATCTATTTCCATTTCTATTACAGTTAAGTTCTCCGATAGGTCCTATGTTTGGTTTATATGGTTTATTGCCAATTCTTGCGTTGAGATCTCCTATTACCAAAATGTGATCCTTAGGATTGGTCTTATTTAATATGTTCTGCAGTTGGGTATAGAAGTTTTCTGAGTCCTCCTCTTTTCCATCTTCAGGTGCATAAGTTCCAATTACTGTCATATAGCCTCTGTCTATTTTAATTCTCATTTCTATTATTCTATCGCTCCAAAAGTTGTAATGGATTATATTGTTTCTAAGAGATTTATGTAGAAAGATCATTACACCAGATTTAGCTCTCTCTCTTCTGCTTTTACCCCACTATATATATAGATATAATTTTCAGTTTCGTCTGTTCCTGCCTGCTTTTTTTTTTAGATTCTGTAATTACTGCTATTTTTACATTTCTTTCTTCTAGTGCTTGGTCCAGTTCTATGATTTTGTGGTGGATACTTCTCACATTCCAGGTGGCTATATTCCAATAGGTGTATTTCTGCTTTTTTTTTGTTTTCGATAATTTTCTTCTCGAATCCTTATTCCAAGCCGGTTCGTTACTAAAAAAGTCTGTCCGTTTACTATCTTCATGAGTCTTTTTAGAGGGTTAAAATTTTGACTGAGAGGATTACTGGCCATCTGCAGTCTAGCTTCGTGATGGAGCTGCCATCTTGAGGCCTTCAAGCTTGCCTTAAGTGGTAGGAGAAAATTTTAAAGAAACTTTTTTTTTTTTTTTTAAGTAATATTAAACAACTAACATGTATTCACATTACAGAGGTGTGTTTTGCTTGAAGGCTGTACGCCTCTTGTGACTGGTATTCATAATATTAATATAAAACAGTATAACTGCGCAGAAAATGATTTTTGTTCAACTATTTTCTACCACCACGCGTATTTCTTAAGGGATATAAAGATCGTTAACAAAGGTGGATAGAATAAATCAGAAGCTATAACATCAAAAAATGTTGAACAAAATTGATGTTGAAAATTAACATTCGACATTGTTCCACATATCATACACGTGATTCATTCTTAATTTGGGCTGCATGTTATCAATCATAACCTATTTATAAAAGCAAACCATAAGGTTTTGGATGATTTTTTTTTTTTTTTTTTTTGTATAGATTGGATACCGTACATTTCCGGAGGCCTCTTTAATTAACTTGCGAATATAACTGTTAAACTCGAAATACGACATTTTTGTCAATTATCACCGGATTTGTTTCAGTGTCGTTAGTTGTTGTCTTTGCCCGGTGCTCTGCATTTATTCTGCAGTCAGATGTCTCAGTTCGAGTTGTGCCACATTTAAATGATCCCGGTTTCCTACAATAAATCGTTAGTCCATTAACTGCTGCTCAGCGACTCTTGTATCAGGAAATTTCTGTTTCCAAATTTCATACATTCGCTTTTGGTTTCCTCTTGATGCTGGATTTGGTTCCTAATAAACTTGTATAATTATCTTCTTTTCAGATGAAGTCCATCTCTTTCGTTTCAATTCTTCTTTCTCTTCTTCCAGTTCGCATTTCAGCTTTCCTACCCTAGTTGCCCAGCAAAAGTGTCTGAGCCCTGTAGTCCATTTATCGCTTCATGCCTTGGAGCTATAGCACCAAACGCGTTCCTTGTTGACATCCTATGTGGATCCCATGTGGATGACTTCTTTCTTCTATTCACCATTTAAAATGGTGTGTATGGGGGGGGGAGGAACTTATTATTATTATTATTATTTAAAACTACTCGAAGAAAGAAAATTAAGTTTCGTCCCTAAACCTTCTCTTTAGCTATTTCGATGGCGGATATTAATAATTTACATTACATCCTAGAATCATAATTATTTTGGAGAAAGAATCAATATCATCTTTTTTTTTTTTTTGTGTGTGTGTGTGTGTGTGTGTGTGGACATCCCTCACTTATTTCAAAAATACAGAATTATAAAATCAGTATTTGGAACACATTAAATTTGCTCTTCCGAAATATCTCTTCGACATAGATTGAAACCAATAAGCAAACTACATTGATAAATGGTTATAATCAAAGAATTATACATAAAATCATTGAGTTTCTCTCAACATCTTCCAAGAGAAGAAGTCCGCAGATCCCTGTGCCCCCGTTCTTTACATAAATGTAAGGATTCTGCGGACTTCTTCGTTTGAAGGATGTTGAGAGAAACTATCGATGATTTTATGTGTAATTCTTTGATTATAACTATTTATCGTTTGCTTATTAATTTCAATCCATTTCGAAGGGATATTTTAAAACGCTTCTGCGCATGAAGCAATCGAAGAAATTCGAAACTCGCCGTCATCTTGAAATCCATTAGCCAAATTGGCAATCTTTTCTGCCTTCGTCAAAAGACCAACTGTCATCTTTGCTATTACCTGTTATTTAACAAGTTCCATGTTCCTCAATTTATCTTATTTGGTCAAACAGGAAGTTAAGTTAAAAAAAAAATGCAGAATATCAAAACGATATTCGGCATATAAGACCGCATTAATCGGATCTGGCTCAACATGGAATTGACAACGCTAGCCATGGGATATCAATCTTTTGTAATTATAAATTTATACCTTTATTCAAAGAAAGTTCTGAAGCCTTACTACATCGGCGTAACTTAAACCGCAATCATTATTGCCTACGTATTACAAAAGTTGGGGAAACTGTTATCTTTTCTCTTCAACTGTATTAAATAACACACACACACACACACACACACACACACACACACACACACACACACACACACACACACACACACACACACACACACACACACACACACACACACACACACACACACACACACACAAATGCTGTTCCATTGTAACACATGCATTTCACTGTTCTTTTGTATTCAATATGTTTTTAATATTATGAATAAATTGATCTCTGACCGTGGCATACGTGTTAGCAGGGCTGTCGCCAGATTAGATCGCGCCCTGAGGCAAACAATTAAATATCGCCCCTGCTGGATCATAAGACAAAAATATAAGAAAATCTCCAATTGTCATTTTGTTTTTATTGTAAGAGAAACATTAATGCAACACGATTACATAATAATATTAATTAAATGTTTGCTCTGCAGGAATATCTCACAATAAAACTGTTTATAAGCTCTTCTAAATTTAAATTATTAGCTATGTCCGCCTCTATCGATATAGTTGCTAGATCAACCAATCTTTCTTGGGTCATTGCTGTTCGTAAATAATTTTTAATCAGTTTCAGCTCGGAAAAACTTCTTTCCGCACTTGCTACGCTAACAGGAATTGTTGGCGTAGCGACGGCGCCTACTGCAATATGGCTGAACGAGCGCCCTAATTAAGCCGCGCCGTGAGGCAGGCTGCCTCTATGCTACACCCTGTCGACGGTGCAGCGTGTTAGGTTTCACATCTGCAAGCCACTTTACATTATCAATGTGTGCGACGCACACAGGCGCCAGGATAGTAAAGGCCCCAAAGAGGAGGAAATACTTTAAAAAAAGTTTTTTTTAAAGTGATTTTTTTATTGGAGGGGGGGATAGGGGCTCCAACTAAAGTTTTGCACACAGGGGCCGGACACTACTGGCGCGCTCCTGCTAGGATGCTAGGAATCCTTATAAGAGCTTTTTAACTGAAAGTGGGACTACCTGTCACATGGAATGAGAAGGCAGGGGTTTTCCTAGTGCAAAACAAGCAAACTGGTATAAAAACATACGCAATAACAGCCACGATCCTTAAATTCCAATTAAACCAAATCAAGCTAAAAAATAACCGGCTATGTTTTAGAATCAGCGATTGCAAATGGTGATCTAGTCTGCATGTTTGTTTTAAGTCGATATTTCAATTGGAATTGTAAACAGCAGCTGTTGTAAGCAGTGCCGTAACTAAGTCTTTCAGGGCAGACCACTCGATCAGGGTGCACGAATTTATACAAAAATTGCAATAAAAATAAATAAATAAAATTAAGTTTTCTTTGATATTTTACGTATTCATGTCTATTAATGCATTATTGTTAATTGTTTTTATTTCTATTATTTTAATTGAGATTAAAAACAAAGAAGCATTCCTTTATTAGGAAAGTATTATTAGTATTTTGTCCCATGCTTCAAAGAAATATATAATTGCCGGTTAAGGATTTTGTGCAGTTTTTAACTGTCGCTAGTATTAAAAAAAAAACATTTGTAGAGCTGATAAAACCGTAATAAACTATTTATCTTTATCTGTTTTCGAGTTTTGTTTTTAATCAGCAACATACCTTGTACTACTGATAATTTTTATCTGCGATGAAATATGTTATTTAACGTTAATTAATTATAAATCTTACAGTAAGTTTTTTAGCTTCAAAACGTGCTATTCCTTTCCTTATTAAGTGCATAATTTATACTTCCACGCTAACGGTATTTTGTGTCACTACGATTTGGTATTCAAGGAAAGGCTGAGAATTCGATTTCCGTTCACACAAATACGGGCGTAACATATGGACGTAAAAATTATATATACTGTATATACACATACAGTATATCAAAATTTGAAAAATCATTGCTTCCACTGCCATCTAGCGTGAAAATGGAAAACATTTCTTAACTAAGACGTGTGCAGCACATTTGTGATCTTTTCTACATTTTCTACAGCAGCAGAGATTCAAAAAATGCTACGTCTTCTTTTTAAGTGAAACTTAGCAAATGTGTCTGTTTATGTTGGTGGTGGTGGTGGTGGGGGGGGGGTATATTTTAACCAGTAACATGTTGAGCGCATCTTTCCTCCATATCGTAACACGGTGAAAGGAGTAGAAAAACAAGAAATAATGTAAATTTTTGTATTTGGAGTGCAAAAAAAAAAAACACTACGAGCTCCACCTATGTCTTGGCATACCTGTCTAACACGTAACTCAGCTCTTACCCTGTGTATTACAAACATTGCTGGAGTAACTGGAGTAATACTTTTGCATGGCTCAAATTTTGCATAGCATAAAAAGTACAGTCAGTTTTTTTTAAATTATTTTTTTATGTTGAACTGTCGCCATATGACATAGAAGACGGGTACCGCCACTCAGTGGCGGCACTTGGGATTACTATTTTCGGCTGATGGATGACGACTTGGTCGAATCAACTTTCAGTATTTCTAGATAAGCTCCGTAAAGTTCCGTTGATGCCTCAACAACGCATTGTGTTATTAAATCATTTTGTGCTATCTCAATTATTCCATTCTTCAGTATTAGGAAAACTAACTTCATCCTAATACTAGATAAACAAGTACATCAAGTAGTTAGATCTTGGCTGAGACTACAACATGGTGTTCCAGTTATCTTCATCCGGCCCTTAAATCTAGTGGGTTAGGAATTTCTTCATTGAGATGGATGATTCCTCACTTAAAATATCCGAGGTTAAATAAACTTCACCTTGTTCACCATCTTTACCTTTTACCATAGCTGCCTCTAGAACTCCTTTAATTCAACGAGAATCAACTAAAACACTACGTTGGACTTTTGATAATGGAATGCCTATTGTTTCCAATTCTCTTGAAATGAAGAGATGGGAAGGACTTCTATATTTCGTAGTTGACGGGAAGCCCTTCAGTGGCTCGGAGAGGGTTCCGTTTGAACATCTTTTGGTACGTGAAGGAACAAGAATGTCACTTGGATGGGAGTATATAGATCTGATCAGGGCTTGGTAGAAAAGCCCTTCCTACCAAGGCTCGTATAACCCGCAGTAGGTATAATATGGATACTTCATGTGGAGATGGATGTGGGTTCAGAGAGACTATGACACATATACTCAATGTTGTTTTAGAACCCATAACATTAGAGTTAAAAGAAAATGCAATATGTGCCATCATAAAGAACCGACTAGAACAGAAAGGATGGTTAATCAGAAAGGAGTCAAATATCAAGTCTGAGGTAGGCATAAAAAAGCCTCTTTTGACATCAAGAGATGGCAGTATTTGTCGTTTTGGATATCCAAGTCTGTGGATCGAACAGAGACCTAGATTGGACAAATGAAGATAAGATAAATTATTCCGCTAATCCGGATAAAGACATTGTTTAGAAGAATATGACTTGCTGCCAGTTTTTTTTTTTTTTTTTTTAACTATCTGAAATAGAAGCATGTTGTGTGTAAAGTCCTATAAGGATTCGCAGGTGTTGGGTTTTAGCGCCCAAGATGTCAAAATACTTTCCCTCAGAGCCCTTCAAGGAATTGTGAAGTATGCATCAATGATATGCACCCTCTATCTTTATGAACATGCCATTGATGTGTGCTAGTTATTCCCCTAGCGTTAGAATACTGTAACGCAAAGAATTAAATTAAAAAAAAAAAAAATAGGTGTGTTATTTGGACTTGTACATGCCACTTACTAACATTAAGTTTTTAATAACTACATATTATATTTTTAGCAAGTTCTGTATTTTAAGTTCCCGAAATATTCTATTTTTAAACATCATCTAAGAGAAGCGGTAATGATTCTGGATTCTGTCTAAAAATAGAATTTCGGGAACATAAAAAAATACAGAACTTCAACATTTTGACCTTGATAATAATCTCTACCGAATGCTATTTTTCTGCAGCGTAAAATAACTGGGGGGGGGGGGGGAAGGCATAGTAACTGCAGTGACCTCTCACTCATATTTAAATAGTTTGTCTTAAGAAAATAAACAGAATATCGACAACTCGGAATGACTATATATGAAAGAAGAAATATTTCCTTCTTAGAGAGATAGAATACGACAATTCATTTAAATTAAGTTTATGTTTATACCTACAAAGTTAATCAAGAATACAGTATCTGCCTCAGTATAGACCAACTTGAAAGACATAATTTTTCCTTCTTATATTGCTGTTTTTAATATAAATTCACATGGAGAGAATACATGTTAAAAGAAAAGTCCCCTCGATTATGACATTGTTCACACAGGTGTAGATGTATTTCCGAGAATATAAAATATAAAGGAGTTTGAAATAGGAGTCACCATCTCGTTTGAGCAGGATAAAAATGAGCACCACATTAAATAAATAAATAAAAAGAATAGGATCGAAAAGAATTAAAGTTTAGCAGCTTTCAGAGAAATATGAACAGGGGGCGGCTCGTGCATAGGCACTACGAACTGCAGCACCCCCAATTTTTCTCGATATATAAATATATTAATTTATTTATTTATATTTGCTTATCATATTTAATTTTATCATCAACAATCCTATACAATTCTCTTATTTTGTATAAAAAATAATAAAAATCCATTTGGTAGCACTTAGGAGGGCGAAGGACGCTAGCAGCACTGTGTTTACCACAGTGTCATATTGCTACGCGCGCAATCATATGCACGTCCTAGTGAGATGCGAGCTATTAGCGTAATGCTGCACTGTCCGTCGCGCAGTTCCACTGTTGTTTATATGCAGTTTGTGCCAGTAGTAGAGTGTTCGTGGTGCTTATCGTATTTACTCCGTCTCTTTAAATATTTGGACATTACAATTAAAGACACGACATTTGTTATAGTTTTTATTTTAGAACATTATTGGGGTTATGATAATGGATTTTATTTTTAAGTAATTTTGAATTATACTAAACTGTATAATTTTATCGATAATAAACAATATTTTTTCATGTTTAATTTTTTTAAAATTTTTATCATAATTTTGATATTTTATTAAAACACGTATACACTTTGCAGCACCCCCACGATTTCAAGCCACGAGCCGCCACTGAATATGAATTCCTAAAAATGAAAGATTTCGAAAAGAAGAAACGAATCTTCTAGACCTGAGTGACAAAACGTGAAAAAAAGATTCATTCAAGGTGGATGTGAAGAAGTGTTTTCAATGAGAAAGAAGCAGTCTTGGAAACATATAAAGAAATAGAGAAAAATGTAAGAAACGTAAGTTATGTAAAAAATGTAACTAAACAAATTTCATGACAATACTTTAGGAAAAAATACGTAATTTTCTCCTTAACGTACGGTCATATAACTTCAAGAAGAGCACATTAATGCTCTGACAGCATGATTAATCGTATTTGCGCATTCTCTTAATTCTGTCAGTTCTATTTTAAAGGTTGGTTTGATTGTTTTGAGACACGAAAAACCAGAGTTTTCTAGAGTAAAAAATAAAAACGTACTACCGTCATATGAGCCCACTTAGTTCAAATTTACTTGAAAAGACATTATAGCCCTTTTTTTTTTAGCGTTCTAGATGAGAATCGAACTCAGGTCTTTCTGTCCAAAGGACTTCATTATTAACAACTGATCAGTAGAAGCTCTGAGAAGAATGTAATTAGATTTTGTGAAAGGCAAAATATTCTGGAGGCTAGTGAAAAGCACAGAATGATGGAAAGAGTACAACAAAAGGTAATCAGAGATGATAAATATGACACATAGACTGAAATGTGGATGTTCTTGGATTCCTAGAATAATTAATTATTAAATGAGATACGTAATAATTGAACGGTGGTAGAAAATATTCAACAGGAACAGTCAGTCAGGAGTATATATCAATATTGAGATAGAAAAAGCTATCAGACACGTATAATGTGGGAATGCAGATGGAGTAGAGGATATTTGACCAAAAGTCTTCAAACATGGACGTATAAAAGTTTTGCTGTGGTTACCTGCATAATTGAAAACATCTGGTCAGAATTCTACAACAAATTCCTGATGGTGAGTGGAGTAGAACTGTACCCAGTTTATAAAAAGAATTACAGAGAAATTTTCTATTGAGTATTTCCAAGTGAGATTTATGCAACAAGCGCGCGCTCGCGCGCACACACACACACACACACACACACACACACACACACACACACACACACACACACACACACACACACACACACACACACACACACACACACACACACACACACACACACACACACACACACACACACACACACACACACACACACTTCTAGGAATAAGCAGCAAAACTGCAAGTATATTTCTTAAACTTAGTAGCTCAAGTGAAAAATTATAGTATTGCAACTTTGATTAGCACTAAGATGGCGGCATGGGACGAAACCGAGTTAGAAAAAGCCCTCGATTTGTTGCGTAACGTTTCCAAAGTAAGCAATAATTTAAGAAATGATTTTTAAAAAAGGACATACTTACGCAGTGAGCGAACTAAAAGGTATACAATAAAATTAAAAGTGAAACGAAAGAACTACAGCCCACTACAACCAAGCAGGTGCAGGCTAATTTAGTTAAAAACAAAAACGATTCCGAAAACCACCCTTGCTTTAAATCAATAGTGAAACCGACTGCGAAGAAACCAAAAATATCAGACCCAAGAAAAATCAAAATCAGAATTACAAAAATGAAAAGTATTAATAACAGAGGAGTCTTGATCGAATCCAAAAGAAAAAAAACAAAAACAAAAACTGACATTAATTTACTGCATAAACGACTGCAAACACATGGCACTAAGCAAAGACTGTCCGACATTCAACTACTACAGACAGCTCAAAATTCAAAACATCGATTATGGAAATCAATAGTAAAATTAGCTGAAGCAGCACTACTTCCCTGCCATGCCTTGAAATAAATCTTCAATGCTCTATCGAAGCTGTATATAACATAACAGAATTCATAGAAACAGAAGAAATACAAGATTAGCATTTATACAAGAACCCTTCAACATCAACAAGAAAATATGTGGCTTTCCAACTAATTATAAAATTTTCTCCAAAAGATCAGAAAGAAAGAGTGCTGTAGTACTCGTGGTCAACCCTGAAGTCGAGGCAATATTAATTTCCTCGACTGAGAGTACTAGAAAGTACTAGAGAAAGCAGCTTCATAGATCTGACAATAGCAAACGACTCTTCTTTACCCAGGATTTCTGAATGAGGAAGAAGAAAGTTGTTCTGATCATTGCGTATTAAGTTTCATCATCAGTAATAAAAATTAAACAGAATACATGAGACAAATCACTACAATAGCTTTACGTACTTCACTAAGATACGTTTTGCAAAAACAATGAAAGGAGAATTTGCAGGCCTAATCTCAGAGCGTCATTCCCTGTCACCAAGGAACAACAGCTTAACCTAGACAAGAACTTAGCCATCTGGACATCAACACAAGCCTATATAGACTTCCTTGCTTGTGCGCTTTTATTAGGTCTGAAAAAATCCAGCGACCAAACGCTCAGAATATCCAAGAAGCTAAACATCGATGGCAGAAAATTAGTATCTTGGTGGAATGACCAATTAACAGTCCTAAGAAAACGTGTTGACGACTCTGTCGAAGAACCTACAACAATGAAGATTTAAGACAGAACTACTATAAATCCGAATACAGCTATCAATCCAAAATTACAAACGGGAAAACAGAATCATGGAAAAAATTCTGCACTGTTTCAATACCTATTACATTCCTATGTAATACATACCTATTACATATCGAATCTTTGGAACTGTATATATAAATTAGCAGCAAGAATGAATAAGGCAACACCTATATTATCAACTATTAAGAAAACAGACGACTCCTACACTAGAAACTTACCAGAAACTGCAGCTATTATGATAAACAAGTTTATTCCTGATGATGAAGAATCAACAAATGAAGAAATCCACAAATCTTACAGGCAAAGAAGAATGGAAAGAGACACCTGACGACGATGAAATTACGTCAGAGTACATTAGCCAATGTCAAAACAGAGACTTTTCCAAAAGTATTACTCAGAATTATTTAATTTTGCCAATAGGATAAACCTCTAATAATTGTAATGTAATATAAAAGACTCATAATGTTTGAATCATATAGTATAAATAAGAGTTTTTGCTGACAGAAAAATATAAATATAAATATGGATGAATACGAAATATGACTACGTACATATAGATGTAAAAACACAAATATAAATACGAATAGTGATACAAAAATATAAACGTAAATTTAATATAAATATTGATCAGTTACTTGGAAGCTACGTGTAATACGTATATAAATTATATGCAATGGATGTAGGAAATAAATTGTCCTATTAGGATTACTATTGGGAGGGTAAACAACACACCGAAAGTTGACAATATCTGGAGAAAATATTTTTATTAATTGCTTAAAGTTATCCTGTAATGGTATATTTGCGAACAGTGACGTAACCTCAAAGCTCAGCGTTATGTCATTCTGTACATTCCATACCTAGTTATGGTTGTAGGTAAATGAAGCTAATTATATTAATGTTTTGAGGGAATGAAAGGAATGATAGTTTTTTTTTGGGGGGGGGGGGGAAGAAAGCTTGATATTTTGTAGATACGAAACCATTGTTTTATTTAAAGATGTTTTACGGAAACCAGAATAACAATAATGCGCGATCACCTTGTTATATGTGTAAACGTTACTCATTTTTTGAGATTTTTTGAACAACCAAACGTTTACGAAGCCTGCTGAATGTTCTTACTTGAAATACAGATTGTTGGTACACATGCGTTCTGAATGAGCATGTCAACATTTTGATGTTGTGCATTTCAAGTTATTGTGAATACTTAGAGCACAAAATGGAAAAAAAAAATACATGAAAATAGTTATATAGATATAGTTCATTACTAAGAATAATCCTTCTAGAAATTAAGTCAGAAAGTTCAACAAAGTATTTATTTATTTATTTCCTTTTCGAGGACGTTAAGGTATATTTCCATAAAAAAGGAAGAAAAGAAAAGAAAAAAAAAGCTACATAAAATAATTCCGATAGAGATATAATTTCCATGAGATATGTTGATATCATTTTAATTATTAAATCGATATGAATAAGAAAAAAACCTCAAATATTAAGTATTTAAATAACAAAATAGTTCGTCATGAGACAAATGAAACAAATGAAAGTTGTTTGTTACAAAATATTCGACCAGGTATTGTTAGGAACTGAGAATCGTTTTTTTTTCCCCCAATTAACAAAGAATCGCAGTAAATCCATTGTTTCTCGATTTACATTACATGCACAGAAACAAAGGGCTTTAGTGGTTTAATATTGCAGTGGGCACTAAGTGGCTAAATTTAACCATGAAAGTTGCAGCGAATGCCCTCTCCACTAAGGACGCATTTGTTGAAATTGTATCAACAACAAGCGAGCATTTCGGCATCAAACCGAACAGAATAGGTACGTCCATTTTCAGGAGCTTTTTCCATGGGGGAGGGTCAGATGTCATTGATTTAGACTAATTAATGGAACGATCTCTCTCTCTCACACACACACACACACACACACACACACACACACACACACACACACACACACACACACACACACACACACACACACACACACACACACACACAACAAAATCTCTAACGTGTTACGTTTGTCTTTCTACATAGCTCGGAAAAGGATTCGACATCTATTAAAAAAAGATCAAAATCCGAAAAGAAGAAAGAAAAAGCAACAAAAGCTTCGCGAAATTGTTAAGAAGTTAAATATAACATTAAATCTATACAACAATGATGATGGAACAGCACCTTGGTTTTGGAAACATGTGACGAAAAAGTTAGGAATTCTTTACAAGTTGGTACTTGAAAAAGGAAAAAATCCGGTGAGTATATTCTCAGTGTGCGTGCGTGCGTGCGTGCGTGCATGTGTGTGTGTGTGTGTGTGTGTGTGTGTGTGTGTGTGTGTGTGTGTGTGTGTGTGTGTGTGTGTGTGTGTGTGTGTGTGTGTGTGTGTGTGTGTGTGTGTGTACTTCCTCTAAGAATTAATGTTAGTAACATATCATTCTTTCTTTTATTCCAGAAATTAACTGCTGTGCCTAGACCACTGAGGGTTGAAAGGGCCAGTCGGACAGCTGCACTTTCATTACTAGATTACACCGCACTTCAGTACCCTGTACCTTTCTGCTGGGCAATTCCCAAACGGTAGGTACAATCTTAGCATACGCCTGACTTTGTTTACCACCATTTAAATGCTTATGGCACAAATATTTACCACCAAATAACTGTTGGTTGACATCCATTCGCATCGGGTGACTGGACTTCCTCCAGCTGTTATTAAAATAAATAAATCGTGTTCCACTGTGCTCGAATGCAGAGTTCTGTGCATCTTTGGATTTCAGCGATCGAGTCATTGAACTGATGTGTTCATTGCAGAATTTATCAGTGATGTGCTCTTGAGGAATTCTGCACATTGTGAGATTTATATATAGAAACCCTAGTTCTTCTTCTTCTTCTTCTTATTATTATTATTATTATTAATATAAAAACCTCCATGGACTCAAAGACTCATCGTGGGAGGTCCCCTATTATACATACCTTAAATATGTTCACTGTCTCTGCGCTCACCACATTCTCGGACAATGCATTCCAATCACTCTCCATTCAACAAACCTGCTCCTCACTCCCTTGCTCACACCCTCCTTATACAGCTTCCAGGAATGACCTCTTGTTCTCTTCCTGTCTTCACCCATTCTGTTCAAAACCTCCCCAACATTAATCTGGTAATAACCTCTTAAGAGCTTATATATCTCGATCATATCCCCTCTACTCCTTCTATCCACCAATTTCTGCAAACTGCATCTTATCAATCTGTCTTCATACTCAACATTCCAGAGACCAGAAACCACTTTAGTCAATCGTCTCTGAACTTTTACCAACACATCTTCATCTCTTTGAAAACCAGGTGATCAGATTAGTGCACAGTAATCCATATGTGGTCTGATCAATGCCTTATACAAGGAACCATAACATCCTTACAAGTCAGTGCTCTCTGCATCATTCCCATTATCCGCTGTGTTGTCTTCACAATTTTAGTAACATGTACCCGAAATTTTAGGTCATTGTCTGCAATCACTGTCAGATCTCTCATCTCCTCTACCTCTTCTAAGCTATTTCCACCGCGTGTGTACCATACAATCCATTTCTACTTTCCAAATTTCAAATCTTACATTTTGCAACATTCAATTGATATCCCCACTCATTTACCCATTCAGCCAGTGTATTCAAGTTCTCTTGCAAAACCACAGCATCCGTTGTACTCCTGACAGCTCTCCCCAACTTTGCATCATCTGCAAACAACTGCATATCACCATTCAGACATCTCCCAATATCATTTACATACAAATTAAACAGCAATTGATCCAAAACAGACCTTTGGGAGGGGGTACATCACTAGTAATTTTCCTCTTCTGGGATATCACCCCCCCCCATACACAACCTGTTGATATCTATCAGACAGCCAATCTCCAATCCAGCGAACTGATCTGCTGTTCAGCCCCATTCATTCCCATTTAATTACCAGCTTGTCATGTGGCAATTTATCAAACATCTTTGCAAAATCTAAATATACCCCTGTGTATACAACATCCTTATCCAATGCATTTTCCAATTTATTATAAAAAGTAAGCAGATTGCTAAAGCACGATATTTCTTTAACAAATCCATGCTGGCCGCCAAAGAGAATTTTTCTGTTGTCAACCCAATTCTGAAAATTGGTACTAACTGACTTCTCTAATACCTTAACTCCGGACACACAGACTGGTCTGTAATTCAAAGCTCTACTCTTATCACCTTTTTATGAATTCCAAAAATTTTACTGTCTTTCCGCTCCTTTGGAACTGGACCCATTGCAAGACTCATGTCGAAAAGATATGTAAAAACTGTTGTTAACTCTCTGGAATATTCCCTCAAGACACGTGGTGAAATAGCTTCAAGTCCCTCAGCCTTATTTACATGAAGTGTATTCAATTTCTCATATACCTCGTGTTCACTTACTAACAGTTCCTCCTCCTTTCCCACTGCTTTCAAGTTCTGCATGATGTCACATTCATAAGAATGAAATACCTTTAGAAATTGCTCATTAAATATCTCAACTATATCCTCCGCAGCGGTAATGATTCTTTCACCAATCAGTTCCATCCTGCCACAATCATTCTTTCTTCTACTGGCCACATATCGAAAAAAATCCTTAGATTTTTTTTATTTTTTTGCTAACTGCTGTTCATATTGCACTTTTGCTACCCTTATCAAACGAATCACCTTCCTCCCCCTGCTCTTTATACTTCTCATGCAACTGGTTGTTATAACTACTCATCTTGTGCTTTCATAATACCTTCTTCCAAATTGCATACCTTATCTCTTGATTCATCCATTTCGTACCTGCGCTAATTACCCTCTTAACCTTTGGAATTCATTCTGATATTGTCTCCACCAATTATTCTTGAGTTCTTTATATCTGCACAAATTTTATGATCGAGAATTAGTCATTCTTGAGTCATATCACAGTAACAATCCATAAATCGTTTTAGAAGCTGACGACTTATTAAAATACAAAATTATTATATACTGCATTGATAAACTATGCGAATTACTTGCTGATTTGCTAAGAATTGTTCTGCATGCGTTGTCTGGTCTTTCACTAGACAGAGGGATGTCAAAGGAAGTTCGAATGTCTTGGATGCCAATAAGTGTTCTGGTGTTGATAATATCCTACCCCATAATCACAATTCATAGTGGATTTCCTGGCTAACATTATCCACTTCTAAACATGCCTTGGAAAGGTTTAGTCATCGTTTCCAAGCCGTTCGATCGAGAAGATTTCTGGGCAAACTGCTATCTTATATCTGCCTTCCATTCCCGCCATTTTTACTTGAGTTTAATCTGAAAGCATTATTAATAGAAATGGTTTCTCGCAATATTTGCAAAAGACATTATTCGTATTGTGGATAATATTTGTTTTATTGCAACCCAAATGCATACAGCATTGCTATTGTGGAAAAAAAAATCGCTCCTTATGAAAAATGTGATGAAGAAAGTAATAAAAACTTATACTCCCTCCTGAATGAAGTAACGAACAAAGTAAGTAAGTTAAATTTTCAAGTTGTGATGAGAGACTTGAATGCTAGAATTGATAATAACAAAATTAATTCAGCGAGCAAAGAGTTATTAGAAATGGAAGAAGTCGAATCGATTATAATAATAATAAGCTAACGCCTTTTATTCCCTTACAGGGAGTAGGCGAGGGCTTTTAACCCTATCTAGCTTTTAGAGATCAGTTCACTCCCCCATCGGTAGCCAATCAGAGATAGCTGGCCCATGACTATCACTAATTATAGGTGGCAACCGATAAAGAGACTGGCAAACAAGTACTGCCATCTCGTGGTATACCTAACCCTAACAAGATGTGTTAGTTTGAAATAATCTCGGTTCTATGAGACGATAAACCCAAGTTTCCGGGAGAAAAAACCTGCTTGCTCGTGGCAGAGATCGACTAAAATGGGAACCGGTCGAAGAAAATCTTAGAAAAAGTTCCTCTAGTCGGTGACTAGACTCGAACTTAAGTGTATCTTCGAGTAGCCCAGCGCAGAGGATGCAAGCGTCACTTCCACTGAGCTTCACAGGCCTCTTCGAATCGAGTGTGTATTTACAATAACATTAAAGTTATAAACACATTATTCCCACACAAAGACTGTTATAAATATACTTGTCAGAAAGTTGATTTTGATAAAGTTTTTTAGATGTTTCAAGTTGGAAACGAGCTACTTCCGAGCTAATACGATTTCCTTCATGATGGTTAAAAATAATGAAAGCAGACAGACACTAAAGAAGAGGACTGCTTCCACTTATAAGACCCAGTGTAAAGTGGCTTTTCAACAGACAGTTAAGAGAGCATATTGAAAATCAGTGAATCATTTCAAGAAAAACTGTTAACTGGTGTGTGTGTGTGTGTGTGTGTGTGTGTGTGTGTGTGTGTGTGTGTGTGTGTGTGTGTGTGTTGTTTTCTTACTAGGAGTGTCTTTTATTTTCCGTATGCTACATTGCATATACAGTGTATATATTTACATAATTTTGGATTAACTATTTTTTAACGTTTTATTTTTCATATTTGACACGTATACAGTACTTGACTTTACTACTTTTATATTCAATTTAGTATATGCTACATTAATTGAAAACCACTTTAGTGTTGGCCTCTCCTGCACTAATACTATCTCGTATTAGAGCAAGTCAACAACAGAACATCCAACATTCCTTTCTGTTTTGCTTCAGTTAGTATGGATGTCATATTCCTAGTCGTTTTCTTTACCGTGATTCTTCTTAATGCATATTTTTAGTATCTGGATGAGCCCACTTGATGTAATAAACCAAACATTCGTGTAGTTTTTGGAACAATATTGCCATTTTTATTGCATTTTCCCGAAGTAGTTTCATATTCTTGGAGAGAATTCTTGAGTTTTCAAGTAAATGGGTGTTATACCGGCAAAACAAGAGAAGCTGCCTTAGATGATATATCCTATATCAATATAATAATCAGACATTATTTTCAGAGTTCGTTGGCTTAATTCTTGCCCATTTCGCTAGATTTATTACTGCAGGCATTTGGCACCTACATGCTTGTTAGAAGTTGAATTTGTTATCAGAAATTATTTCCGACTATTTAATCTCATTAACTACCTCGAGTGTCCTTGCATTATTTCTAATTGTAATCACATGTAATGTAAGCAATCGTGTATATTCTGCGTGTGTGCGTGTGCGCGCGCCACACACACACGCAGAATATACACGCAGAAAATTAATGACAATATCATTGTCATTAATTTTGACCTTATCACATGATAAATTTTTTATGGCCTAAAGGATATTAAGTAATTCAATATTTCTTTATAGGAAATGGGAACTATGCCAAAAAATCGATGAGGGTAGTTGGGGTGAGATCTATCTCATGCGTATCGATGACCATACACTCAGGACTGTGAAGCTCATGACTCTCACAAATAAATACAACTCTTCCACTGCCGAACTAAAATTCCGTGATATCATCAGTGAAATCAGTGCTTCCAAGTAAGTGATTCAACAATTATTTCTAGCGTAACCTAACATCAATAGCTTGATGGAAAACATGAGAACTCTCGCAGACAATATAGTATAATCCACCTGTGGATACTCACTAGCACTCTTTATGATTGCGAGAGTGCTGGCGAGTGACTGCCTTCGTAAGAGGACCTTTATAACTCCGTATGCAACATCGAAATACTGTATATTACGCCAAAATTTTTATGCAACGAACCCTTGTCTTTCAATAGCGATAAAAAGCGTACGTTCTTGTTTTTAATGGAACATATTGGGAGGTTTGTTTATGCGTATTGATGAATTGCATAAGAAGCTATAAGTTTCTCAAATGGTGTGCCGCGTCCAAATTGACAATTGACATTTATGTCTTTAGGGGTGAAGCAAGATGTTTTTCACATTCCCCGCTATCTATTGTAGTTACAGTGAGGGTAAAATTTATGAGCAGTTTGCTCGCCCTGAATGGGCATGGAGATTTTTCATCGCTATAGGAGGCTAATATAGCTTTTGGTCTTCTATATTTGAATATGTCCGTTGCCTCGCATGCTGCAGCTTGCTGAACAAAATCGTTGGGGTGTGTGGACGTCTTTAAGCAAAACTTGGAAGCTAAGGATTGTAGAAAAGAGAAAATATAGGGAATATTTCTATCTGTATGAAGTTGATTGTTTCTAACATACTGCGGGGCGTTCAGAATCATTCTCAAGCACTTGTTCTGCACTCGTTGTATTTTGATAATGTTAGTATTAGAGGTGTGGCTCCAGGCTGGAGAGGCATAGGTGATTATAGGACGAATCGTCATCTGGTATAGTTGAAATTTGATTCTGTTGCTGAGCTTGCTATTTCTATTAATTATCGGGTAGATCTGAGCTATGGCTTTAGATGCCTTTGCGCACGCAGACTTGATGTGTTGGTTGAAAGTTAGCTTTTTGTCGAGAATTACACCCAGGTATTTTGTTTCTATCTGCCAGGGAATTTTAGTATTGAATAGTAACACATCTCCTACAGGAAACATTGGCCTTTTTGTGAAAAGAATGGCTGAGCTTTTCAAGGGGTTGACTTCCAATCTCAACTTGGAGGACCAACCCCCTCCAGCTTTAGAAGGTTTTCTTGGAGCGTTCTGGTAACGAAATGGGGTCGGAGAGAGATCTGGTTAGTATTGCCGTATCGTCCGCATACAGGGCCAAAATGGAAGTCATCGGATTGTGTGGGATGTCTGACATGTATACAGAAAACAGCAATGGAGCCAGTAGAGATCCCTGCGGCACTCCAGCAAAGATATGGCGCTGGGACGATGTAGAACCGTTGATTTTAACTTGCATTGATCTATTCTGAAGATATGAGTGGATTAGATAAACCATTTTTAGTAAGGTACCGGCTGAGATAAGTTTGTGCAGGAGCCCAAAATGCCAGATTTTGTCAAATGCTTTGGATTTTGATAGGTCTAGGAAAACAGCTCCTGTGCACTGGCATCAGTTGTAGCTGGTGGTGATGTATTTGACAATTCTGTGGATTTGCTGAGTAGTACTATGGTGTTGCTGAAAACCAAACTGTTCTTTAGGGAAGATGTTTAGGTCATTTACTGAGGTTTGGAGTCGTGAGAGGATGACCTTCTCCGCAACCTTACCCAGATTGGAGATGAGACTGATTGGACGATAATTTTGCGGTAGGTGCGGGTCTTTGCCTGGCTTATGTATAGGAATTACATCAGCCAGTTTCCACGCGTCAAAATTGCAAAGTACTTTTGCCTATTTATACAATTATACTTATTTAAAAAGCAAATGCTAAATTAAAGCGCCACTAATCGGCCACCAGTAATATGACAATAATTATTTGTCAACAATAATAATTGTGTGGATAGATCAGGTCTTCAGCGATGAGTCTTCGGACTCCATGGAGGTGCCCGTATAATAATAATAATTATTATTATTATTATGTCATCATGTACAGCGGGTTGTTTGGGTTAACATGATTAGTTAAGGCTGAGTCTAGAAGAGAAGTGTGTTGCGACAGAAAATCTGCATTGCCAAGATTTTCCTTTGCAATGCAGAATTTTTGCGGAATTTTTTTACGCAATGCGGAATTAGGATTATCAATTAGATAATCCCAATTCCGGATTATCTAACTCTAACCCAGCCCGCAATCAATTTAAAACCTTTTGTAGGCAGGAGTTAGTCCTGTGGAGAATGGCATTTGCTTTCTAACTCTTGACAGCTGCTATCTTTACAAGTCCGATTCTAGTTCTTTCTTGGATTTTACATGCGTGTTCGTAGATCTTTGGAACAGGTAAGTAGGATTTATACTATTGAAAATTCAGGGTTTTAATCTTAAAGCTAAATATAAATTAAAAAAAAATAAAAACATAGAATTCACAATACTTCAGGCTGTAGCCCTGAACATGTGATCTGTTAAAATTCTCATGGGGGGCCGAGAAATAAGAGGAAGAAGAAAACGATACTAGACGTTTTTTTTTACTATTTTCAAAGTTTTTTAATTGACTATAACACCTGAAATTTGACAGGCTGTGTCATTTGGAGGATTCAAACTGAATTCTCCAAAATAGAACCAAGAATTTACAGTAGGTCGAATTTACAGTGACTCGCTACAGTATTTGGTGTAAGGACTTAGGAGTTTTTTTTTTTTAATATTGAAAATACGTTTATTAGAGGGACAGTTTATCTATAGGTTATGAATATGGGATGCGGGGAGGATAGAAATTTGAGCACAGAATAGAAGCAGTGTTTTGTTGCTGCTAAGCATTTACCACCGACCCCCTGAAAAAAGTGTCATTTATGAAAAATGATGAGAATAATACCATCCATATCTACGAGTATGACAAAAGACTTAAAAAAATACTTGCTTAGTCTTGGTTACATTTCATTCATTAGATAATGATATTTCTGCTTATGGACGGTAGATTCCTAAACAACAGTTCACCGACAAATATAAGCAACATTTCTGAAACATTGTGGCCTCCTTTTGAACCATGAGGAGAATGGAAATATATGAGATGTTCTACCAAAAAAAAAAAAAACGTTATCCCCATCTGGAACCGAACTGTAGACACAGTTTAGACGTTTTTCCTGAATTTTCCAAAGTGCGATGTTTCATATTGCGTTACTCAAAAGTGCATGCCTTCCAAAATCCTGATTTTGATCAATTCATGATGTCGTGAAACTTTTGCTACTTCACCATAGAGGTGAATGAGATGAAGAAAGTAACGAGAAAGTGGGGGTGTAGCTCAGTGGTAGAGCATTCGACTGCAGATCGAGAGGTCCTCGGTTCAATCCCGAGCGCTCCCTTAATTTTTTTTTTTCTTCTTCTTTCAAGTACACGATTTTCGTTGCCAACTATGCGACCACCATCTTGCTTACGTTGTTTGTGTGTAAGCATACAGTACATTAATTGTACTGTATGCTTACAACAGTTCGGACCAAATTCACATTATTAATGTGAATATAATGTTCATATTCTTCAGTGTAAATCCGTTCTGATTCTTATAATATCTCACTCTGTTTATTAAATTAAATGAATTAATCAAAATAACTGGAATCAAAAGCGAATGGTCACTAACTGAAGTTTCTTTCTTCTTTATTACAGACATCTTGATGCATTAGCTCGAGGAAAACTCTTCCGGGCTCCACATTTTCCACGAATCTACAAGTAAGTTTTGCTTATTTGCCATTTAGTATAAATATAAGTTCATAGTGGATCGTCTATTGAAATGATGGGGTAATCATTGAATTTTTCCGTAACGACGCATTTCTTGGAAATAAAATCAATGCTTGCGCAGTTCAAAAGAACGCGGGAATGGAAAAGAACTTTTCTTTGAAAATTGGAAAATAAAATATATATAAAATACTTTAATAATATTGTAGTTTAAATTAAATGATAAATCCAATGATGATGATGATGATGATATAATAATAATGTTGCACTTTTGTGCGAAGGATTTTCTTGTGAGACTAGATGCATGTACAACACAATCAACTTTATATAGACATCATTTTCCCACACAGTCGCCAATGACGTTGTGTTTATACCGGCTTAGAAGAAATCGGAATGATATACTTTAACCAGAAAATGATAGACTGCTACAGATTGACACTACATGTGTAAACTTGCCAACTAGGTGGACAAAAGAGATGGGAAGCATTAAATGCAAAGTCAGGACTGTGGGGGGGGAGGTGAATGTTCGTAACCCTCAGGATTGTAAAGCGCGTTCATTTTTGAAACAGGTAGCCAACCTCTGATTAGCTACCGGTGGAGATTGAACTGCTCACTGAATCTCCAAAAGCTAAATTGGGTTAAAAGGCTTCGCCTACTCCCTATAAGAGAATAAAAGGCATTAGCTGATTTTTCTTTTATTGTACATGTTTTGCGCTAAAAATAATTCTTCCGGTATTTGTTTAAGCTGTTTCTTGAATATATAACACTTTTTTTTTTTTTTACAATGGATAGTAATAACAACGGCCTCTACTTGGAAAGATCTCGCCCAGTCCGATACACATATATATTATTTATATTATATTATAAAAACCAAGCTAGTGCATGAATCTACTAGAGTGGAAGAAATTTCGACAGCTTCGATTCTAAACACTGATTAGAAAACTCTTCCTAGTTTATTTTATTTTATACAGCAGATGATGAGTTAGTTCATCTTTAGAGCAGATAAATATATTTTTTACCCTTCTCCCGAAAGAACAAACTTAGGTTTTTAAATGCTGCAACTCAAAAAAAAAAAAAATTGCGCGACTTTTTTTTTTTTTTTTTGCTGATGATGATTTTTAGAACACATCACATACATGGATAGAGAAATAATTAGAATTAATAACACGAGAGATGGCAGTAGTTGTTTGTTGCATTCTTGTCTCCTTTCACCTTATACTACAAGGCACTCAACTGCAGCAATACGAAAAATAGAGATAGCCTTTCCGATTATCAAAAACCTTAAATCTTAATAAATGCTATTTACCCTCTTTGGAGAAAGAAGCATTAGAAAATTTATTTATTAATATTTTAAATCAAGTAACTTAGCTGTAATAGACCGTCTGATATTTAAGTGCTCGACTGTAAAGCGAAACGGGATAATACCATCAGACATCATTATCTACTAGAAACTGTACAACATCCAAAATTGTGCGTTAAAGATACCAGTAAATTTTATACTTGGTTTTAATCTTGTTTTCCCAAGGAAACGAAACAATATGTTCACGTCTGAGCTACTCCTATATAGAGACTAATGACTTCATATCACTTGTCTTAGTATGTATCCCATAATGCAAAGCACACCTCCTTTCGGACGTGTATAATGCATAATGGAAAGGGTTACTACCCAGACCGATTTAGACCTTTATTGAGGTCTCATCAGTGGGAGCCAGATCCGAGAGAGATACCAAGGTTGAAGTAATGCAGAATCATATATAACTCATATACAAATAGACAAAAGGTGCTTGACCTTATTAATAAAAATCTCTAGATGAGAGAAAGATGTAGAAAGTTTTTTTGTTTTTTTTTTACTTGGGTTTATTATACATTAAAGATAACAAGAAATTTTATACTTGCTTTTAATCCTTTTCCCAAGGAAGCAAAACAATGTTTTTGCGTGTGAAATATATTCACGTCTGAACTACTTGTGTATAGAGGCTAATGACTTCGTATCACTTGCCTTAGTATACATCCCATAATACTCTACTTGTATATGAGATGTATGTGACTTCTGCGTTACTTCAGCTTTGGTATTTCTCCTGTACCGGGTCCCACCGATGAGACCTCAAAAAGATCTAAACCGGTCTGGGTAGTGACCCTTCCCATTATACATTGCATTATACACGTCCGAAAGGAGGTGTGCTTTGTATTATGGGTAGACTTACCATAAAAATTTTTCATCAAACCGGGACATTTTTGGGAGTTCGCTCAAAACAGAAAGTAGCGCCCTCTACGCTAAGTACTTATGATTGAAAAGGCTAAATAACGGAACGGTTCACAAAAAACAACATTTCGTAGTAATAATTTTTAATTACTCTTAACTGAACATACCTTATTATTAAAAATTTGTTAATATTTATCACTAGCGTAAACTTTCTTTAAAAATTCTTTGTTATTTTTAATCGCGTCGAAAAATTCACTACTTTAGTTCACTATTAAGTTTGCAGCGCAATCCAGCTTTTACTGTTGATTCAGCCATTCTACCTCTTTCTTCAGACCACATTATTGAGAATATCCTTTCAACGGGTGAAGATGTGCCTCGCAGGCTGAAAATGTATTCTATAATTCGGACAAGATTGGGCAATGAAATGTTCTTTTTTTTTTGAAATTACTGAATAGTTGTATCCATTTTTCTTCGCAACTTTTATTTTTCAAAATGTCATAGTTTGCCAACCAAAAAGCTTTTGCAATCACCACTTCAACAAACAGTTCATCCATGTTTATTGCATTATTTGCAAGAGTTTCATTAATTTTTTCACCTGAAGCTTCAATTTCCGACCAAGTTACTTCATTGTTGTTTATCCAAGTAAAAGATTCTGCTCCACCAAAACTGTTTTCCCAAAGCTCAATGTAAGAAAGACATCGGACATAAAATTTGGTAAACTCTTGTAGTATTGTATTAATATTAATACTTCCATTATTTTCCAGTATTCTAAAAAGCTTTTTTGCTTCTTGAGGTATAAATGTATTATTATTACGCCTTTCCCCAAGATTTGTTTTTAATTTTCTAAGTTCAATGACAATATCTGTTGCACTCGCTTTTGTACCTTCCATAATCAAGATAGATTTGTTAAACAATTTGAGTTGCCCGTGCACAAACCACAAATACATTTCACCACAACCATTATCAAAGAACTGTTTTATCATCACCGGACGGTGTTCTTGTGAAATAAAATATGATTTCAGTCCTCATAGATTTCAAGTATTCTGTCAATAGCTGGAAATAGCGAAAGAAAACGGGTGTTGTCATGTTGAAGAACCTTTTTATACTCTACATCTACAAATTCACAGAACGCTTTTAGTTGAGTGACTCGAACCGTATAAATGTGGAAATATTTATAAATTTTGATTACTAAAGCTTCTATTTCAATAGGTAGAACATCAACTGCAGTTTGAAGACAGTTGTGAACGATGTGAGACCGCAACCAATGCCCACAATATTTCTTCCTAGTTTCTTCTTAGATCGACTGTAAATATTGTTTTCTCCTCTCCGTTTTACTGTACATCCCCAAAATTGTTATTGCGGTTATCTCCAAAAAATCCAATACTTTTTTTTGTTATATTATGAGTTTCATAACTGACATTAAATGGTTTGTCAGTATTTCTGCAGTTTCACTGGGAACTGATTGAAAGTCTAAAAGTTTAACTTTTACTCCACAATCTGGTGCAAAATACCGCACAACACATGGCACAGTTTTAATTTCTTTCCTGTTGGAAGAATCAATTGATATCGTCACAAAGTTGTTTTGTTTAAATCTTCATAAAGTTGCTGAAACAACAGTGACTCAATCACATTAACAATGATGGCTTCACATTTTGTTCTACCCAGTCTAAACTTTGTTTCAAAAAGCTTTGATATCAATTTAGATGAACAATCGGCAGACTTAAAGCTGAGATTGTGAATAGCAACATGAAATGCAAAAGTTGCTTCTTTAGCAGCTATTAAAAATTCTTTGTCATGCATCGGTACCTTATTATTATCTTATTATTAGATATTACTTAATATTACTTAATATTATTTATCCAAGTAAAAGATTCTGCTCCACCAAAACTGTTTTCCCAAAGCTCAATGTAAGAAAGACATCGGTCATAAAATTTTATCATGTGTAAATAACTGTCACATGAGTCTATTTCTTTATCTATACGAGAAAGATAAATAAATATTATTTTTACGTGACACCTCCAAGGAGTCCACGGATTCATTATATGCAAGGAGACATATAACATTATATAAAATTAAATATATTTTGAAGTAAAAGTTTTTCTGATTTAAAATAATAAATCCCTTAATCGAAAAATTTAAGATATATTTAAGTAAAATCCAACTTAATTCCAAAGTGACATGAATCTTTGGGGAGGTAGCATGTGAAAGAAAATTAAATCAAGAATATAATTACTGTTAAAGTGAGTAAGCGACACTCTTATCTCCCCCACTTTTTTTTTTTAATCGATAAGTAGCTGGTCTTCACCTGTTGTCTTTCCCCTTTTTTATTTTTTAAATACAAAATACTTGATAACTACCTCACTTGAAATGGACAAGCCAGGTAATGTATTTTCCCCTGTAGGTTTATACGAAATTTAATTAATGATCATTTAATATATTTTGAATTTTAGAATTTGCTGCGTTAAAGATCGCTTCCCTGAGCCTTTGCTGAAATCATGGGAAAGATATTACTTCGAGTACTTCTCTCATCATACTTTTCCTGGCGGTGAGTAACTAGCAACTAAAAGTTTTAATTTGCAAACAGATAGTGATATCTAGGTCGTTTAAAAATATTGTGAAGAAAGAGAACGAATGTTCACTATAAATGTTAATAATAATGAGTTTTAGGACCAGTGAACCGGCTAGAAAAATAAATGTGTTTATTCTTCTAGCCGGGTTGCTTGTTTTTGCAGATGAAAAACTCGAGTTTCCAAAAGAAAAAAACCTTGCTAAATCCGCATGAGACTGGCTTTTTCACCTTCAGCTGAAAATCTTTATAAATATTTCTTGCGTGCTTGAAGTCATGCGAACTCAGGTCGCACCAACAAAACAAAAACATCAAATGCCATTAGGTATTAACTGCCAAATTATGAAATTATTTACTGCAGTTTGGTTAGCTAAGTCTCAAATTTTCAGCTGGTCCTCGTTTTGTTCAGTATCCGGTAGATAACCCATTAATAGGAGATCTCTGCACGTATCATGTAATGATGAAACGTGCAAATCTTCTTCCAGTTATCTTCGATCGATTTTTAAAAAAAATGTGGAAAGAGAAACTTGGGGAAAGAGTTGATTTCAGTCCAGACATAGTTGTCAGTTGGAAGTTTATTTTCCACTTGGTTAGACTATAATAAATTTACTCTAATCCTTTATTCAAGTGTAAGCAAACAAAGTTTGCGCCTGAAGTATCTTCAGGACTGAGGCAACTCGTACGAGTTGCCTCAGTCCTGAACTAAATTTATTATAGTTGTCAAGACTGAATATTTATTTTAAGCATGAGTCGGAGATTATAACAAATGTAATTAAGTTCTGTAGACTTTTAAAGACATATGATAAGTTCCAGAAGAAAAGCAATCGAGGATACTTCATTTATATATTGTAAACGGCTTAATGCAAAAATAGCTGTAATGGAGCACGTTATGAAGGAAAGTGGCTTTAAACCCAATATCGGAATCTAAGATAAACCTTTCTGCTTTCCTCTATGCAAGTGATGTTATACTCCTAAATAAACCCGCTGCAGATCAAATCTTCAACACTCTTAAGAGCGAAAGAGGACAAAATTACGAGCTAACAGATGACATCAATTGCAGAATCGTATTAAGCATGGAGATTACGAGGAACTTAATGAAGTCCGCAGCATTCAAGAATGTAAAAGCAGGACTAATCTAAGAAAATAATGACCAATATGTTAGAGTAAAGATAGCAAAATAGTTGTTTAATTTAAGACTGGTAAATGATCAAGATCCAGACGGATGGTTGCAACACCAAGATTCAATGGACTGACAATAGTGGAGAACTTTCAGAAAAAGAGTAGTTAACATAACATCTAAATAATCGTTCGCGGTGTATCATTGGCTATGGATCAATAGCTGTGGGAGTGCAGACCATAGAACACAGGGAGTGGCGGTGATAGTGGTGTGTGTGTGGGTGGGAGAGAAATTACAAAAATGTGGGAGTTGGTCTTATGACAAGACCAACTCCCACATTTTTCTAGAGTTCCTGGAGATGATTGATAATATTCCATTGATTAAAGGTTTATTATTATTATTATTATTAGATCCAGCAAGAATTAAAATAGTAATACATAACAAGATCTTAGAACAGGTGAATTCATTTAACTACCTAGGATGTGTGATCACTTATGAAAATGAAAAAGATATAAACGTAAAAATTGCAAAATATTTAAAAATAACAGATGTAATCAACTCTATATTTAAACCAAATCTAGTTCAAAAACAAACCAGACTAAAAGTATACAATACATTCGCCCTACCAATCTTAATGTATGGAAGCAAAATCTGGACAATAAAACAAAAAGACAAACAAAGACTAATAACAGGAGAAATGAAGTTTACAAGAAAAACTGCAAAGTATACCCTATTTGATCACAAAAGAAACGAATTATGAACAAATTAAACCAAGAACCAGTAATAGAAAAAATTAAAAAATATAAACACAAATGGATGGAACACGTTCAAAGAATGAAAACAGAAAGATTACCAAAACAAGCCTTAAAGTACAAACCATTAGGAAAACGAAAACCAGGACGTCCTCTTAAACAATGACTTCTAAGGCCAAAACAGGCCATGCTAGGCCGAAATCCATGATACGCATGATGATGATGATGATTTTTAAGTATGGGTTATGATGGAAGTCTGAATGATAGCCATGGTGACTGTTAGGTTCTGGAATCATGTGATTCTGTGAAAGTTAGATGATAGCAATCACACATTTCGGTGATTTGAATAACAATACAAATTTAGAACTAAGAAGTACCATACTTCTCCCAAAACTAAGAAGACATTTTCATAATCATGAGTAGCAAATGATGGAGTGAAGTGGTCATACATTACATAATTTGAAAGACACAGTGGAAGCAACAGCAAACATTACCAAGTACGTACATCTTGTTGTGTAAATGCTGCTT
Organism: Typopeltis vanoorti; assembly: GCF_054136105.1. Lineage (NCBI taxonomy): Eukaryota > Metazoa > Arthropoda > Arachnida > Uropygi > Thelyphonidae > Typopeltis > Typopeltis vanoorti. Next base: position 45,833,717 of record NC_143572.1, on the reverse strand, counting down.
TTCTACTATATGTTTTTTTTTTCTTTTTCTTTCTTTTTTATATGTTATATATATATATATATATATATATATATATATATATATATATATATTTTTTTTTTTTTTTTTTTTTGGAAAGGGAAGAGGGGCAATTTTTATTAGCTAACAAAATTCTATATTTAGATGTGAAAGTACGTCTATCATGGGCTATGTGCTACTTGGTCAGCTACAATTTCATAATTAATAACATACAAAGAATAAGTTGCTGCCCACAATACATCCGGCATAATAGCTTTACTACAAGCAGTTGTTTCTTGAAAACAGGAATGAATTAATGTCAGCATTGCTGTGACTATTATTACTTTTATCCAAATGTCTATGTTATTAGTTGATATTAGCCCTTGATAATAAGAGAAATTTTTTTTCTTTACACAAATGGATAGAAGCATTAATTTCTACTGCAAGGCAGTTAACTGCTCTAACACAAGCCATGAAACAATAGGTCATAGTATGGCGTTATACTAAATCGATTACAGCATTAGTTAGAACAGAAGAACGAGACATATGTTTATAGACTTTTTTTCTCAATTATGCTTAACACTGTACCGACTCTTGATTTTTTTTAAATATTTAGTCATTGATTATTTTTTTACAAACAATATCATGAAGTGATTTCATTTATTTTATAGACCTTGATGAGGAAAGTCAAATATATGTGAGTATCGAAAGCGGATATTATGGGAAGAGCCTGGATCAGATGGATATAAATAAGGTAATTTTCTTTAATGGTTATCTTAGCTTTAAAGTCATTGTCTTTTCACAATTTTCAATAACAAAATTTGTTTTTTAGTTATATCGTTATTTTGCTATTTCACTATTACGTTATTTTTATTATTTACTTATTTTATTTTCTCAGGATGCATGGAAAAGTGTCAGCATATTTAGGCAAGTAGCTATAGCCCTTGCTCTAGCAGAGATAACCACAGAATTTGAACATCGCGATCTACATGCTGGCAATGTCCTGTTTTCTGAATATGATAAGCCAATTTTTGAGTACAGGATTCAAGGCCGGAAATTTTATATGCCTAGTTATGGTGTCCGAGCCATGATAATTGATTTTACATTTGCAAGAATCAATACAGGTAGGTACTGTTCATTAATAATATGCTTTAAAGAATTGGATAAATATCTTCCATAGACAAAAAAAAGCTTAAAGTTTAGTCTCAGTAGTCAAAGATAAATCACTCGGTAGTGAAAGAAAAAACCTCTTTGGCTCTTTTACTAGGCCTTTTTTTTATCAGCCTAATTAGTCATTTCTGGCACAGCCAAGTAAGTTATCTTGAAATTGCCAACTCGGGTTTTAACCACTCAATTCAGAAAAATTCTACCATAGAACTATCAGTATATTTCAGATAATAATATGCCATTTCATGACGGCAGGGTTTCCATACCAGAAACTTTTAAGTTTTTTTTTTTTTTTAATCACAAAGCAAGCAAATTGTGTTCACAAGAATTAACGCAATTGACAGACACAATATACACCCTTCATAAAATTAGATGCCTCAGCCTTAATTGAAGACAGCTCAACTTAAAATTTAGAAAAACAAGATGGGTGCAGTTCTTTGCCATACTCTCACCCAAAAATTTTGAAATCACTGGTAGCCCCGAACATTCGTACATAAATCGGTACGTTTAATTTGTACATAAATGATGTAGGAAATAACCTGAAAGGAAATATTCAGTTTGCTGATTATGCGAAATTTGAATAGAGTAATAGTTAATCAAGGCGATGGTTGAGAGCTTGCAGGACAATTTAAATAGGCTGTCATGTCAGTATAGGCAAAAGTTAATGGGTATCAGTTTAATGTCGAGAAATGTAAAGTTATGCATTTTGGGATAAATAGATTACAAGCTGTGTACCACTTTGATGAACCTGTACTCCAGGAAATAGATGAAGCTAGAGATCTGAGGGTTGTGATAGACAGAGAGAGTTAAACTTTAGAGAACATAGTGTTAAGGTAGTCCATAAGATTATTTGGCTATTGAAGAACACATTAACAAGCAGAGATAAGGAAGTTGTAATTCCTTCTTATAAGGCCTTGATATGCCCACATGTGGATTACTGTGCTCAAGTCTGGTCCCCTGCGTTTCTTATGGATGAGGAAGCAGTGGAGAGGATTCAGAGGGAAAATGACCAAGATGATGAGTGGCCTGTGGAATGTTCCATATGAGATTGGATTGCAGAAATTGGTTGATAGGAGAAAAAGAGGGGGACATGCTAGAAACAGTTAAGTAGCTTAAATGGTTTTCTAGAATAGATGCAGGGGAAATGTTTCAGCAGTTGGCTAGAGAGTTCAGAACAAGGGGGGGGGGTCATCCCTGGAAGTTGAATAAAGGTGTGGTTAGTAGGGGTGTGAGGATTAGATTTTTTTGCTTGGAGAGCTGTGAATGAGTGGAATGGGTTGCCAGAGTCCTTTGTCTGTTAATGGGTCCAAGGAGAAGTATGATAGATTATGTGGATAGATTTGGTCTCCCATGATGAGTCTTTGGACTCCATGGAGGTGTAATAATTATATATTATTAGTACACATTATTATTATTATTACCGTATATAATAATAATTATTATTATAATACATGTTTAGCACCAAGTGATTCAGTTCTTGAGGCAAACTGGCCCACTCCTCCTTCAGAGTAAGGAAGACATTCGTGCAACATTTCTCCCTATTGCGTCTCAAATATGTTCTATGGGGTTGAGATCTGGGGACGTGTTGGCCACTCAGTTTGATTAATATTCTCTTCTCCAGAGCCTGCATAGCTCAGCGGAAGTGGTTGCAATCCTCAGCACTAGACCACTGGAAGAAAGAGCATCATGAGTTCGGTTCTAGTCGCCAAGTAGAAGAATTTTTTCTAAGCTTTTTTTTCGACCTGTTCCCGAGTTACTTAATCTCTGGCACAGGCAAGCGGATTTTTCATCCCATGAACTCAAGAAAATTGACTTCAGAACCCACACTATTTCAGATAATAATATTGTTAAGATTAGCGATCACTAGATGGCGAAACTTGTTAGTCGTTTCTTCATTGCGCGTCACTGAAATTAGTGACCGACTTGGCCCAGCTATCCCTGATTGGCTACCAATTCGGAGTGAATTGCCCATTCAGATAAGGCTAAAGATAAGGCTAAAAAAAGCCTCGCGTATTCCTTATTAGGGAACAAAAGGTATTAGCTGATTTTTTTTTTTATTTTATTTCTATCCTCTGTCTCGAGAAGTATCTCCACTGCTCGAGTATGATATAGTGTAGCATTGTCATCCATAAAAATGAATTCTTTGCCTACAGCGCCACGAAACAATTGAACATGGCATTGAAGAACTGCGTTGCAACATCGTTCACCAATCATACTCCCTTTTTCCAGCACTTGTAGCTTGGTGTGTCCATTAAGCATATTGCCTCCCGACACTGCGACCCCAGCACCGCCGTATATCTATTCCTTTCGAGAATGTGTAGGTTATGGGAGTGGCATGTGCCGTTCATGGTGCTAGACACCTCGAATAAAGAGTGTCGTGAGTTCAATTCTAGTCGCCGACTAGAAAAACTTTTACTAAACCTTTACTGGCCTGGTTGGCTGAGTGGTTAGAATATCCGCTCCCCGGCCAGAAGGCTGCGGGTTCGAATCCCGCAGTGGACATGGATGTTTGTGATTGTCTGTAAAAGTGCTAGTGGTGGTGGATGGTAGATGGAATTGGTGTAGATGTGCGGTTTGCTCTAGTTGGTGGATTGAGTGGTGGAGACAGCTGTAAAGTAGCTACCCTCTCGCGATGAGGGAGGGCAGCTACTTTACAACCTGCTCTATGATAAGCTGTGGATAAAGGTATGCAGACTAATCCTTTGGGTGAATAGGCTACGTATCAAGACATCTTGCCAAGGCCTGAACCCTGAGGTATACCACTGGTCACTTTAAATCTGGAAGATTCACAACCACTGTATACCACTATTTGATATCTGTCTGTCAACCATCCCCTGATCCAAGTCAAGAGTTTATATTCTATTCTCATATTCTCCAGTTTATGCAACAGCTTTTCATGTGGTATCCTATCAAATACCTTAGAAAAATCCATCATTGTCATAGCGTATCCATTCCCTTTATCCAACTCGGCTGTAACATTGTTATTATAAAATATGAGCAAATTGCTAAAACATGACATTCCTTTAGTAAACCCATGCTGCTCCTTGCAGAGTATAGCATGTTTGTCTACCCATTTCTTTATGTGAGTTCTTACCAACTTCTCTAAAATCTTCACTACCACATCAGAGATACTGACAGGTCGGTAGTTAGACACATCGGTTTTTGCACCACCCTTGTATAATGGAACTATCATACATTCCTTCCATTCCTGAGCTGAGACTCAATTATATAAATAGCAAGAAATATAAATTACTTTTGAAAAAAGATAGCAAGTTACATAGTGATATTAAACAATAAAAGTTTGAATTAAATTATTTAATGTATAAGTTTATTAATTTTAAAGGAAACTGTATATACTTCAAAAATCTTGATGATATTATACCATCAGAGTGGAATATGAAAAGGTGCTGGTGTGATCATAATTATGTTTACAAAAAAATGCAGGAAATTAGCAAGTGAGTACGAATTAATTTTTTCCAATTCAGTTTTTTCTTCCTAATTGTATAATATACAAACACAGTATAACTCTATTGTATAAGTCATGTTAAAAGCTTTAACATGAGTTATATAATAAAAGATAAGTGTTGTCTTTTTCAACAGTAAATTTTATGACACCAGTAATATTATTTAATGACATTAAATTCAATAATAAACTGATCAGAGGCAGGGTAGGTGGCAAACACATCATCCATGAAATAATATCACGAGGCTGGGAAAATGTATTTGCTAATAAGCATTATAAAAGATTATTAAGTTGAAATTTGCAGCAAGTTATTTCAACTTGCTGCTAAAACTTTTCTTCATAAGTGAAATAGCTAGAATGTGTGACATGCCTCCATAGCGCAATTGGAAGAATGATGGTACATTGCGCCCTTCGATTGGATAAGACCTGGGTTCGATTCCCATCCGACGGGAGGAATCTTTATATGGACCTTTTCAACTGAAGGTGAGTTAGTCGATCTCATACGGAGATAGCAGGGTTTTTTCTCCCGGAAACTCGGATTTTTCATCCCACATACAGACAACCTAGCCCTTCAGAACACACGCAATTTACAGACAAAGATGTTGTGGTGGTGGGCGGTAGATGGCGCTGATGCAGTTGATTGTTAGTAGAGGTTCGGTAGAGTGGAGACGGAGAATAATAATAATTTAATATCTGGAGAAAAATTTTGAACTGCTCTATAGTATTCTGTATGTTAGTGAATGAGAATGCAAAGATTACCATTATGTTGAATTGAGTTGTATTGTTTTATAAATTATACTTGACAAATTGTATATTGTTTTAATCACTCTTCCAAGAGTTGGCAATTAAAATGTGTGTTAAATATCTTTGTGACTTGACTGCTTGTAGATAGAAGGCAGATTTCACATCAAATTACCTCAGTAACCCATAAAAACACACGATACTCCCTTTCAGATGTGTATATATTGCCATACAATATACACCTCACTGGTTTTAATTTCTGTGGAGATCTCATCAGTGGGAAATAGATCTGTAGAGATACTGATGGCTAAATCAATGTAGGAGTCATATTTTCTACATACAAATAAGTATATCACCTTATTATTAAAATGCATAGTAACTTCCAGGAATTTTGGTAATCCCAAAATTCCGAGGTCTTCCACGAGTGGTGTTTGAGCCAAACAATTTTTATCCCAAGATGTAGAATTGTCCAAAATTACTTTGATTCATGATTTAATAGGATTATCATCATATAAAAGGATATAGTGCCAATACTACATTTAAAGTTTACATTATTACTAATTTTGCACTGCTCCTTCTCAAGTATGCTTGCATAAATCTTTGCTTAGTATACTCCCTAAGGAAATTTCACTTTTTATTTCCCTTTTAATAGATGGATATTATGAGAGCTCCACTCCAAACATCTAGAATTTGACCTTCTGAATTATGTGCAGCTACTGTAAAACATTTATACCTCCATATTTTAGCATTTCTGGTTTTTTGATAAGGTTTCTGCCTCAAGTACTATGTATATTCCTAATTTCATGTCTGCTGAATGTTTTCTACCACTGTTCTGTCACTGCTTGTTTTATTTAACCTTTCAAAATAATTGCTCCAATCATCTAGGATATCTTTAGATTCCTTTAACAGTGCTCCTTCCTCCACTATGTTTTTCAATATCATCTTACAGAAGTCTTTTCATGACTTTTGTTTAGCTATTTTGATACAGTGCTTTGCCTTCTTCCATTTTTCTCTGTATTCTCTCAGAGCATGACTATTTGCCAGTAATTTCCAATACACTTTCTTTACCTTCACTGCCTCTAACTTCCTGAGCACACCATGGAGTTCTGATTTTCTGTCCTTGCAGATAACTTCACCTCTCTCTCTCTCTCTCTTTCTAGTTGAATAAATCAATGTTTCCTTCAGGGTTTGCCATTGAATCTCCCAGATTTGTTTTTGCTTTCAAAATCTTTCACCCCCCCTCCCAAATGACACTTGTGTATTTGAGTCTACATTTCATCTCTGAAAACTGCTAAACTTTGATTCACTTTAAATCTTTCTTACAAACTGTACTTTTCGTTTTGATATTCAATTATATTCTACTCAAAACTAAATGGTGAATGCTTCTAATTTCAAATCCTGAACCAGCATGAAGATATTACTATTATTATTATTACTATTATTACGGGCAACTCCAGGGAGTCATTAGACTCATCGAGGGAGGCCCCAAATCATATTCATCACAACTATTTGACATTCATACAGTATCTATCATACCTCGCCTTAAGCTCATTCACTGTCACAGCATCCACCACAGACTCAGGGAGCGCATTCCACTCATTCACTACTCTAAAAGTAAAGAACCCAGCTCTAACACCTTTACTAACCACACTTTTGCCCAGTTTCCATGGATGTCCCCTAGTCCTCCCACAACCAGCCCTGTTCTCAAAAATATCTTCTGAATTAATTTTATAGAAACCCTTCAGTAATTTGAATGTCTCAATCATATCTCCCCTCCTCCGCCTATCAACTAATTTTGGCAACCCACAAATCTTCAACCTGTTCTCATACGGTTCATTCCACAGACCTGCTATCATCTTGGTCACTCGCCTCTGGATCCTCTCCACCTCCTCCCCATCAAGAAGAAACCTAGGTGACCAAATCTGAGCACAGTAGTCTAAATGGGGTCTTATCAAGGCTCGATACAGAGGAACAATAACCTGCTTGTGTCTGCTTGTCAACGTATTCTTCAGCAACCAAGTGATTTGATGAGCTGTTTTGGCCACTTTTGCAATGTGTCCCCTAAATTTCAATTCCTTATCTACCAACACTCCTAAATCTCGTGCCTCATCAATTTCCTGGAGCATGGTTCCACCAATGCAGTAAACTGCCGCCAATCTTTTCACCCCAGAATGCATAACCTTACATTTTGCCACATTAAACTGACATCCATTCTCCTTAGCCCAGACCTCCAATCTATCCAAATCATCCTGCAAAATTTTGATGTCATCTGCATTCACTATTGCCCTACCCAACTTCGCATCATCCGCAAACAAATGAACTGTTCCTCTCAGATCATATCCTATATCATTTATGAACAAATTAAACAGCAGTGGTCCAAGAACAGATCCTTGTGGCACACCACTAGTCACAGGCCGTCTTGTGGACTCTACTCCCGAGTAAACCACTCTCTAATATCTCTCCATCAACCACCCTCCTATCCATCTCACCAACCCTATGTCCATTCCCATATGCTGCAATTTACTGATTAGAATTCCATGTGGAATCCTGTCAAAGGCCTTGGCAAGGTCCAGTAGAATCACCGTAAACCCATTACCCTTATCCAGTTCAGCCGTCACTGTGTTATAATACGTGAGCAAGTTACTGAGGCATGACCTACCCTTCACAAAACCATGCTGTCCCCGATACAGTATCCCATTTTCTTCTATCCAATCTTGTATTTTCCTGTTGACTATTTTCTCTAAGACCTTGACAATGATTCCTGATATGCTAATCGGTCGGTAATTTACAACAGCAGTCTTGGAACCACCTTTATGCAGTGGAACTATTTTCCCCTCTTTCCACCCGCTCTGGACTAACCCAGACCCGAGACTCAAATTAAACAAAATGGTCAAGGGTACTGACAATTCTTTAGCTGCTTCTCGTACAACACGAGCTGGTATACCATCCAATCCCACAGATGTATTGACATTGAGGTTATGCAATAGACTACTCACCTCCACTTCATTAACCACAATTCCCGTATAATCTACTGGTTTATTCGTTTCTGCAATGTCACCACCTGGATGATATACTTTTGCAAAGTGCTCACTCAGTAACTCAACTATCTCAACTGATTCAGTTACTTCCCTACCATCGGCATTCTTTAAAATCAATCTGCCATGTACATTTTTCCTTTTACTTGCTACATATCTAAAAAACTGTTTAGGATTCTCTTTAGCCTGCATGGCCAATGTTCTTTCGTAATCCTTTTTTGCTTTTCTTACCACACTCGTCACCCTTCTGGCCTGCGCTTTATACCGTTCATGTGCCTGCCGGTCACCCTTCTCCTTAAATTCCCTCCATAGTTGTTTCTTTTTTTGCAACTCAAGCTTAATGGTGTTATTCATCCATTTAACCCCTACTTGATTTATTATTCGGACTCTAGGTATACAGTCAGCCATTGCGTCATGCAAGCACTTCTTAACTACCTCCCATGCACTATCAACTTCTAGTCCTTGCAGTTGTACATGCCATGGCACTGAACCAATCAAACTCCTAAGCTTGTCATACTTTCCAGCCCGATAATTCCACATGTACCCTGTCTTAATTGAAAATTCTACACCTTTAACCACCTCCCAAGTTAAGACCCTATAACACACCAAAAATAGACGCACTAAAATACGCAAGGCAAACAAAACAAAACTACACAATATTAAGTAATTTGTATCGATAACTGAAAATGATACTTATCTTATCTGGAGCTTGCACGAACACTACACATTACAAATTCATCTAGCGGCGACTTCCCGACATAGATTATGTTATAAAACACTTTAGTACACTAACCACGCTAATAAAGCTCCAATATTGCTAACCAGAACATAATTAATGAGACTTTCATTTCTCACATCATCTTTTTGGACTGTTTTTTTCTTTTCCATGACTGACTAAGTCCACCACAGAGTTCTGATATTTCTGTCCTTAACTTCACATTTCTCTGGATGAATCAATGTTGTTTTCTTCAGTCCACCTCTGACTACAAGGTCTGGTTCTTCTTTTCAAACTATAATTTTTTCATGAATAACATTTGTATATTTGATTTGAGTCTATGGTTCACCTCTGGAAGCAGCTCCACTTCAGATTTTTTGTAAAATTTCTTACATATTTTATTTTTAATATAATATTCAATTTTAATCTTTCTTTAAATCTCCAACAGTAACCATCTTTCCCTTTATGTTAGTTGCCTCCTCTATTGACTCAAACAATTCCTCCTTAGAGGAGGAATTGTCTGACCTTCTGTTGGACAATAAGCACAAATGAGTTAACTACCCAATTCTTTATTTTGATGTTTGTCCACATCACTCTCCTTGAAATTGCAAGCCATTCAACTCTGTGTTGTGTTGAATACTATAGTATTCCTTCCTTTCCTCGCCTGTTATTGTCTGAATATATCTCGTATTTTTTATTTTGAAAAATCCTGTTTTGGTCTTCGTTTTCATGATGTCAATTATGTTGATGTGATATACTTCTAATTCTTCTGCCAACAGATCATTAAAAGGCAATTTATAAGTAGCTCAACAATGTAAAAAAGAGGAAGCTTTTTAAAAATTTCATTATGTTTTGAGAGAAAGGCTATACTCTTCCAGCATAATTATATACTTGTTTGTTCCTTATGGTTTCCAAAGTCATTATGTTAGCTTTAGTTATTAACAAAGTCATATTTTAATCAATCTTATTGTAATAACAATATTAGTAATTTACAAGTCTAAATCTAAAGACTGAGTCTCTAGATTTAGACTTGTAACCAAATACCAAAGTAAACAAATTTCAGGATAGCAAATTGTGGAGGTCCTTAGTTATTTATGAGTTTTCATTTATTAATAAATAACTAAATCCTGGAGCAACTTATGAAGAATATAAATAACCCAAATCCAATTCATGCCAGGATTTAGTTATTTATTAATAAATGTAAACTCATAAATAACTAAGGACCTCCACAATTTGCTATCCTGAAATGTGTTTACTTTGGTATTTGCAACAACCAAAATTCTTCTTAATACTGTATTACTACATTTCTTATTACTCTACTTAAAATCCTTTATTTTGATTACTGCTTGAATATAACATTTCAGATTTTACTCATTAACACCCAGCATAGTCAGCATAGCAGGACTTGAATTTTTGGGTATCATTTTTTATATTGCATAATATGAGTTATTATGGTTCTTTTTCTTGGGATGGAACATATCCTTTATGTACTATCAATTATGCTTCTGCTTTTCTGAACATAGGGGATTTTCAAGATGATACAGTAACTGGTCATATATGATAGAGGGGAGATTCAGTTATGCAACATTTTTTTTTACTGTTTGTAAGGATTTAGTTCAGGATAACAAATATTTATAGCCCAGGTTTTATCTTATTTTTAATTCAAATTAGAAACTATGTTTCTTTATGTTTTATTCTAGTGACTTCATTGCAAGAGCGATTGCAAACAGTATACAAGCAACTTTGGCTAGTTCTGCCTTTCAATCCCTCTTCTTCATCTATAGTAAATTTCATTGTCCTTAAGTTTATACAAAAATCTATCTAAATCCTTTCCCTCAAAATGCTAATAACCAATCTAAATAAAGCCTAGAACCTCTGCCTCAAAAGTATGATATCTTTACTTGCTTTTATTATTATTACTACTTCTGAAGATAACATTAATAAATTTCCAAAAATCGAAAAAAAAAGAAACATGTTATAGTGGAAACTGAATCTGTAACCTGTTGAGGCAAATCAGCACAAAGATTTTGTGCAAATAACTTTGTTAATTGGATAAAAGAGGGTTTTATCCAATTAACAAAGCTAGTTAAGACTGATGTAAATATTTTGATACAGCACTTATTTTAAGGTAATTTTGGTAATGTTAAAATATGTTGATTACTTGGTATATTAATTTTTAATGGTAATGTGTTATAAAAATTCATCATTATCATCATCAAATTCCTGATGTGTACCCTCAAGGGGTGTATAGGATAATTATGATAGTACTACATGAAAAAGTTACACTATTACTAACTTCCAATTAATAATTTTCCTCCAGATTAATCTGTTATCTGTAAAGACTCCAGTATTATCAGATCTCATTTCTATCTTTTAAGGTGCTTTTTATTGTATCAATCCAGTTACATCTTGGTCTTCCTGCCAAATAACACTTGTTTTGCTAATGTTTCCTCTCTCACATTCTGTTTAAGTGACTATATCACGTAAAATTAGTTCTAACACATTCCTGAAAGCTGACAATGGCAAGTTCTTTCCTAATATCTGCATTTTTAATGTGATACTGTCATTGATGCCATCTGTTGACTCCATAATCTTTCTCAGAACTCTCATATCAGAGGTACCTATTCTTTGATCAAGTGTTTTATTTCTAACCCAATTCTTGAATCCATAAGTTAAAATTGGTTTGAACACTGTGTTTTATACAGCTAGTTGAGCCTCCATAGCTCAGCTGGTATAGGCAAAGCCCTTTGGTCAGAAAGACCTGGGTTTGATTCCTGTTAGTGATGTGAGGAACTTTATCTGGTCCTCTTTCTTCACCGTGTCATACAGAGGTGGAGGTTTTTTTTTCACCCACAAAAGCTGGTTTTTCTTCCCTCAGAACAGGCAAATAGGCCTGTCTGTGAACACACATGGATCTACAGTCATAAATATATAATCCCTCATTAGGAGGGCTTAACCAGTCCTAAGAGACAGTGGAGGAACTCCATATGAATAAATAAATACAGCTAATTTAGTGCTTTGGCTAATTTTTCTTTCTTATTCCATACACATTTATTCAGTTGACTTCCAACCATAACAACTTCACCAATTCTGTTGTCTATTTCCATATTTAATTTACCATCTTCACTAAAAACTGTGCCTAAATAGATGAAATGTTTTACTTGTTCTATACGTTCATCATTCTGGATACAGTTGATGTTTTCAGTGCTTCTGCCTATTTTCATTGTCTTTGTCTTTTTAGTGCTGAGTTTCAATACCAAATTTATTACAACAGTTATTCAATTTAGTCAGGGATTCTTGCAGACTTGTATTGGATTTATTCAGAAGTATAACATCTGCATAAAGTAAAGAGCTAAGCTTAACATCACTGTAAATTAAAGATGCCAAGAAATTATATTCTGGGTTACATCTTTTATTCAAGTGTAATCAAACAAAGTTTGCATGTGAAGTTACTTCATGACTGGGCTACTTGTATATAGAGGATAATAACTTCACACATCAGTTGCCTTAATATCCATTAATGCAACATACACACACCCTTATGGCATGTATAATACTATGCATTATACATGTCCATAAGGCCCTTTCCTTTCCACTGATGAGACCTATTGAGGTCTCATCAGTGGAAACCAGAGCCATAAGTAATACTAAGGTTGAAGTAATGCAGAAGTCACATTTTTAAATACAAGTGGTGGAGTGACTTCACATGCAAACTTTGTTTGCTTACACTTGGATAAAGGGTGAAACCAATAATATAATTTCTTGGCATCTTTAATTTATAGTATAACCAGGTGAAAAAACTTTCAACATTCAACATCATTAATTCTGATATCAGATTTAATACCACTTTCCTTCACAATGTGATCCATATAGATAATGTGCACCCTTGTTGCCCACCTGATTTTACTTCAAACTCTTTTTGTGTACTTTTCCAATTCTAACTGCTGACTTACAGCTTAAATAGAGACTATGTATTGCTCGATATAGTGTCCCATTTACACCACATAACTGTAGCGTTTTGAAGAGCTTTTTTCTTGGCACCTTGTCATATGCCTTTTCCAGATCAACAAAATTTAAATACAAATCCTTGCTGTATTCCCAAAATTTCTCAACTATCTCTCTTGAAGTGAAAATCTCCTCCGGACAACCACTATTTGTCCCGAATCCAGCTTGCTCTTCACTAAGCTTCCCTTCCACAATTTTTATTAGCAGTTTCTCAAATATACTTGCATAAATCTTGCCAGAAACACTCAGTAAGGAAACACATTTGTAATTCACATTGTTTTATTTCCCTTTTTATAGATGGGTATTATAAGGGTGCTGCTCCAATCACCTAGAATTTGACCTTCTGAACAAGCTTTCTGAATTATGCAATGCAGCCTCTATAAAACTTTTATACCTCCATATTTGAGCATTTCTGGGCAAATTTCATCTACTCCAGCTGCCTTTCCACATTTCAGGTTTTTGATGACTTTTTCTACTTTAAAAGTATGGATATATATATATATATATTCCTGACTGCATTCCTGTTGGGAGCTTTCTACTTTCATGCTGACACTGCTTGTTTTATTTAGCAGTCTTTCAAAATAATTACTCTAGACATCTAGAATATCGTTATCTTCAGATTTCATGCGACCTTTATCATCTGATTCCTTTTACAGTACTTTTTCTCCATTTTTAAGCCTTTCCAAAAGCCTCCAAAATATTTTGCCACTTTCCTGATATTTATTTTCTAAGTTCTTACCCAAGTCTTCCCATGATTTCGTTTAGCTAGTTTCACATTTCGCTTTTTTACATTTTTCTCCGTATTCTCTAAGAGCACAAGCTGACCTACTTGCCAGGAAATTTCAATATGCTTTCTACTTTTCCTTCACTGCCTCTTTCTCCTGAGTCCACCATGGAGTTCTGAATTTTCTATCCTTACAGACAACTTCAGCACATGCCTCCCTGGCTGAATCAATCAATGTTTTCTTCAGGATTTGCCAGTGAATCTCTAAGGCAGGGGTGGCCAACCCATTGCGCATTGCATGATTAGAAGTGGCACGCTGAACCCCAGAGAAAAATTTAAAAAAAAATTGTATACGATTTATATAAACACACAATTAACCTACCACTGAATTCTAGAGTGTGCACTTATTATACTTGTTTGATCTTGAAGCAACAGGCACTGGCAAATGCTGACATGCATCACCAGTTACTCAATCAGTTTACAGCTGACTCTCGTGTCATAACGTTTGATGAACTTCTGATTCGACGTGAGTGAACAGTTCTGTGTTTCGGACTTTATGTTTTTATTAACAGTTCTTTAAGTTTAAGATAAGATTTCTGTTTTCATGAAGGCTTAATATAGTTCTGTAAATTTAAAAATAAATGTTTTCATTTTGAACGTGTATGTCAAGTTCTTGCCCTCTCCCCTAATTTGCTGATTAGTGAAACATGCAATTATTCGGTGTATTTGTATGTGTGTGTGTGTGTGTGTTTTTATACAATATCTTTCCTTTTTATTTACGTATAGTAGGTTTATTCCTAAAATTTAACTGATCATCAGCAAAACTTTCGTAATGAGGATGTTTGGGTTGTGTGTGAGATGGCCAGCTGATCGACTGTTTTATGGCAGGAAGCGATCTCATATTTCATTGGACATAATATATTACGAGACAGAGAGACGAAAACTCTATGAAAAAAAAATATATGTATGATTTTTAAACTTATAGAACTGTATTAGGCATTCATGAAAACAGGAATCTTATCTAAAACTTGTAGAACTGATTTTGAATGTTCATAATGTTTAAAACGATAAAATAATTTAAATAAATTATTTAATAATAAGCTTTACTTTTTGAAATAATTTTTTTTTACTGTCAGTTACCCATTACTTTGCAGAAGAAAAGCAGAAGGTGATAGCATGTGCCAGTTTAATGAACTGTGGGAAAATGAGTTATTTATTGTGGGTCCTTCAGGAAAACCGTTGTGCATTGTTTGTGAAAGCACTCTCTCAGATAATAGAAGACATGATCTTAACAGACACTATAGAAAACATCAAGCTGAATTAGAAGAAAAACTGAAGTTAGTTCCTGGGGTCTGAGTTTCGGAAAGAATGTGTGGTTAAGAAAAAGGAAGAAATAAAAAAAGAGACAAAATATATTTGTGAAACAAAATTGTGAAAGTGTGGCAATGCTGGAGGCGTCATATGAAATTGCCTTTGTGTTGGCTAAAAAACACAAGCCTTTATCTGATGGAGAGGAAGTTGTTAAGTCCTGTCTCGAAAAATTTGCAAAATGTCTTGATGATAAGAATGTTGAAAGAAAAGTAAACCAAATTACTCTGTCCAAGCAAACAATTACAAGATGCATCAAAGAACTTTCCCATGATGTTACTGAGCAATTGAAAGACCATGTTCATGCTTGTTCTTTCTTTTCTTTAGCCTTGGATGAATCCACTGACATATGTGATTTAACCCAATTAAGCATTTTTATAAGAGGAATTCATGGTAATTTTAACATCTTTGAAGAACCTATCGGTCTTGAGTCACTTCATGGAAAAACCAGAGGGGTCAGACATATTTGACAAAGTAAAGTCATGTCTAGAAAATCAACAACTAGATTCTAGTGAGTTCATCGGTGGACTGATGAACTCACTAGATTGCACTGATGGAGCACCGTCAATGGTAGGTAGAGTTTCTGGGACTAACTTTACTTGAAAGGTTTTTAGGTCGTTCTCTACTAAAGTATCACTGTATTATATATGAAGAATCTCTGTGTGGAAAAACTCCAAATTTGAAGCATGTAATGATACCAGTTGTAAAGTGTGTGTGTGAATAAAATTAGAGCAAGAGGGTTAAACAGAAGAGAATTCAGAGAATATTGTGAACTGCTAGATATGGAATATGGTGATCTCATTCTTCATTGTGAGGTGCGCTGGCTTTCTAAAGGACAAGTTCTCAGTAAATTTTGGAAGCTGAAAGAAAGTCTTCGTAATTTTCTGGAAGAGAAGGATGTGCTGCATGAGGAAAAAGCCCCGTTGTGTGATGAGAAATGGCTATTTGATTTAGCATTTTTAGTTGATGTTACCAGCCGCCTCAATGATCTAAATTTGAAACTGCAGGGCAAGAACAAATTGTTTCCTAGCTTAGTAAATGACACTAGTGCATTCAAAATGAAATTAAAACTGTTCATTTCCCAGTTAGAAAATGGGGATTTAAGTCAATTTCCACATTTAAAAGAACATTAGTGAATCTGTTGAAAATAATGGCAACTTTACAGAATATACTGAGAAACTCAGATTATTGCAAGAGTCCTTTAGCAGTCATTTTAGCGATTTTGCCGAAGAAGAAGACAGCGTACTTGCATTTATAAATCCCTTTTCACTTCCTGAACAAAAAATCTTGACGATGCCTAGTTCTCAAAACCAATTCTTTATTGAAAATGAAATTTAATGAACTTCCATCACTCCCAGATGCTTCTGATATAATTAATTTCTGGTGATCGTTGCCCTGTGAACATTTTCCAGAACTGAGAAAATTTGCTCAGAGTTATATCTGTCGTTTTGGAACTACATACAGATTCGAACAAGCATTTTCATCAATGAAAATGATTAAGAACAAACTATGATCGAGACTGACTGATTCAAATTTGAAAAACTGTTTGATGCTTTCTGTAACAGATTTAACTCCAAAAATTACAAGCTTAACAAAAGCAAAGCAATTTCAAAAGTCTCAATGAAATAATTAATGTTTATCTTGTCTTTATATGAAATCCTTTTATTTAAAACTGCTAAAAGTGTCTATATTACCATATAAATCATTTTATGCATAACTGTTAAATATATCCATATTACCATATTTTAAAAGGGCTGAAAAGTAGTATAAGTTTGTATGGCGCATCTTAACTAAAAAATGAAAAAATTGACGCATGAACTATAAAAGGTTGGCCACCCCCTGCTCTAAGGTTTCAGTCTTATTTTCAAATTCTTTCATTTTTTTCTTCAATGATGTTTGTGTATTTGAGGCTATAGTTCACCTCCGAAAGCTACTCAATCTTGATTCATTTTAAAACTTTCTTATACACTCTTCTTTTCAATATGATATTCAATTTTCATTCACCTCTTATGGAAATGTATTTCCTATACATATTTAAATAGGAATATTATTAAGATATGCTTGAAAATTGATCTTTATTTGTAGTAGATCATGCATATAAATGTATGAGCAGCTTTCTTCCATAAATGACTATTGTATTATTATAGGATTGCATGATGTTATAAAAATTAATTAAATAACAAAAATTAAAATAGGATAATATAAATGTCTTGTTGGGAAGCAAGATATAGCAATGAATGGGGATTTGCTAATCCAAATCAGAACATCATTCAACCCTATAATAATACAGTAAAGTCATTTAGGAAAGAAAACTGCTCAAGTGTATCTTAATAATGATCCTATTTAAATATCAATAGGAAATACATTTCCACAAGATTTAGATTAAAATGAACTGGTCTATTAATTTCATCATCAGTTTATGCAAAAACCGACACAACAACAATATGTAGGTATTCAATGCCAAATCCAGTGAGACAGCATGGGTAGCCTTATTCAATTAGTCTGATGTGCCTATTAATTATATATATTCTCTGCAAGTTTGAAGTTATGTCAGATGAAAAACCTGAGATTCCAGAAAGTAAAAACCTTACCATTTCCTGTGCGAAATCATCTAACACCTTTGATACTTCAGCTGAAAAGTTCCTGTAAGTCCTGCAAGAGTCCTAAGAAAGGGCCCTTGCAGAACTTGAATCTAGGTCCTTCCAATTGAAGGGCAATATCATGACATCTTGTAACTGAGCCTGTGGTATTTTTCTTCTTCATAAAGAATAATTTTTTTTTTAAATATTTATTTTGACTAGCTTTTATATTTGGATTGTTTTCATTCAAAAGGATCGTAATATTTATAATTTCATGTTTCAAAAACTACTGCTACACGAATTATAGCTTGATATTTTCTAGTGGTCTTGCAGGATTATACAAATACGATTAGATTGTTTGCTTAACTAATAATTAAATCGCTATCAATACACATTCACACATATCTGTTATCATTTGATATCTCCTTTCATTTTTCTATAGGAATGACTGGAAGAAGTATAACCCAAAAACCAATATTCTGTGGATGAAGCATGTGCTTAAGATCCTAAAAAGGAAAACAAAATTTTCACATGAGAATCTTGCAGTAGATGAAAAACAAAAAAGAGCAATGAAGCTTCTTGACAGCTGGAATAAAATATTGTTAGAATTTTCTTCAGCTACTGAGTTTGTTAAGGAAATGGTATTTAAGGCATGAATTAAGAGTATAGCATTTAACATTTGGAAAGTTAGATTAAATTCTTATGCATTAAACATTTTTTCAGGAATAAATGCTGTGAAAAAGTTTATAAAGAAGTGTGTTAAATAAAAAAAGTCATTGAACTTAAGCTTAAGGATGATTTATATTTTTCTTATACAGCATCACTAGAACAAGCAATGAATTCAGCAAAATTCTCATATTTAATGAAAACTCAATTAAAAAAACCCTGACAAACTCTAAAATCTCAAGCTGCTAATAGAGTAGGCTTACTAAAAACATCGCTACTCTGCTAATTGCAGAATTGAAGTGGCTTGAAAAAGTACTACGTTTGGTCTAGAGCAAAGTTTCCAGAACTCTTATCCTACTCAGGTATTATTATTATTATATAGGTATCTCACCATGGAGTCAGAAGACTCACTATAGGAGATCATTATTCCCACAATACCTATAACACAATACTGCTCCTTAATTGATGAAGCACTCACAACCACCTCTGGTTGTGAGTGCTTCATCAATCATCCATTCACAATTCACCATTCATCCCCTCCAAGCAAAAATTCTAGTCTTAACACCTTTGCCAACCACACTCTTACACAATTTCCATTTCCATGGGTTACCCATCTCCTTTCCTGCCATGTACTGAAAAAAAGTCTTTGGTGTATATCCTATAAAACTCCTTTAATAACTTACTGTATATACTTCTATCATGTCTCCTCTATTTTGCCTGTCAGCTAGTTTTTAAAAACTACAGACTGTCAATTTACTTTCATAGGAAGCATTCTGTAGACATGTCACAATCTTTGTCACTTGCCTCTGGATCCTATTCACCACTTTTTCATCCCCACAGAATCCAGGTGACTAGATCTGAATGCAGTAGTCCAGATGTGATCTTATTAAAGGAGAACGATAACCTCCATACCCTTGCTTGTTAGTGGGTTCTTCAACAACCACATCTTAAGGAATTCATCACAATCCTATCCTGTCCACAATCACTCCAATGTACCTAGCCTCATCAGTTTCCAGTTCCATCAATACAGTACACTGAACGCAATCTCTTCTTCTCAAATTGCATCGCCTTACATTTGGCCACATTAAACTGGCAACCATTTACTTCTGCCTGTACTGACTTCTTATTTTGGTCATCCTGCAGGATCTTTACATTAACATCCCATACTATTTCTCTTCCAGTTTTGCATCATCAGCAGAAAACTGAATACTTCCCAGAAGATCATTATCTATATCAGTGATGTACACATGAAACAACAAAGGACCAAGTACTGAGCCTTCTGGTACACCACCCGTAGTCAGCTATTTACTAGACTCGGCTCCTCCATAACCTACAATTTGATATCTGTCCATCAGTGACCCTCTAATCCAAATCACCAGATTAATATTCATCCCCATTTGCTCCAATTTATACAACAGCATTCTATGTGGAATCCTGTCAAATGCCTTTGCAAAGACCAGCAGTATCACTGAGTGGGTATTTTTCTTATCCAATTCCACAAAAAGGAAGCAAATTACTAGGCAAGACCTACCCTTCAAGAAACCATGTTGCCCCTATAAAGTATCATATTCCTATCAATCCAGTCCTAAATTGTTTTTTTATCAATTACTCCAATATCTTAACCACCACTCCTGAGATACTGATTGGCCTATAATTTGCTACTTCTGTCTTGGAGTCTCCTCCTTTATGCAGCGGGACTATTTTGCCTTCTTTCCACTCCACTGATACCTTTCGAGTACTGAGGCTTAAATTAAACAGCTTGGTTAGAGGAGCTGATAATTCCTTTGCATTCTTGCAATACATGGACCAATATGCCATCTAATTCCATGCATGTTCACATTGAGATTCCACAATATTTTAAACATTTCCAATTCCTCAACCTCTATTCTGTCATCAGTCACATTCAGCATTGCAATATCACCACTTAGATAGTAAACCCTGGCAAAAAGATCTATAGTCGTTCCTGCTTTTACCTGTTTCACAGTGAAAGAACTTTTTAGTATTTCTTTTGGCCTCATCAGTTAACTTAATCTCATAATTAACTTTCGCTTTCTTTACCATACAAGTCACTACTTGCCCGTTCCGTATATTAATCATGAGCATGCTGATCACCTCTTTCTTTATATTTCCTCTACTACTTTTTCTTTGTCTGCATCTTCTACTTAATGATGCTATTCACCCATCTGATTGCTACCTGATTTTTCCTTCTGACTGACTCTGGGTATGCATTCTGATACTGCTTTCTTCAAACACTCCTTGACCACTTCCAAATTCTTATGCCATGGCACTGCTGAAAGCTAACTCCTCAGCTTGTCATAATTGCATATTTTGTAATCCACATATACCTCTTCTTAACAGAATATTCTGTATGCCTGGCCATCTCCAAGTCAAGGGCGCCTCCTACCCACGCCGCGGCACTGGCCTTGACTTGGAGATGGCCAGGCATACAGAATATTCTGTTAAGAAGAGGTATATGTGGATTACAAAATATGCAATTATGACAAGCTGAGGAGTTAGCTTTCAGCAGCGCCATGGCATAAGAATTTGGAGGTGGTCCTCCTTGGTCTGGACCTTCTTTTTAGAGAACAGCATGACTGAACTCTTCTGTGGGTTTGCTTAGATCCTCCATTCCATCAGCCACTTCTCCAATATATGAATGCTGTTTTGGAGTCTTTTAATGGCTAGTTTGGGGCTGAGAGATCTTACTAATAAACAGTATCATCTGCATGTAACGCAGTGATTGTTGAACTTGGGTTTTGAGAGATATCAGCAATGTAGATAGAAAATAGCAGGGGGACCAGAAGCGAGTCCTGTGGCACGCCTGCCAGGATCTTGCATCTGGTTGATACAATTTCATTTATTTTGACTTGCACGAATCTGTCTGAGGTATTTTTAACATACTGTTACTAAATTAATTGGTATATTGAATTTGATAAGTTTGTAGAGAAGAACTCGATGCCATACCTTATCAAAAGCCTTCGCAGCATCTATAAAGACCGCAGCTGTGTGGAGGTTCCAATTGAAATCCTTAGTGATAAATTCGACCAGCGGCGTATCTGTCGTACAGTGCTATGGTTTTTTCTGAATCCGAATTGCTCATTAGGAATAATACCTAATTTATCCGTTGCTGATTGAAGCCTTGTAAGGATGACTTTTTCTGCAACCTTTCCAAGGCTGGACAGAAGGCTGATAGGTCTATAGCTTTCTGGGAGCCGAGTTCTTTCCAATCTTTTTGATCGGTGTGATATCCGCCATCTTTCATGTTAAGGGAAAATACTTGAATCTGAGGATGGCATTGATTATATTGAGTAGATGCACAATGACTTTTTTGGGGAGTAGTTTGATTATTCGGTTTGTGATTCCATCTGGACCTGGAGCCTTATTGTTGTTCAAATGGGTTATGATATTTATAACTTCTGCTGGAGAAGTGAATGTGATAGGTTCTGAGTTCTCCTTTTGTTGTGTTATGACCTGCTCGACTCAGAGTGAATCTTGTATATAAGATTGACATTCGGATTTTCATAAGAGGGGTCACATTGTGTTTCCAAGCTGTCAACTAGAGTTTCTGCTTTTTCTTTGTCAGTGTGGGTTATTCCCTTTTTGGTCTGAATTGGGGGTATAAGTTGCCGTTTAGTGCAGAGGAGTCTTAAAAATTTCCAGATGAAGTTATCCTCTGGGTTCAGTTTCGTCAGCTTGGTTTCTCAGTCTTGGTTTTGATGCATTTGCAGAGCTTCGCGTCTTGTCTATTTAGATTATTCAGAGTTGTTTTATCTGATCTATTGTTATGGTATTTCTGGCTTTGTTTTTCAATCTAATTAGATCCATGAATTCCTCGGGGATCCGACCGCCAGGGTGAGAGACTGTAGTTTGGATGACTGACTTTATTGCTTTTTTGATTTGAATAGTTAGGTTGTTTACAGCAGTCTATCTCTTCTTTACAGCGACTGGACCGATATGCTCTGGGAGAATTCTGGAGAGCTTGTCTCAAGATATAAAAGAGTGCAGAGGAGAGAATTGCTCTTGTGTACCAAGCTTAAGCAGAATGGAGTTGTGGTCTGAAGACAGCTCATTTAATGTTTCCAACTGATACTGGTATCTAATGTTTCTGAGGATGACTATGTCAAGTACATCTGAGCTTCAAGATGGGATGTGATGGGTGGGTTCTATGGGTCCTGCTATGACAATAGAATTTTGAGTTGAGTAGTAGTTTACGACCGTTGCCATTGATTGTGGAGCTGTGCCAAACTGTATGCTTGGCATTAAAATCTTCAGCAATGATGATGATGATGATGGAGTCTGTGGAGCTGAGAATGGAGTCCAAGTCGGATACCAGTAATGGAATGCTGGGTGGATTGTATACAGCATAGATTTTGATACTGCCCGCGTTGTTTGTATGAACTTCAACGCCTGTTATCTCTAGGTTCTTGGTTTGTGGATTGGTCAGGACTTTGTGGCTTAGGTAGTTTTTAATGTATATGGCTGTACCTCCTCCACTGCTGGTGAGTTTGTCTGTTTTGTACATTATGTAGTCCCGTAATTTGGGGTCATTAGCTGCTCTCAGATATGTTTCATTTACTAATATTATATCAGGATTGTGTCTGTGAGTGAACTCTTGCAATTCTAGGATTTTGTTACTCAGTCCATTTGCATTCCATGCAGTGATCATGAAAGAGTTTGGCTTGTATTTTCTTTTCATTACTGAGGGCTGTCAAAATTGAATGAGTACCTTGCAGGAATCTTTTCATGGAGGATAGTGAAGGATTTGGCATGCTGAATTCTAGTAACATGGTATCTAGTGAGGCAGTTAACACTGACGTTAGATTAGAGTTTATTTGTTCATGTGATGGAATAACCTTGGTTCTTGCGGCCTCGGCATAGGTTTTGGTCATTTCTGCAGATTCTTTTCTATCCTGAATTGTAGAACTGGAGATTGTTTGGACTGGGGTGTGACCTGCATAGCTTCCTTGAGTGTCACTGTAGGGTGTCGGAAGGGCAGCTTTTGCAGACTCGTGGTTCTTTGGGTGTGCAATGCACCCCATGTAGTTGGCAGGATGAGGTCCTCCACAGTTGGCCCATTTAGCTGGCATGGATCTTGAGGTGCATATGATGGTGTGGTGGCCCTCTCGCATTTTAAATACCTGAAATTGGCCTTGCATAGTTTTTGGGCATGACCAAACCTATGGCACTGCCCAGCTGACGATTTTTTCCTTAGCGGCGCAGTAGAAATTCTGAGGCCACAGATAGCGGTCAGTTCATATATCTTTTTATGTGTCTTGTCAATCTCTACCAGAACCAGTGGCATAGGCCGTTTATCTGACCTTAGCATCGTGCTCACTTTGACTGGGATCAGGCCCTGATTCATAAAGTCAGCAGTGATTTCGTCAGAGGTGAGACCTTCGGTTACCAAATGAAGTACCACCTTGAGATTCTTTTCACTGGGTAAAGCAAATGTGTGATAAGGAAGACTTTTATCCTTTAGCTTTGTCATTTGTCTATAGTCAGTTACTGAGGCTGGCTGGATTGTGACTCCATCTTGGTTTCTAGCCCAGGAATATGAGATTTTTATGTTCCCTAAGGGCTGATGAGACAGTGGTCCATTTGTCCCTGTCCCTTAATATAACAGGTGGAACCTTTTCAGTGTTCCTCGGGACATCCGGTGTTGGTCAGTCTTCATCCAACTGGTCCTCTGTAGTTCTGCACCTTTTGTTAGAATGCTCCCCTTGCGAGTGTTTTGACAGGGGGATTTTGGTGACAGAACAGTAATGAATTCTCCTTGTGATACCTTCTCCTCCTCTCCATCCTGGTCATTAGTTTGTATGTACTGCTTAATAAAACCAGGCCAGTCGGATTCAAGCTTGTCCATTATGAGTTTCAGTACCTCTAGGGAATGCTCTTTATTAAGGATCCGGATTTCTCCTTGATATTGTCCATGTCGGGGTGGGGTCTCCTGCCGGCTGAGAATGTTTGAGAGCAGTAATGAGTGCGGGAGACTTCAGAGTGAAGTGTGCCAGTTGGCTTACTAAAAGAATCCTGCAGGGCTAGGGGCCTGCCAGCAAAAATCCTGTAGACCAAGGTGGTCTACTAGCAATATTTAAAGTTGTGGCATCCTACTAAACGAGGAAAGGAGCGTCAAGATCTCACTTGGCCACAGATTGAAATCCTACATCCCTAAATAAACCATAAATCCATCACTGGTCCTCATAGCGGGTGGGGCCTACACGGCCATCAGACCTCTTGCATGTTTCATGCAGAGGGGGAGACAGTAGGAATCAAACTGTGTGAGCAGCAGTGCAATATGAGATTCCTGAAAAACCTTGTATGAAATCTGATCAGGCTCAATCTAAAATAATACGTCTGTTCTCATCAAAAGGCCAAAGTCCTCTCCCTCAACCAGCACCTCTGATGCTACGGATATTGGTAATGTTAAATAAGTACGCATTGCAATCTCAGTATTCGGAAATGTGTCAGTTAATTTATTTTCGTATATATAATTTAAAACATCCTGAGGAGCCAACCCTTTTTTAATAAAACATTGCAAAGTTTTTAATTCCTGAAATAAAGTCATCTCCATCAATATCACGATTGTCGCTCAGTTTTAAGTGCAAAGATTATGCGTTGTCTCATCTGATGCTTCGTAACCAAACATTTTTGTTGGTTTTGTTATTTTGCGAATGCCTCGAAAAATAGGATCAATATTAAGATCATTTGCTACATCATACTATTTTCGACCGGTTTCCGAGTTAGCCGATCTCTTGCAAGGGCAAACAGATTTTTCTTCAGTAAACTCAGGTTTTTCGTCCCGTAAACTAAAGAAAATCACCGTGGTACACATTTCAGGCAGTAACGTATTCTGTTAGGTTAGGTATACCAAGAGATGGCAGCACTTGTTTGCCAGCCTCTTCATCAGTGGCTGCCTATAATTAGTGATAGACATGGGCCAGCTATCTCTGATTGGCTACAGGTGGAAATTGAACTGCTCACTCAGTCTTCAAAAGCTGGATAGGGGATAAATACCTCGCCTACTTCTTATATAAGGGAATAAAAAGCATTAGCTGATTTTTTTAAAACTTTAGTAATTTTCAAAGGGTGGAGTGTGCTGTCCTGGGGGATGTAAAATCCTTCTGTGGGGTAGGGGAAGCATGGTCAATATTGTTTATTCCATCCACTACACGTGCAGCATTTGTTATTAACAAACGATGTTAAAAATTCTACAATTCTAATTTTTTAAATGTCTGCATTTTGTTTAACTTTTAGTTTGGTTTAATGTATAATTGTGTGCTATTAAAAGCTCTCAGAACATCTTAGATTTACTAGAATAAAATATATGCTAAGAAGATTATTGCTCAGTACTAAGTTATAAAATATATAGGAAAGAAAGAATTTTCTTACCAAAAAATAGGAGCGTCTCCTAAAACTGTTTGTAAATCAAATGCTAATTTCACAGCTGCAAAATCATATGGAAAGGTTACCGCTCACCCTACATATCCAAAAACCATGGTCAAGCATGGCAAGAAGTGTGTGAAGGAAAAAGAGACAACATATCTCTGATACATGAAAGTAGGTTTCACCTATAAAGCAGAAACTGTTTGCCCCCCCCCCCTCCTGTTCCCTCCTAAATCTATGCCTAAAGAATAACTATTTGCTGTTTCAGCAAAAAAACTCTGCTTTTTCGTACTATATATTAACTGTATATATTAAAATAGATTATCTAACATTATTAATATTATTATTATTTTATAAACAAGCTCCTGGAGTCGCAACTCATCGAGGACGGCCATACAAATTAACAGAGATAATATCTGCAATACTTGATCTTAAATTGAATCTATGTCTCCACATTCACCACCTCGTCCGGCAATGCATTTCACTCTCCAACGATTCCCCATGAAAAAAACAAGTCATGCTTCACTCTTTCATGCAAGCATCTTTATACAATTTCAAAGAATGGCCTCTTGTACGAGGGTCTCTGATAGGTTTTTGTCCTCAACCATAGATGGCAACACTATCAGAAAGATTCTTTTTATCCAAGTTGGTACATCTGTCGTGAGCATCCCAGTGAAATTGCAAGTCATTCTATCAAGCAGTTTCTTTTATACAGCTGGCTGAAACAAAAGTGTTGTCCTGAAACAAAAGTATCCCTTGAAATGGATAAAATTGAGTATCGTGCCGTTATAAAATTCTTTGTAAAAGAAGGTTTAACGCCAAAACAAATTCATTCGATGTTCATAGAAGTTTATTCACACTCTACTCACTTCGTTTTCGATAATTAAGAAATGGGTTGTCTAGTTTAAACGTGGCCGTACCAGCCTTGAAGATGATCCATGTTAAGGACGTCCAAAAGTGCAACACCACCAGAAATCATCGATCAAGTGCATGGTATGGGATTGGATGACAGGCGAGTAGAAGTGCGTGAAATTGCTGAGGCTACAGGCATTTAAAAAGAACGTGTAGGATATAATTTATATGAAGAATTGCAAATGAAAAAGCTTTGCGCAAAATAGTGCAGCGCTTACTCAGAGCAGATTAAAACGCACTCGCATGAAAATCTATGAAAAATGCTTGGAGTGTTTTAACAAGAATAAAACGGATTTTGTGTGTCAATTTATTACTATGGATGAGACTTGGATTCAATCTTACACACTAGAATCCAAAGAGCAGTCAAAACAGTGGACAGACGCCAGTTGTTCGACTCCAAAGAAGACAAAGTCGGTTCCATAAGCAGGAAGGATCATGGCCAGGAACAGCAGCACCTCCAATTTTTCTCATATAAATTTATTTATTAATTTATTAATACTTGGTTGTAATATTTTATTTTATCATCAACAACAATTTTATCATCCTATACAATTCTCTTATTTTGTATATAAAAAATAATAAAAATCCACCTTGTACAACTTTGGAGAGTGAAGGATGCTAGCAGCACTGTGTTTACCACAGTATCATATTGCTTTGCGCACAACAATATGCACGTCATAGTGAGATACAAGCTATTAGCATAATGCAGCACTGTCCGTCGCGCAGTTCCACTGTTGTTTATATGCAGTTTGCACCAGTAGCAGTGTTCATAATGCTTATCGTGTTTACTCCGTCTCTTTAAATATTTAGACATTACAATTAAAGGATTTAATTGTAATGTCCAAAAATTGTAAATCCATTCCTTCAATTACAATTAAAGGAATGGATTTTATTTTTCAGTAATTTTGAATTATACTAAACTGTATAATTTTATCGATAATAAACAATATTTTTTTCATGTTTCATGAAAAATTATTTAATTTTATAACCCTAACATATAACCCTTCTTAACTGGAATTTCCACTGCATGTTTATTGTGCACACAGCATTTATGTAGACAGACATATTGGGAAAAATTTGCACAGTTCAACATGACACTGAGTAAAAACAATCACAAAAGTCAAGATTAGTATTGTATACTATAAAAGAAAACAGTTATCTGGAATGAGACAAAACTTTTATGCACTGCATACAAATGCACTGGCTTCCACAAATTAAAGAGAAAAATCACAATAACTCAAAAACAGCATGAAGAATTTTTACACAATTCTGTGAAAAGTAATATGATATGAGATATGAAAAAAACACCCACAAAAATTGTAGATAAATAATTTAGTAACAAAAGGACATATGAAGATAATGGGGGAAAAAAAAAAGAAGTCAAAACGAGATTGTCAGAATGCCTGAATAAGGAATGCAGTCATCCTTCACAGCAATACAGAGCTTGTCTTATACTGTTTATAATGGTGTCCAGGAATTCAGTGGGTAACAAAAACTATTGCAATGATTTCCTAAATCCCTGAAGGTTTTGGGAAAGGGGATTGAGAGCAGCAAGACGTCTACCTAGAGCAGTGGTCGATATAACATTTTTAGGGGCCGATAGAAAAATATAAGACATCATTGCATGGGTAATATTTAATTCGGTTAACTTGGATGACCTCCATCCTGAATGACAACAACGCAATTAAGAGTGAATCGTGGGAACAGTGACATGAATAGGACCTGTAATATGGAGCAAGGTCATGAAAATAGTTATGGAGGCCAATCAAGTAGGCCAAAATAACGTATTTACCAATAAACAGATGACAGTGGTTTCTGCCTGCCGGCGTGGTGGAAGCAAGATTGCAACACGTGCCCGGTTGCTTATTTACTTATACTTACAAGTATTCGATCCCAATCTCATTTTTGCGCATCGACATACAAGTGAGCGATAATGTTCTAAAATTCATCAACATACATATTATAATTCAATCGTTATTCATTCCCGAACTAAACTTCTCTATGTTGACGAGTTGAGCAGGGCTGGTAGTTTTGTACATCCTATAGAAATACGTGAGTAGGTATGTTATTTAGACTTATCATTTCTGCTGACTTCAATTTTAATTATTTTGTTACAACCACAATAACCACAATGGCAGCTTCAGATTCTAAAAAGAAATGCAGACAATATTCGTTAGAATATTTGAAACTCGGGTTTATTGCTTCATTAAGAAACGAAATGAGACCTATGTGTCTTCATTGTGAAAAAACTTTTAGTAACGATGCAATGAAACCAGCAAAAATGAAGGATCATCTTCAAAGACTCCATCCCGATAAGAAAGATAAAGATCTTTTTTAAAGAACTGAAAGAGAAATACACACATCGACCAACTATAAAATCATTTATGAAAGCACCTGCCGAAACTGACAATAAACAAGGATTATCAGCCAGCTACAATATTTCTTTTAATATAGCAAAAAAAGGGAAACCATATACAATTGCAGAGGACATTGTTATACTCGCAATCAAAGAAATAATTGAAACCATAATGAAAAAAGATTCTAGCCCTGTTTTAAAATGCCTACCATTGAGTGCGAATACCGTGAAAAGACGTATTGGTGAAATGGCTGAAGATGAAAACTGTAGTATCAGAACTCAAAAATAGTAAGTTCGTCATCCAACTTGATGAATCTATATTTGATAGTTCTATTCTTATGGCTTATTAGTAAAACCAAACATCAAATTATTGATGAATTTTTATTTGCAAAATATCTTGAAAGTGATGGAATGGGGTTGACATTCCATTTACTAATATAACAGCAGTAGCCACAGATGGCGCATCTGCAATGGTGGGCCGTTATCGAGGTTTCGCTGCCTTTCTAAAAGAAAAAGTTCAAAGGGTACGTACTATTCACTGTGTGTTGCACCGAAACCATTTGGTGGCAAAAACTCTCAGTGACGAACTGCATTATACTCTAAGAGTGTGTATTAAATCTATTAATCAAATTAGAGCTCATCCTCTTAAATCGCGATTGTTGCCAAACTTTGTGAAAAAAAATTATGAGTATCAAACCAATTACTCTTGCATTCTGAAGTAAGATGGACCATCTTACTTCAGAATGCAAATATTAAATTAAATATATATTAAAAATTTAATATATATTTAAATATTAAATTTATTACATATTTTAATAAATTTAAAATATATTTTATATTTAATAAAATATAAAATATAAATTAAATTTTATATTTTAATTATCCCTCCTATCAAATATGTAATGTTAAGAAGGATCAAAAAAAAAAAAAGTATCCCTTTGACGTTAAGCCAATATAATAATATATACTATATTATACATACAATAAACAGTGTAACTATAAAATAAACAATCTAAAAACTAACATAAGCATCTTTTTTGATTGTCCTGTTACAATTACGTAATAGTAAAATAGAGGGGTCGATAAAAAGTCAAGAAACTCTTGAAGGGGGTCAATGGTCAAAGAAGTTTGGTGACCCCTGACCTAGAGCATCTCAGACATGCTTAATAGGATTAAGGCTAGGAGATCTGGCCTGGCTAGCCAATACATATGATAAGTCTCTTCTTAAAGATGTTGGTCCAAGAGCTTTGCTTGATGAGAATGAGCATCATCGTCTTGTAGGATAAATGTCTAACTTATTGCATCAGCATACAAATGAACACAGAGATCCAGGACCTCATCTCTATAACTTAAAGCATTCATGGTTTTGCTAGGAAACACAAAGGTCGGCACATTCATCCAATAAGATGGGTCCCCAAACCATCACACTGCAACCATAAGTGAAGGTGTGATTTCAAGAATATTAGAGAGATGATAATGTGTCTTTGATTCTGTCTGGATCAGAGCACACCTGGTATCACTTTGTAGAGCAAATCATGATTCGTCAATAAATAATACCCCCCCCCCCCCCAGTGGTCATGGGTACAGTTGATGTGGAACCTAGCCCATTTCAAACATTCTCCTGTGGAGTGGTAAAGGGATATGCAGACTACCTTTGTGAAGCCTTATGCACACAGTGGAAGCAGAAACCAATGTTCCTGTAGCCAAGGCGGGATCACAGTCAATTCAGGATAGCACTCCTGTTTTGGTGAGCAGATAATCTGAAATATCAGTCACCCACTGCAGTTTTAGCCCACAGAGTTCCTTCACTGTATCTCTGGGATGCGTTTGTGATGACTGTTGCAATTAATTCCACAGTCTATGAACCACAGAATGACTCACATGCACCCATCTGGCCAATTCTGCCTAACTTTAGCCAGCCTCTGGTCTCATGATAACTTGCAGCCATATTCAAGAATTTTGCTATCGTGAAATGTCGTTTTCTCACTCAAGACACAAAATGGAAAACCACTCCAAAATGCCCACTTTTATGTCACGGCTCATTTGTATATACCAATAGTGCCACTCATTTGAATACCATAACCAGATAGTATCTTTTTACATAACATACATGACTTTCATATGCTTTTTTCCTTTTCCCTGAGTTATTGCAATTTTTCTCTTTGTTTCTTAATTTATGGGAAATCAGTGTACATAGAGATTCAAAAAGGCAAAGAAGATGATAATGCATTCCAACAAAATGCAGCAAGAATCAAGGGCTGATTCTTGCATTTACATGTAGTTTTTATGCTTTTATTTGGTTTTTTGTATGTAATAACTGGTTGTTTTTAGTTTTTGCTTAATATCCCTGAAATACAGATTCTGAAAAGCTGTTTAGAGAAAGTGCAAAACACTGGTTTAATAACATGGACATATCATGAAGTGAAATTAACGTACAGAGAAACCATTAAACTAAGTACAAGAGGCTAATGTGTAAGCAGATTTGTCTTCTCTTTTTTAATATGTGAAAATAAATGAAAGTTGGTTAAGCCTACTCCCTTTTGGGAGAAGCCACTGAGGGATTTATTTATTAGTGCAAATTATACACATGAAAGGGTGAATATCTATGATATGTTTACATTACTGTGGTGTAAGATTTAAATGGTCTTCTCATTTCAAATCAAATACGGAACTTTTTCAAGCCACCTCATATAAGTAGGATTGTGATCTTGCACCAGACAATTAAATTGATCTTCAACCTAAAGACATTTACTAACATCTATATCACAGTTGGATTCAATTCTAATCCAGCCTGTTGATAGAAAGTGTGCTATTCACTATCAACATCAATAGTAAAGAACATCTCAGAGAGATTTTTTTTTTAGTAAATCCAGCAGACTTTTATATTTGTCATACTTTTTCCAGTATCTATACTTTTTTTTCAAGCAGCCTAATAATGATAAAGAGCAACAAAGAAAAACTCAACAAGAACACACAATTTCAAGCACGTATTCAAATTTAACCATGTCCTAAAAGCTGGCTGGGTTTTTGGTTGATTTAAGCAGAAGATGATAGCATCCCAAATATTTTTCAGTGTTTAACATTCAAATTTGTTTAAATGAATCATTCCATACAGCATAAGCTGATAACCTTTCACTTATGAAGCAGTCTTCTTAGAGATAACAATCTTCATCTTACTGCATGTAGGGTGTTAAGCATATCAACTGGTATCAAACTTTGTCCAATATTGATTAAAAATAATAGTTTTGGTGTTCACCTCTCCATTTAGGTAGCAGATTTACCACTCTGCAGCTAAACGAGGAAGCTACACTGACAAGACATCACAAAAATTCTTACTGATAATGGGTGGATGTTATCCTTAGGAGATTAGATAGGGAAGCTAGTTTAAATTATAATTATTTTTTAAAAATATCAACCCATATACATGAGGTCAAAAGAACCTGTAGCACAGTATCATGAGAAGGGGTACAGGTGACAGCTGAGAAAATTATAGTACTTTGACAACTTTCTTGAATAGCTAGGCTGTAGTTGTTAGGGAACACTTTAAGAGAAAGACTGTTCCACAGGATAGAGGTAGATATAACAAAAGAGAAAGAGAAGCAAGTTTAGTGTGTTCACAAATGCAGTGAAAAGGGATGATGGACAGTTGCTAGTATTAACAGGGCCAACAGCAAAAGTGAAGTTATGACTATTATTTTTGTGATTGCTCTGACATGAACTCTCACTAGAAGAGATGTAGTATGAGAAATACAGTACATTGACTTTTTTTTTTTGCAAACAGCACATTATATTATTCAAGGCATAATAAAATAGAAGACACAAAATAAGCAGGTTTCGATTGAACTTAACAATTTTATTTATTTTTTTGCAAAAATAAAAAAATACAAACAGAGGAGTAAAATATTGTTTGATGTCATGGAATATTATATTAATTTACAAACATATATTAACCTTTGGTTTAAAAATGCATATAAATGCAGAGCATCTCAATATCTTTCATGTTTTCTTCTTTTTAAAAATAATTTTTTTTTTATTTCTCAAGGTCAGGAAAGAACGTTTCTTAACTATACTATACCTTAAGTCTTTTATGCATAAAGAAAGCCCAAACAGTGAAATTAATAAACAGTCTCTGCTTTAAAATTTGTTTAGTTGAAATAATAATTAACTGCATTATTATAAGCTTTCATTCTACATTATAATTCATCCTTCTGTGTAGTCAACTGCAAAAAAAAAAGAAAAAACATCAGCATGCTGAATAACAGTGCCGAATTTAGCAAAATTGGCTATTCTACATTGTGCAAAAAACAAAATTTATTCTTTATCCATACAGTTTAAAAATTGAAGTTTGATATTTGTGTAATATGAAATGCATAGTGCTGTGTAGAAATTTAAATAAGGATTTCAAATATGCAAAAGATGGGATGAAAGAATTTCTTGTAACTGGTGAAAGTAACCTGTGAATAATTAATGGTGGCTGTGAACAACCTCAAACGCACTTCACCCCAATCATGTATATTACTGCAGCTTGACCTTACCTTTGGCCAGCATAAAAAAGGTTATCGATTCCACTAATAAATGGAAGAAAAATGACAAAGCAGCAACGAAACATGGAACAATGACTACAAAGGAATACTGTAGAATCAAGTGCTGCTAATAGCCATCTTGGAAACTAGAATACAAACAATGCATAGGAAATTTATGACCCATTCAGTCAACAACAAACCCCACAGAACCTTCCAGATCTATTTCTTAATTTGGTTTATTGGTTTATTTTGAAATAAAACTTATTTCAGGTGCAAACTTTGTTTGCTTACACTTGGATAAAGGATTAAACCAAGTATATAATTTCTTGGTATCTTTAATTTATAGAATATAATTTTTGTTTTTAAAAGTGTTAATTTGTATTTATTTTTGAAAAATAGTTGGTCAAGTTTATGTTTTGTATGTGTGCTTTGCATTATGGGATACTAAGGCATGTGAAGTGAAGTCATTAGCCTCTATATACGAGTTGCCCTGTCCTGATTATATTTCAAGGACAAACTTTGCTTACCCCTGGATAAAGTTGTTCATAGTATAACCAAGTGGAAAAACTTCCAACAACTATCTCAAATCCAGAGTATTTTAATAACAAGGTGTAACACCTTTTGGCAACTCGTATATGAAAATATGACTTCTGCATTACTTCAACCTTAGTATCACCTCTGGGTCTGGCTCCCACTGACGAAACCTCAATAAAGGTCGAAACTGTTCTGGGTAGAGACCCCTCCCATAATGCATAGCATTATACATACCCCTAAGGATATGTGCATTATGGGATACTAGGGTAAGTGAAGTCATTAGCCTCTATATACAAGTTGCCTTGTCCTGATGATATTTTAGGCACAAACTTTGCTTATGCTTGGATTAAACCAAGTATACAATTTCTTGGTATCTGTAATTTATAGTATAACCAAGTGGGAAGACTTCCAACAAACATTATATTCTGTAAAATTAACAAAACAAACAGCCAAAATTCAACCACTTGTATATTTTGTTATATTTTAGGCCAGTGTATATATCAGGTGTAGTGGTAAAGGTTAAGACAGAAGACAATTCTGGTTGACGAGAATGGAAATCTTTCAAAAGAGCAGCATGGATTTGTTAATTTATCTAGTTCCCCCTATTACATTTTATAACAGGGGTAACTAGATGCTTATACTGTGATTTATCTGCATTTTCCTAAAGAAAAGGATTTCCAGGCTTCTATTTAATTTCAATAAGACGCTTCTTGAATTCTTTATCTTTTAACTACGCTACCGGGTCAAGGTTATCATGGATGCGAAGTGCATATTAAAATTGTAATACCATTGATATTACATCAAAATATATGATGGATACGAAGCATACGAGGATGCATATTTGATCCATAATGGCCGGTAAGGTGGTTAATACTTTGTTCTTGCTTATTCCATTATCCTATTTCATATCTAACAATTATACCTGCTTTAAGTTTTGCTTATGAAATTTTTGATAGTCTTGATGTTATATAATACAAATAAATTATAATAATTTATAAGTTATACAACTAAATTATAATAAATATAATACAAATATAATTTCAGTTCCATTTCTGTACAATGTTTTAAAGAAGGTTTTTGTTTGTCCAGTTTATTATTACTATTATAGCAAGATATAATATTGCAAACTGCACAATATTGCATTACATTACAGTGATGGTGGAGAAGATGTTGGAGGATCAAAAGTGAGGTGCCTTATTAGTGATTCTAAGGTTGGATACAAAATCATTTTTTTTTTTTTATTGAAAATTCATATACATCAGTTTAAGAAGAACAATCTATTGCACGATATTTGGGTTCTTTCAAAATGACTGGGACAGCAAAAGTCAGAGGCCAGTCAGCCTTTTTCCCAATAAATAAAGTCAAATTAACTTTGCAACACATGCAGCAATAATAAGGCTACAGACATATAAGTGTGTGCAAATAAGAATTCCAGACTGAGTTTGTGTTCCACTACTACTTGATACACCAAGTAATACTGTAACCTAAACTCAGTCTGGAGTTATTATTATGTGTCGCCTCCAAGAAGTCCAAAGACTCATTGAAGGAGGGCACCTACTCTACAACTCTCCGTTCTCCACCACCCAATCCACCAACTACAGTGAACCACCACCATCCTCACCTACTCCAGCACCATCTGCTGCCCACAACCACCACTAGTAATTTTTGTCTGTAAATTGTAAATTTGTCTGTATGTGGGATGAAAAACTTGAGTTTCTGGGAGGAAAAAACTGCTATCACTCAAATGTCTTTGAATATCTCTCTCTCTCTTCTCTTTAACATTTAAATTTAGATATTGTAAAACAAGTGTGAATATTTGTAATGCATTTTTATCATTTACAAATATTAAGCAACATATCAGTGGCACAGTAAGCACGGCATACTTTCATAAGATTGTTATATATATATGCTTCCATTTCATTTGGGTTAAAGTAGAAGCCCACAATTTGTACAAAGTGGGCTCTTCATTATTCAAGAAGATACATGCCTCGAGAGTTATGAGAGCTAAAAATAGATCCATTACGTGAGAGTCATTTAATATTTTAGTATTATAAAATATTAAAATATTAAATTCCTCTCTCCACCACACAAATTGGTGTGGTGGAGAGAGGAATATCCTTAAGGTTCTGGATTGCAGATTTTGATTCAGAATTTTGAAATACATTTGAATCATCTAAATTAACTTCAACTATTAAAAAAATTGTTATCAAAAAATTGTTAAAAAAACCAATGTTAGTTAAGTTTACGTTATCAAAACTTTGCTATCAGATTTACATATAAAATTTCATTAATGTATCAGTTCCATCTTATGCTGAATGAAACTGTTTCTGGACAGCACAACACAAAATCAGCTGCTCATCTGCAGTTGTTTCACTATCCATATAAACAACTGGAAAAGGAGACAGAAAAAAACAATTCTTGTTAAAACATGAACTATTTTTCCAAAAGATTTTTAATGTATAGAACAATAATAATAATTACAGGTAACCCTCGTATAACGTGGTACTTATACAAAGCAGTCTAAAATTGTAGTAACCCTTGTTGAACGCGGTACTTATACAATGCAGTTTCGATATAACACTGTCTACAAATTTTAGTAGCCCTTTATCTTTTCATATGTTTTTCACTGCACGACTTAAAAATCAAATTTTATCTTCATTAAATTTGTGTCTGCCTGTATCCCGCATGTAATTATAAGTAGTGAATTTATATTAGGGGAAATACCCTTCAGCATGCATGTACCTCAATTGTTTACCATATAAAACGTTTATTGTTGAAAATTGTCCTCGTTTCAACCAGGAAAGTGCATTAAAAATCATAAGTGTGTTCATCTCAAGCTGAGCACTTTATTTTCTGGTGAGTTACATACAATATGTAATGCTTGCTTTTTTGTGTAAAAAATTATTTTATAGTAATGGCCACAAACTGCAACGAAAGAGAAAAGCCAACATTGAAAACAAAATTAATTTCTCTCGAAGAAAAATATTCAAAATCTTGGATCGGTTGAAAAATGGAGAAAAACCAGGAGTTTTTGTAGGGACTTTGATAAATGAATCAACAATTCGAACAATCAAACAAAATGAACATAAAATCCAAGAAAGTGTTTATTGCTGGGCCAATGATAAGTGCAAAGCACGTTGCTCATGTATGCGATATTCTAATGGAAAAATGGAGAAATCTCTGATTTCGATAGAAGATTGAACCTCAAAAGAAAATTCCTATGAATGAAAATCTTATTAAACAAAAAACTCTCAAAGTTTATAAACATTTATAGTACAGACCAGGTGTTCAATGTGGATGAATCCAGGTTATATTGGAAAAAAGCAAAAACGCACCTATATTTCGAAAAATGAAAGATCAGCTCCTGGATTCAAAGTTTCCAAAGACAGAATTACTCTGTTTTGTAGTAATGCATCAGGTGATTACATGACAAAACCAGTGTTTATTAACCAATCCCCAAATCCTCGTGCTATGAAAGATTAAAATATGCACTATTCTATTTTGCCTAAAACATTTATGCATTATGTGCAATGAAGTTTAAGTACAATTTGTAATTTTTATACTTTTATACTATGTATTTGTTTCATAGTTTATATGTTTTCTTAACTTACATGAATTATGAATTAAATAAAAATATTTTTTTGTTGGATATGTCATTGTTGTTTATATAATTAAAAAAAAAAAAAAAAATTACAATTTCGGAACATAAGCCTACTTTTTCTATGTGATCTGAGGCTCACATAACGCGATTTATATAACACGGCATTTCTGCAGAACCTAACATCCGCATTATACGAGGATTACCTGTATTATTATTATACAGGCACCTCCATGGAGTCTGAAGACTCATCGCAGGAGACCATATCTATCATATCTCTCCTTGAACTCATTAACAGACAAAGCACTCACAACTGACTCTGGCATCCCACTCATCCACAACTCTCCAAGCCAAAATATCTAGTCCTCATTCATTCATCAGTGGTTCTAACAGGCATATAAGTGCCCATGACTTTCCGACTATTTTTGGATTTTTTAATCGTAATCAAGGATAAAGTGGTTAGCCCTATGCCTCCCATAGTGTCCTATGTCTGTAGATGCGTATGTTCACAGGGCCAGTTTGCCTGTTCTAGGGGACAAAAAAAAACCTGAGTTTCCAGGTGACCCCCCCCTCCATATGAGACCGACTAACTAATCTTTCATCGAAAGAGACCAGATAAAGGTTTCTCACATCACGGATGGGAATCGAACCTAGGTCTTTCTGATCAAAAGGCTTCATCTATACCGACTGAGCTATGGAGGCTCATATCTAGTCCTCACATCCCTACTAACCACGCCTTTATTCAACTTCAAGGGAAGACTCCTTGTTCTGGCCCGCCTCTAGCCAAGTGCTGAAACATTTCCCGTGCATCGATCCTATAAAACCCTTTAAGTAACGTAAATGTTTCTATCATATTTCCTCTTTTTCTCCTATCAACCTACTTCTGCAATCCATACACCTTCAATCTATCCTCACAGAGAACATTCCCCAGGCCTCTCACAATCTTGGTCACTCGCCTCTGAATCCTCTCCACCACTTCCTCATCCCTAAGAAACCCAGGGAACCAGACTTGAGTACAGTAATCCAATGTGGGTTATCCAAAGTAATCCAATCAAGACCTTAAAGAAGAATAACAATTTCTTATCTCTACTTGTTAATGTATTCTTCATTAGCCAAGTAATCTTATGGGCTACTTAGTAATATGACTTCTAAGCTTTAGCTCTCTGTCTACCACTACCCCTAAATCTCTAGCTTCATCTATTTCCTGGAGTACAGTACCATTAATATGATACATGGTTTGTAATCTATTTTTCCCAAAATACATAACTTTACATTTCTCAACATTAAACTGATGCACACTATCTTTTGCCAATACTGACAGCCTATTTAAAATAGTCCTGTAAGCTCTCTCTCTCTCTCCACATCACCTTGATTAACTATTACTCTACCTAATTTAGCATCATATTTCCTATTTCACTTGCGTACAAAATTAAACAGCAATGGTACCAGCACCAAACCTTGCAGTACACCACTAGTCACCTGTTTTCACCTTGATTCTATCCCTTACATATACCACTTTTTGATATCTGTCCAGCAGCCACCCTCTTATCCACTTAACCAGTGTCATGTCTATCCCCAGATAATAATTGTATTATAATTTTCACCAGAAGGCTGTTGAGTTGATGTTATATAGCAGAGCAGACACTTGCTACAACAAACCCTTGGGAGAAAAAGAAATAGTCTATTATAATGCGAGGTTCACTATAATGAATTCAAGAGCGAGGAAGGGAGGGAGATGGAAAGCTGATCCCCACTCAATTCTCAGGAAACAAAACAAGAGCAGAAAATCTTAAACTGACAACAGAACATAAAGACAGGAACTATACATAAAGCCTGCAAAACATGGAAAAAGTACAAATGCAACCAATAACAGGAAACAAATAAGAATAATAAAACTAGAAGAGTACAAAATCATAAAATGAAAATCCAGAATTACTGATTAAATCTGAAACGTTATTTTAGCTTAAATTAATGTCACTTAATGAACATATACATATTTATTAATTCACAGTGAACTAAATATACTGCTTGGAAAGAAGTAAACAGATATTTCCATGGGCAAGGTGCATTGTGCCTGTAATAAGTCACGTGTTTGTAGCCAGTATAAATTGGAGGAATATTATGCTCCCAAGTCAGAGCAACTGTGCCTAAGTGAAATGGCTATGAGAAGGGAACTGATGAGTTTGAAAGAGGCTTTGTGATAGGATGCCATGTTGTAGGCCTATCTGTTAGGCAAATTGACAAATTTGGCCATCCTAGGTCAATAATTAGTGATACCATACTGAGATGAAAGTACAGAGAGTCAACTGCAGGTGCTACCTGCACTAGATGACCTACCATGCTCACTAAATGTGGCTGTAGGGTGCTATGAAGGATAATATGTAAAAACTGCTATTTGTCAGATGACACACTGAATGCAGAGTTCTGGGTATTGACTGGAACAAATACACGAATCTACACAAAAACATTCAGATCTGAGGCTCACAACATGGTAGGACTGCAATATGCAAACTCCACATTATCCGAACTATGTAGCATCTTCTTCAGTGGTGCAAAGAGCATGTAACAGTTGGACATGGAAAGCTGTGTTATGGAATGACGAATCATGCTACACACTCTACCAAGCAGATGGATGCCTGTGTGTGTGTCAGATACCTGGTGAATGTCTCTTATCAGAGTACGTAACTCCTCCTATGAAGTTTGGAGGTGGCGGTGTGATGGTATGGTCTGTTTTTCCTGGTTTGGCTTTGAACCTCTGTGGTGCCACAAACACTGAGCTCAGAGGTATCTGAACCTTCTGGAGAATGCAATGTTTTCTATTTTGTTGTTTCTATGGAAGTGACCATTGTCTCTTTCATCAAGATGGTGCACCATGTCATAAGGCTGCTGCTGTAACTGCATGGTTTGTGGACATGAACTTCATTACACTTGACTGGCCTCCACACAGAGCCCTGATCTCAACCCTATTGAAACAACTGTGGGATGAACTGGAGCCTCAGGTGAAGGCAAGGGATGTCTAACCCACAATAGATCAAGACCTTATTACATTTCTACAGGAAGAATGGTCCAAAATTCCCACTGATCACTATTGTATGCTGGTGGAAAGTATACCCCAAAGGACCACTGCAGTTGTTACAATGAAAAGGGGTCCTACATCTTATTAAGGTGGGTACCATGGCTGTTTGTTCCTCCCAATATGGTGTCCATTGACTTCTTTCTAAGCAGTGTATGTACAGTCTGCACTATTAAAATCAAAAATTATTTTAAAACTTCAGAATTTGGTCAACTTTATAAGTGGTCACTGCCAATTAAAAAGAGGAAGATATTAAATGTAAAGGGTATATAGATATATATTTTTTTTTAGGAAGGATAGACAAGACAAGACAGGAGAGAAAGGGATGTAATGCTAATGATATCAGATGATTTGAGTCCAGTTCAGGTAGATAGCTATGTTTGCAATAATAGTTGTTAATGGTTTTCCCATGTAGCAGTGAGTATGAGATTATTTGATGTGAGGTGGAGTCTAACAAAATCAAATACATGGTGGGATAGTACTGCTATAGACCTAGTGGATCAGTTGCTGGTGACAATGAAATGCAGTGCCAAATAAACCTAATGGTACTGTGGTGTGAGAACTTTCTTAAGCAGCATGTAACAGAAGGAACTGGAGATCAAAGAGTATTAGGGCTGATTATTGTGTGTGTGAAGGGGCTTTCATTAAAGATGCGATTGTTCTGCCTCCAATTGGTGACAGTGACCAGTAGGAAATAGCTAAGATATTCCATGTCGATAAGGTTACATAGTCAACTTCAAAGCAGGAAATTATGGACTGAGGAGAATACTAGATTAAATTCCATGGTTTAACCTAAGAATTTAACCTAGTATCCTTCCCATCAGTTTCTAGATGGGAAGGATACTGGCAGTGCATGGAAACCACTTAAAAAACACATCAATGATGCAATATTGAAATGTCCTTAGAGTTTAAAGAATAAATAGGATAGGAGTGAAATGGATGCACAATTTTATCATGCAAGAGATTAAGAAAAAGATGACATGGAAGGCATGATGTGTAGATAAGGATGATGTTAGCTATGAAAATTGGTGAAGGCTGGAAGAGTTGCAAATTGTTGCATGGAAAGCTAAGTATGAGTATGAAAAGAAATTGACTGTGCAAGCAGCTAAAGACAATCCAAAAGAAATCTATCATTATATTGCAAGTAAAAGAAATAATGAATGTGAAAGAATAACTTGTCAGCACAGACGATATGAGGGTGATAGATCCAGAAGAGGTGGTTCAACTAAGTGTCTATTTTACCTCAGTTTCTTCCTTTACACCGTAGAGCTTTGGATTTTTTGCTAAAGTTTATGACAGGATTCAGCATGGAAGGCTGTTGGATTATAAATTAATAGTTTAGATAAGAGGATGACTGAATGTGTCATATTAAAAAGTGGTGTATGGGGGGGGGGATGTCAGTCTGAAAGATTTAAGGTGACAGTGATGTACCAAAGGAATTAGTCCTTGGTCCACTGTAATTCAATCTTTACATTAATGACACTGGAGAAGATTTGACAAGTGACACACAGGTATTTAGTGATAATGCAAAGATAGGCAGGATAATCAGGGCATAAGCTGGAATTATGGACATGTGAAAACAGCTGTCCATTCAATGTTAGGAAATGTAAATGTACTTGGGTGTAATGAGATGTCCAATAAGTATATTATATTTGGTGGATCTTGGAGTTTTAGTAGATAGATAGTTGAAGTTCAGAGGTCACATAGATTAAACTGGAAATACAACCTCAGAGGATAACTGCAATGGTGAAATGAACATTGACATGTAAGAATTAGGAAACCATTTTGCCCATTTACAAGGCTTTGATGCAACCTCATTTGGATTACTGTGAACAGATCTAGTCTTCTGGTTTTCGAGGTAACAGATATAGCAGAGAGGGTGCAAAGGAGAATGCTATAAATTAGGGGTCCTCAACCTTTTCTGGTAGCATACCACTATGTTAATTCAGGGTAGTGGATGTACCAGTAAGCAAATTTATTCTGGAAAAATGTGATTTGTTGAGATTTGTTGGTCCTAGGGGCAAAATAAGCATTTCTCTACAATACGAGTGATTTATTTAGTAATTTATTATTTTATTCGGATATTTATTGGAGAAACAGTTACTCTTTGAATCTATTCAATGGATTGTTCTGTAAAATGTGCAATTTTTTAAAATTAAAATAATAATGAGTGAATACATAAACAAATTTTGACAAACACATATTCCTGACAATGTACTCCAGTTCTCAAATAAACTTACAATCAGTAGAAGCTATAAATGTAACATATTTTTAATTACAGAACTCACATTCTTGTTTCAGTGTGAAGGTTGTGCTTGTCTAGCTAAACACAGCTTCTTAATGTCTGGTTTCAATTGACTTAATTTGAGTCTTAAATCAGGTTCAACTTATTCCTGTACTTGTTTTTGATATAAATGAGAGAAGAAAACCTACATTCATAAAGATAAGCAGGTGAAAACACCAACAGAAATTTTACAGCTTTTTTTTCTGAGATCATTGGATATTCATTTCTTCTTGCCAACCAGAAGTCTGTTAAATCCATCCTCTTGATTGTTTGCCTGAGCTCGATTAGTTCATCTTTCTTGGAAGGAGTTAATGTTTCTGGTAAGGAGTCATCAATGGAAAATGGCTCTCTATGCAAAATTCTGAAGCCAGATTTTCAGGGAAGTATTCCTTGAAATCTGTGATTAGACTCCCAGATGCTTCTTTATATTCGCTGCCAGTTCACTATGAAGAATTTCATTCTCAGTTCCACCCAACAATGGAAAAGAACATTTGTTTCCAGTATCGATTTCTTTAATGATGAAGCCAAGCTTTTTCCTAAGAGCTGCAGTTTTATCCTATACCAAGAATAAGGAAGTATGTGCACCCTGCAAGCTCGTATTCAGCTGGTTGGTGTGGCAAGCCACAGTTCATCAGTTAAATAATTCAAGCCTGAGTCTGAGGATTTGTCAGAGAGAAAAATCTGCTTCTGAACTAAGTTCAAACAGGCGGCTCAATACATTTCCCCTCGACAGCCACCTAATTTCGGTGTGAAGTAAAAGAGAATCATGTTCAGCACCCATCTCACTGCACAAAATGGAAAAGTCATGAATTCATAGCTCTGAACTTAATGAAATTAACAATTCTCACGCTTTCATTCAAAACTGTCTTCAGAGCAACATGCATATTTCTTGCAGCTAAAGCCTCATGATGAATGCTACAATGTACAAATTTTGCTTGTGGAGCTATTTCTTTAATTTTTGCAACAATACCACTGTGTTTCCCAATTGCACGTGCTCCATCAGAACAAACACCAACACATTTATTCCATTCTATATTATTTGAAGTTGTTTGAACAGGCAGTAGTTTACAAAACAAGAATTCTTCCTTCATTGTTTTCTCATTATATAAATCTTATATACGTAAGAAGAGGCCATGCTGTTAATGTCAGTAGTTTCATCCAATTGTATGGAAAAACATTTACTAACCTGAACTTCTATTAACTGCTCCTTAACATTTGAAGACAAATCTGAAATTCTTTGTGATACGGTGTCATTGGATAATGGAATCATTTCAAGTTGTTTTGCTGCCTTTCCCCCAAAAATTATTCTAACCATATCTGTAGCTGCCGGTAATATTAATGACTCTCTGATCGTGTGAGGTTTTCCTGCCTTAGCTATTCTTAAACTGACTTCATAAGATGCCTCCAGAGCCTTCGTGTTAAATCCTGAAAATGAGGATATTTATTTTTCTGTCCAATTTGTCAGCAAATTGGACAGATTTCTCTGTAAATATTCCAAAGGTTTGTGTTTTAGATCACCACTTGGTTTCAAAATGATGTCTAAGAAGGGAAGGCTTCATCGAATGTTTTGATAGCGTTTCATAACAAATCACACATTGGGGAACAGGTGTGGTTTCTTCTCCAATATATGTGAAACCATATGATAAATAACCAAGATTATATTTACGTTGCGCTGTATGGGTTTTTTTTTGCATTCTTGTACAATGATGTCCTCCATTGGTTGGTTAGGATTCGAAGT
Organism: Typopeltis vanoorti; assembly: GCF_054136105.1. Lineage (NCBI taxonomy): Eukaryota > Metazoa > Arthropoda > Arachnida > Uropygi > Thelyphonidae > Typopeltis > Typopeltis vanoorti. The sequence continues at coordinate 45,788,856 of NC_143572.1, read as the reverse complement.
AGTGGCTTCTGGCAGAAAAAATTGTTCACCCCCGCTTGCACTTGTTTCTATCCTCTAACACAACCTACATAAAAATATGACAATTTCACAAATAAAATCTCACATTCAAAGACAATAATCTAACACCACTACTTTCTTAACTGTGACTGCGGCTCACAGCTAAACAAACTACAATGGACAAACTGTTTCCCATTGTTGTCCAATAAAATATATTCAAGTTACTTTCTGTCATTGTCATTTGATTAATACTTATTAAATTCAAATTGAACTTCCGTATTATTTTTGTGTATTATTATACACAAGTTTTTAATGATAATGTAAAATCTAATTGTTTTTAATTTAGTTTCATGAAATATTTTAAGTAGAACTGTTAAATATTTGTGCATATATTTTTAATTCTTAACTCATGTTGCGAGTAAAACAATATGTTAATTTACCCTTTTATTTTGTACTCTTTTTGTACCACCCGACAGCAGCTCACGTACCACCAGTGGTATGCATACCATAGGTTGAGAATCCCTGCTATAGATGATACTGGGACTAGAATGAAGATTATTAAGAGAGACTAAGTATTTGTGGACTGTAGACACTAACAAACAGGAGAAAGTGGGGTAATATGGTAGAAGCCTACAAACTTCTGAAAGAGTTATACAGGATAATAGCAGACAGAATTTTCCATTTTATGGAGGATGGGGAGAGAACAAGAGAGAGCATCCATGGAAGTCGAATGCAATCGCAAAAAGGATGAGAACTAGATTTTTCCCTCATAGAGCAGTGTGTGATTGGAATAGCTTGCCTTTGGAAGTTGCAAGTGCAGACAGCGTATATGAATTCAAGAGAAGACCTGACATGGTGTGAGTGATGTGTAGTCTCCCATCAAGGGAGACTACACATTCCTATTATTGATACAGGAATAGTCAACTATTCCTTCCTTAATAATAGATATTTTGTAGACATTAAAACAGAGAACTTTCTATAGCAGCCACAGTGAACAAGACTATATTTCTTGCATTTTGGAAATAAACGGAATTAATATAACTATTAACAGAGACGTTATTTCCATCTAAACATGAACTTACATGACTTGAAAATTGTTGCATTCATTGATCCCTGGTAATACATTAGGTCTAATGGCTTGTCACAGGCAAGTAACTTGGCTTTCATAAACCTTGCTTATACTATGATAAAGCAGTTAATGTTAATACTGTCACCCAAGTCTGTCATTGTATGTGAACGCCCAAGCTTCATGAAAAATTAAATACCATCATGATGTAAAGGATAAGTCTCAACAACAGTCTCAAAGGAACCCTATATTAGATATTAGTTTTCAGACATCAGGTAATACACTTTGCTATTTTAGCTTGAATGTTTAGTATCAATCTGTTAAGTTTATCCATAAATGTGAAGTGAAAAATTAACATGCAGATTACTAACAGTAATGTCTTTAGTTTTCTAAACTCTTTATTTACAATTATTTATACGGCTATTTTAGCCTGCTTTCGTTTAGAAATGTCCCTTATTTTAAATACATTGGCTTTTTACTCAAGAATTTTTAGGACATTATAAATGTATTTTAGAGGTAAGTATATGCAGACTAATAGAGGAAGAAATTTTGCACATACCTTGTTTGGATGTTAAAATGTCTTCATTCTCCATACTTCTGTTATTAGGCCGTTAAAAGGGGGGCACGAACCATGGGGGGGCAAGGTGGGAGGATTAAATTAGAAAAACCTGTTTTTTTTATAAATAATATATATATATATTATTGTATTTAATGAAGCTTCTTTAGGAAAGGGAAGGGAAGGGCTTTATGGGCAGGGGAGAGCGTTAACGGGGTGCGAGCAGTTTTGACCGTGTATCGTCATCGGAATATTTCAGGATAAGTGTAGGGCTATGTCATGATGGCTTGGTGTATCTACCTTAGAAGGACTTTTGTTATTGCTTATTGGTTGGAGTCGTGACCTAATTTTTATCTTGTGGAGCTTCCAACACTTGGAAATTAGGTAGGGTCGGTGGACATTGAGGGGGCTTCTTTAGGAAAGGGAAGGGTTTTATGGGAGACAGGGGCAGGGGAGGCGTTAATGACGAAAACTCAATCAACGTCCACTGACCCCTACCTAATTTTTGAGTGTTGGAAGCTCCACAAGATAAAAATTAGGTCACGACTACGACCAATAAGCGATAACAAAAGTCCTTCTAAGGCAGATACACCAAGCCGTCATGACACAGCCCTACACTTATCCCGAAATGTTCCAATGACAATACACGGTTGAAATGGCTTGCACCCAGTTAACGCTCTCCCCTGCCCGTCTCCCATAAAACCCTTCCCTTTCCTAAAGAAGCCCCATTAAATACAATAAAAAAACCTGGGTTTTTCTAATTTAATCTTCCCACCTTGCCTCAAACACCCCCATGGTTCCTATACCCCCCCCCCCCAATGGCCTTTAACATCCAAACAAGGTATGTGCAAAATTTCTTCCTCTACTAGTCTGCATATATTTACCTCTAAAATACACTTATAATGCCCTAAAAATTCTAGAATAAAAAGCCAATGTATTTGAAATACGGGACACTCTTAAACGAAAACAGGCTAAAATAGCTGTATAAATAATAGTTTTTTAAGAGGAGTAACATGGGAATTTTCCCAGAAACAATACATTTACCTATTTAAAATAGCTAAATACTATGCACATATAAGATATTCTACCTTGGGTAACCTGTCTTTCACAAAAGATAAAATCTCGTTTGCCTTCTGACTGTGAATTTCTTCTCCCCAAGGATGCTGGAATAAAAATAAAATTATTTTACACATTACTACAATGCAATTGTACAATATTTACAAAATGAAAACTATGAAAATAAGCAGAAACAAAAAACATTGACTGCATCCTCAGTGAACTTTTCATCAGCTGTTTAAGTCACGATTTTTAGCAATTTAGCATTAGTAATATATAACATGGGATAAACCATGTCTAGAAACCATTTCTTATGAAAATAACTTTTGAATGGTCTTGAGACATAGTCCATCCTATACAATAAGCAAAGATGGTATGATGAGGTCACTTGAATAAATTTATATTGAATAAGAGAGAATTTAAAGATAGAGCACTAAACTTGCAGTACACAAGACCATGTTCAAACTAATTTTAATTAATTTTAATAATAGATCTGAGAAAAATTAGAAGAGTGAATTAATGCCATCAATATATTTACTGAGAGATAACTGTGTTATTCATAGTATAAGTTACACATATACACAGTTGAAAAATTATTTAATTAAGATAGATTAACTAGAAATATTTCAATTCACGTATTGTTTAATTTTCAACTGTATTATACTCGCACTAATCCATGATATTGAAAAGTTATATGGTTAGACTATAATAAATTTAGTTTAATCCTTTATCCAAGTGTGGCAAACAAAGTTTGTGCCTGAAGTATCTTCAGGACTGGGGTAAGGTGGTACAACACCAGGAAACTCGTTGCAAAAAGTGGCCCTTCCCTTAATGCAGTGTTTCTTAAACTTTTTTTGACAACGGAACACTTCACAAATCCTGAAATTTTCGCGGAATACCTTGGTTATTTTGTAATGTATAAATTAATAATTATTTGGCAATTTAGCTGATTTTTTTATTATTAATCAATAATTGATAATTACTTCTTGATTAATAATTAACATCAAATAAACCATCATTAAATTAATTTGTGCTGACAAATTAATTGAAAAATGACAAATTCCAGAACTTCTCGTGGAACACCTATTCACCTTCCACAGAACACCAGTGTTCCGGGGAACACCGGTTGAGAACTACTGCCTTGACGCATAACATTATACATATCTGCAAGGAGATGTGTTTTGCATTATGGGAGATACTGAGATAGGAGTGATGTTAGCTTGCTCCACCTTTGCAACGAGTTGCCCGGTGTTGTACCACCTTACCCCAGTCCTGATGATACTTTCAAACTTTGTTTGCTCACACTTGGATAAAAGATTAAACTAAATTTATTATAGTCTAACCAAGTGAAAAATAAACTTTCAACATCTTTCTCTAAATCCAGAGTAATTTAATAAAAAGGTGGCACACTGTTTGGCAACTCCTATAGGTGGAGACAACCTTGCTAATGCTTCTGCCTGGTATCTCCACTTGGGCCTGGCTCCCACTGAAGAGACCTCAATAAAGGTCGAAATAGTCTGGGTAGTGGCCCTTCCTTTAATGCATAACATTATACACATCCGCAAGGAGATGTGTTTTGCATTATGGGAGATACTGAGATAGGAGTGATGTTAGCTTGCTCCACCTTTGCAAGGAGTCGCCCGGTGTTGTACCACCTTACCCCAGTCCTGAAGATACTTTCAGGTGCAAACTTTGTTTACTCACACTTGGATAAAGGATTAAACTAAATTTATTATAATCTATGATATGTGAATCAAAATATTTATAGTTAATCTATCTTAAATAATAAAAAATCAAAAATGAGTTAGAAACTTTAAAAAATTATGTTAATCAAAATGGAAGTTAGTGCACTCATTGTATTTATGGAGAAGACCTAGAGATTAATTATCCAAGTTTCGTTTTTTAATTAATTGCCATGGAACTCAAGTAAATGGAATACAATCTGTTGAATGAAATATTAGCAGCAACCTGAGTGTAACGTAAAAAATATGGGACCCTTATACATCTTATTAGTAAGAACTGTAAAAAATATTTTCTTCCTATAATCTCTTTCTAAGTTCTTGTATAAAGTGCTACTCTATCAATGCAATGACCAGCAAAACAACAGATAAAAGGCAAATAGACTGGAAGATAGGATGTACACAAATATCAGACATATTTTTCATTATGTTGGAGGTTTAATGGATTTTTTACAACACTCAAAAAGAATTAAAATAGAATTTAATACTTCCTATATTTCGTCCTAGTCACTAGGACATCTACGGGGATTACAAAGACAATTAATGTAACATGCACACAAAAACTTACAATACTAAGCCCAACCACATGGGTGACAATGAAGTCCTATCTAGGTGGAGCGCTCTCTAAGGGCAGTTGTAGGTGGCCTGGAATGTAAGGCGGGACCTCTGGTGATGACTGTTTCCCAAATCTTCGGAAGCTTAATGCAACCGTATTTGTTAAGATTTGGTTGGTTTTTGAGAGCTGCTACTGCTTCTAAGAAAAGTCTCTCTTTCTTGAATTTGCTGTGGTGGAGCATGGTGGTTTTCTTCCATGATACTCTGTGGGTGGTGTCCAAAACATGGTCAGCCAAGCCTGAATGGCCATAGTTGTGTTTAACGATGTACGACTTGTGTTCCTCTAGGCGGATGGATGCTGATCTGCCTGTCTGTCCAAAGTACGCGAGCTTACAGGAACAGGGTACTTTGTAAACTCCAGGCAGAGAGAGAGGAGGGAGCTGATCTTTCGTAGAACCGATAAGGGTAGCCAGTTTGCGGTAGGGCTTATATGCTGTGTGTAGGTTATACTTTTTTAGTATCGTGGCTATTTTTTCCGAAGTGCCACGGATGTAGGGTATGGTGATGGCATTTTTAAATTCTTGTTGACGAGAGGGACGGGGAATGGGGGAGGAATTGATTATTTTTTTGATGCTGTGTTCGCTGTAGCCATTGGAAAGGAAAGTTCTGTGTATGTGGTTAAGCTCAGTAGTGAGGGCGGTTCCACTGGAACAAAGATTGTGGGCTCTCTTGGTAAGGGTTTTAATGATGCCATATTGTTGTGAGGGGTGGCGGTGGGAGAGTTTGTGAATGTATCTGCCTGTGTGTGTGGGCTTTCTGTATACAGTGAAGGCAAGTGTATCATTAGGCAGGCGCGTGACTAAGGTGTCTAGGAAGGGTAAACAATTGTTCTTTTCCTTTTCCATAGTAAACTGGATTCTTGGATGTAGGCTATTGAGATGACCAAGGAAGGAATCTAACGTGTCTGGGCCATGAGGCCAAATAGAGAACACATCATCTACATATCTTAGCCAGATAGAAGGTTTGAGTGGGGCTGAGTCTATGGCTCGTTTTTCGAAATCTTCATATAGAAATTGGCAAGGGGGGGGTGAGAGGGGGGAGCCCATGGCGGTTCCCTCTATCTGCTTGTAGATTTTGTTATTCCAAGCGAAATACCCAGAGTTGATGGCAAAGGAAAAGAGATCTAAGATGTCAGAGGGAAAAACGTTTTCTAAGAGAGATAAAGTGTCAGTTAGGGGAATATTGGTAAACAAGGAGGAGATATCAAAGCTTACCAATATGTCTGTATTATTCAAGGTTAAATTTTCTGTGAGGGCTTTAAAGTGGGTCGAGTTTTTTATATAGGAAGCTGAATTTCCGGTGAGGGGGGACAGAGAATTGGCCAGCTGTTTAGACAGTCTATAACAAGGTGCATTGGTGGCATCTACTATAGCATCTACTATTCTATTTTAATTCTTTTTGAGTGTTGTAAAAAATCCATTAAACCTCCAACATAATGTCCTCACAGCACTTAAGCCTCTACACAAGGACATATTTTTCAGTATGTACCATACACCAATTATCACACTTTATGAACAAGATAGCAATTTTCAAGTGAGCAATCGGCAGAGATAATCACCTGAATGTCCCAAAAATAGAAGATAATACAAAGGGCTACAAACTTATAATACAATGAGTGTCTGCTTGAAAAATGCACCAAAAATTTAAATAAAAAAAATCTATTTTTTGGAAGCCTGTTTAAAAACAAAATAAGCTACATATAACTAGGTAAACAATTCACGGATTCAAAAATGTATATTAAATCACTAAAAAATTCACGTTGATTAATCAAATTTATTGAAATATTTTGTAATTCCAAAACAGGCAAAGTATGTACTGTATGAATGTGCAACCTCTTGACATGCATGAAACACATGCCCACTGAATGCTTCCTTGCAGGTCTTTTCATTTTGGTTCTAAACATACTATCTTGTTATCCCACAAGGTAACAGGCTTTCCATCTTGCAAGATGAAATGAAAAGTTCATTTCTTCTTTCTCTCTGATTAAATGAAAACAATAATGAATATAACCAAGACAAATATGGTGGACTTGAAAAAGAAGTATTCAGTGAACATTTCTGTTTAATATTTCTTTTAGAGCATGTTATTTTAAACAGAACTTTTAAACTTTTGGTGATACTTGATTGCCAAGATTGTATGTGCACACATGCTATTAATAGATAGTATTAAATTTTACATAGAAAAAAAAAAGGGGGGGGGGGAGGCAATAAAAAGCTATATTATGGTAAGCAGACACCTGCTGCACTCATACATTAGTGGGTTAAAAAAACAGCTAAGAGTCAGGCTGGCCTGATTGACTAAGTGGTTAGATTAACCAAATCCCATGGTGGGCATGAATGTTGGCAGCTTCTTCAGCTGGGAGATGAACTCCAGTGTGAGACCCCAGTCCCTCATACTGGATGCCAAGAGCGGCTTTCTAGAACAGGGTTTCCAGATTATGTAAAAAATAAAATTTAAAAAAGTACAAAAAAAAATATACAATACAAAATTAATAAAAATAGAAAACAATCCTTAGCCACCTAATTATGTACTATAGGTTTATAATCTTTCATTTGTGGGAGTTACATAAAAAAAGATAATTCAGTAACCCTATCCTAGAGATAGCCATCAGCTTCCTATCAGTCTTTATTTTCACGATAAATATATCGTAATTGCATCTTTATCAAGCATGCTGAAATTGAAGACTCATAGGAAGCTGATGGCTATTTTTTCAAGAATCTCTCAATGGAAACCTGACTCACAGTTGTCAAATTCTGATTGAAACCTCTCAGTGTGTAATCTCCTTCTTCTGTCCTTGCTTTGGAGAGAAATTCATGAAATTCTTCAGTGGTAACGTGATCTGCAGTTGCAGCCTCACCAGTCATGTTGAAATTGTAGAATGTGTAGCAACTCTTATAGCAGTCACACCACCCACAGCTTGCAGCAAAAGTTGTCTGCTTTTCATCTTTTGTGAGATCTTCGTACAAATTTTTCACCTTTGTCTGGGAATAGCCATATGATAGAAGGCATGTTCTGCTGATTCTGATGCTTGATCCATATAGCTAATATTTTTTCCAATTTCTTAATTGCATAATATCAAGATTTTGTTACTCTGATCATGCTGAGATAGATGATTGCATGCTCTTGTGAATTCCATTATCACTGTATAACTCGAATAATAAAATCATGTATAACAAGAGTTACCTGTATTTTGATCTGAAACTAATAGACCATCACCAGTGAACAAACAATTTAAAAGGTAAAGCAACAACAACTGCTTTTTTTTCAACAGATATGAACCATATGACAAACAGTAAGGTATGCTTAAAAAAACTATTGGTTGCCATTAATAAGGATAAGATTCTCCCAAATTGTAGCTAATTAAAGAAAAGAGAGTCATTTTTATTTAATTTAGCACATTGTCAGATTACACTTCAGCACTCTTCAGACCACTGCTCAAATTAAAATCACACCAATGTAATAGCTGGATCATTGACCAGAGGATACCATGGTCAATGTTCTTGGTCTGCTTTACGGTGCAAGATCAATTTTTTTTTATAGATGATGTATATATGTATGTTTCTGTAGTTATTTTTTGACAAAACATCTTGTTTGTCAAAAGAAAGATCCAAGTCTTCCTCCCTGGAGTTGCCACATTTGTGTGGAAATACCAGGAAGGGGAGGGGAGGGAGAGGAGACTGTTTATTCTTGGTGTGTGTGTGTGGGGGGGGGGGTGATAAGGAAGAGGTATTAACAGGAAAAAAGTGAAAACTAAATTATATCTTTTAAGCATCTTTGGAATTGATTCAGAGATTCCAGAAAAAATGTATGGAAATGAAACTTGCCATACAGTGGCAAGTTCCTGATCTTGGGACAGGGATGTAATTCAGAAAAGACCTAACACATCACAGATGTGGGAAATCTTCTTTGGGGGGAGGGGGGGTGAAGCCATTTTGCAGCATGATGCATTCAATGTCAAGTTCTAGTTTAAGATCATCAGAATTCTAGCATAGCAGACATGTAGTCTATTAAGTAAAGATATGATGATGCCCAATTTTTGAGAAGAATGGTAAGCTGAATCTTGTTGTAGGTAACAGCCCGTGAAAGTGGGTTTATGAAAAATCGAAGTTGTTAGTACATAAGATAGGATCAGAAAGAATAGGTTGTTTAAGAAGGCTAATTTTCCAGCCTTTTGCTTTTTTGTGGTGAAGTTGATACAATGGAAAAATTTCATCCTCCCGTGTGAGATCACCATCCCACTTATTGAAAGCCTGAAGTGGCTTGTAAAGGTTCCATGTCTCTTAAGCAGGGTTTCCGGACTATATAAACATAAAATAAATAAATAAATATGATTAAAACCCTCTTACTGCTTTGGATTTGGGCCAAATGATGAAAACATCTTCAGCTAATGCAACCAAACTGATGGTTATAGTTGTAATGAGGAAAATAAACAGACTTCTAGATATTCTAAACAGACATTAGATAAGGAGAAAGAAAGAAGAAGATTGCTTGCAGAATTTTTGGATCTCCTTTTGGCATGCTCGGGTGCATACTTAGTGGCCTCTCCCCCACAGGAGCATTTTGGTGTTTTGTTCTTAGTCTTTATTCTCATCTTTACTGCCACAATGGGAACAGATAGCAGACCAATCACAAGCAGCTTGAGAATGACCATATTTCTGATATAAAGTGGCATAAAAGGTTTCTAGGATATAGAGCCTTACTGGAAAATTGAGATAACCTGCTTTGAAGGATGATGGTTTGGGTTTGTTGAAGGTAAGGATGATGTTCCTGGTTGGAATCATGTGTCTATCCCTACGAATGAGGATTCTTCATCTTATGGCTGTCCCTCCTTGGTCCTCGAGTTCAGTGCAGATCATATCAAGAATATCAAGTTCTCCACTCTTCTTATATCACACCTATGGAAAAGTTTCAAGCTATGGGTAACTATAATCGGCACCCTCCCACAGATGTTATGAAGTAATTTTTCTGATTATCTATTGTAGCTGCTTCAATAAGGATATCTTCTGAGTGCAGTTTCTTTACTGATGCTGAAGATCCTGCCAGCTGTTCTGCATAAAGGGGCATTTCAAGAAAGAAATGGAACAGCCTAGGTTGTAGGGAGGAACAGTTGGGTTTGAAGACAGTACTGGGATGGGTAATGTGAGAAAGGAACAGCTCAAGGAAGGCAAGGAGAAGCCACATCTAATAAGTGGTATCAGTGAAACCTGTTATACATCCCGAAATGAACTGTCATTTTTGAATACAAAACCTTGAAGTATGAGGGTGGCCTGAAAAGTTCTTGGCCCTGACCACAGATGGCAACACTATTGGCAAGATTTTTTTTTTTTTCTAGTTGGTACATCTGTCATAAGCATCCATGCAAAACTGCACATCATTCTATCAAGTAGTTTGTTTTATACAGCTGCCTGAAGCAAAAGTGTTATCCGTATCCCTTGAAATGGATAAAATTGAGTATTGTGTGGTTATAAATTCTTTGTAAAAGAAGGATTATTGCCAAAAGAAATGGGCTGGAGAGTTTAAAACGTGGCTGTAAGCCTTGAAGATGATCCACATGAAGAACGTCCAAAAAGTGTAACAACACCAGAAATCACTGATCAAGTGCACGACATAGTACTGGATGACAGGCGACTCAAAGTGTGTGAAATTGCTGAGGTTATAGGCATTTCAAAAGAACATGTAAGATATATTTTGCATGAAGAAATGCAAATGAAAAAACTTTGCACAAGATGGGTGAAGCACTTGCTTAGAACAGATCAAAAATGCACTCGCATGAAAATCTCTGAACAGTGCTCGGAGCATTTTAACAAGAATAAAACTGATTTTATGCATCGATTTATTACTATGGATGAGACCTGGATTTGCCATTATGCACCAGAATCCAAACAGCAGTTAAAACAGTGGACAGAAGCCAGTTGTTCAGCACCAAAGAAGACATAGTCAGTTCCATCAGCAGGAAAGTTCATTGCATTGGTGTTTTGGGATTCTAAAGGCATTTTGTTTATTAATTATCTTGAAAAGGTTAAAACAATAACCAGGGAATATTATTCTGATCTTTTAACCAGACTAGACGAAAAAATTCGTGAGAAAAGACCCAGTTTGCAGAAGGAAAAAAAAATCATCTTTCATCAGGACACTGCACCTGCCCACATAAGTGTTTTGGCAATGGGAAAATTAAGGGATCGGCACTATGAATTGTTGGAGCATCCACCCTATTCCCCAGATTTGGCTCTCTCTGACTTCTATCTCATCCCAAAACTAAAACTCTTCCTTGCCGGTCAGCGTTTTTCTTTGAATCAAGAGGTAACTGCAGCTGTATAGGGGTATTTTGTAGATCTTACTGAGAACCACAACAGGGACGGGATAATGGCACTGGAGCATCGCTGGAATAAATGTATTAGTCTTAACAGAGATTATGTTGAAAAATAAAAATAATTTTGAAATTATAAATTTGTTTTCTAATTGTTAGGCTGAGAACTTTTCAAATCACCCTTGTATTAGAAACAAGGGGAACGAAAATGTTCCATTGATTGAGCTAGTTCATCTAAAAATTGTTGAAATAAGTGAGATGTGGTTGGATGAGGATGACATCTTGATAGGAATAGAGATGAAAAGACATTTTCTGTGAAGATAGAAATGATTAAAAAGGAGGTGGAGTGCTGATGACGATAGAAAAGGAGTTATGCCCATGCAAGAAACAGATGCAAAGGGTTTGTAATAGTAGCAATGGTTTGAGACAGTATGGTGTGAGATAGAGGTGAACAGAATGAAATACTTAGATGTTGCTATAGACCTTGGAGGGCAGTGACCATGAAATGTATAAGCAAATAGAAAAAGGGTGATTTTAATTATAGCAATATAGACTGGGATGACAGGATAGCATCTAGAAGTAAAGAAGATGAATTTCTCAAGTTATTGAGGGGACAACTACCTCAGACATTATATAACAGAGGGTATGGTATGTAAGGACTGAGGGTCTTGAATCTATTATCTCATCAGAGGATGTCATTATAAATAAGGTGTCAAATCTCCCTGTATGTGGTAAGAGTGTCCACGAAGTTATTACCTAGGTGGTTGCAAGTCACATGAGTACTTTCGTGAGGAAAGGATATATGTGGAAGTACAAGGCTGGTAATTATGAAAAGCTCAGGAGACAGCTTGCAGCTGTAGCATGGGATGAAGAATTGGGTGAAAAGGAGATCACTCCTGCTTGGGTGATATTCACGAATTACCTAGTAGAACTAATGTCTAAATGCATTCTGAGAGTTACAAGATTAAATGAGATAGGTGTAAAATGGATGAATGCAGATATTAAGCATATAATACAGGAATAACAGATTACAGAGACAACATAAGATGAGTGGTAGTAATCAGTTCCATGAGGAGTACAAAGAACAAATAAGAAGGGTGACCTGGCAAGGGGAGCAAAGGTGCAGTATGATCAGTGGTTAGCTAAAGATGCTAAAAAACCTAGGGAGTTATTTCAATATGCAGTCAGCAAGCAAAAAAAGATCATGGAAGGATGATGCTGGTTGAAGAAAATAGTAAAAGGATAGCTGTTGCAGAGGAGAGATATAGTTGAGATATTAAATGAGCTGTTCATAAAGGTATTTCATCCTTTTGAATGTGACATAATGCAGAGTTTGAAAGCACTGGAAGAGGAGGAGGAGGAGGAGAGACTGTGCATGAACATGAGGTATATGGGGAATTGAGCAAACTTGATGTTAATAAGGCTGAGGGACTTGATATACAACTATGTATTTTGAGGGAATGTGCAAGGGATTATAAACATTATAAACCAACAAAATGTATTTCAAAGCATAAATAACTTTAAACATAAGAAAAAACTATCACAAAAAACATAACTTGTTTTTTGTGATAACTAACATAACTAATTTTTGTACAAATTAATCCAGCAGCAGAAAAATCAGATTCGAAATTTGTTGGTTGACTGATCATTTGATAATGAAAAGCCATTTTAAATTATTTTCCTCTTATTCTTTTCAACCTGTAATCACCCTGTTTACAAATGTTCCTAGAAATGAAACAGTGAATCTCCTTGAAGACCATTTTCCTCCGGACATCATAGAACTTTATACACATTGCATAAAAAATACTTTTTTCATGTATCAAAATAAATTTTGGGAACAAAAAGGACTGGCTATGGGCCCCCCTCTTTCCGCGGCTTTAGCTAACCTATATATGGAACATTTTGAAAATAATGCTTTAAACAATTATCATAAAAAATCAAAAATTTGGCTATGCTATGTAGATGATATTTTCATCATATGGGCAGGAACAACAGAGGAACTAACTGCTTTCAAAGATTACCTGAATAATATACACAACAAAAAATTTACTTTGGAACAAGAAGAACATAAAAAACTTCCCTTTCTTGATATCCTAATAGAAGTCAATGAAAAACGATAATAAATTATCCTTCTTCATCTATAGAAAACCCACCAACATAGGAAGATTTCTTAATGCAGCCTCACACCACCATCCTTTGCAAAAAATAGGTTTAATTAAAACCTTGAGAGACAGAGCTTATAATATTTTCAGCACAGAAAAACAAAGAAATTAAGAATTTCAATATTTAACACAGATCCTCAAAAAAGAAAAGGTTATGAACCTAAAATAATCAAAAAAATCCTCAACACACCTCCAACAAGCATCTCAAAAGTAAGATTTCAAGAACACAATCATGCTTCCATACATCAAGAATGTTACAGATAAAATGGCCAAATTACTAAACAAACATAACATCAGAGTGGCTTTTCTACCGCTAGAAAAAATTTCAAGATTTCTACATCCCCCTCAAACCTCCACATCATCCTTTAGAAACACCAGGTGTATATAAAATTCATTGTTCCTGTGGTATCTGCTATGTAGGGCATATGGGAAGATCAGGGGAAATCCGCATGAATGAAACACCAAAAGACGTGCAAAAAAGAAGAGAACACAAATCAGGCCTAGCATAGCATAGAACTTCCACCGGCCATAATGTACTCTAGCAAAAAACAAACATGTCTTATATTGAAAAAATTGTTACATAAGGAAATTTAAAGAAGCTGAAAACATGCTTAGAATTCCAACGTAATGCAACAAAACCCAGGACCTAAATCTACACAAAGTTTGGTCAGCATCGATACAAAATATACCCAAGTCAGACCTCAGACAATGTGAATGCGAACAACAGAACATGACAGCATCCAGCATTGTTCAAACTTAGCATTGCACTGAATCTACATTCGGATATTCAATTTAATGAATTTTATGAAAGTTAGATGGCCACAACTGCATAAAAGGAACTATTTTGAGTAATTTCTCATTTCTTGTGTTTAAACTTTTAGTTACCTTTGACCCCTGAAGATGTAAATCAAACGACTTACAAAACTTGTCGGGTTTGTTTTTTATTGTCATTTATCTTAATAAACATGTGGTCCAATTACCAGAATCTTTCTTATGAATTGCTAAACCACAGAAACCTTCGCATACAAAAAAAAAAAAAAAGGTAATAGTTAATTAAGGCAAATGTACAGGGTGATTTAAATAGGCTGTCAGTATGGGCAAAAGATAATGGGTATCAGTTTAATGTGGAAAAATGTAAAGTTATTGCTTGGCCATAAATTGATTATAAAACGTGTACATAAATTGATAACTGACAGAACATTGATTGAACTTCACTCCCCGAAATAGACAAGTCTAGGGATTTGGGAGTGGTAGTAGATAGATTTGAAGTATAGGTAGCATATTGCTAAGGTAGCTCTCAGGATTACTTGGCTATTAAGGCTATTTTAAAAGGTCTTGATATGTCCACATCTGGATTACTCTGCTTAGGTTTAATTATTTAGGTTTCTTGTGGATGAGGAAGTGGTAGAAAGGGACCAGAGGTGAGCAGCATGTGGAATACTCCCTATGAGGACAAATTGAGGGTTTGTGGGTCTCAAAAGTTGGTTGATAGATGAAAAAGAGAGGGATACATCATAGAAACATTTAGTTACTTAAAGGGTTTTATAGGATTAATGCAGAGGAAATGTTTCAGGACTTGGCTGGGGGGGGGGTGAAGAACAAGAGATCATTGCAGGAAGTTGAAGAAGATTGTCGTTAGTAAGGATAAGTACCAGATTTTTCACTCAGAGAGTGGTGAATGAATGGAATCGGTTGCCAAGGTCAGTTATGAGTGCTTTGTTAATGGGTTCAAGAAGTGCAAGAGATATTGTATGGACAGTCTGGATCTTCCACGATAAGTCTTTGGACTCAAGAGGTGCCCACACTATAATAATAATAATTGAGTAAGAGTATGGTTAACAAGGGTGTGATGACTAGATTTTTTTGCATAGAGCTTGGTGGATGAGTAGAATGGGTTACCAGAGTCCGTTGTGAGTACTCTATCAGTCAATGAGAGGTATGACTGACATTGTGTCTTTGGACTTAATAGAGGTGCCCATTCATTAATAATAATAATTTTGTTTTTAATGCACGGTATCTAAATTAACACATCTGATTGGTCATGGTTATAAACTAAGAATCTGCCTAAAAGATCGGAATAATATTACCCAGTTATTGTTTTACCCTTTTCAAGATAATTAATAAACAAAATGCACCCCAAAACACCAATGCCATGACCTTTCCTGCTGATGGAACTGACTTTGTCATCTTTGGTGAAGAACAACCAGCTTCTGTCCACTGTTTTGACTGTTGTTTGGATTGTGGTGTGTAATGGTGAATCCAAGTGTCATCCATAGTAATAAATCAATGCACAAAATTAGATACCTGTTAAAGCGCTCCAAGCACTGTTAGGAGATTTTCATGCCAGTGCATTTCTGATCTGTTGTGAGCAAGCACAGCACCCATCTTGCGCAAAGCTATTTCATTTGCAATTCTTCATGCAAAACATGTCCTACATGTTCTTTTGAAACGCCTATAGTCTCAGCAATTGCACGCACTTCCGATTCGCCAGTCATCCAATACCATATTGGGCACTGATCAATGATTTCTGGTGTTGTACGGCCACGTTTAAACTCAGCAGCCCATTTCTTAATTATCAAAAAGGAAGGAGAAGAGTGCCCATAAACTTTTATGAACTTCAAATGAATTTCTTTTGGCGTTAAACCTTCTTTTACAAAGAATATAACCGCACGATACTCAATTTTATCCATTTCAAGGGATACACACAACACTTTTGCTTCAGACAGCTGTATAAAACAAACTACTTGATAGAATGACTTGCAATTTCACATAGATGCTTATGACAGATGTACCAAGTTAGGAACTTGGTAACTTGGTACATCTGTCATAGGCCTCTATGTCATAAGCATCTATCAACACTATCGGCAAAAAAAATCTTGCCAATAGTGTTGCCATCTATGGCTGAGGCTGAACTTTTCAGACCACCCTTGTATATACTTCACCAAGCACAGAAAAACAGATTTATGTAACACAAATAGTTTCTTTCATTCTTTTTTTTTTGATGACTCGAAATAAGATAACATTAGATTTGAGATTTTTTTTTATACCATTAAGATAGTTCCCAAATATTATTTTTAGAAATAAGTCTCCTATTTTTAGAAATAATTTTTTATTTCTAAAAATAGGAGATTTCTAAAATTATTTTTCGAAATCTTATTTCTAAAATTATTTTTAGAAATAAGTCTCCTAAATTGAAATTGGAATCCCGTATATATATTTTTCACATTTTGTAAAAATGTCTTTAATCAAAGCAAAAGAGGTACAACTTGTATGAGAAGTTGTTGTTGGGATGTTATCATATTTTATTCAAACATGGATAATTATAATATTTATTTTTGCATTATATATAATACAAATGTGTGAAACTATTATTATTATTAAATATATTTTAGTTATACAAATCCAATATAATACAATAAAACAAAAATTATGAAATTTAAATTTTCAATAATAAAAAAAAAGTTTAATGAGATGAAATTTAGCAGAAAGTTCCGACTGTGTTGTTCAAACTATTTAAATTTAAACATTCACAAACAGTATGAACATTTAAATGGAACACAATTGTGCTGTCAATCAACTAATGCTAACAGATATCGATTGAGGGGTGCTTAAGGGTCAAAGCTGTATAACTGAGAGGAGACCTTCACATAGCCTTTAATGGAATGCGGAGAACTGACCAGGGCTTCTGACCTAATGTCCAATCCTCACCTTCTCGTGGTGCACCCTGTTGGGTATCTACTTGGATACTGAACGAACGAGGATGAGCTGGCAATTTGGGATTTAGCTGACCAAATTGTATTCTTATTGGTTAAACCAAAATAAAAAATGATGATACAACATGACAAAATTTCATGCCGGCTGGGGCGTCGCCGGCTAAACAAGGTCCATGTTGTTTTCGCCAGGGAACCAGGGCGAATAGCGAAAAGTCAGCTACTGGAACAAATCTGAAAACAAACCCCAACTCAACATCACCAGAGTTAAAGATCGGTACTATCAACGTAAGAAGCCTGAATGGCAAAGAAATGGAGCTAGCTGAGGAATTAGATAAGTACCAGATCGATATAATAGGAGTGACTGAAACAAAAAAGACCAAAACTGGTGAGATCTTTCTGAGCAATAAATACAAAATGTTATATTCAGGCGATGACAATCAAGGAAAAGAAGGAGTAGCCATAGTATTCAACACAAAATACGAGGCTAATCTTCTTGAATGGCAGTCAGTCTCAAGTAGAGTAATGTGGGTAAACATGAGAATGGGGAACTGGACAATGAGACTTATTTGTGCCTATGGTCCCACAGAAGGTTCTACTAAGGTAGAAGTGGAGGAATTTTTTGACGCTTTATAAAAAGCAACTGACACAATGAAAAAGGAAAAGTTGGTCCTTGTCGGGGATCTAAATAGCAGAGTAGAAAATGATTGCGAGACATACAAAAATATTTTGCGAAAATTTGGAGAAAAGAGCAAAGCTAATAATAATGGCAAATATCTGTTGGATTTCTGCAGTCAGGAATACATGGACTGGTTATTACTAACACCATGTTCCAACATAAAAATGTGCACAAATTCACATGGAGAGAAGAGGCTAGGAATAAGAAAAGTCTCATTGACTATGTTATTGTTGATAGTGATGTTTTTTCCCTGGTGCAGGACACCAGAGTGTACAGAGGATTTGAAATTGGAAGTGATCACTATTTAGTCTTGAGCAGGATAAAATTGAATATCATATTGAAAAGAATAACATGTAAGAAAGTTTTAAAGCGAATAAAAGTTGAGCAGCTCTCAGATGTGAACTGTAGACTAAAATACAGAAAGATTATTGAAAAGAAAATGAAAGAGTTTGAGAACAGGAATCAAACCTTGGACATTCAGTGGCAAACTCTGAAGAAAACATTGATTGATTCTGCCAGAGAGGCACGTGGTGAGGTTGAGTGCAAGGATAAAAAAATCAGAACTCCCTGATGGACACAGGAAGTTAAAGAGGCAGTGAAGGAAAAGAAGAAAGCATATCAAAAGTTCCTGGCAAATAAGTCAGCTTTTACTCTTACAGAATACAGAGACAAATGTAAGAAAGCTAAACACTGTGTAAAACTAGCTAAACAAAAGTCACGGGAGGACTTTGGCAAGAATATAGAAAATAAATATCAAGAAGGTGGCAAAATATTCTGGAGGTTGTTGAAGAAACTTAGGAATGGAGGAAAGAGTACTGTAAAAGGAGTTAGAAATGATAAAATTGACATGAAAACAGGAGAAAAAGATATCCTTGAAGTATGGAGTAATTACTTTGAAAAACTGCTAAATGAAACAAGCAGTGATGACAGCACAGTGATAAAAAACACTGACCAGGCATGCAGTCAGGAATACATATCCATACTTGAAGTAGAAAAAGCCATCAAAGGCTTGAAATGTGGAAAGGCAGCAGGAGTAGATGATATTTGACCAGAAATGCTGAAGTATGGTGGTATGAAAGTCTTACAGTGGCTGCACTGCATAGTTCAGAAAGTCTGGACAGAGGGACGAATTCCCGATGATTGGAGTAAAGCTCTAATAGTACCCATATATAAAAAGGGAAATAAAACTGAATGTGAGAATTACAGAGGTATTTCACTACTGAGTGTTCCTGGCAAGATCTATACAAGTATACTTGAGAAACGGTTGAGAAGAATTGTGGAAGAAAAGCTTGGTGAAGAACAAGCTGGATTCAGGCCAAATAGAGGCTGTCAGGATCAGATCTTCACTTTACGACAAATAGTCGAGAAAGCATGGGAATATAACAAAGATCTGTATTTAAGCTTTGTCGATTTGGAAAAGGCATATAATAAGGTGCCAAGAGAGAAGCTATTCAATACGCTGCAGTTATATGGTGTCGATCGAGCATTATATCAATCTTAGGTGGTATGGTCACTTAAATAGAATGGGAGAGGAAAGATTAGCAAAACAAGTGTTCTTTGCCAGGTTAGCACGAAAACCACCCGTAGGAAGACCAAGATATAGCTGGATTGATACGGTACAAAGTGCCTTAGACGACAGAAATATAAGATCTGATAATGTTGGAGTCTTGACAAGTAACAGACTGATTTGGAGGAAAATTATAGATAGGAAGTTAGTAATGATGTAATTTTTTCATGTAGTACTGTCATATCCTGTACACCCCTTGAGGGTACATGGCAGGAATTTGATGAAGATGATATCGATTGATATACCAAGAGACATATTTTCTATAAAACTTCCTTGAGATATTGAAAAATTAATTACAGAATGAACTGCACCTATCTGTGACAAAAATATAGCAGTAAAAAAAGGCATCATCTTCAAATTCCTGCATGTACCCTCAAGGGGTGTATAGGATATGATAGTACTACATGAAAAAAATTACATCATTATTAATTTCCTATCTACAATTTTCCTCCAAATCAGTCTGTTACTTGTCAACACTCCAATATTATCAGATCTTATATTTGTATCGTCTAAAGCACTTTGTACCGTATCAATTCACCTATATCTTGGTCTTCCTCTCGGTCGTTTTCCTGCCAACCTGGCAGAGAACACTTGTTTTGCTAATCTTTCCTTGCCCATTCTGTTTAAGTGACCATACCACCTGAGATTAGTTCTGCTAATGCATTCCTGGATGCTGACAATGTCAAGTTCTTTCCTAATATCCTCGTTTTTAATATGATACTGCCATTGATGCCATCTGTTCACGCCTATAATCTTTCTCAGGACTCTCACATCTGAAGTCTCTAGTCTTTGGTCAAGTGTTTTACTTCTGACCCAGCTCTCAGATCCATAAGTTAAAACTGGTTTGAACACTGTCTTGTATACAGCTAATTTAGTGTTCTGACTAATTTCTCTCTTATTCCATATGAATTTATTCAATTGACTTCCCACCATACCAGCTTTGCTGATTCTGTTGTCTATTTCTATATTTAATTTACCATCGTCAGTAAAAATCGTGAATAAATAGCTGAAACGTTTTACTTGTTCCACATGTTCTCCATTCACAACACAGTTGACATTTTCAATGATTCTGCCTATTTTCATTGTCTTTGTCTTTTTATTGCTGACCTTCATACCATATCTATTACAAGAGCTATTCAATTTAGTCAGAGATTCTTGCAGACTTGTAGCGGATTTATTTAGAAGTATAACATCGTCTGCATAAAGCAAAGAGCTGACATTAACATCTCCAATTTTGATATCATGTTTAATACCACTTTCCTTCA
Source organism: Typopeltis vanoorti (assembly GCF_054136105.1). Taxonomy (NCBI): domain Eukaryota; kingdom Metazoa; phylum Arthropoda; class Arachnida; order Uropygi; family Thelyphonidae; genus Typopeltis; species Typopeltis vanoorti. Next base: position 45,768,137 of record NC_143572.1, on the reverse strand, counting down.
TAATGTGATCCATATAGATAATGAATAACAGAGGAGATAATGTACATCCTTGTCTCACACCAGATTTAACATTAAACCATCTTCCTGTACTTCCTTGAATTCTAACTGCTGACTTACAACTCAAATAAAGACTAAGTATTGCTTGATATAATGTCCCATTGACACCATATAACTGCAGCGTATTGAATAGCTTCTCTTTTGGGATCTTGTCATATGCCTTTTCCAGATCGACAAAACTTAAATACAGATCTTTGTTATATTCCCATGCTTTCTCGACTATTTGTCGTAAAGTGAAGATCTGATCCTGACAGCCTCTATTTGGCCTGAATCCAGCTTGTTCTTCACCAAGCTTTTCTTCCACAATTTTTCTCAACCGTTTCTCAAGTATACTTGCATAGATCTTGCCAGGAACACTCAGTAGGGAAATACCTCTGTAATTCTCACATTCAGTTTTATTTCCCTTTTTATATATGGGTACTATGAGAGCCCTACTCCAATCATCGGGAATTCGTCCCTCTGCCCAGGCTTTCTGAACTATGCAGTGCAGCCATTGTAAGACTTTTATACCACCATACTTCAGCATTTCTGGTCGAATATCATCTACTCCTGCTGCCTTTCCACATTTCAAGCCTTTGATAGCTTTTTCTACTTCAAGTATGGATATGTATTCCTGACTGCATGCCTGGTCAGTGTTTTTTTAACCACTGTGCTGTCATCACTGCTTGTTTCATTTAGCAGTTTTTCAAAGTAATTACTCAATACTTCAAGGATATCTTTTTCTCCCGTTTTCATGTCACCTTTATCATCTCTAATTCCTTTTATAGCACTCTTTCCTCCATTCTTAAGCTTCTTCAACAACCTCCAGAATATTTTGCCACCTTCTTGATATTTATTTTCTATATTCTTGCCAAAGTCCTCCCATGACTTTTGTTTAGCTAGTTTTACACAGTGTTTAGCATTCTTGCATTTGTCTCTATATTCTCTAAGAGCACAAGCTGACTTATTTGACAGGAACTTTTGGTATGCTTTCTTCTTTTTCTTCACTGCCTCTTAAACCTCCTGTGTCCACCAGGGAGTTCTGATTTTTTTATCCTTACAAACAACCTCACCACATGCCTCTCTGGCAGAATCAATCAATGTTTTCTTCAGAGTTTGCCACTGAATCTCCAAGGTTTGATTCCTGTTCTCAAACTCTTTCATTTTTCCTTCAATAATCTTTGTGTATTTTAGTCTACAGCTCACATCTGAGAGCTGCTCAACTTTTATTCGCTTTAAAACTTTCTTACATGTTATTCTTTTCAATATGAAATTCAATTTTATCCTGCTCAAGACTAAATAGTGATCACTTCCAATTTCAAATCCTCTGTACAAAAAGGCAATCAAATTTAAAAGAAAAAAAAATAGTATCTGCCCTAAAGCCTTTTGTGTATCCCTATTGATACATATACCACACTTTGGGAAACACTGATCTAGAGATGATGTGTTGGTAAGTGGATAAGGTAATTAATTATTCGTATAGCCTGAAGGAGGTCTCTGTAAGTTAAACCTTTTAAGAATGCATGCAGGTTTTTTTTTTTTTTTTTTTTTTTTTTTTTTTTTTTTTTTTTTTGAAGTGCTATTGCTGAGAGGAGTGGTTATGTTATATATGATGGATATGCCTTGCAGAGGATAGATTTTCTGTAGACTGAAAGGATGACTACAGTGTCAAGGAAAGCTAAAGAGTTGTTTTCTTTTTCAATGATGGATGAATGAATCCTTGGGTATTAGCTGTTGAGGCATGTTAAAATGTTTCTAAAAGGTGTTGACAAATGAAGAAAACATCAATATAGTGTAGTCATATAGCCATATTGTGGATTTGAGAAGGGCAGAGTTTAGGGACGTGTTTTCAAAATGCTCCTTGAAAAGAACAGTAAGAGGATAGGGAAGAAGGAGCCAATATCTTTGCCTTCAATCTGCTTGTAGGTTTTTCACATCCCAATTAAAATAGCCAAAGTGCATAAGGCTGATGTTGTGTGTGTGTGTGTGGGGGGGGGGTATATGCATGAGTTCTGAGGGTTTTTTTTAGTGGTTTATTAGTAAATAGGGAGGCTATATCAAAACCATCCATGATGTCAATATCTTTAAGGAACATATTTGACAAGCAAAGTTTGAAGTGCACAGAGTTTTGGAAAGAAGTGTGGTCTGTAATACGAAGAAAAAGATAAAGAGCTCTTAAGTTAAGTATTTGGTCACTTTATAAGTAGGGAAACCAATACTGTCATATGAGTTTCAAGGGTGTGTTTTGTTTGTGTATTTTTGGTAACCCAAACTCATCTATAAATGACAGGAAACAACTTCGATAATTTTTGAAAGCTTGTTCTTATATTTGGGTAGAGTCAGTATCAACTAAGCAGTATGTAGATTAATCTCTGAATAAGATCCATAATTTTTTATCATGTTCAGAGGGATCAAGTACTAATGTAACATTACCTCTGCTTTGTTGATGAAAATATTGTGAATTTGGTGTACCTTTTTAAGTGCAGCAAATTCTACATAAGGTCATTCCTTGTTGGATGCTTTAAAACTTTAAAATGTTGGGTATGTCTAGCTGGATATTGTTGGCACTATGGAGGAGAAAGAGGAAGAGAGGCGACTGCAGATGCTTTGTTCTATTTTTGCCATAATTTGCAGACCTTGGTATTTCCTTTGGAGTTATGGCATAGTTTAGTTCACATTACCAAAACTCTGGAAAACCATCATTTTGAGACCTTCAGCAAGATTCAATCATTGCACACACACACACACACAGAGGACACCAATTAGGAACACAGGAACCTGCCTTTTGCATCAGTCTGTGTTTGCCTTCCTAATGATATGCCTGCATGTACATGCTTAGTATATTTCTTTGTATCTGCAAAGATACCTTGGTTGGGTGAAATATTGGCTTAGTAATCTAATTAGCTAAATAAATTTAGTTATCTTCAGATGAGTGTTTTGTCCACTAAGCAACATGAGTGATAATCAAAACTAAGTATCTAGAGCAGATACATTCAACATTATTTTCTTTTACCAAAATACTATTAGAAAACACTGCATTACCAGTAAATTTTTAAAGGATGTTGGTGCCATTTACTTAAATTACTGCAATCTCTAGTAGTAGTGGGTTTAAATCCCACAAGCATGAATGTTTGTCTTAATTTCAAGGAAGATTAGTTTAACTACAACAATCAAGATCTTGATCTTATTCTGGGTAATTATTCTTTTCAACCTTTTCCATTCTATTTAAATTATCATACTACTTGAGATTAACGCTGACACATTCTGAAAAGCTCTTTACATCAAATTACGTTCTAATTTCTAACAAGGGTCTGCCATTGTTAATGGTTCACTCCACTAATTTTCATTACATTTCTCATTTCTGTGCTCTCCAGTTTTTGATTAAGTCTAAATCAACTCTCAGATCCATACATTAAGTAAAAGTAGTTTGAACATTGTCTTGTATATATGGCTGATTTTCCCTTTATTCCGAACAAACTGAACCAGTTCTACCATGTCTTGCTTATTCTCTTATCTATGTCCATAACTAATTTGTCATTTACATTAAAAATTGTGCTTAAATGGTTAATGTTACTTGTTTTCTATCAGATCACTGAGCATGCAATCAATGTTTTCTATTTTCCTGTCCATTGTCAGATATTTTTAACTATCTGACAATGGACAGGAAAATATTTAAGAGTATAACATTACCTACATAAAGTAAACTGAAAGCTAGGGCATGATATAACTCATTCTGTATAGAATACCATTGAAAAATGTATATGTAATAATAAACAATCCATCACCACAATTCAATGATGACAAGCTTACCTGCGTTTTTCCATTTGCACTTCCTAAATAAAGTATTACAGTAGGATAGGCATTAACACCTGCTTGCTGACAGACATGTGGATGCTCGTCGCAATTTAATTTTCCTGCATTTACTTTATCTTTCAAGTTCTGAAATTAAAACATGCAATTTAAAGTTCAAAGCAAGAGAGCAAATTATTATAAATTTTCAAATATCTTGAAAACATGCACAACTAAGAAAAGAAAAGAATTATTCCTCATTTTACAACGAAGTAGACAAACATTGTTTACTTAATTGACTAAAATAGCAATAGCTATTTATTTCATTACTGTATTTACTCGAATATAACTTGTCCTCACGTATATCTCACACCCCTGATTTTACTTTATGAAAAAAGAAATTAAAAACTTTTGCATGTACTTAGCACATGAAAAAAAGTTTAAAACTTTAAGAAATAGATAGTGAATGTTATTGGCAGTTTCAGATATTTCGGAATTTGGTTGAAGAGAATCAGCATTTCAACTCAACAATCATCAGCTTGCCTTTGTTAGTCATGCAATCTCTTGTTAATATTGCACCAATCATATGCGAGACCAGAAGTAGCGATAGTGAATAGTAGATTCTTGGTAAGCCATATCCATTTTCAGTTTTTTTTTTTTTATTTATTTATTTTTTTTTAAATCATGATAATCTTATGATTTCTGAAATGATAAAAGGACAAGCAATAATGAAACTGTTTGCTTTAATTTAATTACAGAAAGCATTGTTGCTGAAGATTCAAATATACCGTGCAATGAAGGTGAGCAGCCGATCGCATAATAAACATTGATAATTAAAATTTAAAGGCATTCATTTTATAAATAATGTGAGCAATTATAAATTATAATGAATACTGAGAATTTAATTATAAATGCCAATTTAATATTTTCCTGAAAATATTTAGTTTTTGAAAATCCCACATAATATCTCACACACTACAATTTTTTTTCAACTTTATTTTTTTCGGAAATAAAAGAACAAGTTATATTCGAGTAAATATAGTAATTTCAATAGTAAATTGAATGAACTGTTCATGATCAAGATTCCAGTTATGAAAGATATACATCATTCAAGCACAAGTTAACATTTTAGGATTCTTTCCAGTTGTTAATGGAGACCAACAATCTAAAATTGCTGCAAGACTGGTGAAACCCTTAAGCAAAAGCATTAATAAAAATGAATATCAAAGATATTGATATTCATATTGCATCGCTTAAAAGTGAACACTCAAAAGCTCTCCATCATTTTGGTAAATTTTAAACTTTCAAATGGCAAACCATGTTTACCTACTTGGTCATAAAAGTAATGGATATTTATTATTCCTTCATTTCAAACTTTTCAAAACAAGAAGCTTTTTTGGCTCTTTTCTGTACTGCTCATGTATATAACGCATTTTTTGCATTCAGGCAGTTCAATTGCAGTATTATCTATGGACAAAGCCAAACACTTAGCTTCTTTCTATCTTCTTCTCTACACTCTGCAATGATAAGATAGATAAATATCCTCTGACCATTCCAAACAAAGCATCACATTTAATGCCTACAATAACTTTATCAAAGATTGATGAAGAGTTTGATCAAGGACTGTACTCCAGAATTCATTTCTACTTTATATGACATTTTCCACTTCATGTATTTATTCAGTATTTGGAAAGAAGAATGCCACCTATTCCTGGAGAAACTTTGTAACTGAATAAACTATTCTACTGTTCTTAATGGTTTGAATTCAGTGTAGGACATTTGAAGAAATCTTTATTGGGGCTTTAACAATTGATGCCGAGTTAGGTGATCTAATACAGAGGTAAATGATTTTTCCTTCAAGAAACTTTGGTTTTTCAGCCTGCAAGAAAGACAAACCAGAAAGGAATGCAAGCAGCATAAACTCAAGATTAACTGCGATATCATATTATTATTATTATTCGTGACACCTCCAAGGAGTCTGAAGACTCATCACGGGAGGACACCTACTGTACAACTCCCCGTCTCCACTACTACACAGAACTTCTACTATCAATCACTTACATCAACGCCATCTACTGCCCACAACCACTAACACCACTAGTATTTTTTTTGTCTGTAAACTGCATGTGTTCTGAAGGGCCGATTTGTCTGTATGCGGAATGAAAAACCAGAGTTTCCGGGAGGAAAAAAACCCTGCTATCTCCGTATGAGATCAGCTAACTCACCTTTGATTGAAAAAGTCCATATAAAGATTCCTCCCATCATGACGAGAATCGAACTTAGCTCTTTTCTAACCGAAGGGCACAACACAGTGTCGTTCTTCCAACTGCACTACAGAGGAGCTAAAAATATCATCAGATATTTTTATATGAAGTCATGTAATTTGGCAATGACAACTCCATAAGCCTAAAATGAAGAATACTTGCAACAAGAAATGTAATTCTTAAATATATATACTGAAGCATGTGTGTGTCTGTGACACATTTTACACATGTGCAGAATTTTGGAAACGTGGGTCAAAGAATTTGATATTGTAAATGAAAAACATAATATTCCTCAACGAATTATAATGCTATGCTCTATGTGCTTGATAATTTTTCTCTCTCTCTCTCTCTCTGGAGACTCACCGATTAAATCAATATGGATTCTGCTATTCTTGTTGCAGAATGGATCTTCTAGCTAACCTTACTCACCTTTGGAGAAACTGAAGCAGTTACTCTTGATGTTTTGAAGGCATTTCAATGAGTGTGGCATCATAGATTTCTTGTGGACTGCTATATTTTGGTATTCTTTCTGCCTTTTGTGAGTGGATTGCCACCTTCCTCTCTGGTTGTTTGGGGGGGGGGGGTCATGGTGGATTGTTTCCTTTCAAAATGTTATTCAGTATCCCAGAGCTCTGTGCTCTACACTCTGCCCTCCTATATATCAATGATCTTTTCATTTTGACATGCAATCCTATTCATAGCTTTGATGATGACAGTACATTTCATTCCTCTTTTCATTCTCAAAACTTTGTAGTACTCAAGTGATTCAAGACGTCAAGATCCAATGCTCTCAAGATTCCATAATCAATGCCTTAAACACCAATCATCATTCTCAATTGGTGTGAAGATAATCTGGTGAGTTTTAATGCAATCCCGTCTCATTTTCTGGACAAGAGTATGCTTCACTTTCCCTCACTCTTGCTAATATTATGCTTGCCAATCAGGATCAGTTTTCTCTTTTGGCTTATATCTAGCCAACCCTAGCAAAAACATACCATTCCCACTGCCTCTTCAGCCCACAAAAAATCTTGTTCTTTTTCTTTCAAAATAATAGTTCTCTCTTCAAACAATGTCTCTCTGCTCACCTTCTGAAACTTCATAAAGCACAACATTTGCTGTCTTAGAATATTGCTCTCACATTTGGGATGGTGCACCTAGGATCTCATTCAAAATGCTTGACTGTATTCAGTGGAGAGCTATTCGCTTAAATGGTGATCCCTCTCTCTCTCTCTGTATGACTACATCTAGCTGCTTTGCCAGCACTGTTGGTACATCATGTCTTTTTTATAATGTATTTCTAGGGATGCTGCTACACTGAATTGGTCACTACTTTCCTTAAATCATGTATAAACACAAACAGCTGCTGGTCAATATCCATACACAGTTCAGTTTCAAACTTATCAACTTTTCATCCAACTCCTTTACTTCCTTAAATAAATAATAAATTACACGATAACCACAGTAATTAACTTTAATGAAATGAAATGAAAGTACATATCTTGTACTTTCATTGTATTTTGTATCGTGTACTTTCATTTCATTCAAGTTAATTACTGTGGTTATCGTGTAATTTATTATTTATAATCATGTCAGTTACCTTTAAAGATTAGTCCTTCATTCCCTACACCTCTGATTTTCTGGAAATCTTCCCCATACTGTTTTCCCCAGTGATTATAATCCTCAACTCTGTAAAAATAAGTCTCTGTAATTCAATCATTATAATACTTTGGTTTCAAGTGGTCTGCATGCATGATGAACTTGAAGCAGCCTTACCTTTCTCTTTGTATTCAGCAGCTTTGCTTAAAATTGCCCTTGTAGTTAAATTCGCCCATTTTGTGTTCTTTTTCCTATCTTTGCTCTGGACTCACCTTGTTCATTTTTCTTTATTATTTTAAGTTTGACTTTCAGTGATATTACTTTTCGAATAATTTTCACACTTCCACTTTTTTGCTCACTAATTCTTTTACTCATGATTAAAGGTTGGGAAAATACTTTAAAATAAAAAAAGTAAGGAAAACAGCATTGGAAACACGAGATATGATCAGCAAAATGCTATATAATTAGCAGATGACATAAATTTGGAACATAGTGTATATGGAAATAGTATAGTCTCTCAACCAATCATGTATGATATCAGATCTCTCCTATGCCAGCAATTTTTACATCGGAGATGAAATTTATCACCTGGTGTGAGACCACTATCCCACTTATTGAATGCCTGAAGTGGTTTGACAAAGTTTCATATTGGTCTCTTTTTCACCATCATTAACATCAAATTCCGGATGTGTACCCTGAGGCAGGGGGGGTATTAAAGATATGACAGCACTACATGAAAAGTTTATACTTTACTAACTTCTGTAACAATTTTCCTACAAATTAATCTTTTATTTGTCAGGACTCCAGTACTGTTAGATCTTATATTTTGGCCTTATAAGGTATCAATCTGCATACATCTTGACAAGGTTACAAGACAACTCTTTTGCTAACCATTCCTCTCCCATTCTGCTTAAGTGATCGACAATACCAACTGAGGTTGGCTTTGCTTACACAACTACAGAATGCTAACAATATCAAGTTGCTTCCTAATATATCCTCATTTTTAATATGATACTGCCATTGATGCCATCTGTTCATTTCCCTAATCTTTCTCAAACTCTCATATCTATAGTCTTCAATTTGATCAAGTGTTTTTTTCCCTAACCCTGTTCCCAAATCCATAAGTTATAACATTTATTTTTAAGATGTATATATAGGCGCACTAATCGAATTTTACAGACACATTAATTGCATTTGGGTATAGAAAAAAAATGATGCATAATCGACGATTGCTGCACACACACACACATGAATGTTTTGGATGTGCATTTTCATAAAACCTTCAACAGCACACCTATGTTCCAAAAATGTATCATTCCCAAATGTTGCTGCCACTTTCTGTGTTTCTTATATAATCAAATGCTTCCTAACAATTTATTTTATAATAAGTTTATTTTTGGTACTGATTTCATAAATGAAAAACATCAATACCAATCTCATAAAAAGTTTCATTTTCAGTGTTTAAAAACATGAGTTTCTAAACATTTTAAATTCATCTCACACTAATAATAATTCTGAATTAATGAACTACTTCAGGTGTTTTTAAGTAGACCTTAAAATATCACCCATATGTATTCATATACCACAACATTCTTGTTTTTATTCAAACAATCATCTGGAAGAAAAACGTTCACATTTTATCAACTACATAGTTTTTAAACTTACTTAAAAAGGAAGATTAAAAGTTAAAAAAAAATTAGGAATAGCTATTAAGAAATAATCAGATGTAATAATCATCATAAACAGCATAACAGAAAATATTCACCTTTGCAACACTTTCAAATTCAGGTGCAAAAATCTGGCAATGACCACACCAAGGTGCATAAAAATCGACCACCCATGGATTTTTGTCAGTAAGAACATTATTGAAGAAATCTCCAGAAGAAAGAGTTTTGACATGACTTGGTAGGAAACTGTATACCCATGCTCTAAGAGATGAGGCATCTCTGTTCCAGTCATTATAGAAACTATGAAAGAATACATTTTTGTAAACTTATTTATACTGATATTTTCAATAGTTATTTATTCTTAGAGTAAAAGGTAATGGGAAAAAGTATACAATCTTATAAAAATGAGCATTACAGCATACCTAACAAGGGATTGTAAAATTAAGGGGCTATCTATAACTATTTTATATAGGTGTCAAAGATTATGAAGCATTCCATTCAGAAAAATGTCTAGCTCTTGAGAATTCTCATGCTTTCACAGAACAATAATGATATGGAAGGGCCATTAGTTCTGATGCCTCATTATGATAACCTCCTATATTGGCTTTTCGAAGAATCTGGCACCATTATACACTCACATGGCAGTCTAAACAAAAACCAAGACCTCATCTTGTATAATATTTTGAAGCCTTTCAACCAATCAAGTAGGATATCAGATCTCTCTCCTATGCTAGCAATCTTTACATGGAGGATGAAATTTGTCACCTGTGAGACCACTACCCCATTTATTGGATGCCTGAAGTGGTTTGACAAAGTTTCATATTGGTCTCTTTTTTACCATCATTAACATCAAATTCCTGACGTGTACCCTGAGGCAGGGGGGGGGGAGTTGTACACATATGAGAGCACTACATGAAAAGTTTATACGTTACTAACTTCTGTAACAGTTTTCCTACAAATTAATCTTTTATTTGTCAGGACTCCAGTACTGATAGATCTTATATTTTGACCTTATAAGGTATCAATCCACATACATCTTGACAAGGTTACAAGACAACTCTTTTGCTAACCATTCCTCTCCCATTCTGCTTAAGTGACCAACAATATCACCTGAGGTTGGCTTTGCTTACACAACTACAGAATGCTAACAATATCAAGTTGCTTCTTAATATATCCTCATTTTTAATATGATACTGCCATTGATGCCATCTGTTCATTTCCCTAATCTTTCTCAAACTCTCATATCTATAGTCTTCAATTTGATCAAGTGTTTTTTCCCTGTTCTCAAACTGGTTTGAACACTGTCTTACATACAGATAGCTTAGTATTTTGAATTAATTTCTCTCTTATTCTATATAAACTTATTCAGCCGACTTCCTACTGTATGACCTTTGCTAATTCTGATGTCTATTTCCAAATTTAATTTGCCAACTTCATTAAAAAAATTGTGCCTCAACAGCTTAAATGTTTTACTTGTTCTATATGTTCAGCTGATGTTTTCAAAGTTTCTGCTTATTTTTATTGTCTATTTATTGCCGGTTTTCATATCAAATTATAATAGCTATTCAGTTCAATCAGGGAATCCTGCACACTTGTACTGGACTTAATTAGAAGTATAACATCATCTGCATAATGTAAAGAGCTGAGATTGAAAATAACATATCCAATTTTGATATCAAGTATAATATCACTTTTCTTCAAAATGTGCAACTTTGTCTCTCACCTGATTTAACATCAAATCCTGTACATCCTCCAATTTTTTTGACTTACAACTCAAATATACACTATGTACAACTGGACCTAATGTATTGTTTACACTGTGTTAGTAATAATTACTTTAATTTCCTGAAGATTCGATTTTCATATTAAGGTCATCATATGGAGTATACATACATAATACACACACACACACACACACACACACACACACACACACAACACACAAAGAAAAACTATATTACATTTCAAACAGTATAACAGTACGCCAAAGTGACAATGATTTGATCAACTGTTATTCTACTGGCCTGACTTCTAGTGAAAAAAAAAAACCTACATCAAAAGCTATATTCTATTTATAACATCATCAGGTGCCCTTTGTTAATTCTATGTAGAGTATCAGGGCATAATCAGGAAGGCCAGATTTACCAGTTATTAAATTTAACACTGTTTATGTTCCTTTCTTTGGACATAAATTGTGTGTTCTGTTTCACCTATATAGGGAAAATTACAGGTGCAATGAATACAGATTATTCCACGGGTAGCCAGTGGAGGAAGTGGATCCTTGGATGAGTGACATTAAGTTATATTTCTGTAGTTAATGCCACCTTTAATCCTGCAAAATTAAAAAACTTATTCAACTCATCTAAGGATCCACTCCCTCCACTGGCCCACCTAGAGTATACCATATTCACTGCACCTGTAATTTGTCCTATATAGGAGAAACAGGATGCACAATTCCTATCAGAAAAGGAACATAAATGACACATTAAATTTAATAACTATGGTAAATCTGGCCTTTCTGATCATGCCCTGAATATTCTACATAGAAATTACCAGAAAGGCACCTGTTGTTTACATCGCATCAAAACGCAGTATGACATAAATTTATGTAGGCCTGCGAAATTCTTATCAGCCATTCTAATTTTAACAATAATGATGGTCTAAAAATCTCAAGAATATGGAAGTAATTTTTAGCGGAACCTATGGCATAGTAATTAAATAATAAAGTAACACGTAAAAACCACAGTGATATCTTTAATTAGTAAAAAGACAGATATTTCGTACTAAAATTAATAGTACATCTTCAGTGTCTGTAACAGTAATAGGAATGGAATATAGGCAAACATTCGGTGCGATCACCTATTAAAATACAATTGTTACCGTGTGCTAGGAAATAATAGAAATAACAAATTTAATCTATTAAGATAAATGGTTTTTTTACATAAGATAAAAGTCTCCCAGATATTTGAGAGAGACATACAGTCATTTCTATTTAAATTCGGTCAGTGTAAGATAGTTTCACAACTTTCTTGGAATAAGCGTTCATATTTGAATCTGCATCTATGGAGGAGAACTGCTTTATCCCACTGGACATTATGAGTAGAGTCAATACTGTGCTGCACCGCCAGACCAGACTTCAGAAGTTTGTTATAATCAATATAATATTGATGTTCTTTTATTCTTTTTTCCAAAGAACAGCCAGTTTGTCCAAAATAAGAGACATCGCATTCGCAAGGTATTTGGTAAATGCCAGCCAAAGATAGAGAAGACAGTTTATCCTTTGTAGAAGGTAATAAAGAAGAAATTTTGTTGATAGGAATATATGTTGGAATCAGTTGATACTTTTTCAGAATTCTACCTATAGGTTCTGAGATTCCTGGAATGTACAGAATAGGAATTCTGCAGACTGAAGAAACTGTAGGTGTTGGAACATAAGATTCAAGTATCTGTTGGATTTGATTGGAGTTGTAATAATTTGATTCCATTAACTTTTTAATGATGGAAAGTTCTTGTTGTAAGATTATTGGGGAAGAGCAAACTTTATGTGCTCTATGAATTAGAGATTTAAGAATACCAAATTTTTGAGACGTGGTGTGCAGACTTTTTTGTGAATGTATCTGCAAGTAAAAGTGGTTTTCAAAAGACGCTTGTAGATAAGGTACCAGAAGACGTTCTAGTAAGGAGGACGTCCAAAAGTGGTAAAGTACCAGAGTTTTCTTTTACCATAGTGAATTGGATGCGTGGGTGAAGGTTATTTATCCGTTGTAGAAAGTTCATCTCCACACACTGAAGATGAACTTTCCACTTTTCTACAACGTTCCAACACCTACGGTTTCTTCAACAGTCCGCAGAGTTCCTATTCCGTACATTCCAGGAATCTCAGAACCTACAGGTAGAATTCTGAAAAAGTATCAACTGATTCCAACATACATTCCTATCAACAAAATTTCTTCTTTATTACCTTCTACAAAGGATAAACTGTCTTCTCTATCTTTGGCTGGCATTTACCAAATACCTTGCAAATGCGATGTCTCTTATTTTGGACAAACTGGCTGTTCTTTAGAAAAAAGAACATCAATATTATATTGATTATAACAAACTTCTGAAGTCTGGTCTGGCAGTGCAGCACAGTATTGACTCTACTCATAATGTCCAGTGGGATAAAGCAGTTCTCCTCCATAGATGCAGATTCAAATATGAACGCTTATTCCAAGAAAGTTGTGAAACTATCTTACACCGACCGAATTTAAATAGAAATGACTGTATGTCTCTCTCAAAAATCTGGGAGACTTTTATCTTATGTAAAAAACCATTTATCTTAATAGATTAAATTTGTTATTTCTATTATTTCCTAGCACACGGTAACAATTGTATTTAAATAGTGATCGCACCGAACGTTTGCCTATATTCTATTCCTATTACTGTTACAGACACTGAAGATGTACTATTAATTTTAGTACGAAATATCTCTTTTTACTAATTAAAGATTTCACTGGTTTTTACGTGTTACTTTATTATTTAAGAATATGGAAGGCACATATTCTACCCACATAACCTTTTGGTCTAAGAGTTAATTATAATTAGGAGACTAAGTAATTTAGGATCAAAACTCTAATATAACAAAACTCATGTTAAACTATGGATTAGGCCACCACTTTTTCTCTATTAAAACTATTGATATGAATTTGTTCTCTGATAATGTTAGAAATAGAACATAGCTTTGATGTAGTTTTTTTTCCACTAGAGGTCATGCCAGTAGAATAACACTTGATCAAATAATTGCCACTTTGGCATACTGTTTGAAATGTAATATAGCTTGTCTATATATACGTATGTATGTATACTCCATATGATGACCTTAATATGAAGATTGGTCGAAACATTAGGAAATTAAAGTAATCATTCTTAACATGGTTATAGTTTCCATAATTTTACTGAAATGAATGCTGATCACTGTAACACCAAAGGAAAGGAACCATATAAAAGTAGTTTTGAATAGCTTTTCTCTTGGCACCTTGTCATGTGCCTTTTCCAGATCTACAAAACTTAAATACAGATCTGTGTTATAGCAGGGGTCTTGGATTATGTAAAAAATAGATAAAAATACAAAAAATAAATAAAATAAATCTTTAGCTCACTCATAGCACTAATGTTGAGAAAAGTCTACATGCAAACACAAGGATAAATAAAACTATTAAAACACAGAAGTCGAAAAAATTTTTATTGTCAAATATTTTAACCTGAAATTAACAGGTCATTAATGGCAGGTAGGCTAGTAAGTATAAAGCGGAACATTAACAATGAATTGTATAAAAAGCAGTCTGAGCTGCATGATGATATAAATAACAAAGTGATGTTAGGAAGGTACAGTAATTGGTATGAAAATAAACTATTGATGCCTGTGTAAATTACACTTCCTAGATTTTTGGTAAAAAGAGGCAGTAGTTCTGATTCCAATTAAGTTGATGAAGCATGGCTTCAGCACTCTCCATAAATAAACAATTATTATTTAACAAAAAATTAAAGAATGTGAAAGCAACATTGAAAACCAAAACTGGACATTCAGAAAAACTGAATACTCAGTAGCTGACTTTGAAGAAAACAGACTGATTCAGCCAGAGAAGCAAGTGCTTGAATGCAAAAATTGAAGAATTAAAACTTTATGGCAGACTGAAGGAGCGGAAGTCATGGAAAAAGAAGAAAGTTTTTAGCAAATAAGTCAGCATAAGCTTTGAAAGAATACAGAAAAAAACATGTAAGAAAGTAAAGGAGTGTGTAAAAGTGGCTAAACAAAAGTCATGGAAGACTTTCAAAAGAATACAGAAGATAAATATCAGGAAGGCGAAAAAAAAAAGTTTTGGAGCCTATTGAAAAATGTTTCAAATGGAGTAAAGAGTGTAAAAGGAATCAGAGATGATAAAGGTAACATGAAAACTGAAGATAAAAAGCCATCAAAACCTGAAATGTGAAAAGGCACCTAGGCTAGATAATATTCATCCAGAAAGATTCAAATATGAAGGTATAAAAGTTTTACCATGGCTGTAAGAGGGATGAATTCCAGATGACTGGAGTAGAGCTCCCATGATACCAACCTATAAAAAAGGGAAATAAAACAATGTGACAATTATAGAGGTATTTTCCTACTGAGTGTTCCTGGTAAGATTTATGCATGCATACATACTTGAGAAATGGCTAAGAAAAAATTGTGGAAGGGAAGCTTGGTGAAGAACAAGCTGGATTCAGACAAAATAGAGGTTGTGAGGATCAGATTTTTACCCTTAAGACAAACAGTTGAGAAATCTTGGGAATATAATAAGGAGATCTGGAAAGTGCATATGACAAGGCGCCAAGAGGAAAGTTCTTCAAAATGTTACATTTATATGGTGTAAATGGGACACTATATCAAACAATACATAGTCTCTATTTAAACTGTAAGTCAGTAGTTAGAAATGAAGGATGAACAAGAAAATGGTTTGATGTAAAACCATCATCATCATCATCAAATTCCTGCCATGTACCCTCAAGGGGTGTACAGGATATGACAGTACTACATGAAAAAATTACATCATTACTAACTTCCTATCTACAATTTTCCTCCAAATCAGCCTGTTACTTGTCAAGACTCTGACATTATCAGATCTTATATTTCTATCGTCTAAGGCACTTTGTACCATATCAATCCACCTATATCTTGGTCTTCCTCTGGGTCGTTTTCCTGCCAACCTGGAAGAGAACACTTGTTTTGCTAATCTTTCCTCTCCCATTCTATTTAAGTGACCATACCATCTGAGATTAGCTCTGCTAACGCATTCCTGGATGCTGACAATGTCAAGTTCTTTCCTAATATCCTCATTTTTAATATGATATTGCCATT
This sequence comes from Typopeltis vanoorti, assembly GCF_054136105.1. Lineage (NCBI taxonomy): Eukaryota > Metazoa > Arthropoda > Arachnida > Uropygi > Thelyphonidae > Typopeltis > Typopeltis vanoorti. The sequence continues at coordinate 45,751,911 of NC_143572.1, read as the reverse complement.
GATGCCATCTGTTCACGCCTCTAATCTTTCTCAGGACTCTCATATCTGCGGTCTCCAGTCTTTGGTCAAGTGTTTTACTTCTGACCCAGCTCTCGGATCCATAAGTTAAAATTGGTTTGAACACAGTCTTGTATACAGCAAAAAGGATGTACATTATCTCCACAATTATTCATTATCTATATGGATCCTTATGAAGGAAATGGTATTAAATCTGATATCAAACTTGACTATGCTAATCATAGCTCCTTACTTTATGCAGATGTTATATTTCTGAATAAATCCAGTACGAGTTTGCTGACTTCCTACCATACCAGCTTTACTAAATCTGTTGTCTATTTCCATATTTAATTTACCATCTTACTAAATATTGTGCTTAAACAGTCTTTTTATTACTGATTTTCATACCAAATTTATTACAATACTAAATTGAATAACTGTTGAGATGGGTTAGAAATAAAACAGTTAATCAAAGACTGGAGACCACCGATATGAGATTTTCTGAAAAAAATTGGAACAAACAAATTGCATCAATGACAAAATCATATTATAAATGAAGATATTAGGAAGGAACATGACATTGAATGAGCTGGGATAATCTTGGGTGGTATGGTCACTTTAAAGAGATGGAGAGGAAAGATTATCCAACCAAGTATATATGATTACAAGATGGATTGATTTGGTTAGAAGTGCTTTAGAAAACAAAATATAAGGCATGACAATATTGGAGTGCTGAAAGATGATATATTAAATTTTTCATGAAGTACTATAATAGTAGCTCTCTCTCTCACACACACACACACACACACACACACACACACACACACACACACACACACACACACACACACACACACACACAGTCCTAAATTTGCTTTGCTTTCTTTTTCGAGTTAATGCCATTAATGCACAATAATAATACTAACTTGTTTTTGGCCACAAATACACAAGTAATATGTTTTTAGATGTTTTATCAATGAAGGAATATGATTTTGTGAGTGATGTGCTTTAAAACAAATCCATTTTTCTGGAAAAAACCTACAGTTCAAATTCTGTTTACAATGGGAAATATTTAATGTAAGCCCATTTGCAGTATGTTTCTGTGACTTCTGAGACCAGTCCAGCTACTTCTGCCTGATCTCTCAGGCAGAAGTAGCTCAACTTTTTCTCTTGATTTTTCCTCTTGTACATCTTGTGTGAAGATATACATAGGTCAGACTGGAAGAAGTTGCGAAATCCACAACAAAGAACATTGAAAACAAATGGGAAGAAAAAAGTGGACTCATAGCACATCCTCAAAGAACATCACAAAGCAAATTGGCAAACATCCTCCATGCCATACTTAGAAGAGAATTACTTCGACAGGTTGTTCAAGGAGTCCTCTGAGGTCATTCACTCAAAAGGCACACTAAATAAAAATCAAAGAATGATCCTTCATTACATCTGGAAATCATTAATTAACATGTGTAAAATTAAAGATGTCCTATGCCAGCCATCACATACAGAGTTTAGAAAACAATGGAAAGACTGCACGTGACATGCCTAATGATACTCATGATTAGACCATCATTCCAAGCCTTTTCAACTATAGATATTAACTGCTGTTGAAAAACGTTTAAGCTTTTGCCTTTTTTTATATATATGTTATGTAACCTCCTGATGATGCTGTTATTTATGTAGACAATCATGTAGAGGAAATACATCTAGTATAAATAAACAATTGCATATGACTTAAAAAGCTGGTTATTATAATTCAAGCAAATCTACTCATAGGAATCAAAAATAAACTAGCCTAAGAATGCACAGTTATGTAAAGACATAATATGCTATTGACAATCCCAAATACAATGTGTTTATTCTACTTTTTCAACCATCAGTAGTTGAAAATGTAGAATACATCAATAATTTCACATCTATGTCATTGAATTTCCCAATGACATAGATGTGAAAATTTAGTTGATAAAATTCTTTCTTTTAAGGTTACACAGTGATCAGCACTCATATTTGTAAATTTAGAGACACAAAAACACAAATGTTGAACAGATTATTTTATTAATTACTAATCAAATAAACTTGACGTTTCGACCCCGGTATCGAGGTCATCGTCGGAAGAATACAAGTGTATACGGAACCAATCTACATGCTCATGCCCTGTATACCGGTAAACTAAATCTGCGTAGTTAGTTAATCCTTTTCCCTAGCCTGACCTCTAGTAATAAAAAAAAATAAAATAAAAAATAAATAAATAAAAAAAAAATATATATATATATATATATATAAAAAATAAATAAATAAATAAATACAACTACAATAAACTGCTAAAGTCCTATGTATTAATATTCTTCTGGATAGTTCTGATTGTTATATGATTTCTTTCAGTTGCTGTTAAATGTTACAAACACTTCACCAGGTTGTCTTCTTGTAGTGGGATTTTTCTATGGCTACTTTAGGTTGTTATACAGGTTGTAGATGGATCTTCCACATTCTTGAAATGGTTAGGCCATTTTTGTTGAGATCCGGGTTGTGTTTGAGCATTTCACATGACTGTTTAAATTTTCTTTCAAACCAGGTTTTGGTGCGGTGTAGGGACTTGGTATTTCTCCAATCAATTCTGTGGTATGTTTGGAGTATGTGGTCAGAAAGGCCGGTTTTACCAAAATGGAGGTATTTAATGTGTCGTTTGTGTTCATCTTGTCTGATTGGGATAGTTCGCCCTGTTTCCCCTATATACGCAATGTTGCATGTGCATTGTATTTTGTATACCCCTGGGTGTGCTAGGTGTGGAAGAGGATCTTTAGAGGAACTGAGTAGGTGTCTTAGCTTATTTGGGGGTTTAAAGGTGGTTTTAATGTTGTATTTGCGAAGTGTTCTGTCTATTTTTTCAGAAATGCCTCTAACATAAGGAATGGCAATAGCATTCTTGAAATCTTTTTTGTTCTTACTGGTATCTTTATGGAGGAGCTTATGAATAGGTTTTTTACTGTATCCATTTTTGATAAATGTTTGGTTGATGATCTTGTATTCCTGGTTTAGAGCCTGTTCATTAGAACAAATAGTTAGGGCTCTGTGTTTAAGGGTGCTTATGACACCTAGTTTTTGTGTTGGGTAGTGGTATGAGTTTTTGTGTATGTATTGGCCTGTGTGTGTAGGTTTGCGGTAAACTGAGAAGGAGAGACAGCCAGAGGGAAGACGTGTGACAAGTGTGTCTAGGAAAGGAAGAGAGTTGTTTTTTTAGTTGGCTAAGGAAAGTATTTAGAGCTTCGTGGCCATGGGGCCAAATGGCAAAAATATCGTCGATGTATCTGAGCCAAATTTTGGGCTTTAGACATGCTGTCTCTAGAGCACGTTGTTCAAAGTCTTCCATATAAAAGTTAGCTATTGGGGGAGAAAGTGGTGGGCCCATGGCTGTACCTTCTTTTTGAAGGTAAAAATTGTTTTGCCACACGAAATATCCGGAGCGGAGTATGTGGGCAAAGAGGGCCATGATGTCACATGGAAATATGTTCTGTAGGAGCAAGATCATGTCATTGATTGGGACATTGGTGAAAAGGGAAGGGCAAACTATCCCAATCAGACAAGACAAACACAGATGACACATTAAATACCTCCATTTTGGTAAAACCGGCCTTTCTGACCACGCGCTCCAAACATACCACAGAATTGATCGGAGAAATACCAAGTCCCTACACTGCACCAAAACCTGGTTTGAGAGAAAATTTAAAGAGTCATGTGAAATGCTCAAACGCAACCCAAATCTCAACAAAAATGATGGCTTAACCATTTCAAGAATGTGGAAGACCCATCTACAACCTATATAACAACCTAAAGTAGCCATAGAAAAATCCCACTACAAGAAGACAACCTGGTGAAGTGTTTGTAACATTCAAGAGCAACTGAAAGAAATCATATTATAACAATCAGAACTATCCAGAAGAATATTAATACATGACTTTAGCAGTTTATTGTAGTTGTATTTATTTATATATATATATATATATATATATATATATATTTTTTTTTAATATTTATTTATTTTATTTTATTTTTTATTACTAGAGGTCAGGCTAGGGAAAAGGATTAACTAAATATGTAGATTTAGTTTACCAGTATACAGGGCATGAGCATGTAGCTTGGTTCCGTATATACTTGTATTCTTCCGATGATGACCTCGATACAGGGGTCGAAACGTCAAGTTTTATTTTATTAGTGTAATTAATAAAATAATCTGTTCAACACATGTGTTTTTGTGTCTCTAAATTTACAAACATTAGTTGATAAAACATTTCTTCACTCAGCGTGAAGATGCTACCACCATCAATCTGCATAAGAAGCTGAAAGTAGCCTGAAAAAGTACCATTTGATCCTTTCATAATTATCTTACCCTTATCCCCCATCTAGAGTACTAAAATGTACTGCAGTATACCAAATTTTTTGTGAATGGAATTGTAATTAAAATAATGGCAACATGACAGTTTGTTAAAAGGAGATGGATAGCTAGCTGGTTGTGGTGATTAATTTATTCTGTTGTGATGAAAACTGTACAATTAAATTCACACGCAACAGATGCTATTAACACATGCATGTATGTGTGCATATATGAATGAAGTATTTAATTCTATTTATGTACAGGGCTTAACATGAATGTTTTGTAAATGCTTTTAATTGTATATAATTAATTTACAATTTTAACTGTACACTAATTTTATGTTCCACTTTTGTTTTGTGTTTTAGCCTCAATACCAGGGCAATGTCATTCTAATGATCATTAAAAAATATGCCTGACATTTATTGTTACAAAACAATTAAACATATATATTAGAATCTATTTTCTATTATCTATCCCACAACATTAAGTCCTGTTATGTATGTGTATGTCGTAACATATGAATGGGTCTAAGTTACAGACTATATGATAAGTGATCAAGTACTTAACAGTAATGATGTCTGGATATGTTCCAAAAGTTAGGAGATTGATGAAGAGTGAGATTAAACAGGCAATCAAGAAGGAGAAACAGCCATTATTGAAGTAGCATAAGATAAGAGATGATCAGATGCATGAGAACAGTACTTAGACAATCAGGCCAAGAACAATCCCAGGCAGTTTTCAATATGCAGCTAACAGAAGACAGAATGAATACTGGAGAGTGACATTGCTACTTCACAAGGTTTCAAATCACAAGCTGGCCCAAGTATATAGAGTTGTGGTTAAATGTTAAATTCCACAAGGGATAGGATCTAAGATTAGTGATTTACTAAAATAAAAGAGCCAAAAGGCTTCAGTTCAAAAATGCAAAATTATATAAGTGGATATTAGATCCAGCATTATTTCAAAGCCGAATGTAGAAACTATGAAAGTTTCATAAGTTTTCTCTGGTGAACTTATTTTTTTAACAAAACTTTCATAATTTCTACATTTGGCTTTGAAATAATACTGGATCTAATATCCACTTTACTTATATAATTTTGCATTGCCGAATTGGCTTTTGGCTTTCCTTAGTACTAAACGAGAGTTTTTGCTCTCTTAAGGTTTCTGAGGAGAACCAACCAGTTCAAAACAGCTGTCAGGCCAGTGAAACCTTATCAAAATGGACTAACAGAAAGCAAATATATAGATGCTTGGGTGGCACCTATGTTTTCTAGGTAGTTCACGCTAAGGAAACTCATGAATGCTGGTGAGTATATTCCTATAAATGCTCTGGTCAACTTATTTATTATTATTTTTTTTTTTTTTTTACCAAACTTTCATAGTTTCTACATTCAGATTTGAAATAGTGCTGGATCTAATATTCACTTTACTTATATAAGATTGGTGAGTTTCGTGATAAGACTTGTATGTTAGCTATTCATAACAGTATTTTTTAAATAAAATTAGAATAAATATTAATTGCAATAAATTTGAGTAATAATTTCAAGTATTTTGGCAAAGTCAAATTGACATCATCAGGGAAATGTTAATTATTTAGAAGTTCTTACATGTATATTTTCCAATACAATTTACAGGTTCTTTCCCCAGGCTATGTATTTGGTGTTTGTTATGCTACATACATGAAAACTAAGCTTTCTTTTTATATATATCTTATTAGCAAAGTATATATATATATATATTCATTTTTTGACAGACTGAAACCAAGAAAACAGACAAGTTAATTTAATGAGGCACACAACATGTTTCATCAAAAATGACTTCTTCAGGTGTGAGAACACTTAAAGCAAATGAAAAAACCATAAAAACACTGTACCATTATAATAAGACTTGTAAACTGAAGTTAAGTTTGAATTGTCGTAATAGTCCATAACGACAATTCAAACTTAACTTCAGTTTACAAGTCTGTTATTATAATGGTACAGTGTTTTTATGCTTTTTTCATTTGCTTTAAGTGTTCCCACACCTGAAGTCATTTTTGATGAAACATGTGTGCCTCATTAAATTAAATTGTTGTCTGTTTTCTCAGTTCTAGTCAATCAAAAAACCATGAACATATCTACTCACCAAGTAAATATAACTGATGGACACACACACACACACACACACACACACACACACACACACACACAAATATAAAAAAAAATTGCATATTAAAACAATAATGACCCTTTTATAGTTAACATATTTTAGTCAGAGACTCAAACAGACATTCACATAAAAATCAGTAATCTTACTCTGGAAAATCAAACATGTTTCTCATTAATCCTTATATTGGGAAAAAGCAGCAATAAATTTTCTTCCACACAATCACACAAGAATATATTAATTCATATCCGTGTCTTCAACAACATGCTTTACTTCTAGCATATTCAGTTACTACATAAAACAAGTACTTAACACATTAAGTTTATTTCATAAAACTCAGTTATCCAGTACTGAAACAGAAAACAATTTTATGGAACTTGGCAACTGTCAGTTCCATAAACAGAGATAGTTTTTCATGTAATCTTCACCCAAAAAACCAAAAAAATTACAACAGTGAAGATATATAAACTTTTCAATAGGAACTTGAACATAAGAATCCACAAAAAGTATTACTATTCATTCTTTATATCTTTTGGTAGGCCTGGTTGACCGAGTTGTTAGCATATCTGCTCTCCAGCCAAGAGGCACAAATATCCATTTACCATATGTACTGCTATACCCCTGGCACAGTATGACCTGCGATGTCTTTGCACCATAAAAATCAAAACTGTCGGTTAATTTTGATTTAAATATTTTTTTAAGGGAACTATATTCTTCTATCTTTTTTTTTTTAATGACTCTTCTATATATAAAAATGCACATTCTCTCTCTCTCTTGTGTCCATCAGCTATTCATTTTCATATCACAGTCAAGCATATACGAGGGTGGTCTGAAAAGTTCTTGGCCTAACAATGAAAAAACAAATTTATAATTTCAAAAATTATTTCTATTTTTCAACATAATCTCCCTTAAGACTAATATATTTATTCCAGCGATGCTTCAGCACCATTATCCCATCCCTGTAGTGGTTCTCAGTAAGATCTGCAAAATACCCCTCTACAGCTGCAATCATCTCTTGATTCGAAGAAAAACGATGACCAGCGAGGAAGAGTTTTAGTTTTGGGAATAGATAGAAGTCAGAGGAAGCCAAATATGGGGAATAGGGTGGATGTTCCAACAATTCATAGCAGATCCCTTAGTTTTCCCATTGCAAAAATACCTTTTGTGGGTAGGTGCATTATCCTGATGAAAAATTATTATTTCCTTCTGCAAACTGGGTCTTTTCTCACAAATGTTTTCATCTAGTCTGGATAAAAGATCTAAATAATATTCCCCGGTTATTGTTTTACCCTTTTTCAAGATAATTAATAAACAAAATGTCTTTAGCAACCCAAAACATCAATGCCATGACCTTTTCTGCTGATGCAACCAGCTTTGTCTTCTTTGGCGCTGAACAACTGACTTCTGTCCACTGTTTTGACTGCTTTGGATTCTGTTGTGTAATGGTGAATCCAAGTCTCATCCACAGTAATAAATCGATGCACAAAATCAGTTTTATTCTTGTTAAAATGCTCCAAGCACTGTTCAGAGATTTTCATGCAAGTGAGTTCTTGATCTGCTGTGAGCAGGCGCAGCACTCATGTTGCATAAAGCTTTTTCATTTGCAATTCTTCATTCAAAATATCTGCACGTTCTTTTGAAATGCCTATATCTCAGCAATTTCATGCACTTTGACTCACTGGTCATCTAATACCATATCATGCACTTGATCAATGATTTCTGGTGTTGTTACTTTTTGGACGTCCTTCACGTGGATCATCTTTAAGACTACGGCCATGTTTAAATTCGGCAGCCCATTTCTTAATTGTCAAAAATGAAGGAGAAGAGTGCCCATAAACTTTTATGAACTTCAAATGAATTTCTTTTGCCTTTAAACCTTCTTTTACTGCACGATACTCAATTTTATCCATTTCAAGGGATACAGACAACACTTTTGCTTTATACAGCTGTATAAAACAAACTACTTGATAGAATGGCTTGCAATTTCACATGGATGCTTATGACAAATGCACCAACTTAGGAAAAAAAAAACCTTGCTTATGGCATTGTCATTTATGGTCAAGGCCGAGAACTTTTCAGATGCTGTATTCTTCTCTCAATCATAATTGCGTGGAATGACTCATCACAGCCAGGAATCACAAACAGTGAAGTTTTTTTTTTTTTTTTTTTTTTTTTTTTTTTTTTTTTTTTTTTTAGTAATGGCAGACTGGATATGTTTATTTGTGGTATGATGAAATTTCTTTTCCACCTGATGTTTATTTCACTGCACTCAGTATATTAAAAAAAATCTACAGGTATTATAATTCCAAAGGCATAGGTAGGTGTGTGTATCTTGCCGATTCTTCATGCTGGTGAATGATAAGCTATTTCCACGAATGACATAGCAATTAGGTACAGTTAGGCTTATTGGCTTTGTTAGTCAACTACTAACAGTGAAACTACAAGCACTTGCTATATTCTTCTTAATAAAATAGCATTTAAACATAATTTTATCAACATAATGATATATTTATACATCTTTTATTTCAATTATCTACGGTAACAATAATTTCCGCAAACAAAATCATATTAAGATATTTAAATATTTTACAGAGGATCAGTATTCTAGAACAGAAAAGTCACTAGTGGTGTGCGACAGAGAGGACTATCTACCTTATATGTTAATGACACAGAGAGAGAGATTTAATGCAATGATGCAAAGTTAAGGAGAGAAAATGTTGTGGCTCTTTGGGGGGTAGATTAACTCAAATATCAATATAATGTTGTAAAGTGCGAGATTTTCAAAAAGAAAATGAGATACTGTACTTGTAATTGGTATGTACTGGCAGAGAAGGAGCTTAACCTTAGATGGCTCAGTATTAAAACTGTGAGGATAACAATGGCAAATTATGGCATATTTGTAGAAATAACGAGATAAAGGTAAAGAAATCAAGAGATACTTCGATCAGACTGCATATGGATTACTATGCACATATTTGGTCACCTTGGTTTTAGAGGAGACAAAGAGATTTTGAAAAGAGTAACTAAGCCAGTTGCAAATGTCTGGAATGATGAATATGAAGATAGATTGAGAGAATGCCACTTGTAAGGCCTGTGATGACAGGAGGATTAGTGTGAATGAGTCATAAGTTGAAGCATTTATTCCTTAGTGTGAAAGGAGACAAGTGTACAGGTGTAAAGCAAGGGAGTGAGGATTCTGTTTGATTTTTGTTTGATTTAAAAGTGTGAGTGAAATGCAATACCTGAGAGCATGATGAATGCAGAAACAATGAATCAATATAAAACACCAGTTGATAGTGAGAACCTTCCATGATGATAATAACAAGCAATCTGGTTATTTATTTTTAAGTGTCATTTAGACAAACAGACAACAATAAAAGAGTTAAAGTTTTGATGAATATTTAATTTATACATACCTAAACCTTGAAGTACCATAACTAGAAGTTGGATAAATTCTTATGTTAGGGTATGATTTCACCCCTTGAGCAGAACACAGATGATGATGAGTTTGACAGTTAACTTCACCTACATGCACATTTGATTCACGGGAGAGCATCTAAATGAAAACATTTTAAATAATTTTTTTTCCCCCCTTAGCCAATACATGAATAAGCCTAATTTTACTTCCTACATTATAAAACATATAAAAACATTTTGTAATCAATAATGTTTTTAACTTGAGAATATTCTTGTTCCTGTGATGGACTAGAAGACATCTCATTTAGGGTATACAGACCATATAACCAATTTAATTCACCAATGATAATGAATGATATTTCTTCATACTTGTGCTTTTATTATACATAACTTATTTTAGAATTTCAATGGATCTAACCTCTCAAGCTGCAAATAGATACATTCAAGTGGTGACAAATTCTTCACAAGTTGCAAATTGCTTTAATAAAAACTAACACATAATATGTGCAACATATCCATAATGCAAGCACACTTTCTTCTTATAGAATTAAATTACAATCATCTAAGACAGGCATGGGCAACCTTTCCTAGTTCGGGGGCCAAATTACCATTCTGTCTCCGAGTCAAGGGCCGGACCAAATGATTAAATAAAATCAATTAATATTAAATGAATTAAAACAAGTTGCTATGTCATATTTCATTTATTTATAATATAATGCTTTAGTATAAAGCTCTACATAAATTTTATAATATAATGAACGACATAACAATTTCAAGGCCAATGTGAAGATTGGCCTTGTACTTCAACTACGAGACTATCAATATTGACATTAATATTACTTAAGGATAATCGCATAGAATTTTCAAGGTTTTCATCCATTATTCTTGTCCGAATTTTTGATTTATTGTATTTCATCCTCGAAAAAACTGTTCACACATATATGTGCTGCCGAAAAGACAAATGATTTTTCTTGAAAAGGCACGTAAATTTTTATATTTTTCTTCCATCAAATAAAATTTATAAAAATCCGTCAAAGCAATGTTGTTAAACTGTGATTTTAGCACTAAATCCACCTGAAGCTCAATAAGTTCCATCTGTAAGTTTTCTCGCACATTATTTACATCAGCATCCATCGGACGAGCCAATGTGGAGTCTTTGTTTTTGAAGTCGGCAAACCTTGTATCAAATTGCTCTATTAATGCCTTCAGTTCATCTCCATAACAATTATAAGGGATATTTTTATGAATTGCTAGAGTAGGAAAATGATAACAATTTTTAGCTCTTATCTGACTTTCCAACAATCTTAGTTTATTCCAAAAAGCTTTGACATGTCCATGCAGTTCATGAACCAATTGTCCTTGTTTTTGCAATTTAAGATTCAGTTTGTTTAGGTATCCAGTGACATCTACAAGGAATGCTAAATCACGTACCCACTCATCATTTTTTATTTGGTTAATTGTGATTCCTTTTATGTCCATAAAATCTGCAATGTCTTGTCTCAGATCATAAAATCGTTTTAACATTTTACCTTTACTCAACCACCTCACTTCACAATAATAAGACATCTTCATAATCCGAAAATAGGTCTGCCAAATACTCCTTAAATTGGCGGTGATTAAATGCACGTGACTTAATAAAGTTGATACTGGCTGCTACAACTTCCATAACATTTGTGAATTTAATCGATTTTGCGCACAGGTTTTGTTGGTGGATAATGCAGTGAAAATTTGTTAAATTTTCTGGATGGAACGGTAGTTCTATTGCTCTGTCATGAACTATTCCAATAAATCCCTTCTGTGCACCAACCATTGCAGTGGCTCCATCAGTGCATATGCCAGATAGTGAACTCCATTTAAGCCCAAATCTCTCGAAGACTGTTTCAGATATATTTTCACCGGTAGTTGTTCCTTTTAATGGCCGAAGCGCCAATAATTCTCCTGTGATGTTGAAATCTGCATCAACTCCACGAATAAATATTGCTAGTTGTGCTGTATCGGATGCATCGGTGCTGTCATCCAAAGCAATTGGAAATGCTTCCAATCTAGCAATCTTCTCTTTTAAACTTTTTTTGATATCATCAGCCATAATTTCTATCCGTCGAACAATTGATAAATTCTCCTTCACCAAATGACTTAGAATGCTTAGCGATTTTTTCGTTTACCACAAAGCTGGCTGTGGTGCTGCGTTCTTTGCTTGTTGAACATTTGCTGCTGTGTATCCAAGTTCTTCTTCAACTTCTGTATTTCCTCTTTTCGTAGTTGTCCATCAATTTCTGGGTGATCAGCAAGTCTCGAAGTAAAGTGTCTCTTCAAGTTGTATGCTTTGTTGATGGATTCGTTGCACAGCAAACATACAGTCAAACCTTTATTCAGAATAAAATAATAATCCTCTGTCCAGCTGTCTGGAAATTGACGATTCTCTACATCTACTTTTCTTTTTTTTGCAATAACCCCTGACATTGTCCCAAATTTATAAGCGATATTCAGAATTGTCTTCTACACCGCAGGCACTGAACAGAACAGAACATAACATCAATGCAGGCACTAAACAAAGCACAACACCAACACAAGTACTGAACTGACAAGTTGTAACATGTTCACACACGCCGCTAGTCAAAATGAGAAAGAGACCTTGGTTGAAGAAAACAGTGTGTTTTGCACAAGTCATATGATGACAGCTTAATGTAAGTTAGTAGAACACACCATGTTTTCTCCCACCATGAATCAGACAAACTTCGCTGAAATAGATTAGGGCCGGATCCGGCCTGCAGGTTGCCCATATGTGATCTAAGATAACAGAATGTAACCACTTTTTTACTTAATAAAGTTATTCAACAACAATGTGTTGGAAAGTTTTGGGACTTATATCAGACATACAAAAATATTTTAAGAAACTTTGGAGGAAAGAGCAAAGCTAATAATAATGGCAAATACCTGTTCGATTTCAGCTCAGAACATGGACTGTTTATTATTAACACAATTTCCAACATAAAAATGTGCATAAATTCACATAGAGAGAAGAGGCAAGGAATAAGAAAAGTCTCATCGAGTATGTTATTGTTGATAGGGATTTTCTCACTGGTGTACAGAGGATTTGAAATTGGAAGTGATCGCCATTTAGTCTTGGGCAGGATAAAATTGACATTCATATTGAAAAGAAGAACATGTAAAAAAAAGTTTTAAAATGAATAAAAGTTGAGTAGCTCTCAGATGTGAACTGTAGACTAAAATACACACAGTATTCAAGAAAAAATGAAAGAGTTTGAGAACAGAAACCAAACTTTGGAGATTCAGTGGCAAGCCTTTAAGAAAACACTGATTGATTCAGCCAGAAAGGCATGTGGTGAGGTTGTCTGCAAGGATAGAAAAATAAGAACTCCATGGTGCACACTGGAAGTTAAAGAGGCAGTGAAAGAAAAGGAGAAAGCACATCAGAAGGTGAATAAGTCAGCTTCCGCTCTTAGAGAATACAGAGACAAATGTAAAAAAGCTAAGCACTGTGTAAATATAGCTAAACAAAACTCATGGGAAGACTTTGGCAAGAACATAAAAAATAAATATCAGGAAGACAGTAAAATATTCTGGATGAAAAAGCTCAGAAATAGAGGAAAGAATGCTGTTTAGAGATGATAAAGGTGACATGAAAACTGGAGAAAAAAAGATATCCTTGATGTATGGAGCAATTAGTTCAAAGAATAGCTAAACAAAACAAGCAGTGACAGCACAGTGGTAAAAATATACTCAATAAGCATGCAATCAGGAAAACATATTCATACATGAAGTAGAAAAACCCATAAAAGGCTGAAAATGATGGAAGGCAGCATGAGTAGATGATATTCAACCAGAAATGCTCTAGGTATAAAATCTTACAGTGGCTGCACTGCGTAGTTCAGAAGGCATGGACAGAGGGATGAATTCCAGACGATTGGAGTAGAGCTCTCATAGTACCCATATACAAAAAGGGAAATAAAATTGAATGTGAGAATTACACAGGTATTTCCCTACTGAGTGTTCCTGGTAAGATTTATGCAAGTATACCTGAGAAACGGTTGAGAAGGATTGTAGAAGAGAAGCTTGGTGAAGAACAAGCTGGATTCAGGCCAAATAGAGGCTGCCAGGATCAGATTTTCACTTTACGAAAAATAGTTGAGAAATCGTAACAATATAACAAAGATCTGTACTTGAATTTTGTAGACCTTCAAAAGGCAAATGACAAGGTGCCAAGAGAAAAGCTATTAAAACACTACGGTTATATGGTGTTAATGAGGCATTACATCAAGCAATATGTAGTCTTTATTTGAGTTGTAAGTCAGCAGTTAGAATTGAAGGAAGTACAATAAGGTGGTTTAATGTTCAATCTGGTATCAGACAAGGATGTACATTATCTATATGGATCACATTTTGAAAGAAAGTAGTATTAAACCTAATATCCAAATTGGAAATATTAATCTTTGCTCTTTACTTCATGCAGATTATGTTATACTTTTAAATAAATACAGTACAAGTCTGCAAGATACCCTGACTAAATTGAATAACTGTTGTAATAAATTTGGTATGAAGGTCAGCAATAAAAAGACAAAGACAATGAAAATAGGCAGAAGCACTGAAAATATCAACTGCATTATGAATGGAGAACCTATAGAACAAGTAAAACATTTCAACTACTTAGGCACTATTTTTAGTGAAGACAGTAAATTAAATATGGAAATAGACAACAGAATTAACAAAGCTAGTCAAGTCAATTGAAAAAATTTATATGGAATAAGAGAGAAATTAGCCAAAACACTAAATTAGCTGTATATAAGACAGTGTTCAAGCCAGTTTTAACTTATAGATCTGAAAGCTGGGATAGAAGTAAAACACTTGACCAAAGACTAGAGAACACAGATATGAGAGTCCTGAGAAAGATTAGGGCATCAACAGAAGACATCAATGGCAATATCATATTAAAAATGAGGATATTAAGAAAGAACTTGACATTGTTAGGATCCAGGAATGTGTTAGCAGAGCTGATCTCAGGTAGTATGGCCACTTAAACAGAATGGGAGAGGAAATATTAGCAAAATAGCAAAAAGCTCTGCCAGGTTGGCAGGAAAAGACCCAGAGGAAGACCAAGATAAAGATGGATTGTTATAGTAAAAATTGCCTTAGAAAACAGAAATGTAAGATCTGATAATGTTAGAGTGTTGACAGATAACAGATTGATTTGGAGGAAAACTGTTGATAGGAAGTTAGTAATGATGTAAGTTCTTCATGTAGTACTATCATAATATCCTGTACACCCCCTTGAGGGTACATGTCATTAATTTGATGATGTGTTGGAAAAGAAGATCACTTTGTAATTGTTAAACAGTATAAGAATATTGTAAGATATCATGGTTTTCTAAATATCACATGGCATTTTGATTCTTTCAAAGTTATGAATTCGCTAAATCATTTATGCTACTTAAAAATTCATATATTTTAAGATTAAAATACTGTACATATACATTTACCTTAGCTAACTTCCTCCATTCAGGAGAAAGTTGTTGGCATGGCCCACACCATGGTGCATAAAAGTCTATAACCCAAATTTCACTGGTAGACTTTGTCTCGACAAGATTAGAAAAGAGGGATGGATTTAGGGATACAACAGGAGGAGACAGAGTATCCTACAGTAAATAAAGTGAATAATTTTATCTATTATAAGGATTCAAGAAAAATTATGAATGCATATTAATAAGAGTTAACTAAGCAGACAGACTAAATACATAATAGGATAACAATCAAATTAATCTAAAATGTCTACACATATATATACATATACAGATTATGAAATTGTTACATGAAAAATATGAAGTAAGAAAAAGTAATGCAGAAACTTCATTGATTAATGAAAAAAACGAATAATTACATAAATTATTAAACTTTTGTTATCTAACATTATTCTGAAACAACAAAGTTTATGAGGCTAATGTACGAAGGGCTTTATGAAAGTAATGACTTTTTTTTTTTCTGAGAAAATTTACTTAAGTAACTTTTGCTTGGATTAATCCTGCATCTTTCAGTGAGTACTGTCATTTTTAAATAAAGTCTCCGTCATTTTCTATATAATTTATTTATTATTTTATTTTATTTATTTTTTGCCATGCTAAGTGAGATGTATGCTGATCACACAAAGGCCTTTACTCTGACATCAGAGCTCTTTATGATCAATTTGTTTTCAGCACATCATCTGCAAAATGGCTTCCTTGGAGTACATCCTTTAGGAGGCCAAACTAGTGATGGTAAGAGGATGCAAGATCTGGGATATTGGTGGAATGAGAAAGTTCAGACCAGCCAAATGCCACTGCAACTTCATCCCTTATGGGTAAACTGGCATGAGGTAGAATATTATCATGGTGGAAGAGAACCTCATTCATGTTTCTAGTGGACCTACTGTTAAATAGTTATCTCCATAACCCATTTTCCAACAGGCATGAATTTAGATCAGTAAGGAATTCACTCATAACTTTCTGTTTATATCATCTATAGCAGCTGTCATTCTGAATTATAATTATTTGTGTGCTATGTCCATGTGACCAATCACAGTACTTAAATTAAAACTAATACCATCTACTCATGGTGATGTGTAAAGCTTTCTGCCATGCTTGAAGGGTTATATATTAAAAAGAGAGAGAGAGAGAGAGGGGAGGAAGCATTACTTTTGTATCATCCCTTCCATTATGCCTGTTAACTGCATATGTTCTGACTAGTTTCTCTGGAGTACAAAACACAACTTTCCAGGAGGATAAATTATCAAATCAAAGAATTATATATTGTGTAGCTAGCTGATGAAACGCTATTCTTTACTGCTTTTCTCGTATTTCCCAAGTGTCTCTCAAATAAAGTAATGCTGAAATGTGAATTAAAAGTGGCATATTTAAGACAATGTATTTTGACTTTCTTCATAATTTGATTTCTGATGGGATAGCAACAAGCAATGAAGCAGTTACAAGGTAACTGAACTTTCTGAAGGGAAAAAAAAAAAAAAATCAAATTCATAATAATGCTTACCAGTATAAACAACACTAAGGTGAAAAAAATACATTTATTAAACTCACTAATATTTTGCTGGTTTTCTACCCAGCATCATCAAAGCACAATGATAACTATGAAAGGCACAAAGTACTAAACTAAGTAACTGTAGAAACAATTTAAATTGGAAATGACAATGTCTATATATGGTGCCCTCTATGGGTAAGATTACAAATTTAATTTAGAGAGGTCCAGTTATTAGACCTTAAAATGATAGTCTCCCAGATCTTTGGTAAATTAATGCAACGATACTTGTTGTGGTTGGGAGAGTGCTTCAGAGCTGCTGTTGGTTTTAAGAATAGCCTCTCACACCTTTAACAACCTGTAATTTTCTTCTAAAAAGCACGATAAATTCAATGCAGAAATGAATCCCAGGGTAGTAACAAAAACAGGAGACTGAAAGCTTTTACCTGCTCTTAGTTTCAAATTATAAATTACTCTAACTTTTTTCTAGGGCTCAAGCTTAAATTCATAACAGTAGAAATGGCTCCTCTAAAGTCATTTATAATGCATAAAAATATCAGTTGTCCATATGAAAGTATAAATATCAATATCTTATATAAATAATCCACATCACAAAACAGAAAAAAGTAACCTGATAAGAGAGTCCTGAACATCTGCTTTTATGAAAGATGCTCATTTCTAAATAAGAACTTATACATCATTAAAATTCATTTACCACATAACCACCTGCTAACTGAAATGTACAAATATATGGATTCCAACTCAGAATGAAAGTAGTAGTATGGAGTCTACTTTTGATTAAGTTGTTGCCATAGAAACATTACACTGCATCCATCTTTGTCAAAGGAAAATTCTGTTATAATCTTCAGTTAGTATGAAATGGTTTATTCCTTGTGAACTTGTCTACAGAATTTCAAGCATTTAGAGAAAACTTGAAAAACGTTTTGAACAATAATGGACAGATGTAGTGTATCTAGAAGACAGTGTGAATGTTCTTTCACTATCAGCTTCATTTGTATAAAATGCCTAAAAGACATTCTTCACTAATGAAGCAGTTAATAATTAATAACAGAACAGTCATGGAGTTTCGTGGATGTGCCACATGTTCAATGAGTACAGATGTGGTGTTTAGTACAAAAAAAAAGTACTTTGTTGTAATTGCTTGAAACTCAGAAGTCAATTTTGGTAGGGCATGAAACATCTGAAAAGACTGAAGATTATACATAATGGATCATGATCAAAAAGCAATTATTCAGTAATGACTGTCTATATATATATAGTAAAAAATCTTTCATTTGATGATAAAGACGGATGCAAATGTTTCCAAGGCAACCACTTCGCAACCAAAAGTAGACTTCACACTATCAAAAGCAGCCACAGAATGAAATTGTGTTTATTCTGCAGTACTTATTTTCTATTAATTTCAATGTTGCACAATCCATTTTTTCCATGAGAGTTGTTAATAAAGTTAATCATTGTGATCAATTTTGCTTAATGATATACAAAGAAAATCAACAATAAATAATGGCATTTCTTTTATTACTTAGTTTGCATGGAATGCCAACTAAGACTTATTGATTAAATAAGTTTCTAAAAGAACTTTTAGAAACTTATTTAAATTAGTTTAGCAATTTAATTGCCTTGATGACAGATTAATAGTAGTGACAACTGTTACTGCACTGAATTCATAAGTTTCGCTGATTTTTCTTGAGAATAGAATATGCTTTAAAATGAAGGGTTCGAGGTTACACTGAGTGGTTGTGTAATTTAGTGCTTGTGTAAAATTGGTGATTTTTATCTGTTTTGTTGTGTTTTTTCATTAGAACATTAGTGTAGATTTCTATGTTTTTAGAATATTTAGTGCCTTTATAACATTTTTATTGTGATGTCTGCATGACACCAATGCGATGAAAAATGGCGGCAAAGACAATCAATCGTTGTCCTGCGATTTGAATTTGCAGGATTTTATTAGGTGCAGTGTGCATGAAATGTATTCATCGAGAAAATTAAAGAATATGTGGAAGGAAATTGAAACTGGAGGGAGAGTATGTATTAAATGTTTCAAAAGTGAGCGTCTATTAGGGTGATGAGGATGCAGCAAATACCGACGATAAGATGGAAAATGCTGTTATTAATGTTGAACGTGTGGGAATGGAAATAGAGGAGAATGAAATGAACATTAATAAAGAAATAGTGCACCTAAATGCTATCCTTCATAGGACAAAGTGCAAAATTGAAAAATTGCAGAAGCGGCAAGAGATTAGCAGATGATTGAAAGGAATAATAAAGACCGACTGAACAAACAAGAAAAACAAGTTAAGGAGAAAATTATGTATGGAGATTCAGTGATTGGAGGAGTACTTAAGGAAAGTGTGACAAAATCGTTTTTCCTGGGTGCAAAAATTCAAGATATTAGCCATGCCATCCAGATGCATAAAGTCAAAGAAAAGGATTGTCTTAGTTGGTACAAATGATTTGAGAGCTGAAAAAGTATTCTATGAGGGAGGATGTAAAGAAGTTGTTAGAAGACGCAAAACTGAAGTGCGACAAGGTAAAGACTGTAAGTCTCCTACCACACTATGATAGAGGAGAACCGAGGAAGAGGGTGTTGGTAAGCAATGAGTCTATATGTAGATTGTGCAGAAGGAATGATGTAGGATTTGTACAATACTAATGGATTGCATCTAAATGGTTTCGGTGTTAGGTGTCTGGAGAAAGCTTTGTTCATTGAGCATGCTGAAGTGCAAATTCAGGAAAATTTAAGCAATTAGTGTGGAAGCAAATGAGTTTGTGTGAAGACACCCATGAGGTGAGTGAGTGTGAGAATGACCAAGTGTGGAATCTAGACTCACAAGCAAAAATACAAAACAAAGTAGTCAATTCAAGAAGTAAAGGTGGGTGGGACTGAAGGGATGAGACTAACGGAATGCTGCAGTTTCTGTATATTAATGCCAGAACTATCAGTAACAAGAGGTAGGTCATTAATGAGACAGACTTGTGTAATGTCTAGTTTACTGTTAACATAATCATTGATTGGATTATGAGAAAGTTACATTACAAGTATGAGGAATTAAATAGAATCCTATGTCAAATATGGAAGATCTAGATTATGCAAATAACAACCTTGAACTTGTCAAAATACACCAATATACAATCAAAATTAAAAGCATTAATTTAAAAAAAAAATGCAAATTTGCATACTTGGAAGCAAATTTAGATGCTGAAAATGGAACTGACAGGGGTATAATGCAAAAATTGACCAAAGCAAATACTGCTTTCAGAAAATTAAATAATATATGGAAGTCATCCAATAGTCATCCAAAATGCAGATCTTCAAAAGCCATGTAAAGATTAATTATTATAAAGACATTGAAAATGATGAAAAAATAGGAAATTAAAGTTTTTAAAACCAATTGTCTGTGTAAAATAAACATATTTTGGCCACAACATATAACAAATGACTTATATAAACTGATTGAGTAAAAACAGTATCATCAGTGAAATTAAAAAACGAGATGGAAAGGATTGGGCACATACGAAGAATGAACAACAGAGAGACTCCAAAAGTAGCTTTGACATTGATTCCAGAAAGAAAAAGGCTTAAATTAACTTGGCAGAGAATGTCAGAAAAGAAAAGAAGAATGGCCAGTTGGGAAGAGCTCGAGTGAAGCTGATCCCAGCCTTATGTGCCATGAGGCATGAAGAGAATAAGTACCTACCCCTCAAGGAATGCAATTTTTTATTTATTTTTTTAATGTATACCTTGTATACATATAGTATATCATATGTACTATACATATAATATAGTATATGTGTCATGGGTAAATTTTTTTCCTCTTTTCATTAATTTTTATATGATTTTTTGTATATTATTTTATTTTTTACCTGGTCTGGAAATCCTACTCTAGAGACCAAACATGGAAAGTTTTCAAGTCACTTCAAAGACTCCAAAAGCAGGGTGGTGAACTCACATCAGGTGATTAAATTCATCTACCACCTGAAGTTACATTATTAACTTCCTATCAACAATTTCCCTCCAGATTAGTCTCACTACTCCAATATTGTCATATCTTCTATATTTAATGAACTTTTAACTGCACCAGTCCAATCCTTTACTCTTTTTCTTGCAATTCTGGCATCTAAAATCTATTTTGCTAACCTTTCCTCCCATTTTCTATTTAAGTAATCATATCACCTTAGATTAATCATTACTCACAAACTGGAAGCTAACAATATCAAATTCCCTTCTAATATCTTTATTTTTAATATGATTCTGCCATGAAGACATCTGATTACTCCCTTAATTTTTTTAAAAATTCTCATATATGTGGTCTCTAGTATCTGATCAACTGTTTTCTTTTTAACCAAACTCTTGACATTCCTAAAATTAAAACTTCACTATGGGAAGTTTCAGTACTGAGACCACATTATTATGTAATTAAAGAGTTTAATAAAAAAATTAACAATTAAAACCCAACAAGTTTTGTAAGTCATAAGGCTTACATCATCAGGAGTACAGGTACATAAGTTTTACACAGCAGAAGCCTATTAAAAATCAATTACACATCATCATCATCAAATTCCTGACATGTACCCTCAAGAGGTGTACAGGATATGATAATACTACATGAAAAATTTACATCATTACTAACTTCCTATCTACAATTTTCCTCTAAATCAGTCTGTTATTTGTCAAGACCCCAACATTATCAGATCTTATATTTCTATCATCTAAGGCTCTTTGTACCTTATCAATCCACCTATATCTTGGTCTTCCTCTGGGTTGTTTTCCTGCCAACTTGGCAGAGAACACTTGTTTTGCTAATTTTTCCTCGCTGATTCTGTTTAAGTGACCATACCACCTGAGATTAGCTCTACTAACGCATTCCTGGTTACCGACAATGTCAAGTTCTTTCCTAATATTCTCATTTTTAATATGATATTGCTATTGATGCCATCTGTTCACACCTATAATCTTTCTCAGGACTCTCATATCTGCGGTTTCTAGTCTTTGGTCAAGTGTTTTACTTCTGACCCAGCTCTAAGATACATAAGTTAAAACTGGTTTGAACACTGTCTTGTATACAGCTAATTTAGTGTCCGACTAATTTCTCTCTTATTCCATATGAATTTATTCGATTAACTGACTACCATACCAGCTTTGTTGATTCTGCTGCCTATTTCCATATTTAATTTATCATCTTCAGTAAAAATCGTGCCTAAGTAGTTGAAATGTTTTACTTGTTCCACAGGTTCTCAATTCAAGGATATCTTTTTCTCCTGTTTTCATGTCACCTTTATCATCTCTAACTCCATTTACAGCATTCTTTTCTCCATTTCTAAGCGTCTTCAACAACCTCCAGAATATCTTACCACCTTCTTGATATTTATTTTCTATGTTCTTGCCAAAGTCCTTTTAGCTAGTTTTACACAGTGTTTCGCTTTCTTAGATTTGTGTCTGTATTCTCTAAGAGCAAAAGCTGACTTATTTGTGAGTAACTTTTGATATGCTTTCTTCTTTTCTTTCACTGCCTCTTTAACTTCCTGTGTCCACCATGGAGTTCTGATTTTTCTATCCTTGCCGACAACCTCACCACATCCTCTCTGGCTGAATTAATCAGGGTTTTCTTCAAGGTTTGCCATTGAATCTCCAAGGTTTGGTTCCTGTTCTCAAACTCTTTCATTTTTTCTTCAATAATCTTTGTGCATTTTAGTCTACAGTTCACATCTGAGAGCTGCTCAACTTTTATTCGCTTTAAAAATTTCTTACATGTTCTTTTCAATATGAAATTCAATTTTATCCTGCTCAAGACTAAATAGTGATCGCTTCCAATTTCAAATTCTCTGTACACTCTGGTGTCCTGCACCAGGGAGAAAACATCACTATCAACAATAACATAGTCAATGAGACTTTTCTTATTCCTTGCCTCTTCTCTCCATGTGAATTTGTGCACATTTTTATGTTGGAACATGGTGTTAGTAATAACCAGTCCATGTCCTGAGCAGAAATCCAACAAGTATTTGCCATTATTATTAGCTTTGCTCTTTTCTCCAAATTTTCCCAAAATATTTGTGTATGTCTGACAATCATTTCCTACTCTGCTATTTAGATCCCAACAAGGACCAACTTTTCCTTTTTCATTGTGTCAGTTGCTTTTTCTAAAGCTTCAAAAAATTCCTCCATTTCTACCTTAGTAGAATCTTCTACTAAGGTAGAAATTTAATGCCTATGGTCCCAAGTAGAATCTTCTACTTGGGACCATAGGCATTAAATAAGTCTCATTGTCCAATTCCCCATTCTGATATTTGCCCACATCACTCTACTTGACATTGCCTGCCATTCAAGAAGATTAGCCTCGCATTTTGTGTTGAATACTATGGCTACTTCTTCTTTTCCTTGATTGTTATTTCCTGAATATAACATTTTGTATTTATTGCTCAAAAAGATCTTACCAGTTTTTGTCTTTTTTGTTTCAATCACCCCTATTATATCAATCTGGTACTTATCTAATTCTTCAGCTAGCTCCATTTCTTTGCCATTCAGGCGTCTTACGTTGATAGTACCGATCTTTAACTCTGGTGATGTTGAGTTGGGGTGTGCTTTCAGATTTGTTCCAGTAGCTGACTTTTCGATGTTCGCCCTGGTTTCCTGGCAAAAACAATGGGGGGCCTTGTTTAACCGGGCGATGCCCCAGCCGGCATGAAATTTTGTCATATTGTACCATCATTTTCTATATTGGTTTAAGCCAATAAGAATACAATTTGGTCGGCTAAATCCCAAATTGCCAGCCCATAAACTCTTTAATTACATAATGATGTGGTCTCAATACTGAATACTTCCCACAGAACTACTAAACTACAGAAACTTACAGTTGCATGGTTCGAACACTGCAATTTAGTGTCTTGGCTAAATTTTCTTATATTCCATATAAATTTATTCAACTGGATCCCTACACTGCCAGTTTTATTTCTGTTGTCTTAAATGAAATATTTAATTTACCATCTTTCCTAAAAATCAGGCCTAAATAGATGCAAAGATAATTACAATCCACTAAGGAAACTCCACACCCAAATGCAAAAGGTAAAATAAAGAATAAAGATCACTAGCTACACGAAAAATAGCTAATGAAACTTTTCAAAACATTTTTTTTTTTCATCTTGTATTTTAATGATAGAAGATTAGGGCAATTTCCTTCCAAAAATGTTATTATTCCCTTCCCTTCCTCCCGGCATCACCTTTTATGGCAGATACTTGTACGATATTCTGTGCACTGGTAATCCCACACACATCACCACCTTAAAATCATCCCTAAACGGTTACAGCAACAGACTAAAATTCACCACAGAAACCGAACAGAACAAATCCACCAATTTCTTAAACTTGACATTAACCAGAACACACAACAAAATAGCCATGAAAGTATACCACAAACCCTCGCATGTAGGAAACTACCTCCATTTTCACTCATACCATCCATATTCTGTTAAAAAATCTGTCATCTTATCACAATTCATAAATGCTTATAAATTTTCAACCAATCAGAATAATCTAAACGCAGAAATAAAAAAACTAACACAGATCTTCATAAATCGTAACTATCCTACACAACTGATTAACTACGCAAACAAGACGGCAAAAAACCGCCAAAACAACCCAAGTACCAAAACGAACTTCCCAGCAAAAAAAATTATCAAACTACCATACACCCAAAACACATACAAAGCTTATAAATACATCTTCAAACATACTGACTACAAATTGGTATTCACCACAAACCAAAAACTGGCAAATCTCCTAAAATCCACCAAACCTCACACACAGAAAGAAATATTTGAACATCACAATGTAGTCTATAAATTTCTCTGCCAAAAAGGCTGTGATATCACCTACACAGGTTCCACCATCAGGTCTTTATGGGCAAGACTACAAGAACACTTCCATGATTGTAACATCCCTATTCCAGAACATTTAAACACTAAAAAACGTATCATCAAAAAGAAAAATCGAATACAAAGCACAGGAAAAACGGAAATAGCTGTTCACGCCCTTGAACAAAAACATACCCCTCAGATCGACAAGGCCATCATAGCAGACAGACAAGACAATGAAACAATGCTAAGAATATCGGAAACAATAGCCATAAAATGTGACGCAAACTCTATCAACGTACACAGGCCCTACATAATCTCCGAGGTTTGGAAGCTTCACAACATAAAATTGAGGTCACAACCCCGACCAATAGGCGATAACACAAACACTTTAAAAACAGAAGCACCTACCTGCACTGACATAGCATCCACTTTCCCAACGTGTTTAGATGACGACCAAGAATTAGTCGAAACGGACTGCCCCTGTCAACCCCCTTTCTCCCTTTCACCTTTTCCCCCACCCTATATAATATACTAATATAATATATATGTTTATATATATATTACTGGAAAAAAAACCGGGTTTTTCTAATTTAATTCTCCCAAATTGCCTCCCCCTCCACACACTCAGTAGTTTTTGGACATCGCAGAAAGAAGAAAAGCCACAACACCCAGAAAAAGGTATGTGTAAATTTCTCTTCCTTATGCTACATATACTTTTTGGTAAATTTACATCTACAATGCCCTAAGAATCCACGAGTAAATAGCCAATGACATTTAAAAAGGGGCACTCCTAAACTGAAGCTGGCAAAATAGCTGTAATTATAATAGTTATTATTCACTTTTTGTAATGCTTCCTTTAATAAAGTTCTTTAAATTTTAAAAAGCCAATGTATCTTATAATCAAAGTGGATTCCCAATCCCCTTCTGCCTAAATATAGTTTCTTTCTCGGGTTACTCTGTTTCAAAATACCATTAAATAACTTGAATACAAAACACATTCTCCCTACTGACCATTTAGTTTTGATTAATTTAAAGTGTACAATCAGAAATTGCCGATAAGAAAACAAAACTTTCTTCCCTAGAGTTTCATTTTCTCCTCTAAAATGTTTCAGATTTTTTAAAGATTGACTTCAAACATAGAAAACAGTATGGAGAAAACTGTTCTGAAGAGAAGAGCTAAACAGAATAAAAGACAAGAAGTTGATTCAGTATGTTTGAGCCCAACAGTGAAAGGATGATGGCAGCCAGTTCACCAGAAAATGTAAACGTGATGTTATCACTGCTGAGAAATCTAAGAGAACTTGTGGCAATATAAGAGTAACAGGGCTGCATATAGTGCCATTTTTAGATGCATTTTTTTTCCCCAGTTCATTTATTTTAGTTTCTAATTCAAGCCAAAATTCAGTTAAATTAACCATTTAATTTGAAAATTTCATTCTGCATGATTGCATATGCAGTAAATTTTGGAGTGTGCTTATAAGCGCTATGCTAGATCTCCCTTCTTCCCCAGGTATGTGCAGAGTGTGCTGGCACCTTTTTATAAAATAAACATTCTTGTTATTGGTGGGATTTGAATCTGCAGTCCATTAGTTGGAGGGCAAGTATTCTAACTACTACATATGCTAACCACTATATTATCTGCATATTCTTATTACTGTATTAAACTATACTCTACTCTCCTTATAGTAAAAAAATTACTAAAGAGTCCCAACCAAAACCCTATATAAGTATGCTATGCTAAAAGAAATTCACAACAGCAAACTAACTGCTATAACAAACCAGTACTGTAGTCCCCCACAAGTTTGCTATGGTGAGAGTCAAATGTATTCTTTTATCCACATTCATTGCTTGAATTTTTATTTAAATTTTTCACAGTCAATATTTTATAATCAAAATACTATCCATACCTGTACAAATTCAATAAGCTGTTGCATGGAATGACCTCCAAAGAACTGATGTGGAATACTCAGATTATAAAAGATGGCTGTAGGATATGACCGTATATTATACTGAAAAATGAAGAGCAAATTCAGAAGCATGAATTAGCTCCTAAGACTAAAAGACTGAAATTATTTCTTAAATTATTAACGAAAATTTGCATGTTACCAAATACTAATTAATAAGACAAAAACCTGAAAAAATTCAAATTTTCTCTTTCAATCATACACATATAATGCCTTTTGATACATACAATCACACCATTGATTTTAAACTAGTAAATTTTATTTAGCATGAGCATCAACAGGCAAGCATAAGAATAACAGTTACAATCCCATTAAAGAACCATAACAGTAAGTTCCTTTCCTTCATGTTTACATGATAATCAGAATACATCTTCAAAAATTATGGAAATAACTACCAGGTTAGAACAAAACTTCAGTTTAATATAAACCAAAATAATCACTCAAAGTTTTGACCTTCACATCATCTGGAGTATATACATATATACAAAGAAACAAGCTGCACTACAATCTACATGGTATGCTGAAGTTACATTGATTTGGTCAACCGTTAAAACTACTGGCCTGACCTCTGGTGAAGAGGGAAAAAACTTACTATATCAAAGCTAGAGTTCTGTTATTATGTTATTATAATTATCTATTAAGTTACAAAATTAGATTAAATTAAGCTAGAGAGCAACATGTTCACACAAAAAAACTTTTACTCATATAGCTTAGAGTCCTAAAGTCAGGATTTGCTGGAAAACTTGAAAAACTAAGTGTGGGTTAAATGTGTGCCATCCAAATTCTTGGGATTTTTATGTCACCATTATTGTTAAGATTAGGTCGGTTAATCAAAATTTCACAGGCCCCTTTAAATTTCCATTCATACCAAGTTTTTGTATGATGTAAAGAACAAGTACTTTTCCAGTCAGTCTGGTGTAGGGTGTTAAGAGCATGATTTGAGAGGCCTGCTTCACCAAAATTATTAAATTTAATATGTCGGTTTTTTTTTTTCTTTTTCACGGATAGGTAAGTTACAATATAAAGTAAGTTACAGGTGCAATAGATACAATAAACGCCAGAGCGAGCCAATGGGGGAAGAGGATTCTTAAAAGAGTTGAATATGTCTTTTAGTTTTATAGGTGCTTTAAAAGTGGCATTAAGATTATAATGGTGTAGAATTCTATTAATTTTTTCTCATAACCCTTTGATGTATGGGATAGTTATGTTTTACTGTAATCTATATTATTTTTTGATGAAGTTTTATGAAGAACTTTATTAATATTAATAGCATTTTTGCTATAGCCATTATTTATAAATGTATTGCTAATAGTTTGTAATTCTTATTTTAAGAGCTTGTTCATTAGAGCAAACCCGGACTTTAGGACTCTAAGCAACTTTTCAGCTTTTACTGGCCACCATCCATACTGGTTTGTTTCAATTTATATGTATACAGTGGTACCTCGACATCTCAAAAAGTATTTATCTCAAAATCCAATTTTCCATTATATCTTATGGGAATTCAATTAATCTGTTTCCAGATTCAAAACTTAAACAAAAAAATCCAAAAAATAAAAAAAATATTCTCAACTAAATGAAGAAAATGCAAAGAAATGGAGGAGGAGCATTTTTACACTATAAATATGCATTTTGTATACCATTACATATTAATTTTTATTTATGAATTCTTTGGTTTTACATGATTAGTATGAAAATCATCTTCCATTAAATTGTAAAAAAAAATCAATTTTCTTGTGGCTGGTTTTATGGTTCAGGAGTTTTCTATTTGTTGTCAACAGTTGCTTCTTTTCATCTCTTAGGTGAGAGAGGTTTAAAAAACCTATCCGATGTTGACTGAATCTGTCATTTCCTTAACACCCTTCTAAAGTGATTAATGACATTGTCATTGAAGATATTGGTGGCTCTAGAAACAACACCTTGATTTGGATGCTACTTGTTAACCAATTCTTGCAATTTGCCCCAGTGCTGCAAGATTTTTTTTAAGTCACTTGTTAGAATTGCTCCATTTTTGTTGCTGTCTTCTTCGTCCTCTGAAGACATCTGCTTTTCCTCCTCATCCCTTTCTTTTTCTTGCTCTCTATTCTTAACTCCTGTAGCTCTTCAGTGGTCAGCTCAACATTGTGCTCCTCTACCAGCTCCTCTATGTCTGCTTCATCAACTTCCAAATGCATGATCTTGTCCAGGGAGACAACTGTATCTACAATATCAATTTTGATTTTAGATCCTTCCAATGCAGTTCCTCGGACACAGTCGGGCCATAACTTTTTCCAGGCTAATGTTAGAGTTCTCTCAGAAGCATCTTCACATGTCTGACTAATAAGACGGAAAAATATTGAAGTGATTCTTCCAGAATTCCCTGAGGGTTAATTCTATGTTGGTGATAACTTCGAAACATCTTTGGAAAAGAGCTTTGATATAAAGCTTTTTGAAGTTGGAAATAACATATTGATCCACTGGTTGTAGGAGTAGTGTGGTATTAGGAGGCAAAAACTTAATTTTGATGAAATCAAACTCTTCATCCAAATTTTCCAACTGTGGTGGATGTGCTCGAGCATTGTCCATTATAAGAAGAACTTTCTCAGGCAGATCCTTTTCTTTTATATACCATTTCACTGTGGGAGCAAAGACCCCTGTCATCTACTCACAGAAGAATTGCCTGGTTACCCAGGCTCTTGCTCTTACCTCTCCACATAACGCTGAGTTTGTGCCTGTTAACTTTCTGCTTTTTAAAGACTCTAGGATTTTCAGAGTGGTAAACCAACAGAGGTTTTATCTTCAGGTCACCACTAGCATTAGCACAAAAAAGCAAAGTTTGCATTTCATTAGCTTGTGTCCTGGCAATGCCATTTCCTCCTTACTGATGAACATTCTCTTAAGCATTTTCTTCCAGAAAAGCCGTTTCATCGCAGTTGAAAACTTGTTCTGGTCTGTAACCTTCTGATTCCATCAGTTTCTGAAATTCCTTCACAATCCTTTCAGCGGCTTCTTTGTCAGCACTAGCACCTTCTCCGTGTCTAACAACACTATGGATACCGGTCCTATTCTTGAATTTCTCAAACCATTCTTTGCTAGCTTTAAACTCTTTGCCGATGTCTTTGCTACTGCTAGTGGATGCAAGTTCTGTGAAAGATCTTTGTAAATAGTTTGAGCTTGTAAACATATCATGTTTTGAGATACCCTATCTCCTTTCCGTTGCATGTCATTAATCCAGATGAGTAGTAAAGTTTCCATTTCTTCCATAACTTTATTTCTTCGAGATGACACGATAGATACTCCTTTGCCCACATCCAGTTTCTTATAAAAATTTGCTTTCTTGACAATTGTAACTATGGTGGATTTGGACAAGTCACACTGCTTGCACAGATCACTTTGCCTGACTCCTTTCTCATATTTTTCCACAATCTCTTTCTTAATTTCTATCGTGATTTCTTCTTCTCTTCTTTTTTAGTTTTCTTTGGCCCCATGTTGAAAATAATACGCTGATCAATGAAATGACACTTATCTGGTAGATTATTAAGAAAATAAATGTGAAGCTACAATAAAACACGTCACTTATAAAAAGAAATACATACAGTACATATAATAAATACAAACCTAAAAAAATCTTCACAAAGTGTATTGTTTGTTTACACAATACCGAAATAGATACACAAAAAAGCAAATATGTGAAGCATTCATCGTATTTCAGATAAGTACAACATAGTAACAACAATCATTACACTAGAGACAGTTCAGCGTATGCTCAGTTAAACATGCATAAAAAGTTTAAAAAAAAAGTATAATGTAAAACAGGCTTTAGTTCATTTGAAAAGAAAAGCATCACGGTTCATATCTAGAGGTCAAAATGGGATATGAAAAAAGTTCATATCTCGAAAAGTTTGTATGTCGAGCGGTTCATAAGTTGAGGTACCACTGTACTTATATTAGTAAAATTTTTTGTGTGAACATGTTGCTCTCTAGCTGAATTTAATTTTGTAACCTAATAGATAATAATAATAATATAATAACAAGACTATAGCTTTGATGTAAGATTGTTTTTCTTCATCAGAGGTCAGGCCAGTAGTTTTAACGGTTCACCAAATTAATGCAACTTCAGCATACCATGTGGATTGTAGTGCAGCTTGTTTCTTTGTATATATGTATGTACTCCAGATGATGACCTCAATGAGAAAGTTGAAACAGTGAGTGATTATTTTGGTTTATATTAAACTGAAGTTTTACTCTAACATGGTAGCTGTTTCCATTTTTGAAGATAACAGTAGGTTTTTACTTCTCACCCGGAAGCATGTACTTGCACACATTGTGTTGATTCTATATATTCTGCTGACTTGCATATCAGATACATATTTCTCATAGTATGTGAAGTTAGTTAAATATTAGGATTTTCCAGATGTTGCAATGTACCTAATAACTCCTGTTCTAACTTTGAAATGTCTCATAACTGCCCAAATGAAATGGCATTTCATAAGGCAGTCTAATTGTGACAAAATAAAATATCTTGATAGACAAGATAAAACTTGAAAGCTTGGTGACTGTATGCTAACAGCATTACAACCATCTATAGGCATACAGGGAAATCAAGAAGGTAGTTGTAATGCTGTTAGCATACAGTCACCAAGCTTTCAAGTTTTATCTTGTCTATCCATCAGAATGCATCCATTAAACCATCATGATCATGCTCCCCCCCTCCTCTTTTTGTATAGAATGGCAACATGATGTTGCAGATAGTATTTACTTCTATATGCACATGGATTCCTTGATATTGATATATTAGTTAACATCCTAAATATATTTTAGAACTCTGATCCAACAATACTGACCTCGTGCACACATTTAGGAGTAGAATTACATGTAAAGCTGTCAGGAAAAACAAACAAACTCGGTAATTTGTTAAGGCAGCCTAATTGATTCCAACTGAGTGTAATTTCGTTACCCTCAGCATTGCCTTCAGCCTCCTGGTGGAAAGCCAATAACAAGCAATTATTATTATTCATATTAAGAGAGACCTCCAGGGAGTCGGGGACTCATAAAAGGAGCCACAAACTAAAAGCACCAGCTATCATAATTATTCCTGAATTCATTCAACTTGCACATACCCATTCAATGGCAATCCATTCTAATCATACACCACTCTATTAGAGAAAAATCTCTTATAGAGTGGTGCCCTCACCTCCCTTCTCAGCTTCCACGGATTCCCTCTTGTCCTTTCCCCACCCTCCATAAAATGAAAAATTCTATCAATTTGAAATCCTGTATGACCCTTTCAGAAGTTTGTAAGTCTTAATCATATCATCCTTCTTTCTTCTATTTGCTAGTGTCTACAAATCTTCGATGTCTTCATAATCAGTATTCCATAATCCTGATCTCATTTTTAACACTCTCCTTTGCTCTCTCTCCACTGTATCAGAATCACAATGGAAACCAGGAGACCAGACCTGCATACAGTGGCCCAAGTGAGGTCTTAGCAAGGCCTTGTAAAGAGGCAAAATGACATCCTTATCTTCACATGTTAGTTTGTTTTAGCATTGCAATTATGTTTTAAGTTGTATTCGAAATCTTTGCCACACGGTCCCTGAACTTCAACTTGCTATCTACTAACACTCAAAGATCGCTAGCCTGATCAGTTTCTTCTAACATAATCCCACCAATATAACATGACACTGGATATCTAATCAAGCCAAAGTGCATGATTTTACATTTACTGATATGGAACTGACATCCATTTTCTCATGTCCACAATTCCCACATATCAGCAGTACTCCTGATTACCTTACCTATCATTGCATCATCAGCAAATAGCTGTGTGTCGAACGTTAAATCCTTTCCAATGCCACTAATGTACAGATTGAATAACAGTGGACCTAGGACTGATCCTTGTGGTATACCACTGGTTATTTTTATTATTTTATTTTATTTTATTAATCTTTGTACTGATTATGGGTAGTACTACTCAAAATCATGTCCAGACATCTCATCCAGACTTGATATAGACCTAAGCCTTTACAAGTGTTTTACCCTATGCCTGTTCTAGTTATCATTGTAGTCATTCCCTGGTGGCAACACCATGCCACCAGTGTGCCCAGTAGGGTCCTCAAGGAAAGAACTTTTATATCCTTCTGCGTAAGCCCAAGCTGTTTTAAGTCCTTATAGCTCTCTGTGCTCCATACAACATGTAAAGAGATGGTGGCGCTGGTAAACCTCGGAGTTGCCCCATGCTCCTCTCATATCTTACTAACTAGATTTTGGTTATTCTTATAATAGTTTACCTTATTATTATGGCTATAGGCTAGTAGGTGCCCTGTTCCCAGCACTGGGCATCAACTACCCAAATGTCATGATCTCTTTTAATCACTAAATCTGGCTTACACAAACCCACGGAGGTTCTATAATGTGGTTCCACCGCAGTCTCCCAACCTTAAAGAGGTTGTACAGAATGGAGACCATGGCATCATGCCTCCGCACGAGAACCCCATGGGTGCAGAAACAACACTGGGCAGGGCATTGATCCTTGTCCTGATAAGGTCAATATACTCTAACCCAGGGAGGAATCTGGTGCCATCCCTTACCCAATCATGCTGGGGAGGCATCAGATATGACTCTTTTAAAGGAGCACCATCTACAGAACAGTGCAGCAGAGATGCCAATCTCGTGTTCTGCAGGTGCTGACTCAATTAAGATACCTTGATAATGGGATGAGCCTTTAGCCTGCCTAAAGTCTGCTTGTATTAATGGGCTACCGAAAGCCTCTCTGCAGATACACAAACTCAAATACATGTACCAGCAAAAAAATCACCTCTAGTCGTAAAGGAAAATTAATTAATTTTACACAAGTTATGGACTCTACAACCGTGCCATAAATAACCACTTCAATCTCCCCTACACCAAGGTCACCACCTGGAGAGAGAGAGAGCGTGCACACACACACAGTGACAAGCCAAATCACATTACACACAGCATGGTGAAGAGACAACGACTCGACCAATGGCCAATCCACTGGCCGACCTCCAGTGAAAACAAAACCACAACAAACAAATGAAAACAAGTAAAACAAATTAACTACATCAAAGCCACATTCTATTCAAGACAATATCCGTGAAACACAAATGAAAACAAGTAAAACAAATTAACTGCATCAAAGCAACATTCTATTCAAGACAACATCAGTGAAACACTCGCAGACAGCCATGTCACAGTGAAAATGATGTCCCAATCCAACATGACAACTGCCACACTAGACTCAGGATCCCTGACACCAATGGCTCTATTCAAAACCAACTCCCAGGGAAAAAGTTAAGCGGGCAGAACATGTATCCTCCACATGCTTGGGACCCCCAGACCATCACCATTGTCAAGATCAAGGTGATCAACAAGAATCCCACAGGCCTCCCCAAATTCATGCTTACACCACGATCTGGTGCGATGCAAAACAACAGGCACTCCCCCCCCCCCCAGTCAACTCCATGCAAAGTGCTCAAGGCACGACGACCAAAAAGACCGGCCTGACCACAGTCACCACATCCAATGCACCTTGCAGATTTACATTCTCCGTATACCGCTATTTGATATCTTGCAGTCAACCAACCTCTTAACCACATTAATATTTATAATCCAAACCCATATTTTCTAATTTATGCAACAGTCTTCCATGCTGTATTCTGTCAAAAAGTCTGCAAAATCCAAAAGTATCATGGTCCATGCATTCCCCCCATGTCTAACTCAATGGTAACATTATTATAGAATTTGAGCAAGTTGCTAAAACATGACCTTCCCAAGGTAAACCCATGCTGTTCATTGCAAGAGATTCTCTGTCAACTAATTTCTGAATGCAAGACATAACCAACTTTTTCAAAATCTTCACCATTCATCACCACTCCTGAGATACTGATTGGTAGATAGTTGGATACATCAGTCTTTGCACCTCCCTTGTACAATGGGATTATCATACATTCTTTCCACTCCTGCAGAATCTTCCCTGTTCTGAGACAGACTCAGATTATATAGCCTGGTCAAAAGAATGGCCAGTTCAGCTGAGCTCTTTTTTTTAGCACCTGTGCTGATATGCTATCAGCCCCTATTTCTGAATTCTTATTCAGGTTCTGCAACAGCTCTAATACTTCCTCTTCATACACCTGAGTTTCTTCATCCAGTGAAGAGGTAGCAGTGAATTCAATGTTGCACACACCAGGTTGATAGCGTTTAGCAAAATGGCTACTCACCAGTTAAACAGTCCCTTCTGTATCACTCACTGCATTCAGTACAGTTATTCTTTCAATTTCATTCTTTCTTTTACTTGCAGCATATCGATAGAATTCTTTGGGGTTGTCATTATCTTGCAGAGCCGATTTATTTTCATACTCAGACTTAGATTTCCGTACAAAAATTGCGACTCTTCTGGCCTGCTGCTTATAATTTTCATAATGGACATCATAGTCCATTATGAAAATTATAATCATCCTTATGTACATGGTATTCCTCCCACATCATCCTTTTCTTACGAATCTCTTGCTTAATAAGTTTACACATCTATTTGACTCCTACCATTTTTATTCTTTGAACTCTCAGGACACATTCTGATATTGCATAATTTAAGTATTTTTTAAATGCTTTCCATGAACTGTTGATATTCTTCCTATCTAGCAATTGATGCCGTCGCACTGAACTCGGTATACTCCTCAGTTGGTTCATAATGTATGCATGTAATCTTTTCTGAATGGAACACTCATAAACTTAGCCAATTCCTAAGTGAGTACCACATGATCACTGTCACCAACCAGAGCTAGAATAGTTACATCTTTAACTGAAATGCCCTCTGACACTATAATCAAATCTAACACTCTTTGACCTCAAGTTCCTTCTGCCACATGCTGATTGAGGAAGTTGTCTCACAACAGCTCAATAAATTCAATTTCATTCTTCTCCTGAGATTTTACTGCTACCCAATCAATATTTGGATAATTAAAGGACAGGGGATAGGACAAGGGGGAAATCCATGAAAGTTCAGTTTGTGTGCAGAAAGAGACAGGGTGAGAGCTAGTTTGTTCTCTCAAAGACACCCTGTTGATATTATATTTTAGCTTCTTGTTATATAAATTACTTATACAAGATGAGCAGAAATATAGAAACAAGAAACTATGGAAAAGGATATTGTACATGATATAAGTTAAATTATTTTTATTGTTACCTACATTTTGTAGTACTAAACGTGATACAATTCTAAAAAGGTAAGTGAAAAAAAAATATAAGTTTCAATTATTCATGATATCATAACTTTACATAGACATAGATAATATTTTAGCATTTTGAAATAGGACTATGAAAAAAATATTACTTACATTAGTGCAAAGAGAAGAATGGATGGTACAGTCAACAGTGCCAAAATTAGCCAAGTGCCCAACAGCTCGGGAGGCTTTTCGCCATTCCGGCAATAAATGCATACATGGAGGACACCACTAATATTAAAAATCAATATGTTAAATGAAAAATTTGTAACAATCAGTCTGCACAAATATTTCAAGTATATGCAACAATTTCCAAAATCTTACTAAAATTTATTTTAATAAAATTAGAATGAATTTATTAAAATAAAATGCCTTAATGACTGATTCTGCTTTTTTTTTTTTTCTTTTGTATGACCTACCCATGAAAGATGCAAACTTATATTACATTTTGTGCCATGGCTAAGGAGATATATACTGAGTTAGCTTTGCATTAGGAACACCCCATTCAATTTACATATTCGGTGAAATAACGAAGTACCACGTGATATCAACATCACGTGCAGCTACTATAAATGGGCACACTTATCCTCTGTATGTAATCAGTCAAACCAGTAATGGGAAAACGTAAGCAAATTTGACTGTGGGGATAGTTGAGCCCAGAGGACAGGTGCCAGTAGTTAAAAAAACAGCTGTACTTGTTAGTTGCTCCCATACTACTGTATCAAGGATGCATCAGGACTGGATTAACCATTAACAGACATTAAGCAGAAGGACTCACATCGGTCAGCCACATGTGGTTGATCCTAGAGATGAGCATCGGGTGTAATGACTGGTATCTCATCAACAGACACACAGCTCACCCACCAGTATAGCAGCAGGGCAATTAGACCCATTTCCACATGCACCATGTGCTGTACTATGCTTTGCTTGAAGTTCCACAGCTGGAGACCAACAAGGGTACTCATGATAATGGTTAGGCATTGTAAACGATGAATCACATGGACCAAGGAACGTTGGTAATGGACTCTAGACAGATGGAAGAAGGTCGTCTGGGGTGATGAGTCCCATTTCCTGATGCACTATGCTGATGACCGGGTTTGCATTTAGCATAAACAGCATGAAGTCCTAACCCCTGGTTGCAGAATTGAGGTTCAACAGGCTGGTGGAGTGCTATGGTCTGGGGAGCTTTTTTTCTGGCATGCCCTAGATCCATTGGTTAGCATCCCACAAACAACAGCAAATGCTACAAGGACCCATTAGTCAACCATCTCCATCCATATCTTCAGGAGGCCCTGACCTCAGTGCAATCCTTCAAGGACAATGCACCTTGTAATTTGGCTCATACAACTACTGAGTGGTTGGAGGAACGACAACAAATTTGCCACATCGTCTGGGCCCCCAATCTCCCCTAACTGTAAACCCAAGTGAACCTGTGTGGGAACTGCTGATCCTCCTTCATGGAATGAGCATGAACTGATGGAGTTGCTGAAGCGATCATGGGTTGAGTTGCACATGGAGAATGTTTGGCACTTTGTGGAATCTGATTCCTAGGCATCTGCAAGCTGTGATTGCACAGTGAAGTGGACCAACACGTTATTAGGTGGGTGTTCCTAGTGCAAAGCTAATTCAGTGTACACACACACAGAGTCTGGAAACAACATAGCCTGGAAACCCTGCTCCAGAGACCAAACATGGAGCTTTTTCAACTCACTTCAGGACTCCAATAAGCAGGGCAGTAGTCTCCCACCATTCGATAAGTCATCTCCCACCCAAAAGTAATCACAAACATCCATATCCACTGTGGGATTCAAACCCACAGCTTGTTGGTTGGAGAGCAGGTACATTCGGCCAACACTGATGACCTTCCACTATCAACTGTAAATATTATTTTAGGAACAAAAACTTAAGAATGATATACACGTGTGTGTGGTATACATATAAATAATACTCACTGGTGCAAAGAAATCTATAAACCATGGTTCTCCAGAATTTATAACTCTGTCAGGAAAATCACTAGGTTTCAAAGTTGCGACTCGACTAGATAAGCTCTCCCTAACAAAGCTTGCAATATCATGGGAACTGGCTCTCCCTGTTCACAGTAGAAAATGTATGCCTTCAGTAAAATCAGAAAATAAAAAGTAATAAAGTTGTGAAGGTTAATATATGCATAATATTTATTAAGTCAAGTTTATTTAATTTTTCAGATATTTGTTCATTGATATTCCACAGTAATATTTTTAAATATTACTCTCAGATTTTCATAAATATGCTCAGATCGACCAATACAATGTGTTTTTAATTAGGAGTAATGCAAACACTAGCTGAGTGCTTACAATTTAGGGTTAAGATAATTAATGTGAAGTGAGGCACAAATTAAATGTAATATATGCTCAAAAATTTAAGATATTTTATAAACATCCCTCTCTATATATTACTATATAATCATTTCATATAGCTCATTTTGCAAGTATTTATCATAAAACAAAATTTTATGTAAATGTTCTCCAGAAATGTTATTGGGTAATCCCATACACAAGGAGTTTTTTGATCTTATATAGCACATTAGAACAGTCAATGGGCAGAAAGTTAAGGAGAATGAACAAACTTGTTAACATTGTATTTGAAGGTATGTAAAGTATCCATTTTATAATACAAAAGGTGAATGTGTTCCAAAAGAGAACAATAAAAGGAACTAATGAAGAGGAAGAAAAATTTGTTCCGCATTTGAACTGAACTGCTGCTGCTGCACGTATTTAAACAGATTTAGAGAAGAATATGGGAATTACCACTGCTAATTATAATGAATTAGCAGTGGTCATGCCTGTATGACCATTACATCTGGATGGAAGGAAATGTCCAACCCACCATGCTGCATGGAAGGCAACGGAGAACCACCATGCAGACTTTTTCTCTTTCTCCAAGTAACGATGAAGTCAAGATGGAAGAATGAATTATACACAAGAACAGATGGAACCCCCTGTGTCTGAATCTCGTGCAATATGCTACCAGGGAGGGGGGAGGGGTTTGTAGATCTGTGTTGGAGTCTCAGCAGGATAAGACCTCAAATGACACTGCAGGGATCAAAGCCTCCTGGCCGGCCGAGCGGTTAGCGTATCTGCTCTCCAGCCAAAAGGCCACAGGTTCAAATCCTGCCGTGGGCATGGATGTTTGTGATTGTCTGTGGAAATACTAGTAGTGGTGGCAGGCGGTAGATGGCGTTGGTGTAGTTACAGTTAGTTGTAGTTGGTGGAGAAATGTAGAGTAGGTGTCCTCCCTCGATGAGTCTTTGGACTCCCTGGAGGTGTCATGTAATAATAATAAAAATAATAATAATAAAGTTCTGGAACTGATGTAAGGACACAACATAAGAAAATGAACCTCAACGAAAATACAAATATGGGCAAATGGAATATTAACTCAATATATTAAGCAGGGAAGATGGCCAATGTGATCAGAGAAATGAAAAGAATGAAGATATCAATTCTTGGAATCACAGAGGTTAGATGGAAAGGGAAAGGAGATATAAGAACAGATGATGGATTTAGATTTATTTATTTAGGAGGAACATCAAAGAGGTGTTGGAATAATGTTGGATAAAAGGATAGCTAATATGGTGGAGGGATATTGGCAGAGATCTGAAAGAGTGATTGCTTTGAAAATAAAGGCCAAACCTAGAAATATCCTTATAATTCAAGTATACTTGCCTACAACAGATCATATAGATGAAGAAGTCAAAGAGATCTATCAACAAATAGAGGAATGTTTACATTTGAAAAATAACAAAGATATACTGATAGTAATGGGAGATATGAATGCAAAAAATAGGGAACGGAAGAGAGGATGGTCTGGTGTGCCCTTGGGGCTTGGGAGAAAGAAATGAAAGGGGAGACAGACTGGTGGATTTTGTAGAAGACACAAATTGATAGTGACACCTGGTTTCAACAACACGAGAGAAGACTGTATACCTGGAGAGCACCTGGACAGAGAGGTAAAGAAATCAGAATGGTTATACTGTATATTAATTAATTCAAGATAAATATAATAAAAAATGCAAAACTTATCCTGGTGCAGACTGCAATAGTGATCATAACCTGCTCACAATTAAAGTAAAAATCAGATTAAAACAAATAAATAAAGAATGCAAGCAAAAATAAGAATTGATGGACTAAAAAGAAAAGATAGAGAAATATCAAGCTGAACTAGAAAATAATATCAGCAATATTGATACTGACAGACCCCTAAAAGTAATCTGGACTGATTTAAGAGAGAAAATCAAGGAATGTGCTAAAGGTCTTCTGGGTGAGGCAGAGAGAAGAGGAAGGAAGCCCTGGATTACTGATTAAGTGATATAAAAAATGGACGAAGTCCAAGTCAGATATCAAGAGATCAATAAACAAGTAAAAATTCTAGCTAAAAATGTAAAGGAAGACTGGCTCAATCAGGTCTGCAAGGAAAATGATACAGCAAAGGATATGAGAGGTCTACGATGGTTTGAACTTGATTTCAGGGAAGAAGTACAAAAAGAAGTGCTTTAAAGGATGAAAAAGGAAAGATTTTGTTTAAAAAAAAATGAAAAAACGATAAGGTGGAAAAAACGAAATATGTAACAAAACTTTCTGGAGATGAAGATAATCTGGAATGTGATCAGATAGAAGATGATGATACCCAGAAATTAAGGAATGGGAAACCAAAGCAGCCATTAAAAGAATAAAAGATAAGAAAGTTCCAGGAGTGGATGAAATTCAAGGAGACCTGCTGAAGGCATTGGGAAAGGAAGGAAGGAATAAAACTTCTATCCATTATATTTAATAGAAGTCTGGAGGATGATAGAATACCTAAAGACTTCATAAGATCTATTTTTATTTCTATTCCCAAGATTACAGGAACGATGGATTGAAATAAGCAGAGAACTATCAGCTTGATTAGCCATGTTGCAAAAGTCCTAATCAACATAATATATAGAAGAATGGAACAGATGATAGAGAGAAATAAATGAAGCACAATTTGGTTTCAGGAGAAACAATGAAGCTATTACAACACTGCGGATATTGGAGGAAAGAATGATTGAATGCAATAAAGATTTATATCTATGCTTTGTGCATTACAAAAAGCTTTCAATAATGTTAATCGTTCTGTTTTATTTGATATTTTGCATAAAATAGGAATAGATGAAAAAATTATCACTGTTGTTCAGAATATATAAAACTCAAGAAGCCAGGGTTAGATTTGAAGGAGAGGATACTGAATGGATTCCCATAAGAAAGGGTATGAGACAAGGGTGTGGGATGTTCGAATTCCTTTTTAATGTCTATAGTGAATGGATGATGAGGGAGGCCTTGGAAGATCTGAAGGATGGAATAAAGATAAATTGACATCTGATAAATAATATAAGATATGCAGATGATATTGTACTTATGAGTGAAACAGAGGAAGGTTTGCAAAGAATTTTGAATAGACTGAAAACAGGGTTGGAAATAACTTTGAACGGACAAAGAATAGAGAATGTAGAAAGTTTTGAATACCTTGGGAGTTGGATAACAGATGACAATAAATCTAATTATGAAATTAAGAACAGAATTAAAAAAGAAAAAGTAGCATGTTTCCAAATATGCTACATATTAGGAAACAGAAATTTG
Source organism: Typopeltis vanoorti (assembly GCF_054136105.1). Taxonomy (NCBI): domain Eukaryota; kingdom Metazoa; phylum Arthropoda; class Arachnida; order Uropygi; family Thelyphonidae; genus Typopeltis; species Typopeltis vanoorti. Next base: position 45,710,276 of record NC_143572.1, on the reverse strand, counting down.
AACAATTAAAAATTTGAACAATCTGAACAGTTAAAAGTAAGAATCTTCAAGACAATGATCTGGAGCGTGGGGACATATGAGTCCTGGACAATCAATAAAGAGACGAGTGACCGATTGAATGCGTTTGAAATGTGTTGCTTGAGAAAAATGGATCATATCAGCTGGACTGAAAGAATAAGCAATGAAGAGGTTCTTAAAAGATTCAAGATGAAAAGAGACTATATGGCTAGTATCCAAAGAAGAAAAATAGCATTTGCAGGAGATGGTGGAGGGAAGGAGAGGAAGACTCTGACTGCAATGGAAAGACAACCTCAAAGACTGGATGGGCAAGAGTCTTACAGAAGCAAGAGATAGAGTGATATAGAAGCAGACTGTTCATCAGCTGTAACCCTCTTAATAGAGGAAGCTACAGGATTAGATTAGAATTCTAATGAACAATGTCCACAGAAAGACCTGCAGAAATTGAACCTCAGTGCGAGTTTTCACCAATTCAGTCCACTTTCTCTCACAAAGAAAGTAGACTGAACTGGTGTAACAGTAACATTGGCAGGAAAGGTGACCAGCATGGTAAGGAAGGCAAAATCAGATTGAGAAGAGATTAGCTAAACAGGTTAAAGAAAACCCCAAAAAGGTTTTTTCATTACGCAAGCAGGAGGAAGGACTCTGGAAGGATAACTTTAATGAATGCAGATGGTAAAGAGGCAACAGAGGTAGATGAAATTGCTGAACTATAAACACGGAAGAAAAACTCATGTTAAAAACTTATTTTTATAGAATTTTCGGCTATGTTTCATGTCATCTTCAGAATTACAATCAAACAATAACAGTACGTAATGTAAGGTGGAGATTTTTCTGACAGGACAAAAGATAACAAAAATGTTCAGTGGTTTTAAAAATTCTGCTATGTATTCAGAAATGCCTTGCACATAAGGGATAGGAAAAACATGAAACGCGAGAAAACCTCTTCCTTTTTCATTTCTAAGGACAATCTTTTGCCTCTTGGTTTTCCATGCATGTACCAGATTCCATGCTCTTGTAGCCTATCTTATTTTGGACAAACTGGAAGATCTGCTTTTATTTGTCTTGAAGAAAATAAGTCTTATATTAAATATTGTGGGTTTGAAAGGATTTGCTGAGCATGCTGTCTCCACCAAGCATGGAATTCACTGGAACAAGACAATCCTTCATAAAAGTCAATTCCTCACAGTGTCTTTATAAAGAAATGTGTAAAATATTACTCCACTGCCCTAACCTAAACAGATCCACTGGTCTAGTTGTGTTATATTAGCTACTATTGTGGTGATGCTTTTTAGAATTTTCTGTTATTGTTTGATTGCCATTTTATAATTCTATACTCAAGATGCCTATGAAACACAGATGAATATTCTACAAATAAATAAATTTTTATGTGAGTTTTCCTCTGGCTTTATAGTTATTATTATTATCATGCCTTGTATTCCTATATTGAAACAAACCTATAGTACGTTAGTACTGTGGATGGACAGGAAGTTATGCTGCACGTCTTAATGGATTTAGTACAAAATGGGAAATTATTGTTGCTAGTTCAGACGAACAATTACTGTGAGAGTATTTATAGACGATGCAAAAAGGCAGAAACTAAATGACTATGAAAGTAGATATAGTGAATTGATGTGTCCTTAATCAACCTAATTGCTCTGTTCTATACTACTGAATCAAGTATTTTTAAGAAGCTCTCATGAGCACCACTCCATATGTGAGAGCAGTATTCAAGGGTTGAGCAGATCTGTATAGGTCTACAGTCATACACAACAGCTCAACGTGTTACTTCACCTTCATAAAGTAGCATGTTGAGTGAAAGAGAGATCCTAAATTTTTTGGATATCGAGGAAGCAGCAGTTTTAATGGGTTCATACCAAGAGAGTCTTGATGTGAGAGTAATCCCAAGAGAATCTTGTAAAAGTAAGGGTGAAAGAAAATTATTTTTTGTTGGAAATAAGGCAAAAGCTGTATCACAATTGACAAGGTTATTTGAATTCTAATGAAAAAAAATTGAGTGATAATTACTATGAAAGGTGACAAGATGATGAAATAATATAAATTAATATAAAATAAAAAAGAGAAATAATTTGAAGGCGAATAAACAAAACACTACCTATATAGAAGGGGAAAGAGAATCTTCAGTTATGTGTCACCTCTGTCCAGCAGTCAGTATATCACTCATCTACTGCTGATCATTTTTTAAATCCCTGTACTAAGTGGATCAGTTCTCAGGTTGATTTCCTTTGGTATTCCCAGACTTTCACCTCAAACATCTAAAACAACTGTTTCTAACACATTTTTGCAATGTTACTTTTCTTTAGAAAGTAGCAGGAATAGGATAATTTATGAAGTCTACACCATTGTCATCTTAAATAGACTAATGCCTCCCTAATGTAAAAGTGAAATAATAATACTCAGTCAGATGAGGAAATCCAATTAAGAATGCAAAAGTATACCCAAAACCAACATTACCGAATGGGGTGCATGGAGAAAACATTTCTTACCATATTGAAAACAAACCATAATATCACTATTTTAAAATCATGCTAAGTAATTTCTCTATCATATACATTAAGGATTATAACCAAAACAACAATTTAGCTATCAAGAGATAAAACTGCCCAGGGGTTTAAAAACTTGTAAAATACTGATCACTAGCAGAGACTATATTTTTCAACCCATAACTATGTTGCCATAAAAAGTCTCTAACAAATCAAGCTAACAGAATATGCAAGAACAGCAACAATCTGGAAAAAGTTATTATCTGCCTGATGATATTACCAGAAAACTGAAAAATACAAACAATATCAAGTCTGCCACATCAATCCCATTTATATGGACTTTCTCAGGTCCAACATAACTCTGGCAAAGATCTTTTAAGTTTTAAAGTCATCACATCCCTCCAGGAATGTACAGGATACCATGATAGGACTATCTAATAAAGTTAATATTATGACTTGCTTCCTAGCAACAATTTTCTTCATACTAATTTATTATTTGTCACATATTCAATACTGTTAGTTCTTGCATTTTGGTCTTCTAAAACATCACTAATTGCAACAATCCACCTATTTCTTACTATGGACCTTTTTCTTGCACTCTGGCATTAAACACTTTTTGCTAATTTTTCCTCTCCCATTCTTTTTAAGTGACAATAATACTTAGATTAGTTCTGCTTGCACATTTCTAAATGATAACAATGTAAAGTTCACTTCTAATATCCTTGCATGTTTAGGCTTAGGTGCTGGTTTACACCGTTTAATGGAATAAGTACAGCACAAAGAGAAATAATTAAACTTCTAATTCTTTAAACTCTCATATTTGTGGTCTCTCTAGTCGGCAGTTTTTTTTATTCAGCTGGTTCCCCCACCATACCAGAATGTTTATATGGGCTTTTCTAATGAAAGTGAGTTAGCCTGTCTCATATAGCGGTAGGTTTTTTCCCCTCTCATAATTCCAAAGGGAATAACAGGCAAAATGGCCACAAGCACACACACTGGCCATTCAACCTTAGACATTTCAGCCATAATTCAAAACAACTACAATTTCCACTGAGAATGCAACTGTTTCCATGTTCTCTCCTATTTTGAAAGTTGTTGTCTTTTTATTCAATTTAGTTAATAATACATAGACCTTAATAAATTTAAGAGTATAATATTTTCATAAAGTAAAGAACTGAGTTGAATGTTGCAGAAAATTTTTCTTGCTTAGTTAGAAAGTAAACCATACTAGATAAGAAATCATATTGTCTGTTTATTTTATTCAAGTGTAAGCAAATAAAGTTTGCACATGAACTATTTTCATGACTAGACTATAAAGACTTGACTGTGCATCAACTACCTCAGTATTTCCATAATGCACAACAACATATTTCTATTCATATATATATATATATATATATATATATATATATATGTATGTGTGTGTGTGTGTGTGTGTGTGTGTGTGTAAACTTTGCCAGTTCAAATATTTGATTAAAGTTTATAAGGCAGAACACCAGAATAAGTTGATAACATTTATTTGCTTAGTAAAACGATGTTTCATCCCAATGGCACAGGATTTCTTCAGGTGTAAATAAACTAGCACACAAGGACTAACAAAGTTGAGAACTCTTATGCAGTTATACAAAAGAGACTGATGTTATTTTTTAAAAATTATTTCTAATTGTTCCGATTCTGCATGTTTATGTTTAAGCATTCACATGAACGTTCTTGATTAATTAAGGGCAGGATGTATTCAGACAAGTTAATACTTTAGTTAATATCTAAATGTTTAGGATCTAATGCTATTTCCAAAGACCCCCCCCCCCCAATATGTTTTTCTTTCTGTTGTATCATAGCAATGGTGTAGTAGTTCTGATTTATCCCAGAAAACTTGATGTCTCATTTGCAAAGCATCTTATGGGTCAGCTGAAGAGAGCACGTGTGATGACAAAGCTGAGGGTCTATTTCTATGGTATTCAATTCTCAAATGTGTTATTCAATGTGCTGCTCAATTGATTTTTCTGTCTGTCCATAGTAAGATGACTGACAATCACACCATAACCAATAAACACCTGGATACTGAAGTGGGCTATGTCGAGGTTTTGCAGATCTTAGTAGTGATCTCATCTTGATAAAGGGGGTAAATACTACTTTGATTTTATATTCCTTAAGTATTTTTGCTAGTTTTATGGAAACAGAACTAATATATGGGAGTGTGATGAATCCTCTGTTTTCTTCTTCATTAGAAATTATATGTTGTTATGCATTATGAGAAATATATATAGCTATGCATTATGTATTATAAGGCACAACCATATTAGCATTTTGGAACAAAGTCATTGCAAGAAGAAAGTGGTAGGATTGCAGAGGCCCTTTCCACATAAGATGAGATGAAAAAGCAAAATAGGAAAGATTCACTTCAACTTAATCTTAACAGTAATGATGGTCTAAAATATCAAGAATATGGATGTCTCACACTTGATCCAGATAACCTCTTAAAGAGGCTACCAATATTTCTTAATTTAAATAACAGGATTATAGGAGTAAGTTCCAAAAAATTAGGACCTTTAGTCCCCAGAAATACACAGCTCCAAGACTCTAGGCACAAAATAGTAATAACTTCAACCCTTATGCAATGAATGATGGGTATTAGATGGTTATCTTATTTATGAAAGTATGGTCTTCAACCTTTTCACCGTATGTCAAATGATTAGCGTCGTTTGTTATATAATATGCTTTTAATTTTGAGTTCTAATATTCCTCCAATGTATTTATTTATTTAAATGCCATACCATGATGAATTTCGTAAGTTCCACCAGGTTTAAAGACTATGAAGGTCGGAAATTTGTGCACATGAAGAAAGTTACAGGTGATGGCATTCTGCTGACAGTCTACTTTTCCTAATTGAACATTTGGCAATAAAGCCTTAAGTCGCTTCATTTCCCTTTCTAGATTTTCATTTTCTTCTCCATTAATGTGGAAAGCAAAATGAATTAACCAAGGTTTATGTCTCATATCTTGTAAAGATTCCCAAATTTCCTAGAAAATAAATAAAATTAGAAATTAATGATCATAACTTAAAGTACTGAGAATTTATAAACATAATATAAGAATCATATACTTATTTTCATTTGTGCAGTTATACCAAAAAAGTAATGGTCCTCTGGAGAAATCAGCTTAATAAGTAAATTACATTAAAAACAGACACAACACTATATTTTGTAGAGCAACATAAAGAAGAAGAAAATAAAATTCAAAAGAACTAACGATAACTGTGAGAGTAGTTATTATTTGAATGCTTGGCATGAGTTACAAACTGAAATGATGCAATATTAAGAAATGTACCACTGAATAAAAGAGTACAAATGCGATAGACCAGCAGTCAGCAACCTGTGGCTCCGGAGCCGCATACGGCTCTTTGAATGAATAATTGCGGCTCTTTTTGTTAATAAATAACCTATTTTTGAATAATGCAAAATGAATATTATTTATTAAATTAGAAACTAAAAACCCTAAATATAGCATTGGAATAAATTAAGGACATTTTACATTTAAGTCAAGGATATTTCACAATTGAAAATAGTACATGCGATGCTGAAAATTTTAATATGTTCATGTTTGAACTCTGAAATCATATGCGATAATCCTTCTTTACATTAGTCTTAGATTATCATGGATAATGCAAGAATTCATAAACCCACTGATTTGTCAAATATTTGTTTTAATTATTCATGCCAATTAAAATTACTTAAGTTATGTTTTATGTTATTTTAATTTATTAAACCAAATACGTCATGCTAGGCTAGCACATGTAGCGCTTGCCTGTCTGAATGCGCCCATTGTCTTCGCATATAGTGCAGGTGTAGTCTGTAAATCTGCTCACTCTTGCAACTGACCTGGAGGAGTTGGAAAGACAAAAATTTACCCTTGCGATACAACACAAATGATCTGAAATAGAAGATCTTAAAAAGCAAGATCAGATTGTATTTGACACGTGGAATTGTTTACCAGACACTTACGTTCAGTTAAAAACATATGCATTTGGACTTCTATCGATTTTCAGATCGACATATTTCTGTGAGCATATATTTTTTAACATGAATTTTATTAAAAATAAGTTGAGAAACCAACTAAACAACGAGAGGCTTTCGTCATGTTTGAAAATGAAAATTACGGCATATTCGCCACATACTGAGAAACTATCCCAAGAAGTTCAACAGCAAAAGTAGCACTAAGAAGATATTTTAAATTAAAAAAATAAGTATGTTATTGGATTTTATACATAAGTTTTTGTAAGGAGGAAATCCTTGTTTTATTATTTAATATTTAAAAATATCATATAATTTCGTGTCACATGCCACCCGTGTTTTACAAGTATGATAATGTGTTACTGTAAAAAAAAAACCTGAATAAATAATTTAATTATAATATTTTTCAATGTAGTTTCTAAATTTAAAGCAGTGATGAGTAATTAAATAGTAAATCAAATACTCAGTTCGATCCACATAAAGAATATTTTCTTTTTCTTTGATAAGAAAGTATTAATTTATTTTCCATTATTTAGGTATATTTTAATTTTTTAACCTGCACAAATAAATTCACATGTAAAAATCAACATTCATAAAATAGATTTTTAATTAAAATATACTAATTCTGCCATACAAAACGAACACCATGAACCGCATAAAAAACCTGAGAGGACTGCATGCAGCCCTCAGACCATTGGTTGGTCATCACTGCATACGGCTCCCTAAATTTTTTTTTAACAGATATAATTTTAAAAATGGCTCTTCACTCCAAAAAGGTTGCCGACTGCTGCTACAGACGATCAATTAAAAATAATAAAAAAATATGTAAAATTATATATTTGTATATTTTTTATCTTCTTTTATTTTTAATAATTTAAGTGTATATAGAAGTGTAATGTAAAATATAAACTGTACTGCATGATGAAATGTCATGCAAAGTAATGTAACCTGATTAAATAAGAGGACAGCTGCTGTTTTTATCAAGAAACAAAAGTGAACAGTAAAAAGGCAGCTACTGGAAACAAGTTAAATAAAATTTTAGTGCAATGGAACACCATTAGAATTTTAATGGTAAAAAGTTTCGCTCAAGGATGAAGGGCATCTTCATCATTATGAATTCAAAATTAAACAAGACAATTAGCATAAACAAGACTTAACAATGCAAATGTATTAGTCACAAATGAATAAAGTAGAAAAGCATGGCACAAAATGCTCAGAAGAACAATTAACATTTTTATATATGTTTATATACACACACACACACACACACACACACACACACACACACACACACACACACACACACACACACACACAGGTAACCACTGTATAACATTCCTACAACACGGTTTCACTCTAACAAGGTTTGAGAATTGGGGAAAATCCCCGTATAACAAGGCATTCATATAACAATTAGCATAAACAAGACTTAACAATGCAAACGTATTAGTCACAAATGAATAAAGTAGAAAAGCATGGCACAAAATGCTCAGAAGAACAATTAACATTTTTATATATGTTTATATATATATATATATATATATATATATACACACACACACAGGTAACCACTGTATAACATTCCTACAACACGGTTTAACTCTAACAAGGTTTGAGAATTGGGGAAAATCCCCGTATAACAAGGCATTCCCACAACAAGTTCTCGCTCTAACATGGTTCGAGAATTGGGAAAATCCCCATACAACACAGGATGTGATAAGAGCTTTTATGAGCAGGCAGCATCTCATTCAATATTTTTCATTCAAGCATGTATGTCGTGTCAGATTTGCATACAGAATTTTAGAATTTTAAATTCATTTTGTTCATGGAATATTAAACATATTTTAAGACTTTCATCGTTTTCTTCTTTGTATGTATTATTGAACCTTTTTCAAAGAAGTATTAAATATTTCTTTTTTGTGAATTAATTTGTAGCCATGAACAATGTCTGCCAGAAGTAAAAAAGTACCTCTTAAAAGACATTTCACCTCTCTAGAATTAAAAATACAGATTTTGGATCATCTTAAAAAAAAAAAAAAGGGGGGGGAAGTACCACATGTTGCAAAAACCTTGGATTTAATCGTCTCGCCTTCCTAAAACACTGCCGGGATAACCAGGTAATTCCTAACTGTGTCAAATTCAAGCACCATTTCTCTTCGCAAAAGGCTCTTCATATTTATAACTGTGCCAGACAAGCCTTGCTCAGGGAACAAATCACCACGACTGGCCGTTTCCTGAATGATGCTAACTTAGCTATCCAGGCACTCAAAGATAACCTTTCAAGCATCTTAAGCCATGAAATTTGGTCTATTTTATACGACATCTCGTGCACTGCAGCAGAGAAAGAATTAAAAAAAGTACGAGATCAACACATCAAAAAATTTGAAAATTTAAAAAAGAACTCTATCTCGAAACCACAACTTCCTACCGAAACGGTAATCAACCTTTCGTCATTTAGTGTGAAACCTGAAGCACTCAGCACCCTCGCATGTGGCCACAACTTGGCCATTGCGCCCAGAAGAATACCTGCTGAAGATATTATGATACGAATTGAATGTGGGATACGACACCTTCCAAACCACGTCGCCAACGATATTAGACTGGATGTGGCTTGTGTTCTGATCAAAGCTAAACCACCAAAAACCAACATGCCCAGTAAGGAAATTAAATCTCAACTAGAATTAAAGAAAAACAAGAAAATAATAATCACCAAAGCTGATAAAGGGAACGCCATAGTATTGCTTAACCAAAAGGATTACACAGGTAAGCTGAAAGCTCTATTGTTAGATCGGGCTACTTACCTCCCTATTGAGTACAATCCCACCAACTCACAAATTAGAAAACTCCACAGGCTCCTTAAGAAGGTTACTTCTTGGCCTGTGGAAATCACTAACAAATTAAAACCATTTAACTCCATACCCCTCCCCTGTATTTATGGACTCCCAAAAATACATAAGGAAAATGTGCCATTACATCCCATAGTGAATGGCATTGATTTCAACCACATACAAACTAGCTAAACATTTGGCGAAAGCTCTCTCACACTATACTGGCAACACACCTTCACACATAAAAAACTTAACCCACTTCAAAGCCAGCATAGAAAACCTTACACTCAAACACGCTGACATAATGGTCAGTTTTGATGTCTCCTCCTTATTCATAAATATCCCACTCAAAGAATTCTTAGAGCTAATCCAAGCTAAATTTCCTCCCGATATCACAGCCCTATTTCAGTTCACAATGAACTCAGGCTATTTTGTTTGGCAAGGAAAATTCTACAAACAAATAGAGGGGACAGCCATGGGTTCGAAACTCTCCCCACCCTTGGCCAACTTTTATATGGAGACTTTTGAAGAGAAAGCCTTAAACTCTGCCCTACAAAAACTAACCATTTGGCTTCGCTATGTTGATGATGTGTTTGCTATTTGGCCACATGGCTCCGATGCACTCCTCTCCTTCCTAACACACTTAAACAACCAACACTCCAGAATCAAATTCACCCTGGAAGAAGAAAAAAACTGCCTTCCTTTCTTAGACACACTAGTCACCTGCCAGCCTAATGGAACCTTGGTTTTCTCAGTCTATAGAAAACCCACCCATACAGGCAGATACATTCACCAACAATCCCACCACCCCTCCTCGCAACAATATGGAGTCATTAAGACACTACACAACAGGGCTAAACTTATTTGTTCAAATGACAATGCCCTAACCACAGAACTAAACCACATTCTTAACACTTTCTCAGCCAATGGCTACCCCCCCCCCCAAAAAAAACCCAAAAATATTGAAACCAATAACCCCCTCATAACAAGGATTACTCTAAATCCATCACCATACCCTATATCCGAGGCACCTCGGAAAAAATTACAAAAATCCTAAAAAAAACATGACTTAACTTCTTGTTACAGACCATATAAAAAATTGGCATCCCTTATCTGCTCTACTAAAGACCAACCTTCCCCCCCCAGACCTACCTGGTGTATACCAGGTCCCTTGCAGCTATAAGCTGTCCTACTTTGGCCAAACAGGCAGGACTGCAAATATCAGAATTTCAGAACACAAGGACTACATCCAGTTTCACCAATACAACCACTCTGGTCTTGCTGACTATGCGCTGGATACCTGCCATAGAATACGGTGGAAGAAAGCCACGATAATACATCGTAATAAATACAAATATGAAAGGCTTTTCATGGAATCGGCTTCAGCCCTAAGAAACAATCCAAACCTCAACAAATTTGGCTGCATGAGACTGCCTCAAATTTGGGAAATCTCCATCTGAACACCTTCAGCCCAATCGCCCAAGAATACCAACATTGCCCACTAGGGGGCACCATCAGGATTTACTGTTTGTTGTGCCTGCGTGCACGTGTCTTGTTCTTAAGTTTCTTGAAAATGGCAACGTGACGTTGCCGAAATATTGAAGTATATTAAAATTTATTTTAATGCATATCCTAGTTGACGTTGTAATTTCCTTAAATTATTTAGTAAAAAATGCATAACCAACATCTAAGCCTTTCCACGAGAACTTGGATTTAAATGAAGCAACAATCCGGACTATATAGAAAAATGAACAGAAAATTAGAGCTTCCATTGCTGCAGGCTGTTCTATCTCCACAAATATGACAGCTCATCCCAGAACACCAATACTTGAAAATGTGGAAAAAGTTCTTAGTATTTGGATTGATAACTGCTCAAAAAAAAATGGATCCACTGGACACCAATGTTATTAAACATAAAACTTTAAAAATTTACAAAATGGAAAATCTGCTATTAACCCCAACTTTGTTGCTAGCAAAGGTTGGTTCAGCCGTTTTAGAAAATGCTTTTCATTACAAAACATAAAATACAAGGGGAAAGTGCATCAGCATTTTAATGAAGCTGCCAAAACTTATCCAAAGGAATTGCAAAAAATTATTAAACAGGGTGGATATACAACACATCAGGTTTTTAATGCCGACAAGATGAGCCACTGGTGGAAAAAAATGTCCAAGAAAACATTTATTTCAAAAAATGAAAAAGTTGCACCAGGTTTTAAAGCATCAAAAGACCATGTAATATTACTTATGTGCAGTAATGCTTCAGGTGATCACAGTAAAACCCATGCTAGTTTATAAATCCCTCAACCCTTGTGCAATGAAAAACCTAAATAAGAGAATAAGAGTGCTTTATTGGTATATTGGACGGCAAATAAGACAGCTTGGGTAACTATTGATTTATTTAAAAAATGATTTCTAAACTGTTTTGTACCAAGTGTGGTACAAAACAGTTTAGAAAAATTCTAGATTTTAAAGCATCAAAGCAGAAAAATCTAGATTTTAAAGTTCTACTGATATTGGATAATGCACCCAGCCATCCGAAAGATTTAAATACCCAAATGTCAAAATAATTTTCTTACCACCAAATACAAGTTCATTACTTCAACAGTTAGATCAGGGAATTATAGCCACATTTAAAACTAATTACATCACGAAATCATTGCAATGGGTTTTGAATAAAGTCGATGACGAATCTATCAAAGTCATGGAAACTTTTTACAATTTTAAATTGTATTAATCTCATAACTTCATCCATGAAAGAAATAAAACCAATAATGTTAAATGCCTGTTGGAAAAATGTATGGCCAGAGTCAGTTCAAAGTGAAAATCTAATCGAGCCAGCAGAAAACAGAATGGATGCAATAATAGAACTTGTTAAGTCTCTAGAAGGGGAAGACTTTGACGATATGGATGTTGAAGATATTCAAGAATTACTGGTGGAAGAAGAGACTGATGAAGCAAATTTGGTGGAAATGGCATCTGGAATAAACTAAATTAATTCAGAGGATGATAGCAAAGATGGAAACGAAGTTAAACATTTTATCCTAAAAAGAATAAAGAAAGGCCTAGACTTAGCTGAACAATTGGAGTTATATTTTCTAAATGAAGATCCTTCCACTGAAAGAAGCACAAAATTTAAGAGAGAACTTCACAAGTGCTTAGCTCCATAAAACGAAATTTATAAAGATCTCTCAGATAAAAGCAAACAATCAAAAATAACAGATTTTTTTTGCAAAAAATAGGGCATAGAACTTTTGATGCAGTATTTTTAGAATTGCAGAATGCAGTAATATTCTGCAATCCCTCCTCTCTGAAAGTGTATGTGTGTGTGTGTCAGGAATTTGATGATTCATTTGTGCCTACAGCCCCACAGAGTGACCTACTAAGGAATAAGTGAAGAAACTGCTCTAATCTGTCGGTTGCTTAAAGAAAAAAGGGAAAAGTAGATCTCAGATGAAGTTCCAAACTACAGAGTATGAAATAAATACTATGTAGAAATATCATCATCAAATTCCTGCCATGTACCCTCAAGGGATGTACAGGATATGATAGTACTACATGAAAAATTCACATCATTACTAACTTCCTATCTACAATTTTCCTCCAAATCAGTCTGTTACTTGTCAAGACTCCAACATTATCAGATCTTATATTTCTATCGTCTAAGGCACTTTGTATCGTATCAGTCCACCTATATCTTGGTCTTCCTCTGGATCGTTTTGCTGCCAACCTGGCAGAGAAGACTTGTTTTGCTAATCTTTCCTTGCCCATTCTGTTTAAGTGACCATACCACCTGAGATTAGCTCTGCTAATGCATTCCTGGATGCTGACAATGTCAAGTTCTTTCCTAATATCCTCGTTTTTAATATGATATTGCCATTGATGCCATCTGTTCACGCCTATAATCTTTCTCAGGACTCATATCTGCAGTCTCTAGTCTTTGGTCAAGTGTTTTACTTCTGACCCAGCTCTCAGATCCATAAGTTAAAATTGGTTTGAACACTGTCTTGTATACAGCTAATTTAGTGTTCCGACAAATTTCTCTCTTATTCCAAATGAATTTATTCAATTGACTTCCCACCATATCAGCTTTGCTGATTCTGTGGTCTATTTCTATATTTAATTTACCATCTTCAGTAAAAATCTTGCCTAAATAGCTGAAATGTTTTACTTGTTCCACAGGTTCTCCATTCACAACACAGTTGACATTTTCAATGATTCTGCCTATTTTCATTGTCTTTGTCTTTTTATTGCTGACCTTCATACCATATCTATTACAACAGCTATTCAATTTAGTCAGAGAATCTTGCAAAATATTTAGAAGTATAACATCATCCGCATAGAGCAAAGAGCTGACATTAACATCATCAATTTTGATATCATGTTTAATATCACTTTCCTTTATAATGTGATCCATGTAGATAATAAATAACAGAAGTGATAATGTACATCCTTGTCTCACACCAGATTTAACATTAAACCATCTTCCTGTATGTCCTTCAATTCTAACTGCTGACTTACAACTCAAATAAAGACTAAGTATTGCTTGATATAATGCCCCATTGACACCATATAATTGTAGCGTATTGAATAGCTTCTCTCTTGGCACCTTGTCATATGCCTTTTCCAGATCAACAAAACTTAAATATAGATCTTTGTTATATTCCCATGCTTTCTCGATTATTTGTCGTAAAGTGAAGATCTGATCCTGACAGCCTCTATTTGGCCTGAATCCAGCTTGTTCTTCACCAAGCTTTTCTTCCACAATTCTTCTCAACCGTTTCTCAAGTATACTTGCATAGATCTTAATAGGAACACTCAGTAGGGAAATACCTCTGTAATTCTCACATTCAGTTTTATTTCCCTTTTTATATATTGGTACTATGAGAGCGCTACTCCAATCATCGGGAATTTGTTTCTGAGTCCAGGCTTTCTGAACTATGCAGTGCAGCCACTGTAAGACTCTTATACCACCATACTTCAGCATTTCTGGTCGAATATCATCTACTCCTGCTGCCTTTCCACATTTCAAGCCTTTGATGGCTTTTTCTACTTCAAGTATAAATATGTATTCCTGACGGTATGCCTGGTCAGCGTTTTTTACCACTGTGCTATCATCACTGCTTGTTTCATTTAGCAGTTTTTCAAAGTAATTACTCCATACTTCAAGGATATCTTTTATTCCAGTTTTTATGTCACCTTTATCATCTCTAACTCCTTTTACAGCACTCTTTCCTCAATTTCTAAGCTTCTTCAACAACCTCCAGAATATCATACTACCTTCTTGATATTTAATTTCTATGTTCTTGCCAAAGTCCTCCCATGACTTTTGTTTAGCTGGTTTTACACAGTGTTTAGCATTCTTGTATTTGTCTCTATATTCTCTAAGAGCACAAGCTGACTTATTTGACAGGAACTTTTGATATGCTTTCTTCTTTTCCTTCACTGCCTCTTTAACTTCCTGGTGGAAGTTAAAGAGGCAGTGAAGATTCAACCTCTCTGGCAGAATCAATCAATGTTTTCTTCAGAGTTTGCCATTGAATCTCCAAGGTTTGATTCCTGTTCTCAAACTCTCATTTTTTTTCAATAATCTTTGTGTATTTTAGTCTACAGTTCACATCTGAGAGCTGCTCAACTTTTATTTGCTTTAAAACTTTCTTACATGCTATTCTTTTCAATATGAAATTCAATTTTATCCTGCTCAAGACTAAATAGTGATCACTTCTAATTTTAAATCCTCTGTACACTCTGGTGTCCTGCACCAGGGAGAAAACATCACTATCAACAATAACATAGTCAATGGGACTTTTCTTATTCCTTGCCTCTTCTCTCCATGTGAATTTGTGCACATTTTTATGTTGGAACATGGTGTTAGTAATAACCAGTCCATGTCCTGAGCAGAAATCCAACAGATATTTGCCATTATTATTAGCTTTGCTCTTTTCTCCAAATTTTCCCAAAATATTTTTGTGTGTGTCACAATGATTTCCTACTCTGCTATTTAGATCCCCAACAAGGACCAACTTTTCCTTTTTCATTGTGTCAGTTGCTTTTTCTAAAGCCTCAAAAAATTCCTCCACTTCTACCATAGTAGAGCCTTCTGTGGGACCATAGGCACAAATAAGTCTCATTGTCCAGTTCCTCATTCTCATATTTGCCCACATTACTCTACTTGAGACTGACTGCCATTCAAGAAGATTAGCCTCATATTTTGTGTTGAATACTATGGCTACTCCTTCTTTTCCTTGATTGTCATTGCCTGAATATAACATTTTGTATTTATTGCTCAGAAAGATCTCACCAGTTTTTGTCTCAGTCACCCCTATTATGTCGATCTGGTACTTATCTAATTCCTCAGCTAGCTCCCTTTCTTTGCCATTCAGGTTTCTTATGTTGATAGTACCGATCTTTTACTCTGGTGATGTTGAGTTGGTGTGTGCTTTCAGATTTGTTCCAGTAGCTTTCTTTTCGCTGTTCGCCCTGGTTCCCTGGCAAAAACAATGGGGACTTGTTTAACTGGGCAACGCCCCAGTCGGCATGAAATTTTGTCATGTTGTACCATCATTTTGTATATTGATTTAGGCTAATAAGAATACAATTTGGTCGGCTAAATCCCAAATTGCCAGCCCATCCTCGTTCGTTCGGTATCCAGATAGATATCCAACAGGGTGCACCACGAGAAGGTGAGGACTGGACATTAAGTCAGAAGCCCTGGTCGGTTCTCCACATTCCTTTAAAGGCTATGTGGAGGTCTCCTCTCAGTTATACAGCTTTGACCTTAAGCACCCCGAATATGAAAGTTTATATACAAAATATAGGATGGGTGTCAATTCTGAAGGACAAGTCTTGAACAACCAGAGGAATACCATCTGGACCAGAAGCCTTATTAGTATCAAAATTAATGAGACCTTTTCTGATGTACTTTCAGCCAAAGTTCAGAGGAGGGATGCAGTAGGCAGTTTGTGGAAGTATGGGAAGTGATTTGTTTTAGTCATTGAGGTTGGAGTTGGAGGGAAAAATTGATGCCAAGAGGTCTGTCTTTTCTTTGGGTGATGTGATCATAGTGCCAACAGGATGCAAGAGAAGTGGCAACATGGAACGGCAGAAGTTATGTCGAACAGCCTAAGCAAAGGGCCAGAAGGATTGACTGCCAGTTCAGCAGGAGGTAAGTTTATTGCATTTTATTCTTGTGAAGTCTGCTTTGGAATCGTTAACTTTTTTACACATTCCTGGCTGTTGTGTAAGTTGAATGAGAAGCTGGAGTTTTTAATTTAAGCCACTAAACATAAGATGCATTTTTATCATGGACAGCAGAGTCACATTTTTTTTTGAGAACCAATGCTTAGATACAGGTAAGGGGTTTGCAGTGGAGTGGGTTATGAATGTTCTCATTCCAGTGAGGATTATTTTGGTTACTAGTTCAATGCAGGTGTTTGAATCATGAGAGTGAAAGCAGTAATTTGATGGAAAAGCAGCAAAAAAAATCCAGAGGTCATCCTTCCAGTTGGCACCAACCAGTGCCATAGGAGGTGAGGGTGAGATTGGCTGGGAGGAGGATGAACTGTAAAGAAGAGGACTTGAATGAGATTGTAGTCAGAGTTGTCAAGGGGAGAAAAGCCATCCATGGTATATTTGAAAAATATATATCAGCTGGGGGGGAGGATCAAGAATTGAATGTGAACAAAATGGAAATTGACAGTACAAAAACCAAACATGGGTTGAGAGGTTTTGGAGGGGAGGAAAAAAAATCAATGTATGTATATACAGTACATACACACACCACAATTCATACTACAGGTGAGTAAAATTTTTGTGACTAGTAGATTTAAGTCATATTTCTGGAGTCCTATATATATATATATATATATATATAAATCAGGTGATTTTCCCAACTGTGCCAGATGGGAAAATCTCAACCATAATCTCTGTTTCTGTTTCAGCCAATACAGAGAACAATTTGCCTTCATTCAAGTTCTCAAACTGCTAGTCTGTGTTTTTTCAACATCTGAGTTAATAAGTTCCACCATGGGAAAACATATTGGATATCAAGTCAGAAGTTCCAATCAGTTCACATTCCTTACAGGTCACATGGAGATCTTCTCCAAGTTATCTAGTTTCAACCTAAGTAATCTTTTTTCATTTACTTTATGATGACTGAGAGAGAGAATTTTGATAATGAAATTTAATGGTTATTCACAACATAAAAATAAAAACATTGAACATTTTATCTGATTGAAGCACTATTAAGGATAAAGTAAATAAAACTCAGAGAGAAATTTCTCACTTTCATGGCATTATTTCAATACTTTAATGTCTTGACATCTACATTTTTATCAGAAAGCATCCACAGTTCTGATTTTCACTTATTTTTATGAGTGTATACTGTATTTGGGAAAATGCACCAGTACAAACCTTATACAGTCAACTCTAAGTAAAGGAGCCAAAGGAATAGTTTATCACAATAGGTCTGCTAGTGAATTTCCATAGCATAACAGTGATGCTATCAGGACTTAGATGGGATTTTGCAATAGTTTGTTACCATGAGAGCTAAGCACATCAGCGACTCTACTTAAGTGGGAAAAGCTGCAGAAGAAGTAACATAAGAGAAAATAAAGAAGATTGCAGAAGAAGAAATTGGATATGTAAGAGCTAAAAGAATAAAAAAAACCTTGGATAACTAATGAGATAATTTCTCTAATGGAAGAAAGAAGAAAATGGAAAAATAAAGACATCCTAGAAGGGAAAATACAATATAGAACCCTGAATGACAAATTGAGAAGAGAAGCAGAAAGAAGTAGAGAAGATTGGCTTAAAAAACAATGTGAAGAAATGGAAAATTTGAGTGGGAAGGTATGATCTTTTGCATGAAAAAGCAAGAAGCATAAAGCACAAGAGAAATGGAATTCGAGCTAGAAGCATAGAAAATAAGAATGGAGAAATCATAACTGAAGAAGATAAAATCCTAATGAGATGGAATAAATACATTGAAGATCTATATGACAAGGAAAATAGACCAAATGAGTTGCCGTTAGAAGGTAAATGAAGATGATCTAGGCCCAGAGATTTTGAAGACAGAAGTAAAAATGGCCATTAAAGAACTAAAATGTGGAAAGGCAGAAGGAATAGATGAAATACCTGCAGAATTACTGAAACAACTTCAGAAGAAAGGAACTGAAGAAATAATCAAAATAATAAATTTAATTTATAACAAAGGAGAATTACCAAAAGATTTTATGACCTTAATATTTATACCTATACCAAAGAAAAGTAATGCAGTGAACTGCAAGGATTTTAGAACAATAAGCCCCATTTCCCATACATCAAAAATACTTATGAGAATCTTAACACAAAGAATTGCATCTAAGGCGGAAGAATTTCTTGGAGAAGATCAGTTTGGTTTCAGGAAAGGTAGGGGAACAAGAGATACGATTGGACTGTTAAGAATAGTAAATGAAAGAAGTCTGGAAGTGAATAAAGAAGTTAATATCTGTTATATAGATTTTGAAAAAGCTTTTGACCTTCTAAAATGGGATACGATGGTGGAAGTAACGGAAAAGATTGGTATAGATTGGAAAGACAGAAGGCTAATTATTTCACTATATATGGGACAAACTGCCATGGTGAGAGACATATATGGTACAACAGAACCAGGTATCATTGGACGAGGAGTAAGACAAGGCTGTTCTCTATCACCAATTTTGTTTAACATGTATTCCGAAGCAATGTTAAAAGAAGCACTGGAGAATTCGGAAGAAGGAATAAAGGTTGGAGGTAGACAGATATTTGCAATAAGATAGGCAGATGACAAGGCATTATTATCAAATATTGAAAGAGGACTACAACATATGTTGAACAGATTACTGGAATCCTGTATCAATTATGGAATGAAAATTAATATAAGAAAAACAAAGGTAATGAAAATAGCAAGGAAAGAATTTTTCCCCATTTATTAGAGTAAATGGGGAAAAATTGAAGCGAGTAAAGAAGACATTTAAATATCTAGGAAGTGTGATTAGCAGTGATGGAAGATGTAAATGTGACATAAAAGAAAGAATAGAGATGGGAAGAGATGCCTTTAATAGAAAATGGAATTTATTCAGAAGTAAAATGGATAGAAACCTAAAGAAAAGACTAATAAAATGTTGTGTGTAGAGTGTTGCCCTCTATGCAGCTGAAACTTGGACATTGAAGAAAGAAGAAGATGTGGATTTGGAGAAGGATGGAAAAAATCAAATGGACAGATAAAATAACTAATGAAAAGGTCTTAAAAAGAGTAGAAGAAGAAAGAAGTCTATTATGGAGGATAAAAAGAAAGGGAAACTGGATCAGACATGTTCTGAGAGGGAATGGAATCATCAGAGATGGCATCGAAGGAAAAAGACCCAGAGGAAGAGTATGGAAAACAATGCTAGATGACATGCTGAATGGAGACAGGTACACAACCTTGAAGAGAAGGCTCAGAATAGAAGAGAGTGGAAAGAAAGTTTTTGCTACTAAGAGAAGAACCTGCTCAATTGCAGAATACTCAAGAAGAAGAAGAAGAGTAACGTATTTATGGTAGCTCTCCACCTCTAAGTAACAAAATTTCTTTAATAACATATAGAACATTGCTGCATTTTCTTCACTGAAATTCAGCTTCTTTAGAACATCCATAGTTCAAGTGGTAATGACAATACCCTTTAAGAAAGACCTAGAGATGAAATCCTGTTTATGACATGAATCTTTATAAGATTTTTCAACTGAAGATGAGTTAGGATCTCATATAGAAGTGATAGCGAAACCGGTTTTTTTTTATCCCAAAGAACATGCAAATTACCCACACATACAGAATAGACATAATATGCTGAATTCATAGCTTTAGTCACTTTGCAATTAATTCCAAACCAACCAACCAAACAAACCTATTCATAATGCATAAAATTCTGTTTTTCTTTTGGAATAACAGCTGAGGCAAATAGTAACAAAAGTCATGAGGCCATGTGTCAGTAAATTTAATGTGTTTGCTTTCCAGTGTGCCTATCTGAAAGGCAATAAAAACTTTACCTGCTTCCTAGGAAAATGGTTAACTCATCTTCAGTTTAAAAACTCTTATAAAGTGCAGTATAGATGTGCTTTAGTATTTGAAAGAGACCATTATTAAAACTCATACTTATGGACAAATTACTGCATTAATATCACAATAATGATAAATTTCCAACCTTACTTTGAATTTTTTATCAGTGATTTCTTGGGCTCCTGGAAGCTTCTGCAACACAAAATGACTAATATCCTTTATTTCTGTTGCTGAAATTGCTTCACAAATGGCATCTTTATTACTCAGGTTATTACAAAGCATTATTCCTGAACTGAATCCTAGCTTGTGGCAAAGAGCATTGTTATTTTGGCAGTCAAACTCAGCTACATTTACTAGTCCATCCTAAAGGTAGAAAAAAATATAAACTGAATAGGTACTATTATAGATATTTGGTATTTATATAAGTGACAGCTGAAAAAAACAATTATTTACCTATTGCAGAAAGGCTAGAAAAGGAATCTGAAAAGAGAATTTTTATTTCATTTTTTTTTTTTTAATGTTGTGCCCATACACAAGAGGCTGGTTGGTCAACCTATAGTATATTAGTACTGTATATGAGTAATGGGCTGGGAAAGGAGGAACTTGTTTACATTTGATTTAAATGACTATAAATTGTATTCCTTGGGAAACACAGCAGGTGAGAGACTGTTCCACAGTGCAGCAGTTGCAGGGATGAAGGAGGAGGAAAAGAAACTTGTTCTGTTTGTTTCTAGGTGTACAGTGAAGGAATGTTGGGCAGCAGCTGCACGTGTTCCAACGAGCTTAGTACCGAGTGGAGGAATTATTGATGTTATTTCAGATGAGCATTTCCCATGGAAATATTTGTAGAATATACATACTGCAGAAACCATACATCTGTGTGAAAGTGGGGGGAGAGAATTCGTAAGGGATGGGTCATTAATAAGTAATTGCTCTCCTTTGTATTAAGTCAAGCATTTTGATAGCTTTTAGGGGCCCCACCCCATATGTGGGAGCAGTATTCAATAGCTGAGCAGATTTGTGATTTGTATAATGTTAACAGCTGTTCAGGGGTGAAGTAACGTCTTGAGCAAAAGAGAAATCCTAGTTTTTTTGAAGCTAAGGTTGCAATGGGTTGTGATGTGTTTATGCGATGGTAATGTTTGATGTGAGGGTAATTCCAAGGAGTGAGATCTCAAACTGTGGAAATTTGGGTATTGTCAAAAAGGATATTGGGGAAAAAATGGCTCTTTTTTATGGGAGATAGAACAGAAATGGGTTTTATTAGCATTGAAATTGATGAGGTTATCCGAACCCCATTGTAGAAATTAAAATTTCTACAATAATTCTATAGAAATGGCATTATGAAGCATTCACAACGATGGAAGAGCATTACTGATTCAAATGGAGAATATATACTTGATTAATTTAGTAATTTATCTTCCCAACACAAAAAAATCATCAAACTGCCATACATCCAGAACACATACAAAGCTTACAAATACATTTTCAAACACACCAACTATAAGCTGGTGCTCACCACGAACCAAAAATTGGCAACACTTCTAAAACCTACAAAATCTCACACACACACAAAGAAATATTAGAACACCACAATGTGGTTTACAAATTTCCTTGCCAAAAAGATTGTTATCTCACCTACACAGGTTCTACCATCAGATCTTTATGGTCAGGACTACAAGAACATTTCCATGACTGTAACATCCCTATTCCATAACATTTAAACAATAAAAAATGCAATAACCAAAAGAAAAACACACTGCAAAATACAGGGAAAACAAAATAGCAGTCCACGTCCTTGGACAGAAACATACCCTGCAAATCGACAAGGCCATAATAATAGATATACAAGAAAACGGAACAATGCTTAGAATATCGGAAACGATCGCCATAAAATGTGACAAAAACTCAATAAACATCCCCCCAGCCCTACATAATCTCCAAGAGTTGGAAACTCTGTAACATAAAAATTAGGTAACGACTCTGACCAATAGGAAATAACACAGATACACCAAGCCGGCATGACATAGCCTCCCTACGAGCTCCAAAGACAACGCACTGTCGAAATGGCTCACACCGCGTTACTCCTGTCATATCCTTCCCCTTCCCCAAAAAATTTCTATTTTCACTCCCCCCCTCCAAGTATTCTCTGCCCACCTTTAATAATAAAAAAACCTGGGTTTTTCAAAAAGGTTCACATATCCCTTGCCTCACCAATCATTCCCCAACACCTCTCTACCCCCACTTTTTCCAATCCCCCCTTCCTTTTAATCATACTTCCTTTAACAGCAGATGAATGTATATCGCCATACGGCAGGATGCTGCTGAATAAGAAGACGGCCAGCAACATCCTACAATGGTATGTCAGAATTTTTCCTCCTACATATTCTTCATATATCAGTCTATATAAAACATCATTAATGAACTAAAATTTGAGTAAAAAGCCAATGACATTATAAAAAGGGGCACTCCTAAACAAAATAGGCTAAATGGCCATAAAAATAGTAATTTATCTTTTATATCCTTTCAAAACTTAGTGCTGAAAACAACATTACTTTTGGGATGACCTGATATTCTGTACTGGCTGAAACCACATACAAAAATGAGGTAAACAGGTCATGCCAGCTGGAGAGCCAACCAGTTAAACAAGTCTTTCTCCCAATCACTATTTTCATCAAAGAGCCAGAGCAAGGCGTGCAAAAAGGAGTGCATTTCCCAAGAATCCAAATGCATAAAATTACTTTTAAGAAAGTCTCTTAAGAAGGCTTCGTTAGGCATTATTTAAAAAAAAAAATGATAAATTATCTATGCTGATATGATAAACAAACAAAGAAATAAAAGTTTTACCTGTACATATAAATACAGAAACCTTTATCATTTAAGCAATTGTGTTATTGCATTTTACCATTTCTCAATAGAGTATAAAAGTAAACTAGAAAACCATAACTCTTTTATGATCAACTCACAGGGACCAGAGGAATGGTTTACTATAGCAGATAATTTGCTACAGTGAATTTCGTTTAGCAAAGAACCATACTTATGGAGTTTGGTCAGAACTTTTCAGTAATTTGCATTAGGTGAGTGAATTTATTACAATAGTGTTTGCTATACCGAGAGCCAACTTGATAATCCTGAGGCTATTCAGAATGAAGTAAAAAACAAGTCAATTTAACTAAAATGATGAAATTTAATAAAGAAAAAAAAACTAGAATATTACAATAGGAAAAAGAAGAAAAGCACGTATGAAACTTAAATGTAACACTGACAGTTACATTACCATATAAGAAAAAAAAGAAAAACTTTTTGTATGTTTAAAAAGAAGAAATGTGAACTGCTTCTCTTTCAATCAGGGGTGAGCAACCTACAGACTGATTCTGCCCAATGAAAATTTTATTTTGCTCACTGCAACTGAGAAAATCAAAAAGCTTTTACCCACATATTTATAATACAATACACTCAGTTATTCTCTATATTTACAAATTTTTATTACAGAAGACCATGTATTTCAGAAGACCTTTATTTCAATTTACAAAATAAATTTTCACTAGAATAAACAAATTATTTCACAATCAAATATATTTGATAAAATGACATCACAGCCAGATATAGTGAGGTTAATGATTCCATATAACTATCAAAGAAAACAAAGTTTGCATGTGAAGTAACTTCATGACTGGACTACTTGTATATGGAGGCTAATGACTTCATATCAAATGCCTTAGTATCCCATAATGCAATGCACATATCCTTACAGGCATGTATAATGCTATATATACTATAAATTAAAGATGCAAAGAACTTATATTCTTGGTTTCATTCTTTATTCAAGTGTAAACGGTTGTGAAGTTACTTCATGTGCAAACTTTGTTTGCTTACACTTGGATAAAGGATGAAATCAAGAATACAACTTCTTGGCATCTTTAATTTATAGTATAACCAAGTGAACAAAACTTTCCACACTATCATATCATGTACCCTACCCACAGTACTAATGTACTATAGGTTTACTTTCACAGGTTTGGAAGTCACATTTTTTCATCATCAAATTCCTGATATATACCCTCAAGTCAATTACAAGCCACATTTTTATTATTATTATTTTTTTTTAATTTAGCTTCTAATTTTTATGTACAAACACTATCTTAATTAAAGAAAATGAGTTGAAATAACTTTTGCCTGCAGAAGAAATTAGATTAAAAAAAAAACAATAGGAAATCATTTGATATATGCTTACATTCCATTCACAAAATAATTTCACTGCACCAACTGATTTTGTAAGAGGAGCAGGTATATTTCTAATATATCTATTAATTTTGGTTTTTAGATTGTATTGCTAAGAAACTGTACTCTCTTAAAATAAACTTCCAAAAACTGTACTCTCTTATTTTATTGTTTTAAAACTGATTTTACATAACCGCACAATCCAGATGAAAGTACAGCAATAGTTTCTAGGAGCTTCAGAAGAATGCTATAGGTACTCTGACCATTTAAAAAAAAATTTTACTCTATTCTAATATTGGCCAAAGAAAGTGCCAGGACACAACATACAGCCATATTTACAGCATGAAGCAAAGATGGTGGCAACAAAGCTGAGTGACAACAGAGTCCTTCAAGTCTCACTGCTGCAGACAGTTTGGTTGGTTGGTTAGCTGATTAGGGGTTTATTGGTACAGTATATAAGGGTGACAGGTCCTTATATACTGCACCAAACCAAACTCAGACTGACCACATGAAGCTCTGAAGTGCCAAAGTTGCAAGCTGGACATTAGAAAATAAAAAGAGTCTTCTATATGATTTTTGTTGTCAGGGGACTAATGGCAACTGTACCAAGATCAACAAATCAGTACTCAAACTTCTGAGCAACCTCAGCCAAGCCACTTTGTCATCTGTGCTTCAGAATTGACTTCCACTCTAAGCCACCTTTATATACTCCCTTATTCCACTGGTGTGACAAATCATTACCCTCACACTATCATCCAATTTCTCTCATTTCAATTCTTTCTAAAGTAATGGAAATAACCATCAACATTCAATTTCTAACACTATCTCAAAGACTCTCAAACTAATAAATTCCAACCAGTATGGATTCTGTCACTGCTGATCAACAGGGGATCTACTTACCTATGTCATCCATCTCTGGACAAACAGCATGGAAAAATTTTTTTAAGTAAACACTCCCATCATTTAGTCTGATTTCTGCCAGCTTTCTGACTGGTCACTCATTTTGAGTGATAGTGGATGGCTCTTAATATACGTGTGTAGAGGCTTAAGTGCTGTGAGGACATCGTGTTAGAGGCTTAATGGATTGTATACAGCACTCAGAAAGGATTAAAAACAGAGTTACACACTTTCCCAACAGTACACTTTCCTTCATGGTATATAGAAAACCCACACACACACAGGCAGATACATCCACAAACACTCCCACCACCACCCTGCTCAACAATATGGCATTATTAAAACTCTTACCAAGAGAGCCCACAATCTTTGTTCCAGTGGAACCGCCCTTACAACTGAGCTTGACCACATACACAACACTTTCCTCTCCAATGGCTGCAGCGATCACAGCATTAAAAAAATAATCAGGTCCTCCCCCATTCCCCGGTCTTCTCCTCAAAAAGAGTTTAGAAATGCCGTCACCATACCCTACATCTGTGGCCATCTGAAAAAAATAGCCAAGATTTTAAAAAAGTACAACCTACACACAGCATTTAAGCCCCACCGCAAACTTGCTACCCTTATCTGCTCTACAAAAGATCAGCTCCCTCCTCTCTCAGTGCCTAGAGTCTATAAAGTATCCTGTTCCTGTAAACTGGCATACTTTGGACAGACAGGCAGATCAGCTACTATCCGCCTGGAGGAACATAAGTCATACATCTGCAAGCACGATTATGGTTAGTCAGGCCTGGCTGACCATGGATCAGCCAGGCCTGACTACATATACAACCCACAGGATCTCATGGAAAAAAACCACCATGCTCCACCAAGCAAATTCAAAAGAGAAAGACTATTCTTAGAATCAGCAGCAGGTCTCAGGAATCAACCAAATCTTAACAAATATGGTTGCATTAAGCTTCCTAAGATTTGGGAACACTTATCACCGGAGGTCCCACTTTAGATTCCTGGCCACCTACAACTGCCCTTAGAGGGCACTTCACCTAGATAGGTCTTTAGTGTCACCCACGTGGTTGGGCTTAGTATTGTTTGTTATTTGTTTTTATGTTACATTAGTTTTTTTGTAATCCTTGAAGATGTCTCATTGACTGAGACAAAATATAGGAAGAATTAAATTCTGTTTTTAATCCTTTTTGAGTGTTGTATAGAATCCATTAAGCCTCTAACATGAAGCTCTTAATATACAACTAATGCTGGGGTCCCATAAGGCTTTGTTCGTTAACCCATCCCCTCTTCCTTCTATGTATAAATGATCTACTACAGCTTACTGCCAATCCAGCACACTGCACTCCTTTTTCATTTGACTAAGCTTGCAATGCACAAATCACACAACCTGCAGAATCTTATAAATTAAAGAAGCCAAGAAATTATATTCTTTGTTTAATCCTTTATCCAAGTGAAAGCAAAGTTCGTAAGGATATGTGCTTTGCATTATGGGATACTAAGGAGTGATATGAAGTCATTAGCCTCTATATAAGAGTTGCCCTGGCCTGAAAATACTTCAGACACAAACTTTGTTTGCTTTCACTTGGATAAAGGATTAAACCAAGAATATAATTTCTTTTCTTGACATCTTTAATGTCAAGAATTTCAAGCAACTGAAGAATCTTAATCTCTACCACCTTAAATTCTGATCTTCAAAACATTCAATGGAATTTGGAGGACCTTGTCAATTTCAATGCTAGCAAAACACAGCTCTGCTTTATTTCCCATAAAAAAGAATCATTTTCTTCCAGTCTTACCTATGGCAAACTCAAATCTCTAGCTGAGATGAGATCTACCTTCTTGAGATAAATCCAACCTCAAATCTCTCTCGCACAAACATATTACAAATATTGCCTCCTCTGTATCCAAAAAATTACGTTCACTTTTGCAAAGGGTTTTACTTTAATTCCAAATGACTCCTAACCATATACAACCTAATTCAAACCCCATTAAAGTGAAGTTAGACAGATTAATAACCCAACTCTCACTAATACACACTTTACTCACTTTTACACAGGTGCTCAGCTTTTGCTGCTTGCATCTTCTATAAATACTTCTAGGCTGCTAGACATTAGAATTGGCATTAATAATTGTCCCACTCTGGAAAATCCATCCCAACGTGTGCAGCAGCCAATCAACACTCTCTCAAAACACACAAAACAAATTTTTCCATTTCTTAGTTCATTTCTTCCACTTCTTCCCTCTGGAACAGATCTCCCACCATTTGAATTTCCCAAGGAATACAATCTACAGTTTTTCCAGTCAAATGTGAACAAATTCCTTCTTGCCCATCCACAGTACTAGTGTATTATAGGTTATTCAACTGCTCATGGATGGGTTCTCCATCAAAATAGCTATCAAATTTAAAATTATCAACTTAATTTATTAAACCAATTTCAAAATATCTTGTTAAGCAACAAATACTGCTGATCCTTCTCAGCTTTCTCTCTTGAATGTATTAAAAAAACACTCAGCAAAAAATAATAAAAAGCACCTCACAAATAGTATAAACCAATGAATAACTTATTGCCATCCTGAAATTATATCACATAATTTAAAATGATAAAAGAGAAATCTTCAAGTTCTAGAAAATTCTTACCAACATAAAGCTCAATTTCTTCATATCGTCTTGAAATATATAGCCTGCAATCAACAAATAAAAATTCTTAATTATTTTAGGTTACATTGTTTTGTAAAATTTTGCACACTGTAAATTTCCAAGGATAGTTTACATTTCACAACATCTCAAAAATTAAAGTTATGATTGATTTAAAAGAAACAATTTTTTTGATGTCAACTTGCACTTTCCCAAATAAAAAATTAAAAAATTCCCAGTTGTAAGAAATGAAGGAAAGAGAAATGTGAGAGAAATCAGAGATGATCAAGGTAAAAATGAAAATTGAAGAAAAAATATTCCAGATAAATACTTTCAAAGAATGCTAAATAAAACAAGAAATGGCAGAATTGCAGTAGAAAATAAGCAAAGAAGAATGCAAAGTCCAACCCCAAGTCTGAGCCAAAAGAAAACATGTGAAAGAAGAAAAGAATTGAAATTTGCAGGGGTTGCCTGATGGATGAAAATTCATTAAAATTCCTGAACAATCTGGCAACTGAGGAGCTGGTATAGTTGCAACAGGCCCAGTAAATTGGGAACAGATTTATTTAAACTGAAAAGAAACAAAGGAATCAAAGTTGGACAGATATAAATGGTAAATATTGTAGACTGAAAGGGAATTTGAAAAGTGGAAAATATTGATCATACCGACACTTAAAGGTAAAAATGAATAGTTGGTGGATGTTATGATGGAGAGGAAATCAGATGTTTGGGGTCATAACAAAACAAGACAGAAAAAACAAGAAAAGAAGAATATGTTTGGATTTGGAAAGAAGCAGATTACCAGCATAAAAAAGGAGCTGGTTTTATGACTAGGAAAGAAGAAATGATGGACTTATAAAGTTAATGGAATTAGTGATAAGACTTACATTTGAATGTTATAGAAAACAAATTGCACTTCTCGAGGTATACACACCACAAGGTTAAGATATGGAGGAAAAGACAGTGAGAAGCATTGAAGAGTATTATTTAAAATAAAAGTATATTCATCTTAAGAGGTTTTAATGTACATATTGGAGAAGATAGAACAAGTAGAAAAAATCTGGGGCATTTGGTTTTGGTTAAGGAAATGAGGGGAAAAAATGTTACTAGATTTTTGCATCAGAAATAATCTCAAATTTGGAAACAATTGGTTTGAGAAAAGAACAAAGTTACAGAATCTCAAAGTATATTTGGGATGGTGAGCAAAATTAATAATAGATAATCTTTGAAGGCACCTGTGACATAATGATTGCAAGAGAAATAAACATGTAAAATGAAATTAACAGCATATCATCAGTGTGTGTGGAAACAACAAACAATTAAAAGACAGGAAAACCAGGTAAAACTAATTGCTTTACCATTAAAACAGGGTTGCCATGTGCTAGAGGAACCATGTTAAAAATAATAAAATCAGAAGTCTTAAAAAAAAAAAAAAAAAAAAAAAAAAGATTCCTCTAGCACATGGCAACCATTTTAAAAAGAAATGGAGAGCTCTGATCCACCTGACCTGACAGTTTCTATTGGAGCAGTTGTTGATAAAGAATAATGTAATCAGGAGCACATATTCATACCTGAGATAGAAAAAGCCATCAAAAACCTGAAAGAAATGTGGAAAGGCAGGTGGAGTAGATGATATTCAACCAGAAATGTGAAAATATGGAGGCTGAAGTTTCATAATGAACATAATGGACTCGGCTGCACTGCATTCACAGAAGGCCTGGTCAGAATATTGAATTGGAGATGATTGGAGTAGTACTCTTATAGCTTCCATCTATAAAAAAGGAAATAAAACTGATTTGAAGAGGAATTTCCTCTACTGAGTGTTCCATGGAATATTAATGCAAGTTTAGCTGAATAGAGGCTAAGAAAAACTGGAGAAAGAAAACATGAAAAAACAAGTTTGGTTCATGCCAAATAGAGGTTGTCAGGATCAGATTTTTGCTTTATAAAAAAAACAGTTAAAAATCATAAAGGATCAGTATACTTAACATTTATAGACAGTTATGTTCAAAAAATTCCAATTATATTATGGAAACAGGAAATTATATCGAGTAATACAGTCTATATTTAAGTTATAAGTCAGCTGTTAGAATTGAAGGAGATGGTTTGAACATAAAAATCAGGTGCAAAACAAACCTGTACACTGCCTCCACTGTTATTCACATTGTGTATATGGATCTCATTATGAAGGAAAATGGCATCAGGCTAGATATCAAAATTAGAGATGTTCATTTCGGCTCTTTATTTATGCAGATGATTTTTAACCCTTAAATAAATTCAGTACATGTCTGTACAATTCCTTAACTATACTGAATAACTGCTGTAACATTTGACATGAAAATTATAAAAAAAAAGGGGGGGGGAGACAGTGAAACATCAGCTACATCCTGAATGGGAAAGCTAAAGAACAAGTGAAAACATGTCAGCGATTTATGCAGACTTTTTAATGAAGATAACAAATTAAATCCAGAAATAGACAACAGAATAAGCAAAGCTGATAATGATTGGAAGTCAAATGAATAAATTTATATGGAATATGCAAAAATAGTCAAAATATTAAATTAGATGAATACAAGATAATGCCCCAACTCAACATTTAGAAGAAGAAGTATTAGGAGTATTAATGGAAAGAAATTGAATCTGCAGAAGAATTTGAAAAGTACCAAGTGGACATAATTGGCAGTACTGAGATAAGACAAAAACAGGGTGAGATCTTGCTAAATAATAAGTATAGCATGTGTTTTTCAGACAATAATAATCAAGAGAAGGAAGGAATAGTGATAGTATTCAACACCAAACATGAAGATAAACTTCTTGATTGGAAGGCAGTTTCAAGTAGAATTATGTGAGGAAACCTCAAAATGGGGTAAAAGAAAACAGACAAAGTGGTCTTTGTTAAAAATCTGAACAGCAGAGTAGGAAATGAACCCCACCAGACATAAACATTTTGGGAAAATTTGGAGAAAAGGTCAAAAATTGATAATGATGATAATAATGGTAAGTATTTACTGGACTTCTGCTCAGGACATGGACTAGTCATTACTAACATGTTTCTCAACATAAAGATGTGCACAAGTTCACATGGAGAGAAGACACAAGAAATAGGAAAAGCCTCATTGACTATGTCATTGTTGATAGTGATATCATCATGCTGGTTCAGGATACAACAGTGTACAGAGGATTTGAAATTGGAAGTGACCATTACCTAGTGCTAAGCAGGATAAAAATGGATAGCACATTGAAAAGAACAGTATATAAGAAAATTTTAAAAAGAATTAAAGTTGAGCAACTTTTACAGGTAAACTGTAGACTCAACTATACAAACATTATTGAAGAAAACATGTAACAAATAAAACAAGAACCAAAACTTGGAGTCTCAGTGGAACGCTCTGAATAAAGACAGTGATTGATTCACATAGGGAGGTATGTGATGAAGTTGTCTGTAAAGATAGAAAAATAAGAACCTTGTGGTGGACACAAGAAGTTAAGCAGTCCTGGAAAAGAAGAAAGCATACCAAAAGTTCCTAGTATGCAGATGCTCTAAAAGAATACAGAGAAAAATGTAAAAGAACTAAGCTATGTGTAAAAGTAGTAAAACAAAGGTTCTACGAAATACTTTAGTAAGAGTATGGGAAATAAAATATCAGGAAGGTGGCAAAGTGTTCTGGAGACTATTCAAGCAGCTTAGAAATGGAGGAAAAAATACTATAAAAGGAATTTACTAAAATAAAGAGCGAAAAGGTTTCAGTTCGACGATGCAAACATTATAAAAATCAAGTGGGTATTAGATCTAGCATTATTTTAAAGCCGAATGTAGAAACTATGAAAGTTTCGTAAAAATAAGCTGACCAGAGAGCTTATGGGAATATGCCCACAGGCATTTACGAGTTGCCCTAGCATGGATCACTTTATAAAACATGCATGCTATCTAGGTGTCCATACATTCGCTTTCTAATTTGGTCCATTTTTTTAAGGTTTCACTGGCCTGACAGCTGTTTCGAGTTGTTGGTTCTCGTCAGAGACCAGGCAGAAACCTTAACAGAACAAAAACACTTTTTTTTTTCAATACTAAGGAACTTGAGCCTATATAAGCGAACTGGAAAGAGAAGGCAGGGTAGACCTCAAAAAAGGATATTGGATGAATAATGAGGATGGATAATGGATAACGGACCAATATGGTCTATACCTGTAATTAGTGTTATGATGATGAGGAGGAGGAGGAACTTGAGTTTTGAAGAGAGTACTGAAAGAGTTTTTGCTCTCTTAAGGTTTCTGCCTAGTCTCTAACAAGAACCAACCAGTTTGAAACAGCTATCAGGCTAGTGAAACCTTAAAAAAATGGACCAAATTAGAAAGCGAATATATGGATGCCAGGGCAGCGTGCATGTTTTCTAAAGTGGTCCACACTAGGGCAATTTGTTAATGCCAGCAGACATATTCTCTGTAACATAAGCTCTTTGGTCAGCTTATTTTTTTATGAAACTTTCATAGTTTCTACATTCGCCTTTGAAATAATGTTGGATCTAATATCCACTTGATTTTTGTAAAAGGAATCAAAAATAAGGATATTCTAGAATAATTACTTTGAAAGCCTGTTAAACAACCCAAGAAGTGAGAGAAGCGTACTATAAAATTTTCAAGAGGAATGCAAAGACAAGTAAATATAAATACTTGAAGTAGAAAAAATGGTAAAAAAATTGAAATATGGAAAGGCAGCTGAAGTATATATTCAACCGGAAATGCTAAGTGTGGGGGTATAAAAGTTTGGCAGTGGCTACACTGCATAATTTAGAAGGCCTGGTGAGGTCGAATTCCCGATGATTAGAGTAGAGCTCTCATAGTACCCATCTATAAAAAAAAAAAAAAAAAAAAAGGAAATAAAGCTGAATGTGAGCATTAAAGAGGAATTTTTCTACCAAATGCTCCAGGTAAGATTATGAAAGAATACACTTGAAAAGAGGTTGAAAAAGACTGTGGAAGAGAAACTATGAGAAGAAGCTGAGATTAGCCAAGATCAGATTTTCACTTTATGACAAATAACTGAGAACTCATGGGAATATGACAAGGTACCCACAGAAAAGTTTTTCAAAACAGTACAATTATATGGGGCAAATGGAAAACATGATATAGAGGAATATATTTAAGTATGTATTGTCTACACACACACACAAACACACAGTCATACATTGGTTAATGTTACCTCTGGTAACGAAGTCTGGAATTTCACCCCATTTTATGCAAAAATATTAAAATTTTAAGATCAACGCCCAGCAATCATCTGATTGGCGAATGATGGTGACTCTCTTCACAATATCTTCATCATAGCATTCAAAGGAATATGCATGCAGCTCATGAATGTTAAATACCTTTGTTAATCTTCTGATTTTTAATACTTTTATGTGATTGATTCAGCCAGAGAGGCATGTGGTGAGGTTGTCTGCAAGGATAGAAAAATCAGAACACCATGGTGGACACAGGAAGTTAAAGAGACAGTGAAGGAAAAGAAGAAAGCATATCAAAAGTTCCTGGCAAATAAGTCAGCTTTTGCTCTTAGAGAATACAGACACAAATGTAAGAAAGCGAAACACTGTAAAACTAGCTAAACAAAAGTCATGGGAGGACTTTGGCAAGAATATAGAAAATAAATATCAAGAAGGTGGTAAGATATTCTGGAGGTTGTTGAAGCTTAGAAATGGAGGAAAAAGTGCTGTAAAAGGAGTTAAAGATGATAAAGGTGACATGAAAACAGGAGAAAAAGATATCCTTGAAGTATGGAGTAATTACTTCGAAAAATTGCTAAATGAAACAAACAGTGAGAGCACAGTGGTAAAAAACACTCAACAGGCATGCAGTCAGGAATACATATCCATACTTGAAGTAGAAAAAGCCATCAAAGGCTTGAAATGTGGAAAGGCAGCAGGATTAGATGATATTCGACCAGAAATGCTGAAGTATGGTGGTATAAAAGTCTTACTGTGGCTGCACTGCATAGTTCAGAAAGCCTGGACAAAGGGACGAATTCCCAATGATTGGAGTAGAGGTCTAATAGTACCCATATATAAAAAGGGAAATAAAACTGAATGTGAGAATTACATCATATTTCCCTACTGAGTGTTCCTGGCAAGATCTATGCAAGTATTCTTGAGAAACGGTTGAGAAGAATTGTGGAAGAAAAGCTTGCTGAGGAACAAGCTGGATTCAGTCCAAATAGAGGCTGTCAGGATCAGATCTTCACTTTACGACAAATAGTTGAGAAAGCATGGGAATATAACAGAGATCTGTATTTAAGTTTTGTTGATCTGGAAAAGGCATATGACAAGGTGTCCAAGAGAGAAGCTATTCAATATGCTACAGTTATATGGTGTCAATGGGGCATTATATCAAGCAATACTTAGTCTCTATTTGAGTTGTAAGTCAGCAGTTAGAATTGAAGTACAGGAAGATGGTTTAATGTTAAATCTGGTGTGAAACAAGTACGTACGTTATCCTCTCTGTTATTTATTATCTATATTGATCACATTATGAAGGAAAGTGGTATGAAACATGATATCAGAATTGGAGATGTTAATGTCAGCTCTTTGCTTTATGCAGACGATGTTATACTTCTAAATAAATCCACTACAATTCTGCAAGATTCCCTGAATAAATTGAATGCCTGTTGTAATAGGTATGGTATGAAGGTCAGCAATAAAAAGACAATGAAAATAGGCAGCATCGTTGAAAATGTCAACTGCGTTGTGAACGGAGAGCCTGTGGAACAAGTAAAACATTTCAGCTACTTAGATACGATTTTTAGTGAAGATGATAAATTAAATA
Organism: Typopeltis vanoorti; assembly: GCF_054136105.1. NCBI lineage: Eukaryota > Metazoa > Arthropoda > Arachnida > Uropygi > Thelyphonidae > Typopeltis > Typopeltis vanoorti. The sequence goes on along the minus strand of NC_143572.1, from coordinate 45,675,294 downwards.
TGGAAATAGACAACAGAATCAACAAAGCTGGTATGGTAGGCAGTCAATTGAATAAATTCATATGGAATAAGAGAGAAATTAGTCGGAACACTAAATTAGCTGTATACAAGACAGTGTTCAAACCAGTTTTAACTTATGGATCTGAGAGCTGGGTCAGAAGTAAAACACTTGACCAAAAGACTAGAGACCGCAGATATGAAAGTCCTGAGAAAGATTAGGGGCATGAACAGATGGCATCAATGGCAATATCGTTTAAAAAACGAGGATATTCGGAAAGAACTTGACATTGTCATCATCCAGGAATACGTTAGCAGTGCTAATCTCAGGTGGTGTGGTCACTTAAACAGAATGGGCGAGGAAAGATTAGCCAAACAAGTGTTCTCTGCCAGGTTGGCAGGAAAAAGACCCAGAGGAAGACCAAGATATAGGTGGATTGATACGATACAAAGTGCCTTAGACAGTAGAAATATAAGATCTGATAATGTTGGAGTCTTGACAAGTAACAGCCTGATTTGGAGGAAAATTGTAGATAGGAAGTTAGTAATGATGTAAATTTTTCATTTAGTACTATCATATCCTGTACACCCTTTGAGGGTACATGTCAGGAATTTGATGATGATGATTTAATGTGAATAACTATACAATCATAGTTAAAAACTAAATCTAACCTGTGAGAACCAAATATGACCATAAACATTCATAATTATTGACAAATAACACAAGATTTCCATGAATCTCGTAAAATAAGAAAGGACCCCTAAAAGACTTTAGTTTGAACAATAAAATCAAGTATTTTTAGTCAAGAATGATAAACATCAGTAATTTTTTTTTATTGAGTATTGTTACTAAAGCATTACCAAAATGTAGCCCCTCTCACCAGCTCACCCACCCTTGCCTTAATAATATACAAATCACCACACACACAGGATTAGATTTCTCTTAGACTGGTATTTACCTGTTGGTATCAACACATTGCATCATATTAACAAATATTTCATCAGCCTCTAAAAAACATTAGCATTATTTTCTGCTGAAGACACTACTTTTCATCCAGCTGTTAACGCTTTACAAATCACAAATATGTGACCTATAAGAAAACTGTTCACTTATCTGGGATGATGCACCTAAAACATTAAAATTCTTGATGCCATCCAGAAAAGAGCAATTTGGCTGAAAGATAATCCCTCCCTCAAATGCTCAGTTCACCACTAATTTAAAGATGCAATGTTTCAGCTCCATGCCTTTTCTACAGGTACTTCTATCGTACTGCTCCAAGAAGTGGCAGCTATAATTCATCATTTTTCTGCTTTTTGCTGAGTCTGTAAAAATAAGAGCAGCAGTCCTTTCCTTCTCAGCCCATCTACAAACACACTGAATCCAACAAATGTCTTCTTTCTCGAACCCCCCCCCCCATAGCACTAATGGGCTATAGGCCTTTCTACCTCTTGTGTATGGGATCAATATTAAAAAAGCAAAGGTAAATCAATATTGTCTCTGAATTTTCTTAACATCTCACATGAACTACTATTAAGTTTCTAGCTGAATTCTGAAGAGCATTCAATGATGCCAAATACTGTGAATCAGTAGAACCATTAAAGGGGGGGGGGGAACTAAAATCACAACATGACTGCATTTTCACTTAACAGAAGCAGCTTAGAGTCAAGTTGCTTATCTGTGTGCAACAGATTGAGTATAACCACAATATAACTATAAAAGTAAAAAAAAAAAAAAAACATTTATTCAACTGGTTTCTCATTCTACAGTATTTTATCAGGAATAGTTATTTCTCAATTTGAAAATATATAGTAGCAGAATAGTTCTTAAAACAAACATGTCAATCAAATCTATTTCACATCTTTGTTATTTCTTAATTAAGGAATCTAAATTTTTATCCATCTTTCCTTACATGTTAGGCTGAAGCATGTCATGGCCAAATAACTAGGCTTTTTAGAAACCAGATTACTACTTATGATAGGATGGTTAATTCTATCTGCATTGTGTGCCATGGCTGTAAATTGCATGTTCTTCTGACCAGCTTGACTGTTTTGTGGGTTGAAAAACCCAAGTTTCAGAAAGGGAAAATCCTGTAACCTCCATATAAGACCTGCTAATCTTCCACTGAAAAATCCTGATTAAACATTCTTCATGTCTTGTACAGGATTTGAAGTCAAATCTTTCCAACCAAAAGGCATCATCTATATTAGGGGTGGCCACAATGTGGCTCGCGTCCACGTGGCTCTTTGCAATCTACCAGTAAAAAATAAACAAAAAGAGAAGACAACAAAAAAGAGGAACAAAATAAAAAAAAAAGAGAGAAGATAGAGAAAAACAGGTCAATAAAAAAAAGTTTAATTCGAAACATATTAAATGAAGTTCACTTTGAACAATTAAAATAATTTTAAAGTTGAAACACAGTTTTAGTTATTTACTAGTAGAGGCCTTCCTTGTATCCATTTTCTTAGTAAGCTCCTTAAAATTAGATAATTAGTCAAAGCAGTTCTTACAAGCTTGTTACAACCTCGCCATATGCACACTCACTTACTCCTGTACCATCGCATCGATCAGAGGTTATGGCTCTTCTAAGTTCTACTGGAATTATTTTGGCTAAAAAAGGATGCATAATTGGCCACCCCTGATCTATACTGACTGAACAACAGAGATTCTAATTTTTATTCTTTTGGACTAAGAATTAGAAATTACATAATATTAAATTAAGAAGTCAAGGCGGTCATGAATAATCAGAAGCCCAACTTATTAGACAACGTTGCATTTAAAAATTTTCATTACAGCATTCTGCAAATATAACGTGGAAAAATTTTATTCTAAAACTTTCAGATTTGGTTTTCTAAAAGTTATGACATCAACTGTATCTACTGAGATTGTTGTAATATTTCTTTAAGAAAATTAACTCCTGAGGCTTTTCTCAAACATTTATATGTTTAGACTTTTATTCCCTTAGATATGATATAAAAACTCACTTTTCCAAAATGAAAAGCGGTTGCAGTGGATGAAAACAATCACAAACTGAAACAAGTCTCAGTTCTTAAATATCTACTAGCACAGACAATAAATATCAACAATACTAAGTGTTAATATTTTGTGCACTTTATATGAGTTCTGCTATAAAAACCTAACCAAGCTACTAAGCTTATATTTTATACAAAAAATAAATACTATAATGTATTTTTAAACGCTGAAGGGAAAAGTAGCTTCTTCTCACTGAAGCAAACAGTTTATTTGTAAGTGAAGTCACTATATATCTCATATCTTCTTGATTTTGTTGGTGAGAATTAATTCCTTGAACGTTACAGTTCATAACTTAAATAAGCATTGTTTTGCTAGATTAACTTTAGAAAGAAGCTTTGCAGACATTTTTAGAAATGTAATTTCTAGCCTTATGATTCTTTAATATGAAATTTTGAGCTCAGATAATGCATTATCAAAGTTTGAAGCATTGGTACAGAACACTAAGTATAACAGTAATTAACTTATATGAAACAGTAATTACCTTGAGTTACAGCAAGTTTTATTAATAACCATGGTCTATCACCATTATCTTCATTATTGATTGTATGTTCAAAATCATCACCTAACAAAGAAATAAGTTTATCTGGAAGCCTATGAAGGACAAATTCAACCATAGAATCTGTATCTCTTGGGCCAAGGTATTTTTCTTTCTAAAATAGTAAATTAAAAAAAGTAATAATAACAATAAAATTTATAAAAAGAAATGAATAAAAACAATTGTTATTGTTGGTATTCAAGCAAATTATAATGTATTATTTTTTTATTAAATATAAAATTTCTTATTGATTTTAATTTTCTTCTTATGCATAATTTAAAAATTCTGACAGTAGAGTAAAATATGAACATGTAGTTCATTTTTTTTCACTCTATAATCCAGTGCTTCATCAGAAGTCAGCAGCCATTCCAAGTTGTGTGCATGCAGTTTCAAAACAATTGAGCAACAACATGACCTAAGTTAATGCTAAGCATGGCATAATAGTGGTAAAAAACTATTCACTAGCAAAAGTACACTCAATGGACAAAACATTAGAGAGACCTTAAGTATAAAGAGCTAATAAGCTTCATTTCGGCAATGAAAACATTACTTAAATTAAGGGGATATTAAATCCCACATAGTTTTAAAACCGAATAAGAAACTCAAAGATTGGAATCAGAGAGTTTCTTGCCGAATATAGTAAACTATAAAGTATCGGCGACACTTGCGTTAAATGTAAAAACACATTTCCTAGGAAATGTGTTTTTACATTATGGAAAATACCTAAGAATAGCGATCTGAACTTCCCCACCTTTGCAACGAGCTGCCCTGGTATTGTACTACGTACTAGGATCACTTGCATTGGCTAACGCTAGTGTCGCCGATACTTTATAGTTTACTATATTCGGCAAGAAACTCTCTGATTCCAATCTTTGAGTTTCTTATTCGGTTTTAAAACTATGTGGGATTTAATATCCCCTTAATTTAAGTAATTAGTGAGACCTACCTAATAGTGCAACGAGTGCGTCAGTCCTCTTCTAGTGTGAATAACAGCCTGTACTCTGTGAGGCATTGACTCCACCAGATACCCGAGGGTTGCCAGAGGTAATTCCAGCCATGCCTATTGTAGCATTGTCCACAACTGTGCCTTACATGTCAGTCCTGGATACATTAGATCGGATCTTACTCTACAGAATCCCAAAAGGATTTGACTGGATTTAAATCTGTGGCTCTGAGGGCCACTGGATGGTCCCAAACTCAGATGAGTGTTCCTCGAGCCATGCTTGGATGTTTGTAACCTGGTGGGATGGTGCACTGTCCTGCTGAAACAGATCATCAACTGAAGGCCATGAAAGTGTGTAGGTGATCAGCCAACACATTCTGTTAGCCCACAGCATTTAAAGATCTCTCTAGACACACTAAGGACCTAATGTGTCACAAGAAAAGGCTTCCCAAACCATCACAGAGCCACCAACTCCTTGAACAGAGCTGACCTGGCATGACAGGACCATGGCCTCATGCTGTCGATGCCACACCCGCACCTTCCCATCAGCTTAGTACATCAGACCACATGACTCCAGTCCACTCTGCAGGGTCCAGTTTTGGTCCCGACACCAGGCGAGGCCCAATGATGAACTGTTAACAGTGATGCACGATTAGGGACAGCTCCCATGGCATGCAGGGTATTGTACTGTTTGCTTGCTGACACTGCTTGGACCTCCAACATTGAAACCGGATGTGATTTGTGCTGCCATTGCTCTACAGTTGGTCTGTATGAGCCTGGACAGTCTGTTGATCCTGTTCATCAGTGGCATGTGGTCGGCCACCACTTGCTCGCTGGGCACTAGTATGTCAAAGGTCTACTTGCATTAGACCCTTGATACAGTCATCCTCGAGAACCCTAGGGTTCTTACCACTGGATGCTTGGAATGACCCATCGTCTTGCACCGATAATACGTCCACAATCAAAGTCGCTAAGTTTGCCACATTAATCCACATTCATTGATTGCAATACACTGTTGGAAAGCCCTGATATCTGCCTATTTACCATCTGTGTTCAAGTTTTGGTATGTTTTACTCTGTGTGGAGGATGCCAGTGTCAACTTCCCATCACTCCTATCTCTAATGCTTTATCCATCGAGTGTGTCATCGGGCTGTTCATATCACCAGTAACAGTGAATTAAGAATAGTCCAACAGGATAACCTAAATTATGCTTGATAAGAAATTATGTTCATGTTTTTATCCTTTTCTCACAAGTGAGCACAAAATGTAACTTGACAACTAGGCTACTTGTGTATGGAGGCAGATGATTTCACATTAAACTTCTTTTCAGATGTTTATGTTGCCATGCATTGTGGAAAGGACCACTATTCCAGATTGGTTTCAGCCTGTTCTGCAATCTGACCAGTGAAAGCTAGGCCCATGGAGATATACTGAGAGCTAAATCAATGCTGGAAGTCATATTTTCATATACAAGTAGGAAAATGGTAAGATATTTGGGGATGATAGTTATAGCAAGGCCTTTGGTTTAATTACGAGTATAATTTAATTTACAAAGTTAGTTATGCTTAAGGAGAAATTAGAAACCAACCTAATTGTGAGGTTACTTCACATGCACATGCTTGGTTAAAGGATTAAAAATGAGAATATAATTTTTTGTTAAGTATAATTTACTTTATAACCAAGCAGAAAATTTCACTGTGTCTAGTTAATGATAATTCTGTGACCAGAAACCAACACACTATTTCAAGAATCATGCAGATTTGAAGATGAGCCTCATGGGTTCAAATGGGAAACACAGCAGCAGTCTGAAAAGAACTATATTAAAATTTACAATGTGTCAGACTTCATCATGGATGGGATACAGCAGCAGAGAATCTTACTAAGTTCCAATCTCTTCAGTTAAAGGCAGATGCAACTATAGTTCTCTGAGGCTATTCTTCCTTTTCATAGTTAAAAAACTATTGTTTGTGTGTTTTATTCTCTGGATACTTGTGATCTTGTTACAGAAATTATCCACGTTGAAATGGAGTTTCCATCCCTCACTTTGTTCAAAATTCCCACCCTATATCCAAAGCCGTAGTTTTCCATAAAAGTGTACCAAGGTAGTCCAAGAAAAAAACACAACTTAATAAAGTGGCTTGAGACAAAAACTGCAGCTTCATTCACAGCCTACACCAAAGCTCATATTAACTAAATCATTAAAAAGGCTGAGTCTGACCTTGACATGTAAATGTAATAAACTTGCCAACTGTGCCAATGGTAATCATGTCTTCTGGTCCCTCGCAAAGCTGTTGGGCATAACTTTTGTTCATCCGTGCTTCAACCTTCCTTCCCACCCAAATGATAGCACTACAACATCATCTAAAGAGAAGAGTGACCTCCTGAAATCATTCTTCTCATCCAATTCCTAAAGAGATGACTAAGGCAATCAACTTCTTTACCTGGAACAACATTGTATTGTCAACTTTGTGTGTCAAAAAAGGATGCCAATAAAAATTAGCATACTTTTTCACTCCTGATGTTACTTCTCTTCTGTTTGGTTGCTTACGCTGTACAAATCTCAAATCCACCCACAAATTTCAGATTCTTCAGAACCGATTTGATGCACTGATGGATATTAATCTTTCTCAGCAAGTTGAAATTCCTTTTCAGAGGCAAGCCACAGGAGGGAAAACACATCATCTAAGGATATGATACCAAACACAAGGTTGTGGGGGGGAAGGAAAAATATTTGAAAATAATTTTTTCTTCAAAATAAATCATGTCAAATTTATTTAAAGAAAGATAAGAGAGGGATATCCACTACTGTTCCTTTGAAATGCTGATAAAAACTTTCCTCTATATGTAAAATAGCTAGACTACAAGAAAAAATCCATCAAAAAATTCCTGTATGTAACCTCATGGTGTTTACAGAATAATGTACTACATGATTAAATTTGCTTTATTACTTGCTTCCTGTCAACAATTTTCTTCCAAATCAATCTGTTATTTGTCAGGTCTCCAACATGATCATATCTATTATTTTGGTCTTCAAATGTACTACCTACATGCACCAATCCACCTAGATCTTAGTCATCTAATGGATATTTTTTGCCTATCATCCTGGTTGTTTTGCTAGTATTTCTTCCAATTTTCACCCTCCTTCAATTCTAACTGCTTATAAGTTGAGTATAGGGTATGAACAGCTTTTCATACACCTTTTCCAGATCTATAAAACATATAGGTCACTCTCATTATTTCTCAAACTAAAAATCCAGTGTGGATAAATCTCTATTTAGAATGGATCCAGATTGTTCTTTCCCACAATTTTTCTTAGTACCTTCTGAAATATGCTTGCATACATCTTATCCAGAACATTCTGCAGAGAAATTTTTCTGTAGGTCTATTTAATTTCATTTTGACATCTTATAGTCAAGTACTGCTCCTATTACCTGAAATTTGACTCTGTCACCAGTCTTTGTAAATTATATAGTGTAGCTACTATAAAACTTTTATATATCCATCTATATGAACATTTCTGGTCAAATATAATTTACTCCAGCTACCTGTTCACATTTCAGGATAGTGATGGTTTATTCACTACCTGAAATACTCTTGTATATTTTCTACTACAGTTGTCACTCTCATTTCAGTTTTTCAGAGTAATTACTCTGACATTCAGAATATCTTTATCTTCAATTTTATGTAACCTAAATTTATTATCTCTGATATTTTTTTACAGTACTCTTTCTTCCACTTCTAAGCCACTAAAATATTTTGTCATCTTCATGATATTTATCTTCTATATTCTTACCAAAGTCTTCTGATGGCTTTTTTAAATAACGAAACCTGTGACGCGATCATAATTAAAAGAAACACACGTATTAACCACAGTGAAAATTATTTAATTGTAAATATTTCATCCTAAGTATCTTAGGACATCATCAGTACAGTAGTTTTAAACAATAATAGGAATAACATACAGTTAGGGTGCATATTACAATAGAATCTCATTAAACGTGCATAACGTGCTACAGTAGTACAAAAAATAAAAAAAATAAAATAAATAAAAAATTACTTAACACAATTTTGTATGACAATTTCCCATACTTTAGGAGTAGTAAGAACGTCGTTGCTGTTTAAGTTTGGTCTGTGTAGTAGGGCTTCAGAACTCTCCTTGTATAAACGTTCATGTTTATATAAAGATCTATGTAAAAGTTTAGACTTTTCCCAATGGATCCTATGGTTTGGATTTTCAATTCCGTGCTGAGAGAGGCAAGATTTCTGCGGTTTAAAAAGACGAATGTGGTCTTGATGTTCCGAGATACGTTTCTGAACAGACCTACCTGTCTGTCCAAAGTAAGATAATTTGTGTGAGCATGGAATCTCATAAACACCAGGCAACATCAAAGGTGAGAGTTTATCCTTAGGAGAAGGTAACAAGTTGTAAATTTGGTTGATGGGTTTGTAAGTAGTGGCAAAATTGTATTTCTTCATAATTTTAAAAAGACGTTCTGAGATGCCTTTAACATAAGGTATGGGAATCCTATGGACTTCCTCCTGTCTGGTTTGATGTGTGGAGAAGTGACTACTGATGATTTTTTGAGTTGTTTTAGGATTATATCCATTTAGGATGGCTGTATTTTTGATTACTTCTAATTCCTGGTTTAAAGATTCTTCAGAGGAGCAGAATTTGTGTGCTCTGGAAACTAGTGATTTAATAATGCCAGATTTCTGAGATGGATGATGAACAGAAGAATTGCGAATGTAGCGACCTGAGAATGTAGGCTTGCGAAAGACAGATGTGGCGATGGAACCGTCTTCTTTTCTTTGGATGTGTAAATTCAAAAAGGAGATACCCTGTGGAGATTCTTTTTCTAACGCAAAGTTGATGCGATGATGAAGAAGGTTAATTTTATCTAGAAACAGTTGTAATTCATGTTTGGGATGATCCCAGACTGCAAATACATCGTCGCCATATCTTAACCAATTTTTTTTTAATTCTGATGACTTGTTTAGCATCTCTTACACATGATGCAGCTTTCTTACACTTTTTCTCTGTATTCTCTCTCTCAGAGAACTCACTAAGTTACTCAGCAGGGAACTTTTGATGCAATTTCTTCTTTTCCTGACTGATGCTTCAATTCATCATGAAGTTCAGACTTTTGTAATCCTTACATACAATTTCACACCACCTGCAAAAGCTGAAATGAAAAGATAGCAAAGGAGTTTAGTTTAGCCTTTATGTACTAAATGCTTAAATGACTACCTGTGTAAGTGAACAACAGTCATGTACTTCTCATACTGTGAAATATCCTACAACCTCTCCACGCATATGAACCAAATTAAAGTGCTTAGAAGAATAACAAAAAGACCTAAGAGAACCACTGAAACTATATTTAAGTGAAGGCTGAAATTTACAGCTACTCCAAATGAATGTCAAACTTTTGTCGAATTAATAAAATTTTATGAATAATGATATTCATAAAATGAATATCATATTTTAATGATCAACCAATTATTGAGTGTTTATCAAAAAAAAAAAGAAAAGAAAAAAAAGATTTTGCTCATTTCTCTAATGAATTACATGTGCTATTATAATAAAGTTTTAAATAAAATTCTCACCTCAGGGTAAAATACAAGAGAAGGATAGGAGCGTATACCTTGCTGCCTACACAAGCTCCAATCTTCCTCACAGTTGACTGCTCCAATTCGTATAACACCTTCCAATTCTCGTGCTAAAGCTCGCCACTATATTGAGAAAAAAAAAAGGATATAGATAGATATATAATAGAGATACTACTTGGAAAGAAGTCAACAGACACCTTAGTGTGACAAATAAACAGCCATGCTGCTCACCTTAACGAGATGTAACACATTTCACTGCAATAACTACAACAAGTCTATGGGCATACTTTCCACAAGCATATGATAGCAATCAATGGGAATTTTGGACCATTAATAATAAAATGACCAGTAGGCATGAAATGAGATCCTGGACTGTTGAGTGGATGTCCCTTGCTCTCATCTGAAACATCTGAAAGTGGAGATTGGGCTGGCCATATTGCCAGATGCAGTGACGGGAGATGGACTAGAAAAACAACAGAGTGGAGACCAATGGATGGAGCAAGACAAAGAGGAAGACCAAGAAGAAGGTGGAGGGATGAACTGGAACAAATTGCAGAAAACTGAGTGATCTGGAAAATCAAGGGGGAGACCTTCGTCCAGCAGTGGACAGAACCAAAAGGTTGAAGAAGAAGAAACAAATACAGGACTCATTACATGGCACAATGCACTTTGCACATAGGGTGTCCATTGACTTCTTTCCAAGCAGTATATGTGTGTATTAATCTAGAAAAGTCCATATGAAGTCAGAATAAGATAAATAAAAACTTTTAATTATTTAATACTACATGACTAGATGTCCTAAGTACACGGAACTTCCTCAAGTGTAAATGACACATAACATATACATGCAGATAAATTGGTTGTGAATATGTTCTCATTATCGTGTGCACATATGCATATTATGTGCCTCATACCTTCAGACAGATTAATGCTAAAGTTTATATTCAAATGTACAGAATATAACAAAATTTCACTAGACACCTATATTTTTCTCTGTCTTAACTGTGATGCAAGATTTCTGATTCATTCCACAGAACTTGATATATTAGAAATACATTAGAAATATTCCTAATGAAGCCAAAATTAAACTGATTCAAAATTTTAATAGATTCTAAATACTAAATTTGATTAAATTCTATCAATCAGAAAGGAATCATCATTTCCAATCTTTTTGCCAATAAGAATATTGTTAGGTGGGGAAAAAAGGGGAAGGAAAATGTTTTTTCAACCAGTATTGAACTTCAAACTGAAAAATATTACAACTATGCAAATTACCAAATGCACATTGGATTAGCAGGCTTTAAAATTTTGCATACAGTTTAATTTTCGATTTTCCATATTTGCAAGAATAATCACATCTGTGAAAAATTTAAGGAATTCAAAGAAAAAAACAAAAGAAAGAAAGAAATTAAAAAGAAAAATAATGTTTCCTAAAATTAAATGCAATATAAGTGGACAGCAGAAAAAGTACAATTAATATAGTTTATGAACTAAAAACCTGTTATTGAAATATCAATAGAAATAAAGAGTAACATATGCTTTATAAATTTTCAAAAAGCATCTGACACAGTAAGCCATGAATTTGAATGTCTTAAAAATATTAAAAGACTTTCAAATTGATACAAAAGACCTCAGAATAATAATTATACTAGAATCAGAAGATACAAATTGTAAATGAAATTAATAATAATAAATTTAGTTTAATCCTTTATCCAAGTGTGAGCAAACAAAGTTTGCACCTGAAAATATCTTCAGGACTGAGGTAAGGTAGTACAACACTGGACAACTCGGAGCAAAGGTGGACAGTGAACATCACTCCTATCGCAGTATCTCCCATAATGCAAAACACATCTACTTGCAGATATGTATAATGTTATGCATTAAGGGAAGGGCCACTACCCAGACTCTGTTTGTTCACACTTGGATAAAGGATTAAACTAAATTTATTATAGACTAACCAAGTGAAAAATAAACTTTCGACATCTTTCTCTAGATCCAGAGTAATTTAATAATAAGGTGGCACACCTTTTGGAAACTCCTATAGGTAAAGATGACCTCTCCATTGGTATCTCCACTTCTGGGCCTGGCTCCCACTGACGAGACCTCAATAAAGGTTGAAACCGGTCTGGGTAGTGGCCCTTCTCTTAATGCATAACATTATACATATCTGCAAGGAGATGTCTTTTGCATTATGGGAGATACTGAGATAGGAGTGATGTTAGCTTGGTCCACCTTTGCTCCGAGTTGCCTGGTGTTGTACTAACTTACCTCAGTCCTGAAGATATTTTCAGGAGCAAACTTTGTTTGCTCACACTTGGATAAAGGATTAAACTAAATTTATTATAGTCTAACCAAGTGAAAAATAAACTTTCGAAATTAATAATAATGAAACAATAGATATCAAAAGGGGAGAGAGACAAATGTATAATATCCCCTATACTTTTCAATACATGCATGAAATGATAATGAAAAAATATAAATAAACTAAAATGGAAATAAAAGTAAATGGCAATAGAATTAACAATATTAGATTTGCTGATGATCTGGTGTTCATAACAAAAACACAGTTACAAAATATGGTTGAAATACTAATCAAAAAGAGTAAGAATGCTAGCTTAGTGTTAAATACAGCTAAAGCCAAGTATATGGTAATAACAAAAACCACAAATTTAAGAGTATCAATGGGATTCATTCAAAATGTAAAGGCTTATAATTATTTAGGAGTAATGATTATAGAAGATAGAACAACAATTATGAAAATCAAATCAAAAATAGCTAAGGCAAAAGAAGCATTTTGGAATAATAAATTACTAATGACCTCTAGAATAAATAAACAGACTAAAATAAGAATAATAAAATCCTATGTATGGTCCACACAGAATTAAGGATGTGAGACGTAGACATATACAAAATCCGTAATCAGGAAATTGTAGGCCTTTGAGATGCAATGATTTAGGAGAGCACTGAAGATTTCTTGGAGAGAGAAAAAAATCAAATGAAGAGGTACTGAAGTTGATGGAAAGAGAGAGAGAGAGAGGGCACTTGCAGAAGACCTTATAAAGAGAAACTGCAAGATGGCAGGACACATATCAAAAGGATCAACAAGAAAAACTTATCTGACAATAGTGGAGAAAAAATCACAGGGAAGAAGATTTCCTGGCTGACCAAGAACCTGGGTTGATGATGTAAAAAATGGATGGGTAACAAGAGCTATTACGAGATCAAAAGGATGGCAGAGAAATGGGCACTGCAGCATACCATGATTGCTAACCTCCAAACTGGAGAAACTACTTAAGAAAGAAAAACACTATCAAATGATTGTACTTATACAACAATTATGCCAAAAGTTAAAGTACCATTTATGAAATATTGAGTTAATGGTTTATATGTACTGCAGAACTATAATTTTGTTTTGCCTAATTCTACCAGTACAAATGATCTGAATGAAATCCCAACTGAAATGATCTGACAAATATCTGGCAGTGAAAATTAAAGATATAACACACATAATCAAAAAACAACAAAAAAAAAAGTAAAAGAGACGGTAGTTCTTGTAGGAACTAATAATTTAAGTAGCAACAAATACAATATGAGAGAGGATATGAAAGGTCTGTTGAAAGAAGTGAGAAAGAAATGCAAGTAAAAAATGTAGGTTTTGCTAATGAGATATGACAGTGCCAAGTTAAGAAGTGCAATGATAGCAAATGATTTCATGCACAGACTGTGTAGAAGAAATGGATGCAAGTTTTTAGATGTGTGGAGTGTTTGATGACAGAAAAGACTTGAATAAAGAAATGGCCTGCACTTGAATTCATTTGGCATTGGGAGCTTGGAGAAATTATTTATTGGGATGAGGCCTAATGCATAGTCAAGAAAACTAGGTCATCAAGGGAAAAATGGGAAAAATGTGTGTGAAATTGGCTTTAGTAAAACATGGCTATTAGATATGGTAACTGAAATCGAGTGTAGTGGGTATACTATTTTTAGGAATGATAGAATAAATAGGAGAAGAAATGGAGTACTACTAATGATATCAGGCAACTTAAGTCCAATTAGGGTAGAAAAGCAAGAAAACAACGATCATAACAATGTCCAATGTTCCAGCAAGTTTGAGGCTATTTGGTGTGAAGTGGAGACTAACAGAATGAAATATATGGTGGGATGTTGTTATAGACCTGGTGGCTCAGTTACAGAGGACAAAGAAATACATCACAAGTTTAGCCTTATGAGTACTAAATGAGTGATCATTATAGGCAACTTCAATTTTCCAAATATTGATTGGGTAGAAGAGAAATATCATAAGAATGAAGAGGAATTTATTGAATTGTTGCGAGACAACCTTCTTAAACAGAAATGTAAAAGAGGAAATTCAAGGTCAAAGAGTGTTATATTTGTTCATAGCATCAGAGGGGATCTCTGTTAAGAATATGACTGTTTTACCACCAAGGCCAAATAAAGCCACCAGTTGGTGAATGATATGCTTTCTTGGGAAGTATCTAATTATATTGATATTCCCATTAGAAAAGGTTATATGCTGAACTACAAAGCTGGAAATTATGATCAACTAAGGAGAATACTATTTTGGTCTCATGGTATCAATTACTGAATGGGAAAAATATCAGAAATGCATGGGAATCTTTGAAAAAGTGATTAAATAAGGTAGTATCTGAATGCACTCCTAATGTCTGAAGAATAAATACGATGTTGGTGTGAAAAGTTCTCGGCCTCGACCATAGATGGCAACACTATTGGCAAGATTTTTTTTTCTAAGTTGGTACATCTGTCATAAGCATCCATGTGAAATTGCAAGTCATTCTATCAAGTAGTTTGTTTTATACATCTTTCTGAAGCAAAAGTGTTGTCTGTATCCTTTGAAATGGATAAAATTGAGTATTGTGTGGTTATAAAATTCTTTATTAAAGAAAGTTTAACGCCAAGCAAAATTCATTTGAAGTTTATTGGCACTCTTTTCTTTTGTTTTCAGCAATTAAGAAATGGGCTGCCGAGTTTAAAAGTGGCTGTACCAGTCATGAAGATGATCCACAATAAAGGATGTCCAAAAAGTGTAACACCACCAGAAATCACTGCAAGTGCATAATATGGTATTGGATGACCGGCGAGTCAAAGTGCATGAAATTGCTGAGACTATAGGCATTTCAAAATAACATGTAGGATATATTTTACATGAAGAATTGCATATGAAAAAGCTTTGCGGCAAGATGGGTGCCATGCTTGATCACAGCAGATCAAAAATGCACTTACATGAAAATCACTGAACAGTGCTTGGAGCATTTTAACAAGAATAAAAATGATTTTGTGCATTGATTTATTATTATGGATGAGACTTGGATTCACCATTATCCACCAGAATCCAAACAGCAATCAAAACAGAAAACAGAAGCCGGTTGTTCAACACCAAAGAAGAAAAAGTCAGTTCCATCAGAAGGAAAGGTAATGGCATCAGTGTTTTGGGATGCTAAAGGCATTTTGTTTATTATTATCTTGAAAAGGGTAAAAGGGTAAACTGGGGAATATTATTCCGATCTTTTAACCAGACTAGACGAAAAGAACCGGTTTGAAGAAGAAAAAATCATCTTTCATCAGGACAATTCACCTGCCCACAAAGGTGTTTTGGCAATGGGAAAATTAAGGAATCTGCACTATGAATTGTTGAAACATCCACCCTATTCCCCAGATTTGGCTCACTCTGACTTCTATCTCTTCCCAAAACTAAAACTCTTCCTCACTGATCTGCATTTTTCTTTGAATCAAGAGGTGATTGCAGATGTAGAGTGGTCCCTGTAGTGGTTCTTATCTTACAGAGAACCACTACAGGAACAGGATAATGATGCTGGAATAAATGTATTAGTCTTAAAGGAGATTATGTTGAAGAATAAAAATAATTTTGAAATTATAAATTCATTTTTTCATTGTTAGGCCAAGAACTTTTCAGGCCACCCTCATATGTTGAGAGTGAAATGAATGTGCAACCTTATTAAGCAAGAGATCCAAAAGAAGATGATGTGGAAAAAATATTGTTAGAATAAGAGTGAGAAGAGTTATGAAATATGTAAAGAAATATGCCACAAGCAAAAGAAAGAATGAGTGTGGAAGAATAACTTTACTGAACACAGATAGTATTCTAGTGTTAGATGCTAATGAGATCATTCAATTAATGAGCTCACTTATATATCAACCAGGTGTATGTAACATGGTGCACAGTGCTGGATGAAGAGTTAGGGATGCATGAAAATGGGGTTGAAGAAATGTTGCATAACCTGGATATGAATTTAATAAATTTAGTTTAATCCTTTATCCAATGAGCAAACAAAGTTTGCGCCTGAAAGTATCTTCAGGATTGGGTGGTACAACACCAGGGCACTCCTTGCAAAGGTGGAGCAAGCTACCAACAATCCTATCTCAGTATCTCCCATAATGCAAAACACATCTCTTGCGGATATGTCTAATGTTATGCATTAAGGGAAGGGCCACAACCCAGACTAGTTTTGACCTTAATTGAGGTCTCTTCAGTGGGAGCCAGGCCCAAGTGAAGATACCAGGCAGAAGCATTAGCAGGTCATCTCTACCTATAGGAGTTGCCAAATGGTGTGCCACCCTTTTTTAAAAAATTACTCTGGATTTAGAGAAAGATGTTGAAAGTTTATTTTTCACTTGGTTAGAGTATAATAAATTTAGTTTAATCCTTTATCCAAGTGTGAGCAAACAAAGTTTGCACCTGAAAGTATCTTCAGGACTGGGGTAAGGTGGTACAATACCAGAACACTCCTTGCAAAGGTGGAGCAAGCTACCAACAATCCTATCTCAGTATCTCCCATAATGCAAAACACATCTCCTTGCGGATATGTCTAATGTTATGCATTAAGGGAAGGGCCACAACCCAGACTTATTAAAAATTATTAAAAAAGGGTGGCACACCATTTGGCAACTCCTATAGGTAGAGACGACCTGCTAATGCTTCTGCCTGGTATCTCCACTTGGGCCTGGCTCCCACTGAAGAAACCTCAATAAAAGTCGAAACTAGTCTGGGTTGTGGCCCTTCTCTTAATGCATAACATTAGACATATCCACAGGGAGATGTGTTTTGCATTATGGGAGATACTGAGATAGGAGTGTTGGTAGCTCGCTCCACCTTTGCAAGGAGTGTTCTGGTGTTGTACCACCTTACCTCAGTCCTGAAGATACTTTCAGGTGCAAACTTTGTTTGCTCACAGTTGGATAAAGGATTAAACTAATTTTATTATACTCTAACCAAGTGAAAAATAAACTTTCAACATCTTTCTCTAAATCCAGAGTAATTTATTAAAAAAGGGTGGCACACCATTTGGCAACTCCTATAGGTAGAGATGACCTGCTAATGCTGCTGCCTGGTATCTCCACTTGGGCCTGGCTCCCAATGATGAGACCTCAATAAAGGTCAAAACTATTCTGGGTAGTGGCCCTTCCCTTAATGCATAACATTAGACATATCTGCAAGGGGATGTGTTTTGCATTATGGGAGATACTGAGATAGGAGTGTTGGTAGCTCGCTCCACCTTTGCAAGGAGTGCCCTGGTGTTGTACCACCTTACCCCAGTCCTGAAGATACTTTTAGGCGCAAACTTTGTTTGCTCACACTTGGATAAGGGATTAAACTAAATTTATTATAATCTAACCAAGTGAAAAATAAACTTTCAACTGAATATGAATTGTCAATAGGGACAGATAGAATATCAACACATTTGCTAAAGGACTGTTTAATTGAACTAGCTAGGCCTTTCACATGTTTGTATAATTTGAGTCTGAACTCAGGAATGTGTAATAGTTCCATTGTACAAGGGTGGTAGAAAAATTAATGTGTCTAACTACTGACCTATCAGTATC
The DNA here is from genome assembly GCF_054136105.1 of Typopeltis vanoorti. Lineage (NCBI taxonomy): Eukaryota > Metazoa > Arthropoda > Arachnida > Uropygi > Thelyphonidae > Typopeltis > Typopeltis vanoorti. Next base: position 45,657,301 of record NC_143572.1, on the reverse strand, counting down.
TCTGGTGTGGTAGTGAAGATTTCAGAAAAGTTAGTAAGAAATAGTATACAGAAATGGGTAGACAAACAAGCTATACTCTGCAAGGAGCAGCATGATTTACTTAAAAAAGTTTCAGCAATTTACTCACATTTTATAACATTGTTACAGCTAAGTTGGATAAAGTGAATGGATACACTATGATAATATTGAATTTTGATAAGGCATTTGGATAGGATACCACATGAAAGACTGTTGCATAAACTGAAGAATATGAGATTGGAATATAAACTCTTGACTTGAATCAGTGGATGATTGATAGATATATATCAAAAAGTGGTATACAGTGGGTGTGAATCTGCTAGATTCAAGATGACTAGTGGTGTATCTCAGGGTTCAGTCCTTGGGCCACTGTTGTTCAATCTATACATCATTGACATTAGGAAGGATCAAACAGGAGAGATGTGAATTTGTTTGCCAATGATGTAAAGATAGGCAGGGCAATTAGGGATGCTACTGATATCCAGCACTTACAAAATGATTTGAATAGGCTGAAAATTTGGGCAAATGAAAATGGCTACAGTTTAATAGTAGTAAGTGTAAGTTATTGCCTTCGGTGTGATGAGATTTCCAGCAGCATATTATATTAGTGGGGTTATATTACAAGAAACTGATGAGACTAGGGACATTGGCATAATGGTGAATAGGAATTTGAAGTTCAAATGTCACATAGAAAAAGTTGAAAATACAACTCAGAGGATAACTGCGATGTTGAAGTGAACCTTGACATGTAAGGATAAGGAAGTCATTTTACCTCTTTATAAGACCCTGATAAGATTATTGTGAGCAGATTTTTTCCTGGATTCCAATCAGATAGAGAAGTTGTGGAAAGGGTGCAAAGAAGAGTTACAAAGATTATATCGGGATTATGGGATTTAGATTATGAGAGCAGGTTGAGAGAGAATATAAACTTCTGAATGGGTGTTATAGGATATCATCTGATGAAATTTTTCATTATATGGAAGGTGGGAAGAGAGAATATCGGGGGTCCTCCATGGACGTCCCATTTGTTCGCAGCCAAGAAAAGGATAAGAGTAAGGTTTTTCTCTCGAGAACAATGAGTGAGTGGATTAGTTTGCCTTTAAGGTAGTGACTGCATCTAGCACGAATGAATTTAAGCGAAGGTATGACAGCTGTTTGTAGAGCCTCTCAGATAATAATAAGAATAAATATATAGCATAATCACCAAATTTTATTTAACTCCATTCAGCCAGTGCAGACATTGTTAATATGAATCATTCTATCAAATTTTGTGATAACTTTTATTGACAAAATGTCATCATCATTAAATTCCTGACATTTACCCTCAAGGGAGGTGTGCAGGATATGATAGTACTACAGTAGACTCTCAACTATCCGGCCTAATGTGGTGGAAGGGCAGGCCGGATAACACAAAAGCAGGATATGCCGGAGATTATATCAGCTGGTGTCGCTTCCTCCTGCTCACTTATGTACTGCAGCACTGCCTCAATCGTCTTGAACCCTTCCGAATGTGGGATGAGATTTTTCCTGTCATCTAAGGATGCCTCCTCCTCTTCTCCCTGTGTCACCATTTCCACAATATCGTTGTCAGTTATTTCATCAACATCATCGTTTGACATCCATTCTGTAATATCCTCTGCATTGATATCGTCACAGCTCAGTACATTTTTGAGCAACGAAACAAGTTTATCGTTTTCATCTTCCACTTCGGTTTCACACATGGGTTCAAGGTTAAAATATCCACCTTCATGTTCCAAAAGAATTTTCCAAGACTTTACAAGTGATATGTTTCGAATCTCTTTACTAACAATTTACTAATGTAACTAGGAACATTGGTAAACGTATTCCGCACTTGTGGACATCTGATACACAACTGACGAAGTGGAGAAATCCGCACTTTGCATGTCTCAACTTGGTAAAGTAAATTACAGTACATATTCCTCATTTTATCACGGAGAATTACTGTATTATTATAATTTTCCATGATAAAATCCAGGCTCAGGATGGTATGGAGGCCGGATAATCGCGAGCTGGATAGTCAAATCTACTGTATATGAAAAATTTACATCATTACTAACTTCCTACCTACAATTTTCTGCCAAATCAATCTGTTACCTGTCAAAGCTACAACATTGTCAGATCTTATTTTATATATCTATCTTCTAAGGCACTTTTTACCATATCAATTCACCTATATCTTGGTCTTCCTCTGGGTCCTTTTCCTGCCAACCTGGCAGAAAACACTTGTTTTGCCAATCTTTCCTCGTCCATTCTGTTTAAGTGACCATACTACCTGAGATCAGCTCTGCTCAACATCAAGTTCTTTTCTAATTTCCTCGTTTTTAATATGATATTGCCATTGATGCCATCTGTTAACGCTCCTAATCTTTCTCAGGACTTTCATATCTGCAGTCTCTAGTCTTTGGTCAAATGTTTTACTTCTGACCCAGCTCTCAGATCCACAAGTTAAAACTGGTTTGAACACTGTCTTGTATACAGATAATTTAGTGTTTTGACTAATTTCTCTCTTATTCCATATAAATTTATTAAGTTGACTTCCTACCATACCAGCTTTGTTAATTCTGTTGTTTATTTCCATATTTAATTTACCATCGTCACTAAAAGTCGTGCCTAAGTAGCTGAAATGTTTTACTTGTTCTATAGGTTCACCATTCACAATGCAGCTGATATTTTAAATGCCTCTGCCTATTTTCGTTATCTTTATCTTGTTATTGCTGACCTTCATACCATATCTATCACAACAGTTATTCAATTTAGTCAGGGAATCTTGCAAACTTGTAGCGGATTTATTTATTAGTATAACATCATACACATAATGCAAGGAGCTGACATTAACATCTTCAATTTTGATATCAGGTTTAATACCACTTTCCTCCATAATGTAATCCACATAGATAATGAATAACAGAGGTGATAATGTACATTCTTGCCTGACACAAGATTTAACATTAAATCATCTCCTGTACTTCCTTCAATTCGAACTACTGCTGACTTACAACTCAAATAAAGATTAAGCATTGCTTGATATAATGATCCACTGACACCATACAACTGTAGCATTTTGAATAGCTTCTCTGTTGGCACCTTGTCATATGCTTTTTCCAGATCTACAAAACTTAAATACAGATCTTTGTTATATTCCCAAGACTTTTCAATTATTTGTCGTAAAGTGAATATCTGATCCTGGCAGCCTCTATTTGACCTGAATCCAGCTTGTTCCTCAGCAAGCTTCTCTTCCACGCTCCTTCTCAACCGTTTCTCATTCTCAAGTATACTGGCATAAATCTTACCAGGAACACTCAGTAGAGAAATACCTCTGTAATACTCACAATCAGTTTTATTTCCCTTTTTATATATGGGTACTATGAGAGCTCTACTCCAATCATCTGGAATTCATCCTTCTGTCATCCAGGCCCTCTGAACTATGCATTGCAGCCACAGTAAGACTTTTATACCTCCATACTTGAGCATTTCTGGTCTAATATCATCTACTCCAGCTGCCTTTCCACATTTCAGACTTTTTTCTACTTCAAGCATGGATATGTATTCCTGATTACATGCCTGGTCAGTGTTTTTTTTATCACTGTGCTTTCATCACTGTTAGTTTCATTTAGCAATTTTTTGAAGTAATTACTCCCTAATTCAAGGATATCTTTTTCTCCAGTTTTCATATCACCTTTATCATCTCTAGTTCCTTTTACAGCACTCTTTCCTCCATTTCTTCAACAACCTCCAGAATATCTTACCACCTTCTTGATATTTATTTTCTATGTTCTTACCAAAGTCTTTCCATGACCTTTGTTTAGCTAGTTTTGCACAGTGTTTAGCTTTCTTACATTTGTCTCTGTATTCTCTAAGAGCAAAAGTTGATTTTTTTATCAGGAACTTTTGATATGCTTTCTTCTTTTCCTTCACTGCCTCTTTAACTTCCTCTGTCCACCAGGGAGTTCTGGTTTTTCTATACTTACAGACAACCTCACCACATGCCTCTCTGGAAGATTCAATCAATGTTTTCTTCAGAGCTTGCCACTGAAACCCCAAGATTTGGTTTCTGTTCTCAAACTCTTTCATTTTTTCTTGAATAATGTTTGTATATTTTTGTCTACAGTTCACATCTGAGAGCTGCTCAACTTTTATTCATTTTAAAACTTTCTTACATGTTCTTCTTTTCAATATGAAATTCAATTTTATCCTGCTCAAGACTAAATGGTGATCACTTCCAATTTCAAATCCTCTGTACACTCTGGTGTCCTGCACCAGAGAGAAAACATCACTATCAACAATAATATAGTCAATGAGGCTTTTCTTATTCCTTGGCTTCTGATCTAATGTCCAATCCTCACCTTCTCATGGTGCACCCTGTTGGGTATCTACCTGGATACTGAACGAACGATAATGGGCTGGCAATTTGGGATTTAGTTGACCAAATTGTATTCTTATTGGCTTAAACCAATATAGAAAATGATGGTACAACATGACAAAATTTCATTCTGGCTAGGGCATCGCCCAGTTAAACAAGGCCCTCTGTTGTTTTCACTAGGGAACCAGGGCGAACATTGAAAAGTCAGCTACTGGAACAAATTTGAAAGCACACCCCAACTCGACATCACCAGAGTTAAAGATCGGTACTAACATAAGAGGCCTGAATGGCAAAGAAATGGAGCTAGCTGAAGAATTAGATAAGTACCAGATTGACATAATAGGGGTGACTGAAACAAAAAAGACAAAAACTGGTGAGATCTTTCTGAGCAATACAAGCAAAATGTTATATTCAGGAAATGGCAATCAAGGAAAAGAAGGAGTAGCCATAGTATTCAACACAAAATATGAGGCTAATCTTCTTGAATGGCAGTCAGTCTCAAGTAGAGTAATGTGGGCAAATATGAGAATGGGGAACTGGACAATGAGACTTATTTGTGCCTATGGTCCTACAGAAGGCGCTACTAAGTTAGAAGTGGAGGAATTTTTTGAGGCTCTAGAGAATGCTACTGACACAATGAAAAATGAAAAGTTGGTCCTTGTTGGGGATCTAAATTGCAGAGTAGGAAGTGATTGTCAGACATACAAAAATATTTTGGGAAAATTTAGAGAAAAGAGCAAAGCAAATAATAATGACAAATACCGGATGGATTTCTGCTCAGGACTTGGACCAGTTATTACTAACACCATGTTCCAACATAACAATGTGCACAAATTCACATGGAGAGAAGAGGCAAGGAATAAGAAAAGGCTCATTGACTATGTTATTGTTGATAGTGATGTTTTCTCCCTGGTGCGGGACACCACAGTGTACCGAGTATTTGAAATTGGAAGCGATCACTATTTAGTCACATGTAGTGAGGTGTCTGCAAGGATAGAAAAATCAGAACTCCATGATAGACACAGGAAGTTAAAGAGGCAGTGAAGGAAAAGAAGAAAGCATATCAAAAGTTCCTGGCTAATAAGTCAGCTTTTGCTCTTAGAGAATACAGACACAAATGTAAGAAAGCGAAACACTGTGTAAAACTAGCTAAACAAAAGCCATAGGAAGACTTTGGCAAGAACATAGAAAATAAATATCAAGAAGGGTAAGATATTCTGGAGGTTGTTGAAGAAGCTTAGAAATATAGGAAAGAGTGATGTAAAAGGAGTTAGAGATGATAAAGGTGACATGAAAACGGGAGAAAAAGATATCCTTGAAGTATGGAGTAATTTCTTCGAAAAATTGCTAAATGAAACAAGCAGTGAGAGCATAGTGGTAAAAAACACTCAACAGGCATGCAGTCAGGAATACATATCCATACTTGATGTAGAAAAAGCCATCAACGGCTTGAAATGTGGAAAGGCAGCAGGATTAGATGATATTCGACCAGAAATGCTGAAGTATAATCCTGTTTGCGAATTCCTGATGATTGGAGTAGACCTCTAATAGTACCCACATATAAAAAGAGAAATAAAACGAAATGTGAGAATTACATCATATTTCCCTACTGAGTGTTCCTGGTAAGATCTATGCAAGTATACTTGAGAAACGGTTGAGAAGAATTGTGGAAGAAAAGCTTGGTGAAGAACAAGCTGGATTCAGGCCAAATAGAGGCTGTCAGGATCAGATCTTCAGTTTATGACAAATAGTTGAGAAAGCATGGGAATATAACAATGATCTATATTTAAGTTTTGTTCATCTGGAAAAGGCATAAGACAAGGTGCCAAGAGAGAGAAGCTATTCAATACGCTACAATTATACGGTGTCAATGGGGCATTATATCAAGCAATACTTAGTCTTTATTTGAGTTGTAAGTCAGCAGTTAGAATTGAAGGAAGTACAGGAATATGGATCACATTATGAAGGAAAGTGGTATGAAACATGATATCAGAATTGGAGATGTTAATGTCAGCTCTTTGCTTTATGCAGATGATGTTATACTTCTAAATAAATCCGTTACAAGTTTGTAAGATTACCTGAATAAATTCAATAACTGTTGTATTAAATATGGTATGAAGGCCAGCATTAAAAAGACAAAGATAATGAAAATAGGTAGAATTGTTGAAAATGTCAAATGCTTTGTGAATGGAGAACCTGTGTAAAACATTAACATTTCATTTCATTTCATTAACATTTCAGTACTTAGGCACGATTTTTACTGAAGATGGTAAATTAAATATGGAAATAGACAACAGAAGCTGGTATAGTAGAAAGTCAATTGAATAAATTCATAAGAATAAGATAATCTGAGAGCTGGGTCAGAAGTAAAACACTCGACCAAAGACTAGAGACCACAGATATGAGAATCCTGAGAAAGATTAGAGGCATGAACAGATGGCATCAATGGCAATATAATATTAAAAATGAGGATATTAGGAAAGAACTTGACATTGTTAGCATCCAGGAATGCGTTAGAGAGCTAATCTCAGGTGGTATGGTCATTTAAACAGAATGGGCGAGGAAAGATTGGCAAAACAAGTGTTCTCTGCCAGGTTGACAGGAAAAATACCCAGAGGAAGGCCAAGATATAGGTGGATTGATACGGCACAACGTGCCTTTGACGATAGAAATATAAGATCTGATAATGTTGGAGTCTTGACAAGTAACAGACTGATTTAGAGGAAAATTGTAGATAGGAAGTTAGTAATGATGTAAATTTTTCATATAGTATAGGAATACTATCATATCCTGTACACCCCTTGAGGGTATACATGTCAGAAACTTGATGATGATGATGAGCAAATAAAAAACAATCAGAGCATCAAAATTAAACCATTTGAACATATTCAAAGTTATATCTATTCTCAATAACAAAATGAACTGGCTGCCGTTATATCAGAAACGAGTTACTGCTATATATAATTTTGAAGTATTCTGTCCCTTGTGCTCCTGAAAATTGTCACAATGAAAATTTATGACTCTTAAACTGCAATGGCTTGACAAATTTTTTTTAAGCATTCCAAATACCAAATTTCAATAAAATCTTGTCTAAGTGAGAGATACAAAATAATTTTGCAAAACACCTATAATGAAGGATAACATTTAGGCCCTATATAAAAAAAATAAACCTGAATGACGAGATTCTCCTTTACATAATGCAGTTGCCAAATTTCAAACTATTTAAAAGATGGAAATATTAAGACAATACTTACAGCTGGTGCTAAGTGATGACAATGCGAACACTGGGGAGAGTAAAAATTCACAAACCAAATGTCAGGTGAATCCATCACTGATTGTTCTGCAAAATAAAATATGTTAAAAAATTTAATACTCTGATATTGAGTTTTCTAATTTCTGACAATGGTTAAATAAACAAACAAAAAAAAAATCTGTGTTCTGTGTATTTAAAATATAGTATTTTTTTATTATTACAATTAGTATTACTAATCTGAATGCATATGAATATTTTAAAATGTAAAAAAAATTTTTTTTTTTTTGTAATAAATATCTATTCATTATACAAGAGTTTATATTATACAGGTATTTTTAGTCTGTATTTTTAAAATTTCAGTTAAATATTAGTGAAAAGATGCAAATTTCTTTGTGGTTATGATTCCATTATGGCTCTCTACTTTACCATAAAAATAGCCATTATTAAAATATCAGTTTGTAGTGTGTGTGTGTGTGTATATTGGTTTGCACATAATTTTGATCCTTTCTCATATTAGTTTTGAGTAAATATTTTGGAATTTTTAACAGCTTAACTTTTAACCCCCCCCCCCGCGCCTAGGTTCGTACGTTATAACAAGAGGTGAATTGAATGGCAATTTCAGACAACTGAATATCTGATAAGCAAAAGTTTATTAAACTCATAAATACAATACAGTACATTAAATTCTAAAAACTACAATTCAATAATTAGCTGATACAATATTAATAAGATAAGCAAAATACAAAATTGAGAATTTCACACCAGCACGTGGGATAAACTTTTATGCCTCCACAAAGGACTCTTCACGCACAAGATAAAGGGGCTTTCCCGTCAACGATTAAGTTGGCTTAAATCTTTCACCCTCTTAAGCACAATAATATGACACAATAATTCAATTAGACACGATTGAATTACACACATTAATTTACAAGAGTTATGTGGGCTTAGCAATTCCATTGCTACAATGAATGCCACATTCAATTCTCTTGACCATTCTCAGTTAAGGGTAAATTACATATACTAGTATCTATACACACTATCATTCATTCAGTAATACTGATAAACTAGTTCCCTCTTTCTCTATACTATTAAGTGAGCTAAAGTCCTAGTTCAACTCTCATTCAAGTCCTTCAATTGCATGAGGTGTTGCTAGGGTCATATAAAAGGGTTAGGACCCCCCCCCCCCCCAAGAAGTCTGCGATTCCTGAAGAAAATCTCCTTCTGTAATGGGACATATTTGGGGTACTTCGGAACATGAGGGCCATCTTGGTTGCAGCATATCAGGCTTCTTCTAAGGAAACATGATCTATCTGCTGTTCTGCAGTCATCAGATTCGTCATGAGGATATCCACAATTTCCACTGATAGTCTCCTTCCTTTGGACTAGGGTTTTCTCGATGGTAAGAAAACAGGACCTAAATCCAACTTACTAATATCCCATGTCGTGGCGGACGGAGGAGACTCCAGACTGTCACTCAGGAAACTGCATAAGGTAACCTCTAAATGAAAACTGGCAAAAGACTTCTTGGGGTGTGTGTGGGGGGGGGTCCTAACCCTTTTATATGACCCTACCAACACCTCCTGCAATTAATTTTCTTCCCCCCGACATTAGGATACGTTTCTCGTAACCTGTTAGGGTGGTGTCTCCCTGCTGAACTTTCCATCTTTGGTGGGCCGTGTGCACGCGACTGACTCACACCAGTGTCTAAATCGGGAACCGTGATCTTGGACTTTACTTCGCTTCTAGGTAACCCTATGAGTCAGCTTTATCAAACTCTATCAGCTCACCCATTTTTTCTAAGAATTAGCATAACTTTCAATCTCTTGTTTCAAGTGTATAACAAGCAAGCCTTTTACATGCAAAATTCTTATAACTAAATACTGTAAATTAATTCTCATTTTTCTAATATTATACAATCAATGTTCTTATACGAGTTAACAATTATTCTTTTCAATATATTTATTTCATTTTATACTTAAATGCAAGCATGATTTTCTTATTAAGGTTTCTACTTGTTAAATTGTGATCAAGTAGATTCTCTTATGAAGTTTACAAAGATCACAAATTTAACAGAGCCAAAAAATTTGCACCCGATTTCTCAAAATGATCCCAAATCCCTTGCGATGACAATAGGTTTTCTCTTTTGGTCAGCATTCAAACATTTGGGGACCCACTTTTGCTGAGAGCATCTGCATGTCCCAATGTTGGTGGATAAGTTGGGATCACCCAACTTATTCCATGGATATTTCCAGTCTGGTTTTCGTCTATCATTAAGGATCATGTCATGCACTGTATCGATGTTTTGAGGTGTGATCACTGTGAAAGGTCTTCCTGACTTGGGGGCATCTGTTGTTTCAGGATGCCCAGTTTTAAACTTGGCCACCCATCTGGCAACTGTTGGATATGCCAGGGCACAGTCAACTAAAGTCTCAAAGTTTGGTGAATCATAGTTGCAGTCGTTTCTTGCAGCATGAAAAACTTGATGATGGCCCACACCTCTGTGTCTTCAAATTTCTTCAAACCTTGGACATGTCTTCTTATATATTGTAAAAGAAAAAGAACATATTATTACAATTTGATGAAATATAGGGGGGGTTAAGATATGCTCTTTCTTGTGGTTATATCAGTTGCAAGAAATTAACAAACTGGGTTGTATATTGGCTGAAGGATTTTAATAATTGATACTAAGTAAAAAACACCAACAAGTTTCACTAACTTAGCTGTCTGTCTTCATCAGGGTGTATAAAAGAGATACAAAACAACTTAAACTGTTCGTGAAGGAATGAACCGAATACAATTGTATTTTTTACAAATACAGAAGAACGGTACATCAAACACATGGAGTGTGTTGTCAAGCAGGAATGTTCTGTAACTCTGGCATGCTTAATGATTTTATGAGGGTCTTCCAAATATCAGCTAGAATTAATCCTTGATTTCTATTGAGGTTGCCTTTAGAACAGATGACTGCTATAGCTTCTTTTATGTTTCGGGAGCAAAAATCTTCCTCTAAAATAGAGCATGGAGTTTTTGTCCCATTCAATGGTATGGTTTGTCCTTGAGAAATGAAGGGCTAACCCAGAACTGTCTTCTCTGTTGTTGTTTACATCTCCGACATGTTCTCTTTCCCTTATTTCCAAACTTCTTGAGGTCTGACCAATGTAATTTAATCCACATGAACAGGAGATGTTATAGACACCGGCGTATTTGAAGAAGGCATAACTGTCTTTCGGAGATCTTAAAAAGTGGCGGATAGTCTTTAAAGGTTTAAAAGTCACTCGTATTTCATGTGGCTTGAGGAGTGTAACAATCTTTTTAGAAACTGTCACAGCATAAGGAATGGCAATGGTGAATTTGTAATGTGTTTCCTCAGATTGTTGTTGTGGGTCGCAGAAAAGTATCTTATGAATCAGTTTTTTTGGATAGCCATCGTCTATCAGGGTTTTGATATATGGGATAATTCATGTTCGAGATCTTTTTCTTCTGTTGTAATGCGAGTGGCCCTATTTTTGAGCATGTGTACGATACTCGGTTTTTGAGAAATGTGGTGTGAAGATGTGAAGTGCAAATACTGACCTGTGTTGGTTGGTTTGCAATGGACTGCAAGGCTGATATGAAACTTGGTGTTTTTTACTTAGTATCAATTATTAAAATCCTTCAGCCAATATACAATCCAGTTTATGTTAATTTCTTGCATTCATTAGATGGTCGAAAATAATATAGAATGGTTATATCAGTTGCTTTAATACAATTTTTGTTCTAGGTGTTTATCAGAACTTTTCAGCCCTCCCATATATATTGTATGAACACATACCCACAAGGTAGCATACAGTCTGCAAATATAATTAAATAATTGTTTATAAGATCACCTTTATGAACACTGTTTAATTTTGAAACATATAAATGAAACAGAGAGAACAGCAAGACATATTCCAGCCAGACTTGCTTTATACAGAACAGAGCTCAGATATTGTCAGCACAAAGTAAGATTGCATTACCTTCAATGGGTGAACTACCACATTAAGATAAGTCTAATGCGCTTAATATTTGTGACTAGTTTATGATCAGCGCTTTCTTCTATACTGATATATTATAGGTTGAGCAATGAGAGGTTGTTCAACCTATAGTACATTAGCATTAGCATTAATGGGCAGAGAAAGAGAGAAAAGTTCATTAACAGTAGATCTAAAAACCTGCAGATTATTTTCTTTAGATTTCATACAACTCAAGAGAATATTCCAAAAGACAGCAACAGAAAGAATGAATGAAGAGGAAGAAAAATTTGTTCTGCGAGTTTGGACATTTTTAAATTGTTAAAGAATGTTGAATAGATGACACGTGAAGAAAAATTTGTTCTGCGAGTTTGGACATTTTTAAATTGTTAAAGAATGTTGAATAGATGCCACGTGTTTTAACATATTTAAAGGAGTTTGTATTAATTAGTTGTGCCAATTCTAATGATGACCATGGAAACATTTATAGAAAATGCAAGTGAGTAGAAGAAACTGAAAGTCAGCATGAAAGAGTGGATCAAACTGGTAAGAGACTGGTCATTAACATAACTGCTTTCTTCTGTACTAAATTAAAAAGATTTTTAGGCAGCTCTGAAGGATACCACCACAAATGCAAAAAGGGTATTCAGTGGGTGGAGTGAAGGTAATTTGTGTAGAGTACTTTATGCAAAAATAAAAATGAACTACACCATCTCAGTTTCTTCGACTTTAATCTCCCTACCGGCCAATGTGGATGAAATAGTGACACCAAATTGCACTTCTTATCCATGTTATTCAATGGGTTTTAGAGCTTCGTATCCAGATTTATCTTGACATTTATAGACGTTGTGGCCGGTTGGGGAGTTAATATGGTTCTGCCATTAATATCATCAATTCAACTGACCAATTTTTCTCAGAACTATAGTATCTGTAATATCTTGAAGATGATCAAATTTTTAACTTATCTCTCAGATCTACAAGTTAAAATTGGCTTCTACAGATCTTTGCATATCCAATTATCTACTTCCATATTTAATTAGCCATCTTCACTAAAAATTGCCAAAACAGCTAAAAATATGTAATGTTCTATACATATGCTACCAAGAATGTAGGTGATGTGTTCTGCTTATTTACACCATTTCATTCTTGTATACTGATTGTCATACTGGACTTATTGTAGAAATTATTAAATTTGCTAAACACTTGAACAGCAGATTTATTTAAGAGGATAATGTCATCCATACAGAATAAAGAACTAAGTTTAATATCTTCTATAAGTGCAAAGTTTAATCCGACTTTTCTATCTAGTCCATGCAATCATAAACTACAGTAGAGATATTGTATAACTTATCTGACTTAAAATCAAAGCAATCTTCCAGAGCAACTACTTAAATTCTAACTGCTAATTTGCAACTTAATATAAACTATGCAACACTTCGTATAAGATTGTTAACACCAGATAGATTAGTATTATACACAGTTTAATATTAGTTTGGGGGATATGGGATGTATCTTTTTCTACACTCTTCTACGAGCAAATTAGCTTCCAATTAGGAAGCTCTGCTCAATTGGAAAACTGTTTTTTTTTTTTTTAGATGATCAACAAAACTTAATTCTGATGATTTCTTGACTATATTGTTATAAGGTAAATATCTGATTTAAAAATCTTTATTTGGTTAAAGACAAATTGTTCTTTTCCAATTTCCCTTCAGCTATTTTTCTTTTCTCAAGTATGCATAAATATTTTTTTTCTGAAATACATTGTTTATTATTATTTGCTTTATTATTCCTGCAAGTCAGTGTTTCTTTTCAACATTTCAGGTTATTAACCTGTACTAAAGTAATGTGTAAGAGAATTAGCAATGACTAACTTAAAGACAATTCCTAGTGAGCAGAAGGAGGACCAGATAATGAAGACCTTAGGGGTGATGATAGAGAATTAAAGGCAAGAGCCATAATGATAAATGGCATCCCATCAACTAACTGAAATGTTGAAAAGAAACACTAACTTGCAGGAATAATGAAGTTGTTCTCCTACTTTTTAAAACTCAGGTAAAATCACATGTGGACTGCAGTGTTCAGATATGGTCACCTTATCTTAAGGCAATAAATTGAAGTGATAGTTTTCAGCTCATATTTTATCCCTTCACGCACTATATTTTCATGATAGTAATAAAGTTGTTTTGCTATGATGTTCAAGTTCACTGTCTTAATTAATAATCTGAATACAGGCAAGTCAGGATTTAAAAATAATCAGACTTACTTGACTATACCTCCTTATGTTCTTTGCTTTCTTACATAAGAAATGAAAGAATAACCTCATAGCATAATACTAATTATGTTTAAATACCTTTTTTTTTCACATATAAACATTCACAAATAACATGCTTTATCCAAAAGAAATCTAAACATCCTGCACTATTATTATTATTTTTTTTTTAAATATTTTCTGTAACCCACAATGGAGTTATTAGTAATCTACAAATTTTTTATGTCAATCCCATATACAGGAGATTAAACCAACATGCTAGTGACAAGTGGTTAGGGAGAAAGATGGAATCTGTTAATGAGTTTCTATGGCATAAGTTTTGGGGACCAGTCTTTTTTTTTTCCTAGACACTCTTCTATGAGCAAATCAGCTTCCAATTAGGAAGCTCTGTCCAATTAGAAAGCTGATTTGTTCACACCAGCTATGCAATCACTTCTATCCTGCACAGCTAGCTGTTCGTCACTTGGGTCCCGTCTATCTAACTAGAGGTGACCAATTACAACCAACTATAACTTCCAGCTTTTCAAGAAACCCATCACAACATTCCTTCTTTTTTTATTTAACTAACTGGCCCACATACACAACAGTGACATGTTATAGACTATGCATATTTGTGAATGTGTTTCTGTGTGTAGAAAGGGGGAGAATATATAAATTTTAATCACTTTTTTTTAAGTGAATGGCAAATGATTTACTACTCATTTTAAAATACATTTAGATCTTTTTATTGTACAAAATTTAATTTTTTTTTAAAATTTAATTTTGTTCAGAATAAAAGTCAGAATAATTATGCCAGGAATAAAAGTTTTATTCTGAGCATAGTAACAGATAACATTACAAAAAAGTTAAAATGAAAATCTTACCAAAATCACTTTTACTGAGTGTGATAATTTCTTGATCATCATCATAAATACCTGTCAACAAAAATGAAGAAACAGATTATCAGGCAAATTACTGATAAAACATAGATAGCACATATTTTTACATATAGTAATAGCAAAGACCAAAAGAAATTCATTATTTAAGTTGATAAGCAATTGTTAAATTTAACACTTCAATTAAAATACATTTAGCTATACTTAACATATTATTAATTAGTGTAGCTTAAGAAAAATTAAGCTTTACTGATTAACAGTATATTATTTTTGCAATTAGAATTTTTATTAATTAACCTCTTATTATACGAGGGGTTTTTGAAAAGTAAGGTAACACTTTTTTTTTTCCCTCAAGGATGTTTAATAATAGTAAGTTGAAATTATACACCAAGAAATAAGTGAAAATGTACTACTTTTCCACAGTGTTTGCAAATTTATTGATGCACTTGTCTCCCAATGACAGATCAGTTTATCAATACCAGTACTGAAGAATTCTGTACCCACACCAGGCATTAACAGGTCTATCTGTCCATCATGTTTTATCTCAATTCCCTTTAACCATTATTAAGGGAAAAAAAATGTGTTACTTTACTTTTCAGAAACCCCTCATAATAGATGCATATAACGATAATCTGGAAAGTATAATGCCATTCAGTAGCCAACTTATACTGGGATTTTAATGACATTTATCTTTCATATCAATAATGCTATTAAAAATTTGCCAATAACAAACAATTTTAGCATGAACAAAATAAATGTAATTATTTCTGCCATTCAGAACATTTTGGCAATTTTTTTTTAATTACTGGCAATTTACCTCATTTTTAAACTGAAGAGACATGTATCAAAGTTTTTCTCTAAATTTATGATAGTATCATCATCATCTAGAAAATAATATAATAAATTATAATATAATAATATTATAAATTATAACAACAATATTAAATTATAATAACAATAAAATAAATTACATCACCAGAGTGATTTTGATTCAAAAAACTTTTTTTTTCTTTTTTTTTGTAATTTGATTGCTTTATTTTATTTTTGATTCTTTTGGTTTTAAATGAGGGGGTTTATTTAATTTTTAAATAAATAACCAATTGCATTATTGGTTAAAAATGATTAATGCTGAGTAATGCAAAACATTGAGTGAAATTCAAAACAGACAAACTGAGACGACTTTGGCACAAAATCACCTAGACATACATGGATGTGAATATATTTTAAAAAGACAGAAAGAGTGATTATAAATCATGAAAAAAAAAAAAAAAAAACACTGTCTTTAATGAACTGATGTCAAAATCAGCAAAAATTATGACATCACTGATTAAAAAACAATGTGCGGTCATTATACATGGGTTTACTAAAGGAAGGTCATGTTTTAGAACTTGCTCACATTCTATAATAATGTTACCATAGAGCAAGACTAGGAGAATGGATACCCCATGATATTTTTGGATGTTGTTAAGGCTTTTTTGACAGAATACAGCATGGAAGACTTGCATAAATTAGAGAATATGAGATTGAATTACATACTATTGGCATGGATAGGAAGATGGCTAACTGAAAGACATCAAAAATTTGCATATGGGATTCAAGATAACCAGTGGTGTGCCTCAAGGATCAGTCTTTGGTCCATTGTTATTCGATATGTACATTAATAATATTGGGAAGGATTTGAAATGCAACGTATAGCTATTTGCTGATGATGTGATTATAAGATAGGTAAGGTAATCAGGAAGATTGCTGGCATGCAGTACTTGCAGAATGATTTGAATAGGCCGGAATTGTGGGCATGTAAAAATGGCTGTCATTTCAATATTAATAAACGTAAGATCGCGTATTTTGGTGTGATTAGATATCCAACGTCATATTATAATGATGTGATTACTAGAAAACACTGTTCAGGAAGATATCTTGGAGTTTTAGTAGACAGGAAGTTGAAGTTCAAGGTTTATATAGCAAAAATTGTAAATACAACTCAGAGAATAATTGCACTTCTGAAACGAACCTTGACTTGTAAAGATAAGAATGTCATTTTGCCTCTTTACAAGGCCATTATAAGACCTCACTTGGACTACTGCACACAGTTCTGGTGTCGGTTGTGATTCTGATACAGTGGGAGGGGAGGGGGCAAAGAAGAGTGTTAAAAATGATATCAGGATTGTGGAATACTGATTATGAAGACAGATGGAGAATTTGTAGACTGCAGACACTAGCAAACAAGAAAAAGTGGTGTGATATGATTGAGACTTACAATCTTCTGAAAGGGTCATACAGGATTTCAGTTGATGGAATTTTTTATTTTATGAAGGGTAGGGAAAGGACAAGAGGACATCCTTGGAAGCTGAGAATGAATGCTGCTAAGAAGTGACTGAGAGGTAGATTTTTTCTCTCATAAAGTGGTGCATGATTAGAATGGATTGCCATTGGATATTGTGTGTGTGCAAGCAGTGTGAATGAATTTAAGAACAATTATGACAGCTGGTGTGTGTAGTATGTGGCCTCCCTGGAAGTCTCTCTTAATAATATTACTGTTTTTGAGTCATGTATGCACACAGATTTTTCTCTATTATTTCTCATTTATTATATGATAAAAAAACAAGTCTCAAATAAATTATTTTTTTATGCTTATGGTAGTTTTTATACATGCTTGCATTATGCGCAGTACAATATTTTGTGCAAAAAAAAAAAGTTATATATATATATATATAGAACACCCACAAAGGTTGTATTACAAATAAAAATACCAATACAATATACCAATATACATAAAAACTAATATACTAATTTAATAAGCTGAAAGGCTATTTTACCGGCGAATATGTTAATAGAAAGGGGAATGGTAAATTCCCCTATGTTTTTATAGCCAGGTACGAAACTCGGATCGAAATCCATAGAGTTTCATGCCAAAAAAACTATCAGCGAGCCCAAGTGTAAATGATCACTTGGGTAGTACAACACCAGGGCAACTGAGTTTCGTACCCGGCTATAGAAACATAAAGGGATTTACCATCCCCCTTTCTATTAAAAACTAATATAATTATGAAGTTTTGAACAGTGAGATTGTTACTTCAAAACAAAAGACAAATAATAATATGGATTTGAGACTGCTTTACTTAGACATGTCATTTAACTACAAAGGCAAAAATGCAAAATGTACAATCTTGATTTGTTCCTTCTTCCCTCCACCACAGTTTAGCATGTAGTGGTAAACATTTTAAAGTTTTATTTCTATATTATTGCATACACAAGGGAGAAGCCTTTTACATGTTTGTTGAAAAGTGTAAAACAGCCAGCAGTAATCAAATTTGTGATACACAAAAATTTATAGCTGAAGCAACTGTAGATGTATTGTACACCACTAAAACACAGGAAACTTTTCAGTGGTATACAAATGATGATTTCCATTAGGAAAAGAAAGGAAGGAAGAATTAAGCTGACAAATTAATCAAAGAAAATTAGAAAATAAATCAGAAATCACTAGTAAATGAAACTAAACATTGAATTAACAGGAGTCACCCAAATTTCTACAGAAATGAGATACACATATCAGATACTGCTTAACTAGCAAATGAAACACATAAGATGGGAAGTTTATTGACAATTGTTTCAATTATTTCAATAATTTCAGTTATCAAAGAGCAGACAATTTTCTTCATAACACACACACATAAAAAAAAAAAAAAAAAAAAGGCATTGCCTTCCCTTATAGAAGGTTGTCACCAACTGCTCCAACAGTGCCAAAGTGCAGGCAATGCTTTTCTTCACAAAATTGTGACTGTGGACAAAAGTTAGGCCCATCCTTATAACTTCAAAAGAAAATTCTATTTATGGAATATAACTAGGATTATCCTACTAGTATCAATATAATATGATGAAAATAGTCTCTCTTAATATAATGAAATGGCTTAACAGTTCCTCCCTTGATACCTAAACATACATTTTGAACGCTCAACAAAAACAGAGATCTAAGGGTCTCTATTATAGTTCACACAATTTCCTGTCAGGCAAAAATCTGATCTTGGACATTCCTATTTAGCTTAAATCCAGCTTGTGCTTCACCACTTTCCCCTTCAACATTTCTTTCAAGTATGCTTACAAAATCTTTCCTGGAATACTGATACCTCTCTAATTTGTACATTCAGTTTCTCTTTCTCTCTTAATAAATTGACAAGATGAGAGCTTTAATCTAGTCATCTTAAATAAAAATGCCAAGAAATTATACTTCTGGTTAAGCAAAGAGTCTTCTCCATAAGCTAGGCAATCCTTGAGATCACTTTAACCTCAATGAGTAATCCAAAGGATCCTATAACTCATTGAACTCCATTAATCTCAGTGGTTTCACTAGACAAGCCTTGGCTCAACTTGGTGATAGGCAAAAATCCATCACTAAGCCAAGCATCAATCTCCACACAATCAGCCAGAACCACACAATTCCCAGGGAAGGCATCCACTAAAGGGCCTGCCTCAATAAAGAGCACATCAGTAGAGGTCATACCATACCAGGCATCTAATGGAATGCAATGATTTGAGACCACTTCAGCAGGTCCCACATCTGTGGGAGCCAGACCCAGAAGAGATACCATAGCTGAAGTAATGCAGAAGTCATGTATATCCCATATACGAGTAGTGAAAATATTACAATACTTTGGATTAGAGCTATTTGCAGAAAGTTTTATATACAGTACATACTTGTATATAGATACTAATGACTACATTAATTGCCATAGTATCCCATAAAGCAAAGTGCACATCCATCTATATGTATAATACTATGCGTTAAGAGAAAACAACTACCTCAGACTGGTTTTAACTTTTATTGAGGTCTTATCAGTGGAAGTCAGACCTAAAAGAGATACTAGGGTCGAAGTAATGCAGCAGTCATATCCCATACACACATACTGGCACTGAATTAAAAACCTTTATGCAGATGTACATAAACGTCACAGCATAAATACAAGATACTTGGTCATGTACATTGCCAAGTGTTCTAGGCAACTATTTAAGAATGCTGCTGTCAGTAATCAACAATAGTGTTGATCTCAACAGGAAAAACAAAGGATCTTTCAGAGTTTGATAAAAGGCTTATTGTGGGTGCCCGTCTGGCTGGAGTCCCGATTTTGAAAATAGCAGAGCTGACTGGTTTCTCAAAAGGTGAGATATCCTAGGTGTTTAATCAGTGGAAAAATAACCTAGATTTCTTGTCAAAAGGCATAACTGTGGTCCAAAGATAGTCTGTCAGAAACGAGATCACCATCATCTAAGATGGCTTGTATGGATAAACAGAACTTCCTATGTGCAGTGCAGCAATTGACCAAAGCATTTAATGATGACTATTCCTGTCCCATATCTCATTGAACTACGCACAGGGAATTGAAGAGGATTGGTATTGGCAGTCATATGCCTATACAGAACCACTGATTTCTGCAAAGAGCAAGGAAATTCATCTACAATGGTGTCAGAAACACCATGACTGGACACTGAAAAAAAGTCGTGGTCTAACAAGTCATGGTGCACCTTGTTCTGTACTGATGGTAGACAGAAAGTGTTTGGCAGGAGCCTCATGAAGCAATAAACCCAGCTTGCCTTATAAACAAAACTCAAGGTTCTGGACGTAGTGATACAGTGTGGGGCATGTTCTGCTGGTATGGAATGGGTCCCAATATTGCTGAAAGTTTGGGTGTCTGCCAAGGAATATCTGAACATTTTTGCTGATCGAGTCCATCCTGCAATGTTGATTTTTTATGCAGCAGGTGACAGTTATTTCATGGAAGACAATGCTACTGTCATCGCACAAGAGTTGTTCAGTAGTGGTTCATTGAGAACGACAGTGACTTCCACCATCTTCCCTAGCCACCACAAAGCCTGGATCTGAACCCCATTGAGAATGTATGGGACATTAGAAAAAATACAGATCTGGGAGCAAAGTCCTCTTACATCAAATCAAAAGGCTTGTCTGGTGAACGCCTTATATGTTGTAGACATAGATGCAATCCAACACATTGTGGAATCTATGCCAAATCGCACATGTGCTGTAATCTAGACTAAAGGAGGTTCTCAACATGGTATTAAATAAAAGTTTCTAATTCAGTGGTCAGTATGTGTACAAGTAGTGAAAAGGTGTAACACCTTATTAATATTATTTAACACCTTTATGTATAACATCATACCAATATTACGTAACACCATATTAATAATAGTATTATCATCTTTGCTGGGTCGTCTGGTGTGTTTTGCATTAAGCGATACTAAGGCAATTCATGTGAAGTCATTATCTTCTATATACAAGCAGCCTAGTTACGAAGAAACTCCACATGCAAACTTTGTTTACTTATACTTGGATAAAGGATTAAACAAGAATATAATTTCTTAGCATTTTTAATTTAATTTATAACCAAGTAAAAAAACTTTCACTTGATTATAATCATCTAAATAATTACTTCTTTCAAAATAATTATTCAGACATCTGGAATGTCCTTTTTGTTCTGTCTTTACATCATCTTTAGTATCCGATTCCTTTTGTTATCCTCTTATCTCCATATCCAATCTTTTTTCCGCAGCTGCTGAAACATTGTCACCTTCGTGATATTTATTTTCTATATTCTTTCCAAAATCTTCCCATGACTTTATGTAGTTACCAAATAATTCAGTTTCCTACATTTTTCTCTGTATTCTTTAAGAACACATGTGCTGACTTAAGTAGCTAGGAACTTAGACTGATTCTTTAACTTCCTGTGCTCACCACAGAGTTATTATTTTTCTATCTTTGAAACAACTTCACATGTTTTCCTAATTCTTTGCATCAAAAGTTTCCATTCAATTTCTATGGTTTGGTTCTTATCAAACTTCTTAATTTTTTTTCTCTCCCCTCAATTTTGTATATTTGAGTCAACATAGTTTTTTAATCTTTGATTCTTTTCAAAAAACTTTAGTCCAGATATTTTTTATTTTTAATTGATTATTCATTTTATTCTGCTCAATACTATTTTTCAAATCATCTGCACACTCTTATATCTCAATGCAATCTGAAAACATTGCTATCAACAATAACAATTTTTCTAGAGTGTTTGTTCTCTACATGTGAATTTATGGAAATTTGTATATTGCAGGAAAAACAAAATACTGAAAATTGTGCTTCAAGCTGTAGTTTTAAGTTGCTTGTCAGAATAAATTCCTACTTGCAGGAATAATGAATTAAAGCCATACTCCAATTCATGTAAGAGAAAATTGTAGATAAATATGCTTACAGCTTGAAGAAGGTATGATTACAGAGCTTGAGTAATAATAGGTTATCAGTTTAATATCAACTGAATGCATGATATGAATTATATTAAGTAATGTATCAATTAAATCAAGAGAAATATGTATAATTTTTATACAAGAACTCAAATTTCAACAAAATATGTATAGATAGTTAAAACTATCAGAGGCACTAATATGTGCTTATTGACTATTGTAATTGTTCATTAATAAAACATCAGCATGCCATACAATTGTAAAACACTTCAAGACTTTTTCTTGTCCTCAGTAAGTTATTACAAAGAAAGGCACTTACCAGAAAACTGATGCTCTTCTTCATGAGAGAGGAAAAAAAAAGGATTCAACACAGTGCAATATCTAAACAGTTTACCACCACCTTTATATATATGCAACACACACTCAACCACTTAGACCATTAATGTCAACTTACTATGTATACTATTATAACATTATTTAAAAATTTCATCCACATCTGTAATTTAAAAAAAAAAAAAAAAAAAATACATAATTCAACACTCACCAAAGTTTTCATAATAATAATTCCAGCTATGGTAGCTTCCTCTCCATCCTTTACCAAAATCATCTTTAAGACCTTCCTCACCATGAAGATCATATTTTTTTCTTGTTTCTTCATCTTTAAGTACTTCATATGCTTTATTTACTTTAATAAATTTTTCATGTGCATCTTCATCATCCTAAGAAACACGTTAACAAAGTATATCCCTTTTTAAAAAATAAACATTCTCTAATCATATATTTCAATTCAATTTTCAGATAATATTCCTCTAATTATTTTTTTCTTCTGGTATTAAAGTATGTTATACTTGACAAGAAACTGCATTTCTTGTTTTCATCCATGTCACTCAAGTATGAGTAAATAAATATCTTCATGACAACTAGTTATAGAGAGTAGATGACTTCACATCAAGCTGTCTTAATACAAAACACATCAGATGTGGACAGGAACTCTCTCACCATGATACGTGGTAATATATGTTCTGAGAAGTAACATGCTTGGCATTACGAGATACAGAGAGCTTTGATGTGAAACCAACCTTTCTTTATAAAGAGCTTAATCTTGAAGATGTTTCAGGTGCAAACTTTTATTTGCTTATACCTTGGATAAAAAATGGATGAAATCAAGAATTTTCTGTCAAGTATAATATGCTTTGCAACAGAACAAAGCTGGCATTAATGTAATATAGGTGAGACTGCTATTTTTATTTTTTTTAAATCATAAAGTAATATAACATTTCACTACTTGTATATTGTAACTATTTTAATTTTTATGTGCATCCCACTTGCAAAAAAAGTATATGAAAAACTGTGAAAACAACTCAAAATGGTTTCCACAAATTATCTGTTTGAGCTTTTTTGTGATAAGCAATAAGATTATTTTGCAGATTACAAAGATTTAAGTGACAGATGCTTTGTCACACAATATAATATCACTGCTTTGCATACTGGAGGCATAAAAGACTCCTTTCTACAACAAAATTCCAAGGTCAAAGATTGTCACCCATAATCCATCATTGTACTAATGTGCTATAGGTTTCCAACCTTATGTAGGTAAACATTTATAAACAAAAGAAAAGAAAAATAAATAAATTCAGGACTTAACCAGTCAATATCTTTTAACTTCTATTTACTCCACACATAACTACATGCATAATATACAAAATTATACAGGTATACCACTGATTTTCCAGTAAATGGTTCAGCACCTTCTTTAGTCCAGACAAAAATTACAATAGTGCATTTGAAATTTCTGTGACTACCCAGCTACTTCACTGGACCACCCACAGATGGCATTGCACGTACACCCTTGCTTAATTATTTACATCTACATTTAATGGTGATCTCTTGATTTTGAATGATTCTTGGCAGGGAGCAAGGCAGTTCACACTAATGGTATCAAGTGTA
The DNA here is from genome assembly GCF_054136105.1 of Typopeltis vanoorti. Taxonomy (NCBI): domain Eukaryota; kingdom Metazoa; phylum Arthropoda; class Arachnida; order Uropygi; family Thelyphonidae; genus Typopeltis; species Typopeltis vanoorti. The sequence goes on along the minus strand of NC_143572.1, from coordinate 45,633,330 downwards.
AGCACAAGTCTGTATCATTTATACAGATACATTTTATTTAATCACTTAATTCATCTTTAATTTACATTGAATATATTAAGTTTCTAGTAGTCCATGGTGCTTTAAACATGTGGGAGAGATATAATTAGTGGGTCAAAGATGTACTGATGAATTATTATTACGTGTCATCTGTTGGTCTGGCCAAAGGTGCTAGAAAATCAGTGGTATGATTATTATTGATTTATTGTACAATATGAAAATACTGAAACCATTATTTTAGAACACTTACTTTATTTTTATCAGGATGTAATTTTAATGCCAACTTTTTGAATGCTCGTCGAATTTCCCTATTATTAGCATCCTTTCCAACACCCAGAAGCTCATAATAATCATCAGCACTAGTAAGACTATTCACAAAAAGAAGTAAAAACAATACACCAATCTTGCCAATAGAGCACATTTTAAAATTACAGCCTAGATGAGTGTTACACTTTTTGGACTAGAAGGTCATCAGCAAAATAGGAATGGACTTGAACATTATGACTAGATTGCAGATGCACAAACTTTTCTTTTTGTCTGATAACAGAAGACTGCAAAAACTGAATGAAATAAAATTATAAAATATTTTTAGGCTTTACACACACACAACACAAAGAAAAAAAAAATTAAGTTAAGATCTCTCTTAGTTACACTATAAAAGCTATGCTGATAAAGATATATATTTTTAAACCATCAAAAATTTAAAAACAGTAATAGTTATTAGATCTTTTATGCTTCATATATATGTTAATTTAATAGTATCCAAATGTTATTTCAGTTTCAATGGTCGCATCCATGTAATTATAGATGTGTAACATATCCAACATATTTCATTATGTGAAATATGTCAGATATGAAAATGTGTAATTTCATCATGTTATTAAAATTACACAAAATTTGAGCCATCTTCTTCATAAATTGTAGCTTATGCAATAACTTCAGTCATGTATACCAAGGCAACTTCTAAGAACGGAAGATCACACTTCTGCTTAAAATGTTCATTTTGATTCCTCTGCTTTACTTGTTTTTATAATTTATGAAGTGTGACCGACCTCTGATTTGCTCGTGTGTGTTACTTAGTGGAACATACCAAGACAAGTCTTAGCAAAAGTAGTTTTTCAAATACAGACATTTATTTTACTTTTCTTGGTTTAAAACCATGTCACCATCAATATGGATAAAATACATCACTCCTCTACACTTCGTATCCATCATATATTTCAAATTTAATATGCACTTTGCATCCATGGTAACCTGGATGTATATACACATAATGGCCAGTTGGGTGGTTAAAAATGCAGATATTTAATGTGCTTCACTGAACATGCACACAAATTAGTAAGCTGTAGAACAAAGCACTGAAGAGTAGGAGTTGGCAAGTGAAGTGAGCAAGGCATCAAAATCCATAGTAATTCTGTGAAATTAGATTTTTTTTTTGTTTGTTTGTTTGTGATTATATGCTAAAAACTTTATAAAATTACAAAACACTATAAATTAGCCATTATTTAATAATTATAAAACTTTTTGGGGGTTATGTATTTCATAAACAGGGTAGATCAACCATTTTAGTATACTGAAGGAAATGCAAATGATGAACATATACCAATACTTTATTACTTTGTCTCTAGCAATAATCAATTTAAATATTCTTTTGTATGCTAACCATTGGTACATACGATGAGTAATTTCATAAATTGTATTTATTAATAAAAACTAATGAATTGTTTATAAAAGTTATATAATATATCAGTTATTGACTCATCTCCTTAAGCATCAGGCTCAGTGGCCTCTCATGGTCAAGTAACTTGGCGTCATAGAAACAATGTTAAGATAAGCCTATCTGTATAATCTATAATGTCTCTAAATTACATGTATTTTCTAGTCAGTTTATCCTGTGACATGAAAAATCTCAGTTTCTGGGAGAAAATCCCCACTATGTATGAGGCCAGCTAACTCAGTTTTGGCTGAAAAGCTCTTATAGATTCTTTGCAATCCTAGATGGGATTCACATGCAGGTTATACCAGCCAAAGGGCATCATTATTATCGAATGAGATATGAATTCTCTCACTTGACTTTATTTTTAATGATAAACTTTTATTTATAAACTCAAGTAGCCACATAAGCTCATTCAAAGTAAGTTTTACAAATACCCATGCCTTATATAATATAGTACACATAATAACACAGTCCCCATGGATAAAGCTCACTGAACGTACTGTTTCCTCCCCTCTCACGTTCACATGAAAAGTGTGGATGATGGCTTAGATGGATATTCTGAACAGATTAATCTGGAAGAGAAATTATCTGTCAATAATATCACACAAATACCATAATTAACTATGGAGTAGCACTTCTTTCATGTATAGCAATCAAGTGGTTCTGTAGGCCAACTACTATATCTATACATGAGAGTGAACCTGATGATAATGCATCAGGAGGCTTTCCACCAGCCAGCAAATAATTCTGCTGCTACCACTCTGTCAGATAGTGCCTGGAGATAAGTCTGAGTACAGCAATATGGAAGCATTCTCCAGGTTCTTGCTTTTTTAAAGTTTCTGACTTATTATCATTACATGGCAACTCCACCAAGGAGGCTACACTACAGCGACACAATCCAATATTACATGATCCACTTCCTGCACTACACTATCTACTACACAACATTCTTATCTGTTAACTGAATGATAGATGACTAGTTTGCCTGTTTTGTAGGAGGAAAAACTTGAGTTTCTGAGAGAAAAATCCCTACCACCTCTACAGAGACTAGCTAACTCACCTTCAGATGAGAACGACCATACAAAGATTACTTTGAGGAGTATGATGAGAACTGAACCTAGTTTTTTCCCAACTGGGCATATATTCCATCATTCTTCCAAATGCGCCTACAGAAGCATATGAAAGATATCACAATAAATAACAGCAACATTGCAGTTAAAAAGATAAACTCTCACAAAAATCAACAAAAAAAAAATCAAAACACTCCAAAAAAACTAAAACAATAAAATCCCATGCAAAAAAAATATTATATACAATAATAAAATTAAATTAAATTAAAATAAATAAAAAATACACATCAACATGAAAATTAATGACATGCAACTCACTTGAATGCATCTAAACTTAACCTGTTATTCCACAGAGAACCTCAACAGTCATCCTATACTAACATCCTATACAATAGTACACCATACCTATACTAACCATATTCTGCACAATTCCTTCCATAAAAAGGGCAAAAAACATGAATTTGTCAAATTTGACATTCATTCCATGCCAAAGATTACTGACCCTAGAATCCCCTCTACACAATCTGTTTAAACCAGTGATTCTCAACCTATGGAGGTGTGAAACATCTAAAGGAGGGGCGAAGAAAGTGGAAATCAAATGAAAAACTACTTTATTGAAACAAAAACATTTAATGAAACATTATTAAAATTAAGGGGATATTAAATCCCACATTGTTTTAAAACCGAATAAGAAATTCAAAGATTGGAATCAGAGAATTTCTTGCCAAATATAGTAAACTATAAAGTATCGACGACCACTAGCGTGAGCTAATGCAAGTGACCCTAGTACGTAGTACAATACCGGACAACTCGTAGCAAAGGTGGTGAAGTTCTGATCGTTATTCTTAGGTATTTCCCATAATGTAAAAACACAGTTCCTAGGAAATGTATGCTGTTATTACATTATGGTGAAAGGTCACTACCCAGACCGGTTTCAGCCTTTTTTGAAGCTTCATCAGTGAGTAGCTAGACCAATTTAATTTAAAAACCCAATTTCACAAAAACAAGATGTTGGAAAGGGCAAAAGTGCACGAAAAGCTGTTGACTTTAGTGCAGAAAATTCATCAGTTACTCACTGATGTAGCTAGACCAATTTAATTGGTCTAGCTACTCACTGATGAAGCCTCAAAAAAGGCTGAAACTAGTCTGGGTAGTGACCTTCCACCATAATGTAATAACAGCATACATTTCCTAGGAAATGTGTTTTTACATTATGGGAAATACCTAAGAATAGCGATCAGAACTTCACCACCTTTGCTACGAATTGCCCAGTATTGTACTACGTACTAGGGTCACTTGCATTAGCTCACGCTAGTGGTCGCCGATACTTTATAGTTTACTATATTCAGCAAGAAACTCTCTGATTCCAATCTTTGAGTTTCTTATTCGGTTTTAAAACAATGTGGGATTTAATATCCCCTTAATTTTAATGTTTATATCGCCAAAATGAAGCTTATTAGCTCTTTATATTTAAGTAATTTAATGAAACTATTTATTGACACAAAAACATAAAATACACTCTGAAAATAAAATAATAAAATGTATAAAATCCACTGTATTGAATAAACTAGTTATGCTTATGGGAACATATCAATATTGCAAAATATACTAATTGCTAATTAAAACTAAACAATAACAATCAATCTAAAAATTAATGGCTTCCTTGGGCCTATGTTGCAGAGCAAAGCTTTTCATATGATGGTGATACATTTTTAGTTCTCTTTCTATATTTAGCTGAGATCTATCTATATTTTGTTTTTAAGGCAGCTACTGCAGAAAACCCAATTTCACAAAAATAAGATGTTGGAAAGGGCAAAAGTGCACGAAAAGCTGTTGACTTTAGTGCAGAAAATTCATCCTCAACACTGGCCCAAAATTCCAAAAAATGATTTAGATGCAAACTGTCTTTTGATTTCACCACTTGACATAAAGTCTATATTGCTCCTCTTCTTCAATTGAGAAACCTTCAGGGATAATTTGAAATGGATTTCTAACCCACTCGGACATTGCCATTATGTTGTTCTCGGTTATAAAATAGTTTCTAAAATTCTTCGTCAACATTGTTAAATGATTTTCAATAGTTGCAAATAAAACTTTGATGTGTTGCTCTTCGGCCTTGTAGGTTTTGATAAAGTCATCCACATTTGCAAACATTTCTAATTCTTGTTGCTTTACTTTTTGTTCCATAACTCTTGTTTCTTTCAAAGGCATTAACTTTGTCACTCATCTCTAAGATATGTGTATTTTTTCCTTGAAGTTGCAGGTTTAATATATTTAGTTTCTCAAATATTAGTTTCACCAAGTAACACAATTTCATCACAAATACGTGATCTCTAAACTTCTCTGCTTCTTTGTGATTTTCCTCTTCCAAGAAGATTGCTATTTCATCTCTTCATTCATAAATACGTTGTAAACATTTTCCCTGTGATAACCATCTTATCTTGCAGTGAAATAGTAATGTTGAATGTTCTGCTCCAGTCATGTCTTTGCAAAGTTAAGAAAACAGTCTTGATTTTAACGGTCTCATTTTTATATAATTCACCAAGTTATAACTGTTAACATAATGTTAACATAAGACTAGGACTCATTTCCTTTGCAGCAAGAGCTTCTCTGTGAATCATGCAATATGTCCAAATACACTGTGGGATTTTTCCCCTTCACAAGGGCTTATAACTTTTAAACCTTCCAGACATAACTCAAACACCATCAGTGCAAATTCCAACACAATTTTTCCAATGCATATAAACCGTCCAATATTTTGAACAATTCAGGTGTTGTGGCTCTTCTTTCTATTGGTTGACAAAACAATAACTCTTCAACTGCTGATAATCCATTGCAAAATCAAACATAAGCAATTAATAAATGACAAACCTTGTTCTTATCTGTTGCCTCACCAAGCTGAATTGAGAATAATTGTCACAAAGCTTCGACAAAAGTTATTGCTGCATATCTTCATACATATCACCAATTCACCAAACAACAGTATCATTTGATAGAGGTATGCACTGTTGTTGTTTAGTAAAATTTTCTGCAAGCTTTGTTTCCGCAACATCAATCGCAGCTGGCAGAATTAGGTCTCCTCCAATAGTTATGCGACTTTTTGCACCTAGCTATTTTATATGCAACTTTGTAAGAAGCTAGTAAAGCTTTTTCATTTACAGACAAAACTTTTTTAATGCTAGATTTTTGCTTTTCAAAACATTTTAGTTTGGCAGCAAAGACCTCTCGAGGTTTGTTAACATACTCCCCTTATGATGTGTTTCCAAATGTCATTCAAGTTTATTCTGTTTCATGCTATCAGCCACCAAAATTTTCGAACAAATAATACACAGTGGTCACAGTGCATACTTTCTTGATTTTACTTTCGCAGTGATATTCTGTGAACCTGAATTTGTTGATGTCAGCACTCCACAGTCATCAGATATCTGCTTATCCATTTTTCTACACTAGAAAAGATTGTTTTTATACTGTGTATCATCACAGTTGTTGTGAATAGGAATAAAATAAAGCCAACCATCGACCTCTCACTGTTGGTCACTGTTGCAATGTTATGCCGTCTTGCCATTTCAAGCCTTATTTACTTGCAGAAACATTTCCAGAACATTTGAGAATTTCCATAATGAAATCGAGAATGTTTCTGAAAGGCCAATATGATTCAATGGTCTGTGCAGCGATGCCAGATCTATACAATTTTCAAAAGATTTGATGACATATTTAAATTTGTATGAATATTTAAAAATTTGATTTAATTCATAGTTGTTGTTTTTTGTTGTTGTTGTTTTGCTAACTTTTATGGATTTTGTCAGTGTCTCAACACAAGAATTGCAAGAGGGAAGGTGGGAGGGGGCACCACAAAAACTAATATTAAAAAATGGGGCACACATGAATGAAGGTTGATTGATCTTCTTACAGATTGGTTTAAGTCAAGACTTCCTTACCTAACTTGGGTACTCTCCTAATTCCAAATGACTATGATGACATCAATATATATCCTCCCAACATCCTGGATGCCTTAACCAGCTGTACTTCCAAACTGACCACTCCATCTGTAAACTTGTCCATGCCTTCTTTTATACAAATTGACCTTCTATCAGCTAATCTGGGTATCATATACTTCAGCACTACAACAGTGACAATGAAATGACTTGCAGAATTTCTATTCCTTGGCTAAGTTATCAAATATTTCATGATATGTTTGTTAAGGCTTTGGTGCTGGGAGGAACTCATAGTATAGGCTTAATGGAGTAAAACAGCACTGAGAAAGGATTGAAAACATTAATTTTTCCAATATCTTGTATCAGTCACAGAGACATCTTCAGTGAGTACAATATAAAACTTGTAACACAACACACACACTACATCAGCAGATCCAAAACTACAGAACAAGGAAAAAGAAAATAATGGATGACTGATGAAATTATGGATTTAATTAAATAAAAAAAAGGGGGAAAAAAGAGAAAGGTAAAGATCTAAGTAAATATAAAAAGATCTAAGTAAATATAAGTAAATTAAAGAAATACTTCTGAACTGCCATATCCATCAAATGCCTATCTGCTCACCCTCTCCAGCTGAAGTCCACAGAATCATCAAAAAGCTCAATAAAAAGGCTCCTGGCCCTGATAGAATCATAAATACGGTTATTAAATGTCTCCTGCAAAAAGCCATCATGCATATAGTTGCCATCACAAATGCAATGCTGAGACTTCGTTATTTTCCAACTAGATGGAAAACAGCTAATATAATTTTAATCCCAAGCGAGGAAAAGATTTCAAATTTCCTCAAAACTACTGACCCATTAACCTCCTCTCCTGTCTCAGAAAGCTATCAGAAAAAATTATTCTAACAAGACTGCAGGAGTATCCAACAATAACATCATACCAGATGAACAATTTGTTTGGATTCAGACCAAACCATATACAGTATAGCAGGTCCAGAGAATCATGGAATATATCTCAAACAGATTTAAATGGAAGCAACAAACTGGTATCATTTTCCTTGACATAGCCAAAGCATTTGTTAAAGTATGGCATAACAGCCTCCTTTATAAGCTAATAACAAAATTTCCAATTCAACTAATTAAATTTATCAGATCTCATCTAAAGGACAGATAATTCAAAGTTAAAATACAGGGTCTCGGATCCTCTGAACATAAAATTACAGCAGGTGTTCCATAAAGCTCCTTACTATCTCCTTTATTATTCTCCATTTATTTTCCACAAATGTCACATAAAACAATTGCTCAGCTATACTCATTGATCAACAGAAGCAGTAATTTATTATCTATTATTAATTAGATAATAAATTAATTAATAAATTAAGTAATTTATTATCTAATTTAGTAAATAAGTAATTTGTTATCTGTTTAAGTACAGATAATAAATTACTTATTTACAAATCAATCATCAGACCAATAATGACATATGGATCACCAGCATGGAGCCATATATCACCTTCCATCATCAAGAAACTTAAAATAATCCAAAATAAATGCCTACACGACTGATGCTCCTTGGTTTGTTAGAAATTCACAACTTCATCGAGAAGCCAACATTCCAGATATTCTTATATTTCTTCAGTATACAACTCTAAAACTTTTCTCAAGCAGCTACCCATCCAAATCAATGATCGTGTGAAATACAAATGTCCTAAAGCAATCCTACTGAACCAGATCTAATCACTAATCTCACTTCCTACAGAGGGCAAACTATATGCTCAATAAATGCTCCAGCAGATTAATCTACATGATTAAGGGAGTGAAAACCAAGGACTTGATCTCCATCATATCAGTTTAGTCAAAAATCAATATCGGTATCTCTTATGGGTTTGGCTCTCACTGATGTGGTTTTCATTGGTGCATAAGTGCATTTTAGAATTGCTGATTTCCCATCCCTGGGAGATCAGCAATTCTGCTGAGCAGTATGATTTGCCTGTAACTGAGTGGAACCACTGTTCAGTATCTTGAAGTGATCAAAAATTAATAAGTTAAATTGATCACTTGATAAGTTAAAATAGCAAGTTTAATTTAACTTGAGTAAATGGAGTAAATATAAGATAACACATTGAGGTTAGTGATCCGAAGAATCATCTAGTTTTTGGAGATTAACTTACACAAAGGTCTGGGTAGTAATCCTTCACATTAACACACAGCATTATACACATCCAAAAGGATGTGCACTTTGCCTCATTAGCTTCTATATTGAAATAGCTTAGTCATGAAGATACTTCACAAGCAAAGTTTATTTGCTTACACTTGGGTAAAGGATTAAACAAGAATATAATGTCTTAGCAAGTTTAATATAATTTATAACCAAGTAGGGGGGGTGAACTCTACACATGAACTGAACCCAATAATGCACAATTACATTTGATGATAAAAAGAAGAGAATTCAAACAACATGAAAATTAATAAAATGGAACCAAATGTGAGTGTTGTGTGGAAGGAAAAACCCTATGTCATATGAAATTATTATTATTACGGGCAGCTCCAAGGAGTCCTTAGACTCATCGAGGGAGGCCCAACATCATGTCAAGAACAACTATTCAACATTCACACAGTATCTATCATACTCCACCTTGAACTCATTTACAGTCATGGCACCCACAACAGACTCTGGCAGCATATTCCACTCATTTACCACTCTCCAAGTAAAAACCTAGCTCTAACACCCTTGCTAACCACACTCTTACCAAGCTGCCATGGATGACCCCTAGTCCTCCCACTACCAGTCCTATTCTCAAAAATATCTTCTGAATTAATCTTATAGAAACCCTTCAGTAATTTGAATGTCTCAATCATATCACCTCTTTTCCGCCTATCAACCAATTTCTGCAGCCCACAAATCTTCAACCTGTTCTCATAAGGTTCATTCCATAGTCCTGCTATTATCTTCGCCACTTGTCTCTGGATCCTCTCCACCTCCTCTCCATCGAGAAGAGGTCAGATTTAGTGCCCAAATCTGGGCACAGTAGTCTAGATGGGGTCTTATCAAGGCTCGATACAGAGGAACAATAACCTTTTTGTCTCTGCTCGTTAAAGTGTTTTTCAGCAACCAAGTGATTTGATGAGCTGATTTTGCCACTTTTGCGATGTGTCCCCTAAACTTCAACTCCCTATCCACCAACGCTCCCAAATCCCTGGCCTCGTCAATCTCCTGGAGTACAGTTCCACCAATGTGATATACTGCTGCTAATCTTTTCACCCCAAAATGCAAAACCTTACATTTTTCCACATTAAATTAACATCCATTCTCCTTAGCCCAGTCCTCCAAACTATCCAAATCATCCTGCAAATTTTGACATCCTGAGCATTCACTATTGCTCTACCATCATCCGCAAACAGATGCACAGTTCCTCTCAGATCCTTTCCTATATTGTTAATGAACAAGTTAAACAGTAGTGGTCCAAGAACAGAACCCTGTGGCACACCACTAGTCACAGGCCGTCTTTTGGACTCTACTCCTGAATAAACCACTCTCTGATATCTCTCCATCAACCACCCTCCTATTCATCTCACCAACCCCCATATCCATTCTCATATGCTTACTGATTAGAATTCCTTGCAGTTTACTGATTAGAATTCCATGTGGTATCCTATCAAATTCTTTAGTAAGGTCCAGTAGAATCACTGTAGACCCGTTACCCTTATCCAGTTTAGCTGTCACTGTGTTATAGAATGTGAGCAAGTTACTGAGGCATGATCTACCCTTCACAAAACCATGCTGTCTCCCATTTTCATCTATCCAATCTTGTATTTTCCTCTTGACTATTTTCTCCAAGACCTTGACAACAATTCCTGATATACTGATCGGCTGGTAATTTTCAATAGCAGTCTTGGAACCTCCTTTATGGAACTATTTTCCCCTCTTTCCACCCCCTTGGGACTAACCCAGACCCGAGACTCAAATTAAACATAATGGTCAAAGGCACTGACAATTCTTTAGCTGCTTCTCGTATGACACAAGCTGGTATACCATCCAATCAAATTATGCAATATACATTGTCATGCATTACAGCAAACACCACTGTAGCAAATTTGCATGCTGTTATAGTGGTCTGCATGCTATTATGTTATCATGTTATGTTTTGGAAGGAGCAAAAATAAAAGAGTGAAAGAATGAGGTTCGTAAGTCTGCTGCCATGCTATGATAGAGGTAAACTGAGAAAGAGGGCAATGATAGCTAGTGAATCAATATGCAGGTTGTGCAGAAGGAATCATGTAGAGTTTGTGGATCTATGGCATGAGTTTGATAGATGCAAAGATTAGTACAATGTTGATAGACTGCACTTAAATGAATTTGGAGTTAGGTGTCTACAGAGAACTTTGTTCACTGAGATTGTGGACACAGACAAGCATGTGTGAGAAGACATCCATGAGACAAATAAGTGTGAGAATGACCAAAATGTGCAGAATCTAGTCTCAAGCAGAAATATTGAATAGGGTAGTCAATTCAGGAAGAAAAGGGATGCTGCAGTTTCTACATACTAATGCTGGAAATGTCAGGAACAAGAGTGAGGAGCTTTTGGTTAGTGAACCTTGCCAAAAGTCATAGGCATTAGTGAGAGTTAGCTAACAGCAGATGATGTAGTTACAGGGACAGAATAAGAATGATTTAGTTTTTCAGGGAGCATAGAGTAGACAGGACAGGGAGTGGGGGTACTGCTGATGACAGCAGATGAATTGCATCCAACAAGATTAGGAATCAGTTGGATGGATGGCAGTTCTTTTGAGTCTGGTATGAGATACAAGCCAACAAAAATATAAAACTGGTTGCTGCTATAGGATTGGAATGATGCAGAAGACATGCATCAGCAGATTAGTACAATTAGTGCAAGTTGATTAATTATTGTGGGGGGGGACTTCAACTATGGAGACATAGATTGAAAGGAGGAAAGATCACATGGCAGGAAGGAAATGAATGTATACACTTACTGAGAGATAATTACTTCAAGCAGAATATGATGGAAGGGACTCAGGGTATGAGAATATTGGATCTTGTTAAGTGATCAAAAGACCTCTCCATAACTATGGAAGAAGCTAGGTTGCCTCCGATTAAGGAAATTGATCATATAGTCTTGATTTGGGAGGGAGCAAAACACGGTAATTCCAGTTAAGAAGGGGTATAATATGGAACTCCAAGGTAATTATGATACACTTAAAAGGAAGATGAAACTGAACCATGACATAAAGATCTGCAAGGAAAGAATGTTCACATTCAATAGGGGATAGTCAAGGAGTATCTGGAGGAAGCAATATCATACTCTATACCCAAGGTCAGGAGGGTAAATCAGGTAGGAGTTAAATGGATGAGTAATATCATTAAGCATGAGCTGCAAACAAAGGAAATGTTGTGGAGAGTAAATAAGAAGGTGACCAGACTAACTTATGAGCAGTACAGGGATCAGGAACAAAAGTGACCAGCATGGTAAGAAATGCAAAATCAGATTATAAGAAGAGATTAGTCAAACAGGTGAAAGGAAAACAGAGTTATTTTGTTATGTGTCAAGTAAGAGGAAAAATTGAATATAGGACAACTTTAATGAATGCAGAGGACAGAGCAGTAATGGAAGCAGACAAAATTGCTGAGGTACTCAGTGATCATTTTGCAAGGGTATATCATCCAATTTAAGATAGTGTTATGACAGAAGTGACAGGGACTGACGTGAGAACAGAGGTTGAAGAGTTGGATAATATATTGCAGGATCTAAATGCAAATACAGCTTTGATTGGATGGAATATTGGCTCATGTTTTATAAGAATGTGCAGAGGAACTGGCGATACCCTTTAACCAGGCTGTTTAAGTCTCGGCTCTAGCAGTCACAAAAGAGGAAGGAGGGAAAAATAATTCCTTTGCATAAAGGAGGATCAAAGACTTCAATAGCAAATTATGTAAGAATATGATACTCTTTAAAGTATTCATATTTGGTCATGAAGTGTTAAAATATAAGACTTATTATTGTTTATCAAATTGATGTATGATCAACTTAGCTACCTTATATTTACTAATGGTTTTGCATTCTTTATACTTTGTGCGTTTATAATTTTTTTGTGTTTCTTGTTCAAGTCTTGAGAAAGCTAGACAGTTGCTAGCGAAACTGGTAGGCGTTATTATATGAACATATATAGTAATTAAAAAAACCTATGTCACATAAACAATAATAAGTCTTATATTTTAATATGATACTCTATGAGGAGCAGCATGGCTTTGTGAAGGGTTAGTCATGCCTTAGTAATCTACTAACTTTATAACTAAAGTTGTCACTCTTGATAATAGAGTGACAGCTGAGTTGGATAAAGGGAATGGCTACACAATGATATTGCTGCATTTTGTAAAGAAGTTTGACAGGATACCACATGGAACTCTGTTATGCAAACTGCAACAAATTGAGATGAATATGAAACTAATGATATGGATAAAAGGGTAGCTGATGGACAGATTCCAAAAAGTAGTATATGGAGCAGCAGAATCCAGGAGAAGGCAGGTAACTAGTGGTGTGCCACAGGGCTCTATGCTTGGACCACAGCTGTTTAATTTGTAAATAAATGACTTGAAATAATTTGAAAGAAGATATTCAGTTGTTTGCTGATGATGCAAAGTTAGATAGGATAATAGTTAAGGTAATGTAGAGCTTGTAGGATGATTTAAATAGGTTGCCAGCATGGGCAAAAAATAATGAATGTCAATTTAATGTGGCAAAGTGTTAAGTTATGCATTTTGGGATACAAAGATTAAAAGTTGTGTACCACATTAAGGAAAGCATATTCAAGGAAACTGATGAAGCCAGGGATTTCATAGTAATAGTGGATAGAGAGCTGAAGTCAAGAGAGCATATTGTTAAAGTAAACAGAGTCATGCACAGGATTACTTGGTTATTGAAGAACATACTAAGAAGCAGAGATAAGGGAGTTATCATTTCTCTTTATAAATCCTTGATATGACCACATCTGGATTACTGTGCTCAGGTCTGGTCACCTGGGTTTCTTGGGGATTAGGAAGTGGTGGAGACGATCCAGAGGTCAGTGAACAAGATTGTCAGTGGTCGGCTCCCTATAAAGATATATCGAGAGTTTGTGGATTGCAAAATTGTTTAACAGGCAAAAAAGGGAGATATGACAGAAATATTTAAGTTTCTTAAGGACTTTTATAGGATTGATGTAGAAAATATATTTCAGGAATTGCTAGAGAGGCAGAACATGAGGTCATCTCAGGATTCTTGGTTTCATCCTTTATCCAAGTGTAAGTAAACAAAGTTTGTGTGTGAAGTAATTTCACGACTGTGCTACTTGTATACAGAGGTTAATGGCTTCACATCAATTGCCTTAGTATCCCATAATGCAATGCACATATCCTTACAGACGTGTAGTGCTATGCATTATGGGAAAGGCCACTGACCAGATTTCGACCGTTATTGAAATCTCATCAGTGGGAGCCAGACCTAGAAGTGATACAAGGTTGAAGTAATGCACAAGTCATATTTCCATATACAAGTAGTCAAAATGTGAAGCCATTTGCCTCCATATACAAGTAGCCCAGTCATGAAGTTACTTCAACGTAAACTTTGTTTGCTTACACTTAGATAAAGGATGAAACCAAAAATATAATTTCTTGACATTTTTAATTTATCATCCTACTCAATTGACAAACCATGTAGTGCTTAGACATCAAGTTTCAAGATCATCAACAACCAATGACTTAAACCAGTGTTTCTCAAAGTGTGGTACGCTCCCCCCCTGGGGGGGTACGCAAAAGGTCTTCAGGAGGGTACGTGGCAATTTTCAGCTATGCATCATTAATCCATGGAATCATTATAGGATGTGAACCACGAAGTTCACATCCTAGCATGATCTATTATTATTTTGATAATGGGATACTTGGTAATAATGAAAATTTAAGAAGGGGTATGCAGATATCTGAAGTCTGGGAAACAATGCTTTAAACATTGATCTGCACACCATCCTTCAATGAGATAAGGACAATCTGGTCATCTTCAGTGCCACCAAAATGCAGCCCTGCCTTTTCTCTTACAAAAACAATCTCAGTTCACCTATCCTTACTTTCAGTAACATACAAATTGTCAGAAAGAATCAGATCTCTCTGCTTGGACTAACATTTATCTCTACTCTCCTGCCATAAACACATCACATCAATTGCTTCCTCAGCAACCAAAAAACTAGGCATTCTCTTCAGCTCAAAATGCTGTTTTACACCCATCAGGCTACTAAAGGTATACAAATTCCAAATTTGCACATCCTCAGAATACTGTTCACAGTTTCAGTTTACTGAAATGGTGAACCTAAAACTTCCCAAAAATTCTTGATGCTGTGAAGAAGAGAGCAACTGGACTTGCAGATAATTCTACCCTTACAGACTTTAACCTCTTTCTTTATGATGCAATGCACCGTGTCCATTCTGCAGGTACCTCCATGGTCACTACTGCATTGAATTGACAACAATCATTTGCTCACTTTCTGTTGGTCCTATTTAAACAAGAGCAACAGCTACCCAAATGCCTTTTGTGTATAGCTACAAACACACTAAACCAACTTCTCTTCTATTATAACATTTTCTGCTGTTCTCTGAAATGCCTTCCTCATTAAGTATTCCCAAACAATTACAATCTGCAACCCTTCCAAGAATGTGTGTGTGTGTGTGTGTGTATGTATATATATATATATATATCTTATACATGTAGGAATACACATATATATATATATATATATATATATATATATATATATATATATATATATATATATATATATATTCCTACATGTGTCATTTTGGTTATTATATTGTACTTATTACTGCTATTTACATTTAATTTATTATTTTATTAAGTTTGATGTTCTTATATGCATCCTATTTTCTTATCTCTATAGAGCAGTGTCACATGAATGGCAATACTTCATGTGTTTTTTTTTTTTTTTTTTTTATGTTACTGGAGAGCTGTAGAAGTCATTTTGTACACTTTTTATGTAAATTATCTCTCAAAAATAAAAAATAAAAACAAATTTCAACTTTAAAAAATGACATCTGACACTACTCATGGACACACTTTAAAAAACTAAACACAGGGAAATGAACATATAAAAGAAACATGCAGATGTAATAAAAAAAATACAATTAAAAAGCCTGAAACTTACTTTATGCTTTTTTTCTAATGCCTATTCATATTCCTTTGTGTGTGTGTGTGTGTGTGTGTGTGTGTGTATGTATATATATATATATATATATATATATATATACAGCGTGTTCGGGATAAATTTGACATATTTATAATTAATTATATTTTTCCGTAAGTTACATGTATTAACACACACTTCTCTTCATTTAAAAGTTTGGACCCTTCTTCATTCATATACAAGATGTCAGAAAGGATGGATAGCTGGAACCCACCTGAATCATGGAAGAGAATAACTTGTATCATGATGATTCGTGCCCGCCATCAAAATAAGGATATTACGACTGCTGCCCAATGCTCCCTGAATACAGTAAAAACAATCAGGCATGAACTAGAGACTTGCAATGGTGACTACGAGGATGTAGCAAGAAGAAAGATCCCTAGCAGACGATCTGATTGCGTTCGTACAGCAGAATTCCTCGCAAATCTGCAGGAACAGGTGTTGAAGAACCCTGGCATTGGAATTCGGGCTTTGTTCGTGGAGTTGCTAACTGTAGTCAAGCCCTGGATAACAAGGGTAGCCAATGGTAGGCCGTATGTATGGCAGCAGGATTCGGCCCCTTGCCACACCTCTGGGAAAAGTCAAAAATGGTTGTCTGAAAATTTCTACGACTTCACCAGTCCAAATGTTTGGCCTCCAAACTCCCCAGACCTTAACCCCATGGATTATTTTGTATGGGGCGCAGTTGAAAAAGACACCAATCGCACTTCCAGTAATACAAAAGCCCAGTTAATGGATAAAATTAAAACAGTTTTTGCGGCCCTTCCCAGGAAGACTGTAGCATCAGCTTGTTCGAGGTTCCGAAGCAGAATTGAAGCTGTGATCGATGCTAATGGTGGTTATTTTGAGTAAATCTTGTTGATAGTATTGTAATTAACTCTGCCTGTAATGTTTTTTTGTCAATTCATTAAATTTAATAGATACAAAGAAGATTTTCTTTTTCCTTACGAAACTGTCAAATTTATCCCGAACACCCTGTATATCCTATTCTAATTTACGCTCACGCGTAGCCCTACATATTTTACCGTGTAGGCATTCGGAACCGAAATCCTACGGAATAGGTTGGTTACTCCTTATTCCTGGAGGTGTCCTATGTCTGTTGTAGAAGCGTGTGTTCACGGGGCTGGTTTGCATGTTCTGGGGTCGAAAAAAATAATATATATATATATATATATATATATATATATATAAACACACTTTATGCTTTCTAACTGCATTTTTACCCATTACTAATTCTGCATATTAAATAAAATCTTACAGGAGCTCCTTTTCTTGAGTAGTCAATTTTCTTTCTAATCAAAGAAAATGCGAAGTTTTAAATGCGTGGATGGAGCAGCAGTTCTTCCTTTAAAGGAAACTTGTACTACTTCTACTGGATGCTACTTATTTGCATATTTCGTCATTAATACGCCTATGCTTATTAACTTGAAATTAATTTATCTATAAAAAAGTGAAATGCAATAAAAGAAATTCACCACAAATACAACTATTAATGCCTAAAACATAAATATACTAAGCGATGAACGAAAAATCTTCAATGCACGTGAAAAGTTTTTATATATACGCATGAAATGGGGGGAAAATTACTCAAATACCATAATGATTTTTAACCACTAGATGTATGTGTCAGCTATTTCATATGAAACGTACATAGCAAAATGACAAATCCCTAAAACATAGAGAAATAAAAAAAAGATTGACAAGTTACATCAGTTACAAGTGTCAAAAACTTTCGAAGACACGCCGCTCAATTTAGCGCACAGCGCCACATCTCTTACCGAGTGTCAAGTACAGCCAAACTACTAATTATTTCATTATGGATATGAATGAACACAGTATTGCACACAATTTGTGTGCCCTTGATTCTTAGCTGCACATATGGCATAATTCTAATTTATTACTTAAAGGAGTAAGCCATACTCTCTTAATCCTAAATTTTGGTAATCGATAGCCCGCCTATCGATATTCATAAGTTTTCCAATGTGTCTGGAAGAAGAGAAAAATGCTACATAGAGCTGCAGCCATCTCATGTAATCTCATAAGTAGACGAAAAAATTCTAGTTACCCACTCTAGTTAGCACTAACTAACCCAGTAATCAATTGAAGAAAAAAAATAAATAAAAGCCTAGAAAAATTTCTTTGGTCGTAACTTCAGTGTTGAACCTATATCACAGATCTAAAAACATGTAAGTTATCTCCAGAGTATGCAAGCAGGTGTGACAGAATAGAATAAAATCATTATTTAAAAGCAGGTGTGACAGAATAGAATAAAATCATTATTTAAAAGCAGGTGTGACAGAATAGAATAAAATCATTATTTAAAAGCAGGTGTACTCCCTCGATGAGTCTGTGGACTACGTCCATTAACCGCACGATGAAAGACTTGGGTTAGAAGCTAATCGTGAGTCGAGGAACATTTTCGAAGCCTTTTCTCGACCTGTTCCAATTCTTTTTTTTCTTTTTTTTTTTTTTGATCGTTCAGATCAAATTCAAGCTTCAGTTCCTAACATCTCTGTTCAAGATAATGCAATCGGATATGAACAGATTACTTAAGAGGGCTTTACTAGTTGAATTTACTCATAAAGAGTAAACTCTTTATTAGTAAATAAAGAGCTTACTCTTTATTTACTCAATAAAATATTTATTCAGTAAAATAAAGAGTTTACTCTTTATGAGTAAATTCAACTAGTAAAGTAAATTCAATTAAAATTTTACTCATTTTTAGATGCAAAATAAAAATACCCGCTAATCCCTTTTATTAAAGGGAAAAGACAAGACTTAGCTTTATCTAACTTTGTGGAGACTAAGGGACAGTTAATTCTCCACCAGCAGCCAATCTCAGGTAGCGTGCCCAAGACTACTATTAATTATAAACACACCATATTCATAATAATATGGGTCTTATGGACGTACTTGAGATTGACTAACTCAAGAACCGATCGAAGAGAACTTAGAAAAAGTTCGTCTACTCGACGACGAGAATGGAACCTAGGCTCTTCTTCTTGCCCTTATAATAATATTAATAATAATAATAATAATAAAATAAAAAAAAATCAGCTAACGCCTTTTTATTCCCGTATATACGGGAGTAGGCGAGGCCATTTAGCCCTATCTAACTTTTGGAGACTGAGTGGGCAGTTCAATCTCCACTGGTACCCAATCAGAGACAGATGGCCCAAGGCTATCACTAATTAAGCGGTACGCAGTGAAGAGAGACGGCTCAAATGTGCCGCCATCTCGTGGTCCCTAACCTTAACACAATATATTTAATGTCTGAAATAATGTGGGTTCTACGGTCGATTTTCTTGAGTTTACAGGACGAAAAACCCGAGTTTCCGGGAGGAAAAACCTGCTTGCCCGTGCCAGAGATCGACTAACTCGGGAACCGGTCGAAAAAAGGCTTAGAAAAATTTCCTCTAGTCGCCGACTAGACTCGAAACCAAGACTTCCTTCGTGCGGCCAAGCGCGGTGGTATGCAAACGCCACATCCACTGAGCTACACAGGCTCTCTTATTATTATTATTATTATTATTATTATTATTATTATTATCATCTGATATCGTCTGATGGAAATTTTCGTATATGAAAGGTGGGGGAGAGATCATGGAAGTTAAATTTATTTGCAGTCAAGAAAGAGGTAAGAGCTAGGCTTTTCTCCCAGAGAGTAGTGATTGAGTGGAATAGTTTGTCTTTAGGGGGTAGTGAGTACATCTAGTGTGAACGAATTTAAGGGAAGGTATGACAGTTGGTTTGGGAGATTTAAAGCCCTTGACTATAAGTCAAAGGCTATGATGAGTCCTTCACTTGCTGGAGGTCTCAGATAATAATAATAATAATAACAACAACAGAAAAGACATTCACAACATCCGCATACAGAACCAAATATATCAGTATGCATACGATACTGCACTACTAACAATTCACAAAGACATTAACATCACATTCTCCAAAGCATAAGACCGCAATGAATTAACAAGATATATTCATAAGAATTCACTCATAATAAACAATACCAAAACTAAATGTTGGTTACTAAAAACCCTAGTCTAGTATATCTCGTACCACTTATCACAGGACACATATCATTATATTCTCAATTTTAACATTTGCAATTGTCCTAAAACTACATTCGTAAGACACGTTAAATATTTGGACAGTTATATCGATGATCACTTTAAATGGAGCAACACACTGAAAGCAAATAAATAAATAAAAGAATAATAATAAATTAATTAATAAAAAATCGCATTATTGCAGCTAAATTATTCCAAAATAAAGGCTATGATATCAGTCAAAACTAAAACACGTATCTCCTATAGCATCTGTTAAACCATGCAAAGACCTGGCCAGAATAGAATTACTGCACAAAATAATCGTTTCCAAGGTGTTTTTGAGAGCCAGCACGTACGCAAATCACTGACAAACTCTTCAATTTTCCTCAAATAAACCTATCTAACTTGAAAAATTACATAATCATATTAAACAACTACTTCAGTAATGATTACGGCAAACATAGAGACACATATCGCATATCTAGGCCTACCACTACTCTATATACTACCAGGTGCTTCATCAATAGATACGGGAAAATCTATGTGAAAGAATCTGATAGGTATTCTGATCAACAATTGCTAGCCTAGATCGCCGAGAGGTTAGCATATCCACTGTCCAGCCAAAAGGTTGCGGGTTCGAATCCCGCTGTGGGTATGAATGTTTTTGATTGTCTGTGAAAATACACGTGGTGGTGATGGACAGTAGATGACGTTGGTGTAGATGATGCTGTTGGTGGATGAGGATGAGTGGTAGAGATGGAGATTTGTAGAGTAGGTGTCCTCCCTCGATGAGTCTTGGACTCCCTGGAGCTGTCAAATAATAATAATAATAATAATAATAATAATAATAATAATAATAATAATAATAATAATAATAATAATAACAACAACAACAATGTGTCACACACCTTAGAACTAATCAGTTATCGAACACCCAAAAAAACTATGGAAATGTTAACAGCATATCACACTGAAAGACCACATAGGATTAGTTATCTATGAGACTAAAAGGAAAATAACATAATATACCAACACGCATGCAGGAATTAAGAAATAATCCCACTTCCATCACAAAAGCTTCACTTAGCTTAGAAACGATGGGATAATAATTCGATATTATAACCCAATTACCACAATTAACATCCAGATCACACGACGCTAAATGATATAATCTATAGAACATCATCCGCTCACTTGATCTTTAATGATATTATTTATTCTTATAAGAATGAGTCTCTTTTTCCTGATTACATATACTTCTCTCTCTTTACGTATATCATAATACAGTTTTTGTCTTAGTGACATCTATAGGCACTCTTTATAATTAAACTCATAATTAACATTCTATTAAAGCATGATTCTATTACTACATGTTAATTTACTTAATAATAAAAATAATTAATTATTATTTCTACTCCTCCTGTTGCTGATTTATTTATTGTGTACATTTATCTAAAAATATTTTCTACAGTACTAAATAGAAAACACAGATGTGAAATGTGCATGTATGGCTGTATATAGTCTGTATGAAAATGTTATTATTGTTAAAAATATAGTCCTCACAACCCTATTAACCACACCTTTATTCAACTTCAAAGGATGACCTTTTATTCTAGTAGTCCCTCTTGCCAAGTGCTGAAACATTTTCTCTGCATGTAGCCTATAAAACCCTTTAAACAACTTAAATGTTTCTATCATATTCCTTCTTTTTCTCCTATCAACCAACTTCTGCAATCTACACACCTTCAATCTATCTTCATTATCTTCATAGGGAACATTCCACAGGCCACTCACGAACGAAGGAATTACATAAAATTGGCATTTAGACGAATAAAGGAAGAATAAAAAAAAGCTCAGCAGCAAAAGGGAAAACAAAAAAACCTCGGAATCAGGTAAGTTAGTGCATAACATTGAAAATATGGTAAGTAAATTTGATTCTAAAAAGAAGGATATTATTTGGGATGGGGACTCTATCATAAAACGTACAACTCGTTCGTTACTTCGACATTATAAGCCACTCATGATGATTTGGTTATAACGTCAAGTTTTCCCGGAGCAAAATTTAAAAATATAACGCAGGTAATTGAAAAATAGAAAAGAAAAGAGAAACAGAAAAGGAAAGAGATCTTAATTCTGGTAGATATCAGTCTTAAATATCGATAAATTTAATATGAGAAAGGATATCAAAAGGTTGTTGGAAGAAGCAAGAAAAAG
Source organism: Typopeltis vanoorti (assembly GCF_054136105.1). NCBI lineage: Eukaryota > Metazoa > Arthropoda > Arachnida > Uropygi > Thelyphonidae > Typopeltis > Typopeltis vanoorti. The sequence goes on along the minus strand of NC_143572.1, from coordinate 45,611,079 downwards.
TAATGCGGAAGTAAAAATTGTTATTTTACTATCAAGATATAATAGAAATGAAATGCGAAGCAGTGCTATGATGGCAAACAACTCGATGCATAGACTGTGTGCAGAAGGAATGAATCCGAGGTTTTTCATGTGTGGAGTGAGTTTGAAGGAAGAATAGATTTGCATCAGAGGAACAGTCAATATTTGAATTCGTTTTGCATCACGAGTCTTGAAAATTTATTAACTGCTATGAAACTTAATACTAGGCTGACCATATTTCCTTGAGACAAAAACGGGACGGGTGTTATGTAATATTCTGTATTCATGAAAATGTAAGACGATAAAAAAAAGTTTTATTACATAAACATGTTGAGCATTATTCTTAGTGACAGAACCCATACAAAAATTTAGGTAGACGTTGAGGGGGCACTGTAATTAGCCACGATCGTACCATGAATATTTCTCCAATGAAATGATCTTACGCAGAATTTCGATCTTTCAACCCCTTATCATAAAACTTCTCACATTCCATGACACAATTTTGTCTTACAACTAACAAAGCCCTTATTGTCTCAATGCTTAATCTAGATTTATCCTTTAATCACATACTGTTCATAACAGAAAATATTGAAAGTCTAGGCGGTTTTCGCTCATTTCAGAAAAAATATGTACTTTTGTTCCATCACTTGTACACAGCTGGGTCCATTTAAATAAATTTGAATTCTTTCTAGAGATCGTCATTCATTAAAACTGCAGTTTCGCCTCTTTGATATCGATAAGACTTAAAACTTTAAAAAATATGAAATTTAAAACACTGGCATTGAATAACAAAGCCACCGGTTAGCATACAGGAAAACAAAAACTAACCCTACAGCAGAACAGACTCCGCGTCTGAGACGCGGAGTGTTGCCAGCATGCATTTTTATTTTCTCTGAATAAATCACTGCAGGTATGGATATTTTGTATCGAACAATGCGACTCCATGGTTATACAAATTACTGGTATCCATGATATTGATATACGATTATAGGTTATGAATAATAATTTATGATTGACCAATATTAAAGTATATTTATAGTTTTTATTAAAAACGGGACAAAATTGGAATTTTTATTAAAACGACGGAACGGCCTGGAAATATGAAAAAAAAAAAAAAAACCGGTACTGTTCCATTCAAAACGGTACGTATACGCCTACCTAATACAGAAAGTTAGGAAAACTGAGTTGTAATCAGAGTAATCGTGAGAATCTGGGTGTAAAAGTGGCAGTGATAAGTTACTGTGTTATGATAGGAATGATTATCATTATGGAAATTCTTATGAAGAAAGAAAGAACGATTTTGTTTTCCTCCGGTCCAGACCTATCAAGTATCTGTAACGATGTCTGCATATATACGGAACTAGAGAAGAACAAAGATCTGTAAGTTTTCCAACTGTGTCACACGTACTACAGACAAGACTGTACAAAAAAGGAATCAGGTAACTTATAATGTCTAAGTGACTACGTTTATGAATGTTCCATTCAGAAAAGGTTACATGCTGAACTAAAGAGGAAATTATGACCACCTGAGGAGTATACTTGCTTTCTGTATACGAATGCTTGGAGTATCATAAACAAATGAGTAGAATTTATTGCCGTGGTTAATATATTTCAACCTCATATGGTAGGCAATACTGCGATCAGAAGCTGACATACTAACTGGTATCGAGTACAATCCTTTCTTTTAGAGTTACACGGTGATCAGCATTCATTTTAAAAATTTATGGAATTTACAACCGTGTTAAAAAAATTTTTTATTATCCTGACGTTTCGATCTTCATATCAGTATCATCATCTGGAGAATATCAATATATAAGACAAGCTGAGTTACATTATTAATTGTATGCGATCACATGTTATTCTACTGGTATGACCTCTAGTGAAAAAAATTACATCAAGCTAAATTCTATTTACGATGACAGGAATAAACATTCTTTCAGAAACAATGATGTCCTATTTTTAGTATTACAATTCTTATTTTTGATTTTAAGATACTTGATTTTCTACAGTCCTGTTTATAGTTGTTCGTAGTGAGGAACGTTCCATGGGTCGAATATATACCTTCCATATGGTTGAGATTTTTAGACCGTCGTTATTGTTCAGATTGGGGTGGTTGATAATAATCTCACATGCTTCCTGGAATTTTCGTTCATACCAATTCTGTGTAAGGAATTCAGGACATGATCAAAAAGGCCTTCACCATAATTATTATATTTAATGTGTCGTTTATGTTCTTTTTGTCTGATAGGAATTGTGCGTCCTGTTTCTCCTATATATGGTATGTTGCAAGTACAATAAATAATTGGGATAATTGCGCGGGAGCATCGAGTATAAATGTATTTGTCTTAAGGGAGATTATGTTTTGAAAAATAAAAATAATTTTTAAATTATAAATTCGTTTTTTTCATTGTTAGGCCGACAATGACACGTTTGGGAATGACCTGCCTCGTAATGTGACATTGACACCATACAACTGTAACGTTTTGAATTGCTTCTCTCTTGGCACCTTGTCATATGCCTTTTCCAATCTAGAAAAGTTAAATACAGATCTTTTTTTATATATATTCTCATTATTTCTCAACTAATTGTTGTAAAGTCAAAATCTCATTCTGGCAGCCTCTATTTGTCCTGAATCCAGCTTGTTCTTCATCAAGCCTCCATTCCACCATCCTTCTCAACCAAGAAAGATTGTGGGAGGGATTTAAAACGTCAAATTTAAAGGACATATTGCAAATTTGGCTAAAGCAGATCAGCGGATTACTTGGTTACTGAAGAATAACTTGACTAGCAGAGATAAACCAGATTATTATACTTCTTTACAGAGCCTTCATAAGACTCCATCTTGACGGTTGTGCTCAGACGAAATCACTTGGCTTTCTTGGGAATGAGGAGGAGGTGGAGAGGTTCCGGAGCCGAGGGAATAAGCTGGTAGAAGGTCGACTGTATGCATTTCATGAGGAAAAGTTGTAAATTAGGAAAGTGACTGACAGAGGAAAAAGGGGTGTTATCGTTGAAAGAGAGAAATTACTGAAGGATTTTACAGGAATAGTACAGAATAAATTTTTTAGATAAGGTGTCATGGTAGGAGAATTAGCTCCATCCTTCGATATTGAGCGAGAGTGCAGTTAGCATGGATGGCATTACTAGACTTTTTGCTTGGAGAGTGGTGAATGAGTGGAATAGGTTGTCAGATTTTCTATGGAGTGTCATGACTGTGAATGAGTTCAATGCAATGTATGAGATATACTGTGGGAATGTCGATAATGCTTAGAATGGTTCTTCTCTAGATATGTCTGAGGAATCCATTGAGTCGCCCATAATAATACTAAATCATCATCCTGATTAAAATTCTTTTGTTGCTTTTAGTTAAATAAAACAAAATAAAATAATTTAATTATTTCATTTTTTATTTAAACAACGGATAAATAATTTTTTGTTTAATTAATTTCTAATTTATTATTTTATGATCGTTCAGTTTCCACCTCAAGTCTTAATTTTTTTTTTCATGTGGAACTGTCTGAGTTATGAAATTTTCATGAAAATAGTTGAAACATGCAATACTGCAGGACCACCTCAAATATAATTTAATGCTTTTTTTTGCCAAAATGCATAGGTAAATTAAATGCATTAATTTCACTTGTAAATTTTCACATTCAGTTTTATTTCCAATTTTATAATTGAATGATATGAGTGCTTCACTGTAATCATCTGAAAATCGATCCATTTGACCACGCCCTCTGAATTATGTAGATAACTTAATGATAACTGTTGTTACTCATCAGATTATATTTAAATCCATTATCCATGTCTATTACCAATTAAATACTGCACCGATGAAGTGACGGTCAAACAAATGCTGTCTTTCTAGATACTTAACTCTAACAGGGTATGTTACTGTTTGAAATAATGCAGGTGCTACGGTAGATTTTCTTGAGTTTCCAGGACGAAAAACCCGATTTTCCATAATAATAATAATAATAATAATAATAATAATAATAATAATAATACATGCATATCTTCAAGGCCCACCTTTTCTAATTGGGTTGTGGGGGCAGTAACTGCAAGAAGAATTTCCAATGGTCACGATCCTCCACTACCAAGCTCAGGTGTTCTAGTGGGATTCCCAAACGTGTCCACCCAAGGTTTTGGATATAATCTATCCAGCGAGTCTTTGGCCTTCCACGTGGCCTCATACCCTTTGGTTTGGTAAAGAGGACCTGCTGAGTGACCGTCTCTTGTGGCATTCTGACCAGGTGCCCGTACCAACGTAAATGTGATCTTTCAACAAAGAGAAGCAGCGGTCGAGTGTTGAAGGTTTCCCGAATTGCAGAGCTTCTGAATCTGTCGAGTCTTTTCAGCCCCGCAATCCCTGGAAGGAAACTCATTTCAGCTGCTTGGATTCGTGTCCGCATTCTTTTGGTCATTACCCAACTCTCATGACATTATGCGAGGATGGTGTATTGAAGACAGTATTGAAGACAGCCAAACCTATCCAAGATATGCTGGAGGACATCTGTGGAAGAGCTAAGCAGAACTAGGTCATCTGCAAAAAGCAGACGTCCAATGCTACATCTTTCAATTCTGACACACTCACTGCCTCAGCTGCGCCTATCAATCCAGTCCATAAATATTATGAAGAGGAGGGGTAACAGAACAGACCCTTTTCGGAGGCTAAAAGAGACTGTGAAAGGTTCACATTTTGTGCTGTTTACCCTGTCACAAAACTCTGAGCATTTATACAGGGACATGATGAAAGCTAATAGTTGGCCATCCACTCCATACGCCTATACTACTCACCAAAGCTTATCCCGAGGAACCTGGTCATATGCTTTCTCCAAGTCTACAAAACATGTGTACTCATTCTTGCCATATTCCCAAGATTTCTCAGAGACTTGCCTTAAAGTGAAGATTTGGTCAGTTGTGCTTCTACCAGGACGAAAGCCATATTGTTCTTTCTGGAACACTTTGACTCAACTATGCTCCTGCACCATCTTTCCAAGCACCTAGTATACACTTTCACAGGCAGGCTGAGCAGGGAGGTGCCACGATAGTTGCTGCAATCTCTCTCTCTGGTTTCCCTTCTTGAAGACCGGTATTATAAGTCCTGTCTGCCATTGCTTTGGTGCCCCACCCCAGATATCCAAGCAACCTGACACACTCTAGTCAGCCAGAGAACACCATCTCGATTTAAGGTTTTTGCATTTCGGGCGCCGATTTTCATCATCACCAGCAGCCTTGCCCAGTTTTAGCGATTTTATTGCTAAATGGACCTCTTCTGCTGTGAGACTAGTCATCACCCCGATCTGCAACTCTTGGATGTTCACAACTGCTGGTCCACCTGGGTTAAGAAGGCTCTCAAAAGATTCCCTACATCTGTAGAGGATATCCTTCTCGTTGTTAAAAGTGCACCATCAGAGGCCTTAATTGTCCATGCTGTCCACGATTTCCTCCCTCGAAGGCGGTTGATGGTCTGCCAGAATACTTTGTTTGCATTTGCATAGGATGAGTCTAATCTTTCTCCAAAGGATTCCCAAGCCTTCTGCTTTGCTGTCTTTACTGCCTCAGCAGCAGTTTTTCACGCTTCAGCATACCGGAAACGTATCTCAGGTGACCGGACCTTAAGCCATGTAAGGCAGGCCTCCTTTATTGCCAGAACAGCTTGTTTGACTTCTTGGTTCCACCAAGGCGTCCTTTTCTCACTGCCGTTGCCATACCGAGCTGCTTTCTGCCACAGCATGAGAGTTCAGAGGCTATGACAGCTGTTCTGAACATGAAGTATGCTTGGAAATCTCTTTGAACCTGGAGGAAATGTCATCTGGAAAATTCTTCCTCACAGCCTCATTTCCCAGTGGCTCCCATTTCACGTGGTATAGCTGCTTAAGCCTACCAGCTTTGATGGTAGCATCTGGTTTCTGAAGCCATAGAGTGCACACAACAAGGTGGTGGTCACTTGACAGTTCTGCCCCTCTCCTCACACGAACGTCCAACACTGAGCAAAATAGGTCTATTGAGACTATAAAGAAGTCAATCAGAGTCCACGTGCATCCTTGTACCAGCTATACCTTTGGACTTCTCGTTCCTGAAAAAAGGTGTTCATTATGGAGAAGCTGTTAGTACAGCAGAAGTCCAATAATTTCAACCAATTCGCATTAAGGTCAGGGTCGCCGTTCCCCCACCACACCCCTACACGTCTGGTCATCTGTTCCAACATGTGCATTGAAGTCACCCATTAGCAGGACTGATTCCATGTCTTCCCCCTGACAAAAGCAGCATCCACTTACACTAGGAAGGCAGAGTTTTCCAACTCCAGATTAGGTGAATTGAGTTGGCTGTGGTGCAAGCCTATGCACCACGGCCAAGTCATGGTTTTTCATCTGAAGCCTTAACACACATACCCGTCCCCCAAAGGGATCCACTCAATAACAGAGTCTGACAGCCAGTCACACAGGCTCGGGAGCATCCCCACAGCCGTCAGAGCAGATATTGCCGGGCTCACACCAGAGCTTCCAGGTCGACAGTTCCAGAGGCTCTCCTCTTGGTCGAAGAAAGCCCGACTAAGTCTAGCCGGTAGCGCTTGTCTTCCTCGAATTGTAACATACTTTTCGAACGGGTCCCTCTGCCTAAAACCCGAACGTGTCCCTTTGGTAACCTGCGCGATGGACGATGCGTATGAACATTTTTTGATGACCTAACTATGTTACAGTGTTTGGTAATGACACAGCAAAATAGGAAAGATTCCCCCTCCACCCCTCCACTCTAATAGCATTCGTGGGAAGGAGCAAGAAGAAAAGAAAGAAAGAAGCAACAGAGGAAGAGGAGGGACCAGTCCACAGATAATATAACAGATGTATATTACATGAAGTAAGGCATGGTCCAGGCATCAAGTACTTCGCGTTTGCCACGTCCGTACTCACTAAAGTGAGCCCCTGAGCTCACCTTAGTGAATAATAATAATAATAAAAATAATATTTATTTTTGATAATAATAATATATTTTTTTTAAATTTATTGATTGATTTCTGAAATATTTACACAATTACAATAATCATCTTTAGTGATATTCCAACTTGTAATTTTTACAAAATTCAGCACTAAATGCTTATGTGATTCAGTTTCCACATTGCATTTCAATTAAAATTTTCATAATAATACTTTTTTTTTGCATCTATATTTACAACATCTGTTCTAATATTAACAATGAAGATTACATGGAATTTTTGAATAATGGATAATAATAATAATAATAATTTTTTTTTTACTTTTTTTTTTCTCAGATAAATTACATACATTATATGACGAAAATTATGCATAATAAATACTTTTTCGTACATAAAGTTTTTTTTTAAATAATAATAATAACAATAACTGTTTAAACATATATTATTATAATATTCATAATGATGATTATTGCAGATGTTTCTTTGCAATTTTACACTCTATATATACAATATCAATGGATATAATCACCCTCTATTGCATACTTTTGTTACAGTTATTACATACATTTGGTTACATATGATACATTACTTACATTTGTTTACATATGATATAGTTCGCCCACCATTTCTAGATCCCTTCTTGGCTTGGTGCCAAGAATAGTCGATTCATGCTGAAGGGGAGAAAGAAATAAAGGATGTACGAATTGGTCGCCAACATGCGAAATCACGTGCTTTCTTGTCTGTCGTTGTACTAGTACTAGCTTGATTTTTGTTGTTCTCTTTTTGCATTATTTTTTTATTATTAATTTGTATGATGGATCCAGTACAGTCCACAAGTTCTATTGTTACACGTTTCAGTAGCTCTTGCAAAAGAATATTGAATAATGTGCTGACATTCTGCGAAAAAGAATCGTCAGAAGGCCGTCTTCTTGTTCCCCTTTCTCAAGTCATAAAACGTGCAAGTGCGGGCGTATCGGGAGCGACTGTTAAAATAATTCGTAGGTAATCAAAAGGTGAAGGTAAGCCAAAATTTAAATCTCCTAAAAAAAAAGCGCCGGAGAAAGAAAACCATCGAAACCGTAACTTTGAATGATTTTGATGTAGACGTTATAAGAACTATTCACGAATTTTACGTAGTCGAGAGAAGAGTGCCAACTGTTCCGAAATTGATTCCTGTGCTTAAAGAAAAAATTAATTTTCCTTGGAAAAGAGAAACTTAAGGAAAATACTTCATGAAATTGGATTTTGTTTTAAAAAGTCACAGAATAAAAGGAAACTTATCATGGAGCGAAGTGACATTGTTTTATGTAGAACGCAGTATTTGCACGTATTAACACTCTACGTACATTTTTCCAACTGTTATACAAGCAAAATAGTTACACTTTAAAAACAGCAATATTCGTAAAAGAAAAGCTAAATTTTCCGACATGTAATAATAAACAAACTCAGTTTGTTTATTATTACATCCCAGAAGACAGACTGATTACCCTATTATCGGAATGAATTCTCCTTTTTCTGACATGCGCAGAAGTGTCGAGGGACCTCAAATCGGTGGGCGAACTATACTTACATTACATACATCTGTTTACATATAATACATACATTACATACTTTGGTTTACATGTGATACGTACATTACATGCACTTGGTTACATATAATACATCTTGGATGAGAACTAATTTCTCTGCTTTCATCCTCGAAGCTTATATGTAAGTTTATCTGAGGATGACACCAGTTGGTTATTATTTATTTATTTATTTATTTTTTTGCTGTGTTGGGAAGCTATGAAATCTATGATTGAGAAATTCGCACGCACGCACACACACACACACACACACACACACACACACACACACACACACACACACACACACACACACACACACACACACACACACACACACACACACACACACACACACACACACACACACACACACACACACACACACACACACACACACACACACACACACACACACACACACACACACACATAATAACTTGGAATGTATTAATGCGTCGCTGAACTGGAAGCCTGAACGAATATATTGTGTTTCATTAAGTTTGTATGGTATTTTGGGTGCGTGTTTCTTGTTCATAGTATGTCCTTAGAGCGCTTTTCAGGCTATTGTAGTTTGTAAGGTTTCTATATTCAAAAGGTAATTTGTTCATCATGTCTGGGATGTAGAAGTTTCGCGTGGCCTTTCCGTAGTGATTATTGCATTGATGTTATTAGTAGTCTGAGGTCTTGTTATACGGTATGTATTTCCGACTGTCCTGTAGTTGGCATCGAAATAATGTTTTAGCAAAGCTGCATAGTGACATAAATGTTTTGCTTTCAGTATTTTGTGTTCTGACATTGCAATGTATGTTATTTTCTCTTTGTTCCTAAAAGATCAGTTTTATCATTTTGTACTGTAGCGACATTAATCTATTCAATTTGTAGGGTGCACAGAAAGCATACGTTGTTATAACGTATCTTAGTATATTTTGGCATAGTGCTTTGTATATTAGTGTTTTTAAGCGTATGGGAATTATGTCTTTTAACCTGTAGAGTTTGCCACTTATTGTTCGGAGTTTGTTGTGTAGATGGTTTATGTGGCTATTCCAGTTCATATCTGCATCGAAGTAAATTCCAAGCTATCGTATTGTTTCAACCTGAGTGATTGTAGTGGTTTTACAGTTCTGTGTGTTTATTATGTTGGAAAGTGGATGTTGGATGGTTATATATTTGTTATCAACTAGTCGAGTCAGTGGATTTCTGAATATCATTAATTTTGTCTTTTCTGAGTTTAGGTGTATGGAGTTTTTCGTGAGCCAGTCTATGATCAGATTTATGTCGTTGCATATTTGTTAGGGCTATGCTTGCATTATTATGGGTGGATATTATTACTGTATCGTCTGCGTGTTGGAATATCTTACTTTTGAGTGGTATCTGATTAATATCGTAAGTGTAAATGTTGAATAGAGTTGAGGAGAGTACAGCTCCCTGTGGTACTCCACAGGTTACTGGTAGCTCTCTGCTTCGGTTTGACCCGATACGTGTGGTATGCTTTATATTTTGAAGGTAGTTTGTAAACCACCTGTGAAGAGGCCCGTCTATTCCAACATGCCTCAGCTTTTCTAGCAAGGTTTGATGTGTAAGTGTATCGAATGCTTTAGTTAGATCAATAAAGACTACCATGGAAATTTTGTTTTTGTCTAAGGCGGTATTAATTACGTCTGTAAAGTCTTCCAAGAGAGATGTTGTTCCCTTATTTTTCTGAAAACCATATTATGTTTTGGGGATAATATGAAAGATCTCAGTGTATGCTGTGGATCTTCAGTATGATCCGCTCCATAATTTTATTGATAATTGGTAATGTTGCTATGGGTCGGTAATTGCTGATTAAATTTCTTTTTCCATGTTTGTATATGGGTGTGATTATGGCGGTCTTTAACATACTTGGTATCTGTCCTGTTTTAAATATTTTATTTATTAATTTTAGTAGGACAGAACTTAAACTAGTTGCATGTTGCTTTATATCTTTAGGTCTGATACCATCAACTGGGCCTTTGTTTGGTTTGATTTGATGTAGTGCAAAGAGAAGTTCTGCTTCTTTTATGGTTGGGAACCATAATGTCTGTTTTGATTGTGGTCCAAGTGGAGGGTCTCATTTTGTGACTGGGGAATATTTCTGTGCAGTTCTTGGATGGAGTCTGCAAAGTATTGGTTAAAGTCATTTGCTGGTTGTTGGATAGGTTTTGCGTCTTTCATGAAGCTGTGCTTTATGGTTTCGGAGGCGGTGGTGATGGGAACAAAATCTAGCATCTCATTGATCAGATGCCAGGTTTGTTTCAAGTTATTTTGTGCAGAGGATAGTTTGTCTCTGTAGTAGCTTTTTTTTTTTAATTTCTTATTTGTGTTGTAAGTCGATTCCTTGTTATCTTATATTCAGTTTTTAAAGCTGTGTTATTTGGATATCGCTTTAATTCTTTCCATAAACCGTCCTTTATGTGTATTTCTAGGATTAAGTTTTGTGTTATTCAAGGATATTGTGTTGTTTTTGAACGAATTCTGACTTTCTTTGTAGCTTTCTTATATATTTCCTCCAGTGTGAGTTTAATGTTGTTGTATAAGATATCTGATGCCAGGTGTTCCCAGTCTGTTTTTCTTATTTCGTGGTTGACTATTTCTTCGTCTATTATTGTTTTCTGTCGCTTTTCTTCTGTGGGATATTGCATGGATATTGTCTTGGTGTGCAGGTTTAGAGCGGTGAAGTAATGGTCTGCTACTTTACACTTTATGACTGATGCAGTGTAAATGTTTGGTGGTGCTCGGATGTTTATATGATCTAGAGAGGAGGCAGTGATAGTATTTCCGAATATTTCTTCTCTAGAACACGATGTTATTGTTGGTATTAGATTATACATGGATAGCGTGTCCAGGTATTGTACAGTGTTGTTCTGGTTTTCGTTTGCAATATTTATGTTCATGTCGCCAATTATCATTAGGTATTCGGTTGAGCATATTTTTTTGGCTTGAAAGCCAGCAATTGAATTCGTGCAAAAATTTTATCATGTTTAGGTTTGGTGGCCTGTAAATAGCATTTTATTATGGGATGCTGTCTATTGGTGGTATTAGTGATTTCGAGGCAAAGAGTTTCAGCATGTTCAAACTGATAAACATTTTCTTTTGCTATTAATTTATGTTTGATAAATATTAATATTCCGCTCCCCGATTTTGTGTGGCGTCATGATGTATATTGTTGGAAGCCTGGAATTTGGAAAGCAGTCGCATCGTCATTAGTTATGGATACTTCTGTAAGAATCATTATATCAATAATATCAGTGTAATTCCTCAGATAAGCCTGTAACAATAACCAATGTTTTTGGATGCTTCTGATGATAATATGCAAGATTGAGAGACCTCTCGCTTGTACTGTGTGTTGTTTCCATGCATCAAGCGATTCGAAAGTACAATTACTGATGTATTCTGGTGTAATTACATCTATCTGATGGTTCACACTAATTTTTGTTGTGTTGAGATCTTCTTATTGAACTAAGTTGGAGTCTTTTGTTTCACTCTGGCAACCTATCTATATCTTGCGAGCTTTTATTTGTATAGACTTTGAAGTCTGTGACTTTCTCAAGAATATCTTGACGTCTTTGATCCATAAAAATTGATACTTTTTTCTGTTTTTTCTTTTCTTGCTTGGTTCAAAAGATTCTGATTAAAAGGTGTTAAATACTCAGATAGAAAGATTGACGTATTGTCTTGCGATGCATTTAAATCCTTGACTACTGGTTTTTTCAGTCTGCTGGCTTTTATGAGATTGTCTCTTGTAGCCTTGCTTGTCAGACGAACTATGACTGGTGCAGGTCGTGGCGAGTCTTGTTTTTTGTTCCTCCTGGGAAACCGATTTATGGTCTGAATATCATTATGCTATAAGGGGATGTCAATTGCATGGCCTAACTTTAAAACTACGTCTCTGAGATTTTCTTTGGATTCAGTTTCTGGAAGACCGTTTATGACAAGGTCTTCTTCATGTTGTTGTTGGTTTAAAACTTCGTATTGTAGTTTCAGGGAATTAAATTCTTGACGGAGTTCCGATGTGTCTTTTATCAATTTGTGCTGCCTGTCAGTTAATGCTGGTTTTAATTTCTTTTACCATTTGTAAGACTTCTTCGACTATTGAATTATTAAATTTAACAAACTCTTCATATTCGCTAATTTTTTCGTTATTTCTTTATTCTGTTTATCAAATAGTTCTTGGGCAAGATCTACCAAGCTGGCTTTTATATTTTCTAAACCTTTTTCTAGTAATAGATTTACAAAACTCAAATTATAAGACTCCCTGGTATTTTTTTGTCTGTTCAGTTCATCGTCCAATTCTGCCTCCGGCGTAATCAGTTGTGGAGTTTCTTTCTCCTCTCTGCAGTATAGGCATTTCCATTCCTCTCGCTTCGCATTGGATTTGCGTTGCCATGTTGTTTCTGAGTATCTGGAATATGTAAATTGAAGATTCCTAAGGCATTTCCTCCAGGTTATATGAATTCCGTCGGAATATTTTCTTCAGGCACTTGTTGCACTTCATGGCACACCTTTCTTCCCTTGGACCACGTTGAACTCTGCTCAATTTTCAACAAACTCAAAACTTGTGTTTCACTTGGCCGATTTCGATGAATTATATATCCCTGTCTTTAGTGTGACAAGAAGAGTTACTTTGTGACACACTTTTAAATTAACAGCAGGAGTTTGAATCACATAATAATAATAATAATAATAATAATAATAATAATAATAATAATAATAATAATAATAATAATAATAATAATTTTTTTATAGTTTATTATCTCCTAAAATAATTACATGAATATACTAATATTTAGGCAACAATGCATCTTTTCCTTGCAAAATGGCTCAGTAAGAATTATAATTATTCTTTAAATCATTATCATTTGCAGAATTTTTCATTGACACAAGAGTAAAAAGTGTGTATTATTACCATTAATAATAATCATAGTAATCGTGTTTATTATTAATGACTCACAAGTTAAACAATATTACTTATGTTACAGTTTACATAATAATAATTTTTTAAAATTTAAATTGTAAATTAAATATATAATTTTAAACTTAAATATATGATTCAAGTATTATTATCACATTTTCTGTTTACTACTAAATTCATTACAGAATATTAAGTGAATAATGTTAGATAAATACTACTACTGGGATGTAACTCAACTGCACCCTCGAAGCTTTGTAATTAGCTTATCTGAGGGAGATACTGGTTATATATACATATATTTGTTATTGATTTGGTTGCTGTGTTGGAAGTAGGCAGATCTTTTGAGGTCAAATGAATGATCTGAAAGGTCGGATCAGAGTGAAATTGCCGATATATTCTGTGTTATTGCATCTATCTTGATGGTTCACGTTCTTTTTTTTTATTGTGGGCTTCTTTTTGAACTATTTAGGAGGCTTTTTTCTTCACAGTGGCAGCCTTTCTATGTATTCTGTGCTTTTAATTTGTATCGGCTTTGAAGTTTGTGACTTCCTCATGAATATCTTGGCATCTCTGGTCCACAAAAATTGGTAATTTTTTTCCATTTTTGCTTTTCTTGTTTGGTACAACAGATTCTGGTTGAATGGTGTTAAATATTCGGATAGGAAGATTGGTGTATTGTCTTGCTGTGCGTTCAAGTCCTTGGCAACTGGTTTTTTCTACCTGCTGGCTTTTATGAGATTGTCTCTTGTGGACTTGCTCTTAAGACGAATTATGACTGGTGCAGGTCGTGGGAAGCATTGGTTTTTGCTCTTCCTAGGAATCCGATTTACGGTCTGAATATCGTTAAGCTGTAGGGGGATATCAATTACATGGCCTAATTTTAAAACCACGTCTCTGAGGTTTTCTGTAGGTGCAGTTTCAGGAAGACCGTTTGTGACAAGATCTTTTTTATGTTGTTGCTGATTTAAACGTTCGTATTGTAGTTTTAGAGAATGAAGTTCTTGACGGAGTTCGGATGTCTTTTTCATCAAATTGTGTTGCCTGTCTTTTAGTGTGTTAATGCTCATTTTAATGTCTTTTACCGTTTGCAACACTTCTATAACTGCTAAATCATTATGTTTTACCAAATCTTCATATTCGCTAGATTTTTTTGTTATTTGTTCGTTCTGTTTCTTAAAGAGTTCTTGCACAAGATCTACTAAGCTGGCTTTTATAGTCACTAGACCGTTTTCTATTAGCATACTTAAAGAGTTTAAATTATAGGACTCACCTGCGTTTTTTGTCTGTTCAGTTCGTCATCTGATTTTGCCTCCGGTATAATCGGCAGCATCGTAGGTGGCTGCCTTACGTGCGTTTCTTTGTTCCTCATGCAGATTACACCCTTCCATTCCTCACGTGCTACATCGGGTTCATATTTATGTTGCCCGGTTGTTTCTGAAAAGCCGGCACATTTTAAGTGTAGAATCCTACTGCATTTCGTACAAGTTATATTATTTCCGTTGGACGATAACTCCTCCAGGCATTTGATACACTTCATGACTCACCTTTCTTCCCTTAGGCAGTGAGGCGTGATTATAAAGATGGCGACGTCCTTTGTTCTTCGCTGGTTGTTGACCACGGTCCTCTCTGTTCCCTTTTTAACACTTCAAAATTTGGTTTCTTCTTAGCCGATCTCGTTGAATTTTATACCACTGTCTTCAGCGTGATAAGTAGGGTTACTTGGGAGCACTTTCAACTTAAAACGGGTGTAAGAACCATTTTAAAACTATAAAAAACTTATAGTTTTTTATAATAATGTTATAATAAAAATAATAATAATAATAATAATAATAATAATAATAATAATAATAATAATAATAATAATAATAATGATGATGATGATGATGTAGCTCAGCGCAAGTGGCTCTTGAGTCCTATGTGCTTGGTCGCTCGAAGTTAGACTTAAGTTCAAGTCTAGTTTCCGAATGGGGGGGAACTTTTCCTAAGCATTTTTTCCACCGGTTCCCGAATTAGTCGATCTCTGCCATGGGGAAGCGGGTTTTTCGTCCCGTAAACTCAAGAAAATCGACAGTAGTACCCACGTTATTTCAGACAGTAACATAAGCGATGGCTGCACTTGTTTGTCATCCTCTTCATCGGTGGCTGCTATAATTAGTGATAGACATGGGCCAGCTATCTCTGATTAGCTACCAGTGGAGATTGGACTGCCCATTCATTCTCCAAAAGCTAGATAGGATATAAAGGCCTCGCCTACTCCGTATAAGGAGATAAAAGGCGTTAGCTGATTTATTTTTATTTTGGTAATGATAATAATAATAATAATAATAATAATAATAATAATAATAATAATAATAATAATAATAATAATAATAATAATAATAATAATAATAATAATAAATGTCTGTGTGGCAGCTGTGGCTTAAACACACCAAAGTCGTTCCAACAGTTATCGTTGCCTTTGATGTAATTTCAAAGAAGCTGTCCAACTATTTACAGCAATTAAACATCAACGGTGTGACCCCATATGATCTGCAAAATATAGCATTACTTGGAATTGCCCATATTTTACGACGCCACTTGACAGATTATTCTTATGTTCTTATATAGAATATGAATTGTTCTGTATCGCCAGTCAAATTGTTTTTTAAATGATATCCTGTTTTCACTGTGTATCAATTATGTGAATGAATAAATAAATAATAATATAAGTAGTCATAATGTCAAATCAAATGAATTTCAAACCACCTGTTATTCCGCCAGTAATGATAAAACATCAATCAGTCTTTAGTATGTGAATAGCTGTAGAAATAAAAACGAATGGAATTTCAAGGAACCAGGGTTTTAAAAAATAAGGTTGTCTGACCGTTTTGGTCGAGTCTTTACCGTTTCTACCCCTCCAACTGGCTACAGATTTTTAATTTGACTGTCAATATGGATTTGTAAAATGTCTTTAGAGGGTGCTTGAATTTCATCTCTTCTGAAGAAATCATTGTCTGCTTATTGGAGGTTTCAAGTATCTTACAAAATTCAATGTGTGGTCTTTAATGCTAAAGAAAAAAATCAGCTAATCAGCTAACGCCTTTTATTCCCGTATAGGGAGTAGACGAGGTCGTTTTAGATTATCTAACTTTTGGAGACTGAGTGGGCAGTTCAATCTCCAGTGGTACCCAATCAGAGATAGCTGGCCCAAGGCTATCAATAATTAAGCAGCACACAGTGAAGAGAGACGGCTCAACAAGTGCTGCCATCTCGTGGTCCCTAACCCTAACACAGTATATTTGATGTCTGAAATAGTGTGGTTCTACGGTCGATTTTCTTGAGTTTACAGGACAACTGTGTTGTTCTCACAACACAGTTGGTGCATAAACGAAATTAAACTTTAATTTCGGTGATCGTTTTTAGATGATAATTTTAATGTTTCTTTTTCTTTTTTTAAACAAAGGCCTGTCGAGGTGACATTTTCTTCTAGCTCTAGATTTCATAATAAATAAACGTTTTCAAACCGTTCTTCAGTCGGTTTCTGATTAAGTCGATCTCTGAGAGGGATATGCAAGCTTTTTCTCCTGGACACTCTGATTTTTTTGTCCGGTAAATACCAGATAATCGACTATATATCCCACACCATTTCAGACAATAGTATATTATTTGACGGTTAGAGATTAAGAGCTAGTGGCATTGGTTTCTGTCTCTTCAGTGGATGCTGCTTAAAATCAATGATATGCTTAATCCAACTACCACTAATAGGCTAATGATAGAAGATGAACGGCCATTAAGTCTTGAAAAGTTAGACATAACAAAAACAGTATGGCCTACTCCCTATACAAGGCGTTAGCAGATTTTTTCGTAAATAAATCCTCTAACTCCTTTTTCATCAAGAAAGTAGATGAACCTCTTTTATCCCTTTTTAACTATTCAGACTAGTGAGGGGCTGATAATCTCCTCCTGCAGTTAATTATAGACTTAGTTAGTTATACCTGGGTCGGGTAATTTACTGCCTTCCTCAATGAGTCCTTGACTTCCTGGAAGTCTCAGATAATAATAATAATAATAATAATAATAATAATAATAATAATAATATATTGAACGGCATTCAGCGAAAACAGTATGGCAGGCATGTTGCTGCCTTCTTGCTGTCCTCAATCCCACAGCAATATATTATTGTCGATTTTCTTCAGTTAAAGGGATATAAATCTCAGTATCTGGGAGAAAACGACGCTGGCACGTGACTCCGGTCGATTAATTCGAATGCATTCGATAACGCTTAGAAAAATTTCCTTCTGCCAGGTTTGCAAGAATCGAACTTACAAGAGAGTTTCTTTGGATGGTCTAGCGCATGATGGGACATGCTATTTATAGGCCTGTGTATATATGTGCAATTTTTGTGCATAATTTCAATATTGCCCAAAGCAAAATTATAATAAACTGATTGGTAAAAATTTCTGCAGTAGCCCCAATATTAGTAATATATTATTTTATCCTTGGCAAAGAATGGAGCAAGGTAGTCATGGAGATCAAGTTTTCCCTTCTGTTGCTTCAGAAGGAGATCATAGGTAACTTATAGCCACCTATTTAAGGAGTGAATCGAAAATACGGTATGACACTAACAAAAACAGTAGTGAACTTCATATCTCATGGCACGTGTATTGAAGGGAGTGTTGGCGTTCAGTGCTATTTTTTTTGTTGTTGTTTTGTTTTTTTACGCCACATCATAAATTTGACATGAAAAAAAAAACATATAGAAAACTGATGCTATGGACATTGGAACAGACTAAATAAAGCAAGAATTTGAGACTTCAGTCATGTTCAATGAGCTGACTAAATATAATGTCGACCACGAATGAAAAAAATGCGACTTGTGATATTAAAACGGCGGAAGAGGTGTGTGTGTGTGTGTGTGTGTGTGTGTGTGTGTGTGTGTGTGTGTGTGTGTGTGTGTGTGTGTGTGTGTGTGTGTGTGTGTGTGTGTGTGTGTGTGTGTGTGTGTGTGTGTGTGTGTGTGTGTGTGAGTGAAGCGGAAAAGGAAAAGAAACACTTTAGTGGATGAGAGATGAAAGAAGCACCACACAGTTAAAAAATGAAGCTTTTCGAAACTACTTCATAATACGGGATCAAATGAATATGGAGTTCTCTATAATCAGAAAAAGAGCTAATTAAAGAGTAAGAGATGAAAAACCGGGAAACTCGGGTTTTCAACCGGCATATAGACAAATCTGCCCTGCAGAACACGCGCAATTTACAGACAAAAAATACTATCTGTATGGTGGTGGTAGTGGGCAGTAGATGGCGTTGATGTAGATGATTGGTAGTAGAGGTTTGGTGTACTTGTGTGAAACGAAGAGTTGTACAGTAGGTGTCTTCCCCCGATGGGTCTTCAGACTCCTTAGAGGTGTCACGAATAATAATAATAATAATAATAATAATAATAACAATAATAATAATAATAATAATAATAATAATAATAATAATAATAATAATAATAATAGAAACAAGAATAAGATATAAAATGCAGGAAGATCGATGAGATGACAATTTCCTTTTTAATAAAGAACGACCAACTGTTGACTTGGATTTTGCTGTAAGAGGAATGATGGAAAGAAACTAGGAATTTTGAAAAAAAGTGTATTTGTGTCATTCTAGATTTAGCAAAAGCCGTTGATGGTTCAACGGGGAAAAGGCTGTGAAAGTTTGGAAAAGATAGGCATTGAAAAACAAGAAATAGTAATGATAAAGAATATGTATTTTAAATGTAACAACCACGTGAATACTGTATATGTTTGACAATTCAGAGTGGTTTACATATAATAATGGAATGTGACAAAGAAGTCTCTTATTTCCATTGCTACATATTTGTGTATTGTGGTGATCAATAGTGTCCTAGATGAGGTTAATGACCAGAAAGGAGAAATAGCTGTGTTTGCAGATAAGATGATATTTTGGGCGCATTCAAAAGAAGAGATACAGAAGAAATTGGACAAATGGAACAGCGTGACACAGAACTATGGATTTTATACTAACAGCAGGAAAAGTGAGAACATAGAGAAAATGTAAACGTTAATAGTGTTAGATCAATGGGCAATTCTTGAGTAGCAGTGAAAACTTCATATATCTGGGAAGCATACTTTCTAGTGATGGAAGATTATACCAGGGGATGATGTGGAACATTTACTGGGCCATACCTTTTGTAACAGTGTAAGTAGTTTACTTTGGGACACTGAGGTCTCACTGAAATCCAAGTTTTTGATTAATAGAAGTTACATTTTTCCCATCTTGACCTACGTAGCAGTCATTGAGGAAACTTAGAGCCATACAATGGTGTACAAGTGGAGTACAGGGAGTACTTGTAAGTGGAGTACAAGATGAAAATAAACACTTAAAGGACAATGTTGGCAAAAACAAGGCGATCATAAAAAATTGGATATTATGAACGGTCTGAAACTAGATATTGTTGATGATGAAGAAATATTTCTGAACAAATAGTAATTTGGTGACGAAATGCATCTGAACTCTCACATGAAGTGGTTTGGACATATGATGAGAATAAATTTAGAAATGCATGTATGAAATGAAATTTTTGAGATGTACACTAAGAAGAAGTCAACGGAAAAGGTAAAGAGACATGATAAAGAAGGAAAAAAAATAGAAGCCTGAACTGGAATAGTGTTCGTGAAGAAATAATTTGTAATGATAGAAGAAATGGAGTGCTTTGATCCGTCTAATCTGAAAGTTTCTTTCTGAGCATGTAGATAAATAAAAAGACTATAGGTATGAGTTTTAAATCAGACCTTTAATCAGTTGTACTCTTAAACTCTTAAATATTTAGCTAGAGGTTTGCAACAGGTGTCGACTAGTAACCAAAAAGTTGTAGTATGCTCAAGAATCATAGTACAATTTTTTTTTTGTTTTTTACTAGTTTATATTCTTTGAGGTTTACTTTGATGTCCTTGCTCTTTTATAGTTCTTGTTAGTTATAAAAATTGGAACAAAAATGACTGTTTGATAAATCTTAAAATTAAGTATAGATGGAAGGTAATCCCCCCCCCCTGCAATAAATATCCAAACTGGTTTATTTGATCTTCAAGTTTTAAATCATACTTTGCTTCAACTTTCTCGTATATATCTCCATATGTTTCAAACAACTAACATAAAAAAAAACCAAATATAATAAGTAAAGCAAATTTAATGATTTGGTCTGTAATTCGGAACAATTGACATTTTGGTCAGACTATGGGACATTTATGAAACTTTTTTTTTTTTTTAATAATTTAGAACGCTGTATTTTGGCAAATCCATGCAGACGTCTTTTTGCGTTTGCTTTTTTTTTTTCTAGTCTGGATGGAGAATTACTTTCATAGTCTTCTAATTATTAATTTTTCATGCGTCTACCTTGATATTACATGAAGTTACATCCCCTGTGGTGTAAAGTTGCAACAGGAGATTTAATTTGAACCCTCAATCCCCACCTGCTCTCAGTACGTGAGCTTGGTTTGTCATTACTGGGCGCGACTGAGGTCGCTGTGTTTTTGAGTTTATCGGCTGTTCAATTAATATGTCGGTATTCTTCAAAATAATGAGGTGAATTTTCGGTTATCTGTTAACTGCAAAACAATGACTGCAGTCAAGGTATAGCATTTTTAAAAAAATTATTTTAATGTTCGAACCTTTGCATGTATCCCTTTTGAAAAGGGCGGTGTGATGCTTAAGCCTACCCAAATCTAGCAAGTTTAAAAATGTGATATATTAATATTTCTTAATAAATGCTTTCATGATGTTACAACGGTAATTTAATATCCCGTTATACTTCCACCGTGGCACTAAAAGTTTCTACGCTGTTATATTGTATCGTTACTTGCGATATCACGTGGTGTACGGCATCTAATATTTCATTGATTGTTGCTTATCCGCCGAAAACAAGAAGTCGGTAGCTTAGGATTTGCCAACACAACTTGTAATTCACGAAAAATGGGTATAATACTATCTTTAAGAAGAGTAGTTTCTTTTTCTTTTTAATATCACGCTGCTGTTTATCACAACACACTAACATTTTACTATTATTTTATCAGACACTACAGATATAATGCATTGAATTAAATGGACACAAGTGATCTCCGTATAAGAAGTGTTATCTCGCGAAAATACAGAAGAGTATGTGCAGTTAATAATGCGCTTCGCCAAAAAAATGATGTTGGTGAAAAAGAAAAACGTATGTCAATATACTGTGTACATCAGCGGAATGCTATTGAAATAAAGATATAATAACCGTGGGATATGCATACATAAAGTAATAATTATATAGATGTCTCCATGGAGTCGAAAAAGTCATTAGAGACTAACATTAACTATTATTCACAGAATGCTTATCATATATATATATATATATATATATATATATATATATTTATTTATTTTTTTTTTAAACTGATTCACTGACAGTATATGCATGACTCCATCTCTTTACTTATTCCACTTGGTCACCATTTTTCCTAGAAAATTAAGAGGGGGAGGGACAGTTCTGGCATCCTTAACCATTGTACAACTTCCAAAGACAAATTCCTTCCTTTGCTCTTGTGTATTGAAAAATTTCTTATTCATTGTCTTATAAAACTGTCCTTAGTGACATGTTTCTGTTATATTTTTCTTGTCTACCTTTCAACCATATTTTGTGCTCTAAAAAAAAATCTATTCTTTATAGGGTGCATTCCTGAGACTTGTCACTAACTTGGTCACCCATCTCTGAATCATCAGTGGAGGATTCACCACATCCTCATCTCCTCAAGATAACTATAGCCAACAAGATATGGGCACATATCTTGTCACAGTAGTCTAAATGGTTGTATCACAGCCTTATAAAAGAGGTATGAGAGCTTCGTTATCACTATTTTTGTCTTTGCTTTTCATCATTCCAACGAATTCTTTGCATTGTTTTGGTTGCTTTTGCAGTATGTCCTCATGTCCACTATCATCCCAAATGCCTGCTCTTATTAATTTCTTGCATTACAGTTTTATCAGTCTGCTTGGTTTTTTTTTTTTTTTTAATATCCCAAAGTGATTAAACTTGACACTTTGCCACATTAAACCACAACCATTATCCATTCTTTAAACTGTTAATCCATTTAAATTATCTTGCAGGATCTCTATATCGTGTTTGTTAATTATTGTCCTCCTTGTTTAGTATCGTCAAATAACCAGAGCTTCCCCCTCAGGTCATTCCCACTATTATTAACCTAGAAATTAAACAGAGCAGTTATAGTAGTGTCCTGTAGCACACCACAACCAGTCAGCTATTTCCCCTTGATCCATCTCCACCATAAACTGATTTTTGATGTCTATATAGTACATGTGATAATCTTGTCAAATGCCTTTGCAAAGTATAGCAATATCAAAGTGTCATCTCCCTTATTGAACTGCATTTTTATTGCATAATGTAAGTTACTGAAGCAGAACATCTTCACAAAGCTATGCTGTTGCTCATAGTATCTTATTCCTGAATTATGTCCTTAACCAGCTTTTCCAGTATCTTGCCCACCACTCCTGAGGTACTTCTACTTTAGCCTCTTTTCATTCACTTCTGGATATAGGCCCCCCCCCACCCCCTTTAACTTTCCAGTTGTCCACCATCTCATGTCAAACCCTTGTGAATAATCTCTCCATCTTGTTCTTTGGCAACTTTTCCTTCTCTTGGTATTTCACATGGTGCTTAATTTTATCCACATTTTATCTTGCAGTCTGTTAATATTGCCAGCCCATCTCCATTTACATGCTTTACAACATTTAACTATCTTTTACTCCAGTCATCTCTCCAATTCTAGTATTTCTCATTGTATTCCTTTTTGTTATGTGTAGCATCGTTCTCTCCAAGGCTCTATGGGCCACTGCAACCTCTCTTCCTGTTTTTTTAGTTTGTTGCTCATGTCTCATTTCCATAGGTAAAGCTTTCATTTTAGGCATATAGGTAAATCTCCTAATAAGTAATCTTTATACAGCCAAAATGCTTTGTTTCCTTGTGTGATTCTCCTACTTATTTCTTTATCTTGTTTTCCTTTAAAACTAATTGACCAAAGTAAATACAGTCCTTCACAATTTCAATATGATTATCTGTTAATTTTAGTTTTGTCAGTTTGATATGAATTTGTCATCAGTTTGGTTTTTGATTAATCTTTAAACCATGTCTTTGCTTTCTCTATCAAGGTCATTTAGTATTTCCTGAACTGCTGCTGCTTTATTTTTTGGTAAAAAGAACAATGTCATTGCAAAATATAAGTGATTGAGATTTTTTTCCATTGATGCTAATTCCATAGTTTTCCCATGAGACATTCTTAAAGACTTCTAATGTAACAGAAATTGTCAAATATCAAATTTATTGCCTTCATGTTCTAGCTTTATACTTGCTGTTGAGTTTTTGATATACAGTTTTTAATAATAAGATATGCTTTGTTGGGATGGCTTGTTGTTTTAAGCTGCTTATTATTTTTGACTAATATATATATATATATATATATATATAGAATCAGAGGTTTTTTAAAATTTACAAACATTAAATATGCAGAAAGATTATATTCATTTGCTTTTTCTATTACTTGGTTACAGGATACTGGTTAGTATTGAGAGAGATTATTTGTTATTTCTGTCCTGGAGCATTCTGTAACAGAACTGTCTTGCTCTCTTTCTATCCTTTTGGATCCTTCCAATACTGATATTTAAAATTAAGCAGCTAGTTAGGGGGAAACTGCTATTTCACTTTCATTTTCCACTGCACAGGGGCCGATATTCAATCCAATCTCAATAATATTCATTCCAATCTCAATATTAACATCAAAATTTCTTAATATCTTTAACTTCTTAGCACCCTCCATAGTGCAATTGTAAGAACAATGGAGCATTGCACCCTTTGATTGGAAAATACTTGAGTTTGATTCTTGTCATGATGAAAGGAATAATTTATGTGGACTTTTTCAATTGAAAGTAAGTTTGCAATCCTCTTAAGGAGGAAGCAAAGTTTTTTCCTCATGGAAACTTGAGTTTTTCATCCTGCATGTAGGCAAATCAGCCATGAGAATGCATAATTTATTGATGTCTTGTATTGATCGTGATTATAGCTACAGGATCAAGTAGGCGAGACAGTGAGTTTGGTAGTTGAGTAGTGTGCCTTCTCATGATGAGTCCTTTGACATGTCCATCATGTCCAGATGTATATATGCTACAGCCATCTGTTTTGGTAACTGGCCACATCAGTAATTACATTACTTTCACCTTTGCAAAGCAGTCACTTAGTAATTCAACTATTTCTTCTGCTTCTCTCATCTTCCTACAGTATGTATTAATTAAAATTATCTTTTCATAATTAATCTTACTGGCTAATTAAAAAACTAATTCTAGTAGCAAGGCTTATACGTTGGTCATACATAACTGGTAATTAGTTTACGGAATTAACAACGCATATAAAGTATATTAATTAAAGGTAACTTTAATAAATAACTTCTATATTTCGGCAACGTCACGTTGCCATCTTCAGGAACATAAAGATATGGTATGTGCACGCAGGCACTAACAAAGGCAAATGAGGAAGAAAGCAAGAAACTAATATTGTTCCTAAAGTCCTAATGGTGCCCTCTGGCGGGCTAATTTGGTTGTCTTGGCAGTTGGGCTGAAGTTCTCAAAATGTAAGTCTCCCAAATTTGGGGTAGTTTCATGCACCCAAATTTGTTGAGGTTAGGAACATTTTTTAGAGCTTAATTAATTAAAGAACTCTAATTTTTATTGGCCTATCTGACAAATTTATATTTTGATTTGCTGATCACACCCTCTTTATGTTCTTTTTATAATTCTTTTGCTGCTCTTGCTTTGATACTACCCATCCATTTAATCCTCATTTGATTTATCCCCTTGACACTGGATATGCAGTCTGTTACTGCTAAAATTCTTTGCAGTTTCTTATGCACTGTCATTGTTTCTAGCTGCCTCCAGAGTTTGTCATAATCACTAGCCTTGTAATTCCACCAAATTCCTTCTTAACTGAAAATTCTACATAGTTAACCCTGTTTGGTTGAGACTGTAATGCTCATTATCTGCAGTCGAATGCAAAATGGTTATTAACATGTCCTTTGATGATGCTTCAGATGTAGTACTCTCAAACCCAGAGTTACATTCATCACATTTTATGTAATTCTCTTATCTTTCAGTAACTGCTTAGATTCCATTTTCTTCATGTTTGGCCTTTTCTGGCAATTTAAAGCTGCTAGTTGAAGTTCACCATAATTACTTAAGTTACTAGCTAAGAGCTGTCATCTTTATTTACTTTTGCTCCTCTTGGTCGTTAGGGGCAATCAGCTATATATTTTGTCCTTTGGATTCTTTCTGACACCCATAATTTCCATAATTTCACTGGACATCAGCAGATACCATGTGGTCACTCCACACCTGGGTGATATGCCACACGGATTCTTACCAGATGGTTCTGTTGTAGGCTTTCTTGAAGCTCCAACTCTTTGAAGACCAGTTACTCTAGACAAGCCATCATCCATCTCAATATGGATCTACCATTTCCTCTTGTTCTAGGAACTTGACCCTCTGTTACTGTTTTGAGAAGTCCTCTTTCCATTCTTTCTGTGTGTGTCTAAAGTATTTCAGCTTTCTTCTGTCAGTACTCTTAAGAAGTCTTAAAGTTCAACCAATTCTTCAATCCTTTCTAGAACCTATCATTTGTCCACCTTTCTGCGTATGAGCACTGCTCAACAGTTTTCTGTAATAACACCATATTTCAAAAGGAGCTATATTTTTCCTCTTAAACATCTTTAGGTTCCTGATTTTATACCCATAAGTAGCCATTAAAAAATAGCTGCACCCAGAATCCTCAGCTCCATTCCTAATGAGATAGATCTGTTCTTCTGGACTTTAGAGAAGTCCTTTGTCCTAGCTATTCCTAATCTTTTGATGTCTTTTGAACAGCATTTCTTCAGATTGATAATGGATCCCAGATAGTCAAATTTGCTGACCTATCTGCCATCTATCCTAATTCTCATCTTCAGCTCGTCCAGAGCTATATGCATGATGTCCTTAAAATTGCTGCTAAACAGATGAGGAAAAAGTTGGCATCTTTGCCTAATTCTCTCTTGTCTGTCCAAAGCCAATCAGTTAATTCAACTGTTGCTTACTATATATGGCTATCAACCTGATAATGTGTTACAAAAAACTAAATCCGTTACTTTTATTTTGAACATAGTCAAAAGCTTTTTTAGCATCAATGAAGCACATTATTAAAGGAAGTCTAAAATCTTAATGATCTGCCCAGTGCAAAGGATCTGATTTCTGGTACCTTAAACCTGTGCTCTTCTGGCATCTCTGCCTTGACTTTAGTCTTATTTTTGTATAATCTTTAGTAAAATGTTACTTGTGACTCTATAGTTCTTGCATTGCTTCATATCTCCCTTCTTGCACAACAAATGAATACTGACTTTTGCAGTCTCTGGACTATACTCATCTCTTATATCCTTGTCTGTGAAATACTTATCCTTCTACCCCTATGGCCTTAAGTCTGACTGGATTCTATATGCACCTGGGGCCTTGTTATTAAGCTCTTTAACTGCTCTTTCAGCCTCATGCCTAAGTTGTTTCGACTAAAAATGTGGAGGAAATGTCTACCAAATGATTCTCATCCTTTCTGCTAGTTTCTCACAGTACTCTTTCCATCTGTTTTTGATCTCCTATTCTTCTCTTAGTATTGCTACATTTCCATCCTTGATAACATTCAATTTCAGATTAAACTTAAGTTCATGAACTAATCCCAAACATCCTCTTGAAATTCTGCCTCCTCATCTAGAACTGTCTCTCTTCACCTGTCTTAGTATGATATTTATTCTTGTCCTGGCTGATGTGTTTCTGACTTCTCTTTGCAATCTTATATTTTTCTGTCCATGTGTCTTGTTGTTTCTCCAGGCCTCCTCCTAGTGATCAGATCCTGTGTCAATTCTGCTATCCATCAGTCTCTTGATCTTTCAACTAGATCTAAGATGGCTGTGTCCTGGATTATACAGGATTGATAACCTTAGTTTTCTCCTTGAGCATTTCAGGTGGGTTCTTCTGAATATCTAAAGAAGATCCAACCTATTTTGAAGTTTCTTCTGTTAATCCTCTGAGGATTACTCTGAAATCCAGTCTAGCAGGATGGAACTGACTTGGAATATTAGTCTTTCTTACTAGTTGGTCTTTCCAGGACAAGTGGATCATCAAGGATTGATTTCTTGTCTTGCTGTGAATCAGTCTGTCTTGAGGTGTCAGTGCTTTGATGTTCAGGTATACCTACATCATGGGTGCTTTGCTTCTGGAAGCAGATATTAGTAACAACTAATCTGTTATCATAGACAGATTCCATTATGAGTGTTATATTCTTCCTCAGATCAAACCTTCACTCAAACCCAACTGTCATACTCTTTCCCTTTTGCATTGAAGTCTCCTAGAATGAAGAGAACATTTCTCCCTTGCAGACAGTACAGTCTGTAGATTTTTCATAAAACTTGTCACTCTCTTCATCTGTCTGTGTGACAGACCATCATGATTGACACATTGGTAGGATGAGCCATAAGTCTGATAAAATGTATTGTCATTTATGGGCTTATAACCAAGAAAGGATCTTGTTTGACCTTTTCTCAGTACCACAGCTATCCAATGGTGCTTCTAATCTTCCCTAAACAAGCTCATCTTTTCTTCTGAAATGACCCTCTCCATATTCCATCTGGTCTCTGTGATTCTCATGATGTCATTTCTGTGCTCTCTACAGATAGTGTCAGTTGTACTATCTGAAGCTACTGGACATTCCATGTCCCTACATAAAATTCATTTCTGAAGTTAATTCCATATTTTTTGTATCCTTAATTCACAGTAACATTGAAAACAATCAATTAACCCTGACATTTGTTTTGTAGGGTTAATTAATCTCTAGGGATATTTATTGCCAATTAATGAATCATCACTAATTCATTTGTTATGGATGTCGCTGTGTGTTGATGGTAGTAGTCTCATGTAGTTGGAGATTTAAGTAGAGATGATGACTTGTAGTGGAGTAGTGTGTCCTCCCACAATGAGACCAATGACTCCTTGGAAGTGTCATATAATAGTATTATCATCCATATTAAAATTTCCCATTAATAATACTTATATCTTTAACTAACTGGTCTATAATATCACTATTTCCTCCAATATTGTAACATACTTCCACCTTAAACTGTAAAATTCTCTGCTTAGCATGCACCACACCATTCAAATTCCTATCCCCAACACAAATTCAGTATGTCATTGATCTGATAGTCTAAATTGTCCTTAATAATAAATCTCTAAATCTTTCATAAGCATATGAAAGAGAAGATAACTGTAGCTATACACAAATATCAGCAATAAAGGAGTTTGTTTCTTTGGTGAATATGTTATGGCTTAAGAATTAGTGAAACATGGCTATCAGAAACAGATATTTCTGAAATTGAGTGTAAAAGACATAGTGCTTCTAGGAAGGACTGAAAAGAGAGGAAGGATGGTGGTTATTACTATATTTAATGATTGAAGTGTTCATTTGGAGTAGAAACTCATGAAAGCAATAATAGTAATGTCTTATGTGGCAGTGAGTTAGAGGCTATCTTGTAATAGAATGAAACATATAGTGAGGTTTTGCTATAAACCTGGCAGTTCAGCTGCAGGGCATGATAAAATGTGTTGCCAAATTACTCTGTTGAGTACTAAATAAGCAAAGATGGCTTAAATTATCCAAACATTGATTGGGTAGAAGAGAAAGCTTGTGATGAGAATGAAGAAGAATTTACTGAGATGTTGCAAGACATCTTCATGTAGTATATGAAAGAAGGAACTCATGGTCAAAGTGTTATATTTGATCAATATGGATCTCGGTTAAGAATTTGACTATTTTACCACCAGTTGATTACAGTGATTATGCTGCAAACTCCTGGGAAGTAGGTAACTACAAATGTTCCAATTATTATTTATACGAGTACTCTGGAATCCATAAACTCATCATGGGAGACTCACTTTATTCATTCAGAGAGAGAGAGAGAGAGAGAGAATCATTTCGATTCAGATTTGGCTGATGTAAAAGGGCTTCACAACTTTCTTTGAAAAGGTGTTCGTATTTAAACTTGCATCTATGGAGAAGACGAGCCTTATCCCACTGGATATTGTGTTTAGTGTTAATACTATGTTGTACCAGACTTTTGATGTTTTGTGTATTCGATATAATATTGATGTTCATTCATTCTTTTTTCCACAGAATGGCCTGTTCGTCCAAAGTATGTTAAATTACATTCACACGGTATCTGGGTAAACACCAGCTAATGATAGAGGTGCCAGTTTGTCTTTTGTAGATGGCAACAGGTGACAAATTTTGTTGATAGGAAAATATGTGGGAATGAGATGATACTTCTTCAAAATTAAGGGAGAGGAGCACCTAAAGTTTGTTCTTCTCCCTGAAGCTTACAACAAGATCTTTTCACTATCAAAATGTTAATGATTATAACCCTAATCAAATCCAGCAGATAATTGACTACTATGTTCCAACACCTCAGGATTCTTCAACAGACTGCAGGGTTCCAATCCCTTATATTTCTGGCATCTCAGAACCGATTGGCAGAATTTTGAAGAAGTATCTTCTCATTCCCACATATTTTTCTATCAACAAAATTTCTCACCTATTGCCATGTACAAAAGACCAACTGGCAATTCTATCATTAGCTGGCGTTTTCCCAGATACCGTGTGAATGTAATTTAACATACTTTGGACAAACAAGCTGTTTTCTGTGGAAAAAAGAATGAATGAACATCAATATTATATCGAATACATGAAACATCAAAAGTCTGGTCTGGCACAACATGGTATTGACACTAAACTAAACACAATATCCAGTGGGATAAAGCTCGTCTTCTCCATAGATGCAAGTTTAAATATGAACATCTTTTCAAAGAAAGTTGCGAAGCT
The DNA here is from genome assembly GCF_054136105.1 of Typopeltis vanoorti. Taxonomy (NCBI): domain Eukaryota; kingdom Metazoa; phylum Arthropoda; class Arachnida; order Uropygi; family Thelyphonidae; genus Typopeltis; species Typopeltis vanoorti. Next base: position 45,580,657 of record NC_143572.1, on the reverse strand, counting down.
CTTTTACATCAGCCAAATCTGAATCGAAATGATTGTCTCTCTCTCTCTCCCAAAAAGTTTGGGAGATTCTTATCTTATGTAACCATCAAAGAAATAGTTTTTAAGAATTATTTAATAATATTTTATTAATATTAATTTCTAGCATGGATAACAGTTTTTAATTGCTAATCCACCGACTGTTATGTACCGTTAATTTCAGTACAAAATATTTGTACCTTTATTTCATTAAAGTTAATTACTGCGGTTATTGTTTAATTTATTATTTATAATTATGTCACAGGTACCTTTAAAGATATTCCCATTCACCCATTCCTAAATTTTACTTTTAACCAACTTTTCCGATACTTGAACCACCACTCTAGTACTAGTACTAATTGGTCTGTAATTTCCACACTTCTGTCTTGGAGCCACCTTTATGTAATAGAACTATCTTACCCTCTTTCCACTCTCTCTTGGAACCTTGCCAGAGCTGAGTCTTAGATTAAACAACTTTGTCAGAGGCATTGCCAGTTCGCTTGCACAGTGAAGGAATGATTTTCCGATCATTCCTTCACTAATAATTATCTATCCTCCTGGGGATGGCTATTTCTGCAGTCATTCCTGCACTCATGCTCATTTGGCTCAGGGGTGTAGGGGAGCTTAAAAGCAAGATAAGAGCTTTTAATTAATATCTTATGTCTGTGGTCCAGTAATTGCAATTGTTCAGAAGGTTTATACAGAGTCAACTCCTATATCAAATTTTTATTCTTTTCCAGTTCCACTAATATCTCACCAGTCTGAAATATCTTATATTTAACTTTTCCTAAAAAGTGTGACAAATCTTTACTATCAGATTACCATTCAATTTCCATGTCAGTTCTTTCTAAAGATGGAGAAAATCATTGAATGCTGAAATAATCACAAATGTGATTTTGCCATTGTCATTCAATAGAAGAGATTCTTCTATTGAATACCTTGGGACAGATGGCATGGTAAAGTTTAGGGAATGTCAAGTCATTTAATCAAGTTTGGCTTGATTTTAAAGGTCTGTGAAGTAAGCTTCCATCACATAGTTTAACTTCTGCAACTGAGTTTCTAGTCTTCTGTCTGGATGCACAGTTCTTGCATTAGTAGACGGATCTTTATCATCAAACTTTATAGCTAATGATGTGGTTTCACAAGTCTTCATTCTTTCACCTCTTCTTTATATCAGTGATCTTCTCCACCTAACTGCAATCCATCCCACATTTTTTCCAATGGCATGCTGCATTATGCGTCTCATTTGACAAATTTTGCATTGTACAGATTGCTAAAACTTGAAGAATATTAGCTTCCACAATCAAGTTCTGATCTTCACATTGTTCTTCGATGGATTTCTGATATCTTGGTTAATTCTATGTGAACCATGACACACACACTACACAGATTTTTGCTTGAAATTGTGGATAAGTCAAAATCATGACTGAAAATATTCATTGTTTGGTAGAAGATCATCCTGTTCAAATCCAGAACATTTCACATTGGCTTGCTGATATATATTCAGAATAGCTATTTATTTCATTAGTTGTATATTTCCTGTGTGTTTCATTATAATAGAGTTTTGCAAAAAAATCCATTCATATTGTGGATTTTCAGGTAGTAAGCACTTTGGGAGAAATTCTATGACTTTATTGTGAGGATATTATCATTATTTCTCTCTAGTTCTGAAATATTTAACAGTTTAGCCTGAAGGTTTGATATTCTGAGAAAATGAGGTATTTGTAGTTTGTCAATGCTTTGTATATTGATATCCCTTCATTTTGAGTACTATTGAATAAACTTTTAAGTTGTACATAGAACTGGTTTTTATTTGAGTAAGAAAATGAAGTTATCTTATTGCTACTAGTTCATTACTCAAGAGATTGGTAGATTGGTTGATTTGACTGATCAGGAAATGCAAGGTAATTTGTGTTCCATCATATGCTGTATAATATGAATGATTCAACTCTGGAAGATCCCTAGGAAAAACTGACGCTGCAATAGCAGATGCATTGCTCTCTTCAATGTTGAATGAGTTATCTGTCCATTTTCATCGGTACTCTAAAGAATAAAAACTAATTATAATTGAAAGTAGTGAGCCTCCATAGCTCAGTCAGTATAGATGAAGCCCTTTGGTCGGGCTTCATCTGGGTTCGATTCCCGTCCATGATGCAAGGAACCTTTTTTCTGGTCTCTTTTGACTAAAGGTGAGTTAGCTGGTCTCATATGGAGGTAGAGGGTTTTTTCTCCCAGAAACTCAGGTTTTTTTGTCCCTCAGAACAGGCAAACTGACCAGTAGAATACACATATTTACAGACAAGAATACTTAGAGGCATAAGGGTAACTGCCTTATCCTTGTATTACGGTTAAGAAATCCAAGGATACTTGGAAGGCTGTGGGTATTTAATGCCTGTTAAAGCCACTGATAAATGAATGAATGAATGAATAATGAAGTAGTAAGTGACTTGCAGATCTATGTAGCAAGCTGAAAATCAAATATCATGACTCAGCAATGAAATGTACTGAAGATTTGAAATGCCAAGTTTCAATTCTTCAGTGCATTTTATTTTACATAGCTTGCAGTTTTAAGCAGATGGTTAATGGGTTGGAGGAAGGAACATTTTATGCTTTATATCATGAAATTATGACACCTAGCTAAGCTGATTTCTTTTAAGTGGTGACTGACATGACTGACTATAGTTATGGCATCAGATATGTTTCTTGTGTTCTTTAAATCAGATCTCCCTGTTTTTCCACATGACAAGTTGCTGAGGTTTTAAAGCAATGCAGAGATTATATTCCTTTAAGTTCTTGCTATTTTTACTGAGGTGCTCTAGATATAGAGAATAATACATAGCAGTATGATATGTATGTCAAGAGGGACATACATATCATACTGCTATGTATTATTCTGTTATATTGTTAATTTTGTTAATAGAACAATTTTGTTAATTTTTTTTGACATTGCATCCATTTGATAGGAAGGTAGGGAATATAAAGAAGAGTTCAGAGAAGAGATGGCTGTATTAACAAGAGCTTTAACAATACCATAATGTGTTGGTGGGAGGGGACTGATTGGAAAGTTTATGAATATTTGTGTAGATAGGTTTTCTGTAAACTGAAAGAGTGGCATCATTGAGAAGATGGGCGATTAGTGTCTAGAAAAGATACACTATTTTCTTTTTCTGTAGTGAATTGCATTCTGGGGCTGTTGAGGTGAAGCAATCACTCTGATGATGTATGTCATGTGGCCAAATGAAAAACTCATCATCAGTGTATCTTAGTCAGATAAAAGTTTGAGAATGGTTAATATCAAGACAATGTTTTTCAAAGTGGTCCATATAGAAATTAGCTAGAGAGAGCATAGCTGTATGTTGTTTATATAGATGTGAACTTCCAAGCAAAGTAACTTGTGTGGAGAGATGGCAAAAGTGAAGAGATCAGTGATGTTAAAAAGAGAAATTGGAGAATAAAGAATGATTCAAAATTAACAGTGATATTGACACTACTGAAAACTAAATTTTGGACAGCACTTATCTCTGCAATTTTGCCATTAGCACACATCCTCCAAATAGCACTTTTGCTTTTTCAGTTTACAGAAAAATGTACCCACTTAGGTTCATAAACTCCTCCCTACCACAATATGGTATCATAAAACCTTGTTAACAGAGCCTCCAGCCTCTGTTCCAACCAGGCTTCCCTCACAACTGAACTCTTATCTGCCATACTTTCCTGTCTAATGGATACAAGGTCAATATTCAGCACACATCTCAGAGAAAATATCCAGAAATTTAAAGAAATCTCTGTACTGCTTTTAAACCTCATGAAGTCAACTGTCTTTATCCACTCCTCTAAGGATCAACTTCCTCCCCTCCTCTCTCTCTCTGTTTCATGTGTGTACAAGGTCCCTTGTTCTTACAACTTGTCATATTATGGACAAACTAGGTGATCTGCCAATATCTACCTTGAAAAACACAAGAAATATATACACCACACAAATGTGGTTAGTCACGTCTAGCTGAGCATCTGTTGGACATCTGGCATGGTATCAAATAAAAGTAAAACTTATTTAAAAAAACGTATGGCTTACTGGGGGAGGGAATTACAAAAAATAAAAATTTTAATCAAAAACTAATATATTTCATCCAACATTACATGGCCATCAGCACAGGCAAATTTTTTTTTTTAAATAATTAATAAAAAAGTTATGAACAATTAATAGTGATCACTTCCCAAAATTTAGATATTGGCATGCATCTGAATGGTTGAGGTTTGGATGATTTCATGTTTCAGGGAAAAGTCAACAAATTTGAACTTGCTGGAATGAAAAAGTTTTGACTATTTCCAAAAAACTGTGCATAGCATCAATAGCATGAGAAGCAAGGCTAGACTTATCAGATTCCAAAAACATAATGTAGTTCTGATCAAGGCAGAACAGCCAGTCTGTCCAAATAACAAAGATGACATGAGCAGAATACCTGATACACTACCACCTCTTTCTTTACTAGGTATCTATCTTTTAGGTGGTAATGTATCCTTTGTAGATGATCAGAAGGAAGATAGTTTCTGAGCTGCTTTGGAGGAAGCATATAGATTGAATTTGCAAGGGATCCATGTTATTTGTTTGGAGAATTCCTTTAAAGTAGGGTTTAATTCTTTATTGGGGTGGGGGGGATTGTAGCCATTTGCTAAGAAAGTTTTAAAAATTTGATTAAGTTCAGTAGTTGGGCACTTATCAGAACTGATACCAAAAAAATATTAAAATCCCATAACTGCATCCTTTCCTCTGTTCTGGAGGGGGGGCTCCAGAACATTACTATTACAGCCACTTTGGACTTGCTGACTATGCCAGCGCTTCCCAAACTGTGAGCCGCGGCCCCCTTGGGGGCCGTGAAATAATGAAAACAAATTTAAAATGTTTTAAGACTAAGTAGATTTTTTTTATTTTAAAAGAAACGTATTTAACTTTTATTATTTCTATTTTGTTATTTTTTATATTTTAATGGAAAAATTAACACGTTGGTGTTGGTTCACAAACTTTGCTTTCTGCGTATTTCGGCGCTTAATGAATATTAGTAAATATTGCTTATTCATATGTTTCATTTCAAAGCAGTGGTTAATTGTATTTACTTCGAATGCTCTACAAGGAAGCTCCAAATCTTCCTGTCCCTTTCATCACGTGTTCGTAATCAGGCACTATTGATATTGACTTTATATACATATCAAAACTCGTTTTATATTATCACTGTCATCCGAGCTAGTTTTCTGTTACCAATAAAAGTTTCGCATATACTTCACACATGAAAAAAGCTTAAACAAGTTCATGTGGGGAGATAGTAACTCGCTTGCAGTGGCAAAACAACACGCCCTTCCTAACAGCCACTATACTGCAGAGGCAATAAAAACAAGTACTTTTATTATGCCAGTGAATAAGGTATGAGCAGTCTGTGTAATATATTTCTCAACAAATAGTGCAATTAGAGACAACTGGGATAAAAACACACTAATTAATGAATCACATGTCCCCTCATACAGAAATTATACTGTATATATAGACTGAAACAAAACCATATGTTGCATGGGCAAACACAGTATCTAACTAAAAACTATTGTTATTAATTAGATGTGTGCGAGTTCGATTTCCCAAGGTAGCAATAAAATTCAACCGAACGTGTTAAAATTGTAAACGTGTTAAAATTCGTAAAAGTGTTAAAACTAAGTAATATATACATAATGGATGTTATGGCAGTTTCACATATGGAATTCGGTTGAAGAGAGTTAGCATTTCAACTCAGTTGTCAGCTATGATTTTATCTTTCGGTTGCGCGATCTTTTGTTAATACCGCACCAATCATATGCACGTTTTAATAACCTGCCTTTACTGTCTGTTTCGCATTAGGCTTAATTACTGTAAAGGGAGAAAAATCACAAAAAAAGAAAAATATTCATGGTTCGGGATTCCCTTATTCAGGTAATATTCACTAATTTCATGTTGTCAGTCTGTGGTGTGCCAGTATCGGTAAGTGGTGATATTATTTGACCTATTCTACGTTAAAAAATTTAACACCCTGAGATGGATAAGTGGTTGATAAAAAAAAATAAAATAAAAAAAAAATCCCGTGAACAATCTCTTCTGATTGTGTTAAAAAAAAAGAAGCAGAAACAGACTCAAAAAAAAAAAAAAAAAAAAAGCACAGTATTTCATATTTTACCAGAACAGCCCGTATCGTCTTCAGAACCAAACGGTAAGAGGCAAAAAATGTAATATATGCATTTGATTTTTGCAATATTCGCTGTGTATGTTTTGTATTGAATATAATAATATATCTCTCTATTACGATTTTTTTTTCGAGGGGGGGGGCTGTGAAATATTTTAATTTTTGCAAAGGGGGCCCTGACATCCAGAAGTTTGGGAAGCACTGGACTATGCTATGAATGCCCACCACTGAGATGCTGGAAGAAGGCCACTATTGCATCACAGCTAATACGAATATGAGAGGCCTACTGAAATCTGCCTCAGCCCTGAGAAATTTTCTAAACCTCAACAAATTTAGGTGCATAAAACTGCCCCAAATTTGGGAAGCACTTATTCTTAGACCTTCAGCCCATTGGTATTTAATTTATGTTGGCAATTTGACTTTGCTGAAATATTAAAAGTATTAATTAAACTTATTCTAATTACTATTCAATATGCATTGTAATACCCTCAAACATAATAGTTATGCAGACAACTGTATTAACACATGCTTCCCTTGCAAAGTTCATTTTATTACTTTTTTTTTTCAGTTATGATATTTACTATTTGATCAAATACTGCTACAACACATTTGCAGTTATAAAGAAAGATGTCTTCATGGACTTAATAATACATTTTTTTGTCTTTGGTCACTATATAGAGGTAGCCTCTAACATGTGGATAATTTTATACCAGTTTCTGGTATAAAGTTGGTTTTATTTTGCTCCACTGCTTTGTATTGGCAAAGTAAACTGATTACATGTCATTTACCATGCTCTAATTTTTTTTGTTTGCATTTTCACAGATAAATGAAGTTCAGGTAGGTCTTGGTTTGAATGGTAGTTTGCAATCAATCATTTCATGATATGAAGTATTATGTTATTAGTTCCACATTAGTAGAATTGAACAGTATCATGAGAAGTAGCTTGACATCAATACACCGCTTAAACTGTCCCAAAAAAATAAATAAAATGCTTTGTTTCAAAAACATCTTCATCTTATGGGAAGATGTTTTTTTGGATCCCACTCACAAAGGGTTATAAGCCTGTAGTACATTAGTACCATAAGTGGGCTAAGAATTTTTTATTCAATTTTTTTTATTAATTTTTATAATTTTTTTGCATTTTTTTAATATTTTTTATGTAAACCAGAAACCCTGCTCTACAGACGAAACATGGAACTTTTTCAAACCACTTCAGGCCTCAAATAAGCAGGGCAGTGGGTTCATACCAGGTGATAAAATTCATCTCCCATCTAAACACAATCATAAACATCCAGACCCATGGCAGGATTCAAACCCACAACCTGTTGGTTGGAGAGCAGATATTATAACCACTCGGCCAATCAAGCCAGCACTCTTCACTTCACAGCCCTAATTTTCTTTGCTTCATAGTCCAGTTTCTATGTGTTTGGCCTATGTTCATCTATAATGTTTATTCATTATTAAAAAAAATTTTCTCAGATGTATAGTTCTTCCTTAAATTCATATCATTCAGCTCTCTGCTTTCAGGGAAACACTGAATTGACTTCTGGCAACTGCTCACATTTCATAAGAAAGTTTGTCTGACAGCATGATGAGGTAACTAACCTCTTGAAGGATTCAGTATTTTATTTGGTTGTATTTCCAGGTCACCATTACTTGTGGACTTTCATTTCTTTGGAATGTTGTCAACTGTGAACTTGGAATTACTTTGCAGTACCACTGTTCAGACACCCAAATGACATCCAGTTGTGATTCTCCTCTTAAATGCTAATTCTTTCACTGTAATTAATGCTAGGTATAAAAGATCAAACTGACTTCTGAGAACTCTAAATCTCATTTAAAAGCCACAAAATTTTCATATTAATAGTCGCATCAGTCTTCCTGTATTTAGTAAGGTGTCCCATAACTTTTGGTAGCATAGTATGAATTGTGCTCAGCCAGGTTGGGTTTGGTTTTCAGGATTTTCATACAAATTTGTTAGCCACATATATATGGTTTTACATAGAAATGACTAACAGATGCAATTGTTAGCCATTTCAGATGAGCAAAACATTAGAAAATGTTTCAGAACTTACATTTGGACTGAACAGAATTTAAGTTAGTTCGTATTTTGGATATCTAATGTATCTCTAAAGATTTATTTTTTCTTTAAATCAAACCATTTTTAATGACAATGATTCAGAAACTATGCAAATTATGTTAAAACTGGCAAACTGTTATTATTATTAAGAGTGACTGTAGTATCCAGAATATATAAGCAACAAATGGTTCTAAGTTCAGTTGCTGTGGAATAATTTTGCTCTGCAAGAATTCTTTTGCAGTATGCCTTTTTATAATAGTGTCAGATGATAAGAGAATTCAGATAAGTTTAAATACTTTCCCTTTCTTTTTGAAGTTAGATTCATTCCTTTCCTTTTATTTTCTTGCATTTTCATGCTTCTACAGTTTTTAGATAGTTTTACTAGAGTAAAAAGCTTAAATGAAACTTTTTATTTTTGCTTATTTATGCATACTGTTTAAAGATTTCCAGTAATTTTTAAATTTTAGTGACATAATAGTATTTTATTTATCCAGGTGTTGCTGGTATCAGGTATGATGTTATCCATATGCATCAAAATGTTCTTGAAAGCATTTCGTTAGGTAGAAACGTAGCAACTAACTGGGTATTTGCCCAGTGGTTTCCATAAGGAAGATGGGAAACAAGTTATCATGCTGTAATTGTACTAGTCCTAGACTGGACAGAAAATTAGAAGACAATTACTCTCCAGATGAGGAAGTTCATCAAGAGGAAAGTGTATCAAACCTTCAGCATATAAGTGAAAGGGAACCCGAAGGTAATATTGTCCCTAATTTGTTGCATTGCATTTTTGTTGTCATTGTTGCTGTTGTTTATGACTACTTTTCTTTTTAACATTTATTTGGTAACAAAGTCAAAATATTTGGCAACCTAGTGGATGAAAATGGATAGGAATATCCCTCAACATCAGATTGAAAGTTTATATGCCAGAATCTTAGAGTTGTTGAACCTGGATTAAAGGAATTTCTGTCTAGTTTTAGCCTTGGAAGGAGATGCACAAGCATGTATGTATTAAGACTTAAGTGCTAGGAGGAACTCATATTGTAAGCTTAATGGAGTAAAACAGCAGTGGAAAAGGATCAAAAACACTATTTAATGCTTCTAGTATTTCATCTTAGTCATCACAGAGATATCTTCAGAGTGTACAATACAAAACTTGTAACACACACACACTAATGAAATGTGAATAAAAGACTAGTCCTAATTAATTAGAAGAAACACACGTATAAACCACAGTGAAAATTATTTAATTGTAAATATTTCATCCTAAGTATCTTAGGACATCATCAGTACAGTATTTAAACAAAAATTAGGAATAACATACAGTTAGGGCACATGATTACAATAGAATCTCATGAAAACGTGCTAAAGTAGTACAAAAAAAAAACGTTAATTATTTAACACAGTTTTGTATGATAATTTCCCATACTTTAGGAATAGTAAGAACGTCGTTGCGGTTTAGGTTTGGTCTGTGTAGTAGGGCTTCAGAACTTTCTTTGTATAAACGTTCATGTTTAAATAAAGATCTATGTAAAAGTTTAGCCTTTTCCCAATGGATCCTATGGTTTGGATTTTCAATTCCATGTTGAGAGAGGCCAGATTTCTGCGGTTTAAGAAGGCGAATGTGGTCTTGATGTTAGAGATGCGTTTCTGAACAGACCTACCTGTCTGTCCAAAGTAAGATAATTTGCATGAGCATGGAATCTCATAAACACCAGGTAACATCAAGGGTGAGAATTTGTCCTTAGGAGAAGGTAATAAGTTGTAAATTTGGTTGATAGGTTTGTAAGTAGTGGCAAAATTGTATTTCTTCATAATTTTAGAAAGACGTTCTGAGAAGCCTTTAACGTAAGGTATGGGAATCCTATGCACTTCTTCCTGTCTGGTTTGATGTATGCAGAAGTGACTGATGATTTTTTGAGATTATATCCATTTAAGATGGCTGTATTTTTGATAACTTCTAATTCCTGGTTTAAAGATTCTTCAGAAGAGCAGAATTTGTGTGCTCTGGAAACTAGTGATTTAATAATGCCAGATTTCTGAGATGGATGATGAGCAGAAGAATTGTGAATGTAGGCTTGCGAAAGACGGAAGTGGCGATGGAACCGTCTTCTTTTCTTTTGACGTGTAAATCTAAAAAAGAGATACCCTGTGGAGATTCTTTTTCTAACGTAAAGTTGATGCGATGATGAAGAAGGTTAATTTTATCTAGAAACAGTTGTAATTCAGGTTCGGGATGATTCCATACTGCAAATACGTCATCGACATATCTTAGCCAAATTTTTGGTTTGGGTTCAAAAGTGAATGTTTTTTCCTCAAGGTGTTCTAGAAACAAATTTGCTAGGTTTGGTGATAAAGGAGATCCCAAACCTAGCAAATTTGTTTCTAGAACACCTTGAGGAAAAAATATTCACTTTTGAACCCAAACCAAAAATTTGGCTAAGATATGTCGATGACGTATTTGCAGTATGGAATCATCCCGAACCTGAATTACAACTGTTTCTAGATAAAATTAACCTTCTTCATCATCGCATCAACTTTACGTTAGAAAAAGAATCTCCACAGGGTATCTCTTTTTTGGATTTACACATCAAAAGAAAAGAAGACGGTTCCATCGCCACTTCCGTCTTTCGCAAGCCTACATTCACAATTCTTCTGCTCATCATCCATCTCAGAAATCTGGCATTATTAAATCACTAGTTTCCAGAGCACACAAATTCTGCTCCTCTGAAGAATCTTTAAACCAGGAATTAGAAGTTATCAAAAATACAGCCATCCTAAATGGATATAATCTCAAAAAATCATCAGTCACTTCTGCATACATCAAACCAGACAGGAAGAAGTGCATAGGATTCCCATACCTTACGTTAAAGGCATCTCAGAACGTCTTTCTAAAATTATGAAGAAATACAATTTTGCCACTACTTACAAACCTATCAACCAAATTTACAACTTATTACCTTCTCCTAAGGACAAATTCTCACCCTTGATGTTACCTGGTGTTTATGAGATTCCATGCTCATGCAAATTATCTTACTTTGGACAGACAGGTAGGTCTGTTCAGAAACGCATCTCGGAACATCAAGACCACATTCGTCTTCTTAAACCGCAGAAATCTGGCCTCTCTCAACACGGAATTGAAAATCCAAACCATAGGATCCATTGGGAAAAGGCTAAACTTTTACATAGATCTTTATTTAAACATGAACGTTTATACAAAGAAAGTTCTGAAGCCCTACTACACAGACCAAACCTAAACCGCAACGACGTTCTTACTATTCCTAAAGTATGGGAAATTATCATACAAAACTGTGTTAAATAATTAACGTTTTTTTTTTTTTTTTTTTTTTTTTTTTTTTTTGTACTACTTTAGCACGTTATGCACGTTTTCATGAGATTCTATTGTAATCATGCGCCCTAACTGTATGTTATTCCTAATTTTTGTTTAAATACTGTACTGATGATGTCCTAAGATACTTAGGATGAAATATTTACAATTAAATAATTTTCACTGTGGTTTATACGTGTGTTTCTTCTAATTATGAACGCACCACAGGTTTCGTTATTTAAAAAAATAGTCCTAATTAGGTGGGGTGCCCTCTATGACTGACCACTTGTTGGAGGCCTCAGATATAAACTGAGACTCAAAGGAGTAGTGTTTCCCATATTTCAAGAAATTTTATTCATCTATATTTATTCAGATTAAGCTGATTCTAAAAACAGTCTTTCTAACCTGCAATAGAACATGGTCTGCAAGGCTGATTGACCATAGTCATGGTTACAGATGTATTTTTTGTTTTTCTATGTGGATGGTGACTGATCTTCCTTGTCTGTCAATAGTAGGCCAATTTGTCTTAAAAAAAAAAAAAAAGAAAGAAACTATATACACATAATGATAAAAATAGTTATGGAATAATAACTTCACCTTCTTATGGCTCTACACTCCAAATTGAACCTTAGCCTCCTGGGTTTGTTGCTTCTGCCTCTCTTCTGACAAAAATTTACTTCTCCTGCTTAGACACTTTAGTATAATGTGGCTTTCTTGACTAATGGTGTCTCTCCATCTTGTTCTAGGTTTTCCTTTTGGCCTTTTACAATGATATTACTGTTGACTGTCTTCATAAGAATACTATCATTTCCATTACGAAAAACATGTCCTGCCTACTGCAGCTTTTAGAACTTGATTACACTGGATATTGTAGGTTCTTTATAAAGTTGATATCACTCAGAGTTGTATCTGATTCTCCAGAAACCATTATCATTCACTGGTCCAAAAACATTTTCTAAGGATTTTCCTTTCAAAAGCTGAAATCAAATTCTCCTCTTGCTGTAAATATCACATTTACAGCAAGATACAATTTACTTACAGGTTTCACATTCATAGGTAATGACTGGACGAATTATCGATTTATATATTTTTACTTTAGTCTTCCAGTGGATATCTTTTGAACTGAGAATGCATGAGAGAGAGAATAGAAAGCATGATTACCTCTCTTGATTTGATTCTGCACTTCCACCATCTCATTTGGTTGGCTAGTAATCATTATTCCTAAGTATTTAAATTGTTTCACGTTTTCAATTTCAATTTCCCACTTCTATCAGTTTTGCATTTATTGTTTCACACATGTATCATTTAACTGATTCTGCCTGGTATTAATCATTATTTTGGGTTTTTTATTGATTAATTTTTAGTCCTTTTCTCCAAATTTTCTCAAATCCTGAAATGCATTACCTTACATTTTAACATTGAATTGATAACTATTGTTCTTTGCCCACAGTGCCAATTTATTTAGATCATCATGTAAGATACATCACAACTTAACTATTGCCCTTACTAGTTTTGCATCATTGGCAAACAACTGAATATTCCCCTTTAAATCTTCTGCTATGTCATTAATGTGCAAATTAAAGAATAGTGGTACTAGTACAGCGAGCCTTGAAACACTCTGCTAGTCACCCTGATTGCATTCCTCCATGCAAACAACCTTTGATGTTTATTAGCCATCCCCTTAATCCATGCCTCATATCCATTCTCATTTGCTCCAACTTATGTAATGGTTTTCATGCAATATCCTATCAAATGCCTTTTGCAAAATCCAGCAGCATGGTGTAGCCATTTCCTTTATCCAATTTAGCCGTCACTTTATTATGAAATGTGAATAAATTACTAAGGCAGGACTTACCTTTTACAAAGCCCTGCTGCTCCCTATAGAGCATCATATTCCTATCCACCCATTCCCGAATTTTACTTTTAACCAACTTTTCCAATACTTGAACTGCCACTCCAGAGGTACTAATTGGTCTGTAATTTACTATGTCTGTCTTGGAGCCACCTTTATGTAGTGGAACTGTCTTATCCTCTTTCCACTCTCTTGGAACCTTGCCACAGCTGAGCCTTAGATTAAACAACTTCATCAGAGGTATTGCCAGTTCACTTATACATTCTCATAGCACAGGAGTTGACTTATCGTCCAGGCCCACTGCTGCATTCACATTGATATTTTTCAATATACTGAGTTCCTCCAGTGTATTTACCTCAATTCTCTCATCTTTGTCACATTAGTAACTGCAAAGTCACTACCAGGATGATATACCCTTGTGAAGCGATTACTTAGTGAACTATTAACTGAACTATTTCTTCTGCTTCTGTCACTTTCCTACCATCAGCACAGGGTAAAATTATCTTTCCATAATAATTCTTTCTCTTGTTACATAGCAAAAAAAACTTTTGAATTTATTCTCGCCTGCTTAGCTAATTTTCTCAAAATCTGATTTAGCCTTCCCTACCATACAAGTTACCCTTCTTGTTTGTGCTTTATATTGCTCATAGGCTGCTGATTGCATTGTTTATATTCCTTCTGTAATGCTTTTTTGTAGCTTCTGCTTTATATTGCTAGTCATCCATTTAACACATTCACATCGGGAAGTGTTTTGCACATTTATCATACCCCACAGGATTTCTCATTACGAAGTTTGTGTGCTGCTTACACGTCAGGTGGACTCACTGATACAAAGCTTATACGTCATGTTAGTGGCAACTCTTTTGGTAGAAGTTAACATTTGTGATCTGTCATAATGACATTGAAAATTTCAGATGTAATCGAACAAACACTTATTTCATGTAATTGAAAATTTGGACAAATGTTAGGACAATTGTTTTTATTTAGATACTGTGATTATCAGTATAACAAATGGTTTTGCTTGAGTTGGTGCAGCATAGTTTCTGTGTTGGAGGGGACACAAGTTTCATTAGATAGTGCAGTTTTTATCCCAGTTGTCATTAATTGCACTATTTGTTGACAAATATATGACACAGACTGCAAATTCAGTGATACAATAAAACTACAAGTTTATCTTGCATCTGCAGTAGGGGGAGGACATGTTCACTATATAGGGACAGCTGCTTCCAGTCTTTGGACAATATACATGTAGTGATTAAAAATTTATCTATTCCTAACTGAAAATGAATCCTCCTATATTCTATTAGAGGAATGCATCTGTTGAAAACCAACAAACTTGAAACATGTAGGAAATCCAGATGTTCTATTGATGAGTTTCCTGAGCTGCTGTCAAAAAGGAAAAAAATTCAAACTGCATCTGATGCAGTTTGAATTTTCAAAGATGGTGTGAATAATTCAGATAATGATTTCAGTCAGGTATTGTATCTACAGAGCAGTTCCTCATCTGACGAGGAAGATATTTCACAAAGTAAGGTTTCTTAATTTTCAGTTTCAAATGAATGGAATCTGGTAAGTAATGAGGCAGTACTGGTTCAGCAAGAGATGATGAGCTACTTTTACCGCTTGATTCAGAAACATCTATCTGCAGCATGCTCTGCATTTCTAACTGATGACCTAATGGAATTTATTCTAAGAGAAACTAAAAGATATACAGATCTACTTATTTACAACTCGAGATTGTGGAACTCCAGGTAGACAAGTGAATTTTAAGAATTTAACTCATTAAGAACAAAATTATTTATGAATATGTTATATTACTATTTAAAAAGAAAAAAGCACTAATCATTAGTAAATAAAAGAATAATCAGAATATAAAGTGAAATATATATATATATATATATATATATATAAAAAGAAATACACATAAGCACAATAAATTGTACAAGATGATTTGCCCCTCTGTCAACTCACATGCATTTCTACCATACCCACACAAATCACGTTATCAGCATTATTAGATCATAAGAAAGCCCCGCCCTATAGTTATGTACTGAGCTAGCAATATATATTATTGCTGTTTCTTATTGGTTAGTGATTTATATTTTGCAAACAAATCCCTTTCCTTCTATTCATAGTTTTTTTTTTAATTATGCCCATCATAAATGCAAATATGAAAGTGGAGTTTATTCTTCACTCCACCCTCAGATACTTATATCACAAGCACACATATATTATCACAGATGTAAATAATTCATAATATATTTTCTCTTCCTTATATTTGCTATTATTTACATCTTTTAGTAAATAAAGTATAGTAACTCATATTCATATATATCATTCTCTTTAATTATTGTTATTTAATATATTCAGAAAAGAGCATTCCTCCCCTCCCCCACTGTGTGGGATTAATTACAATCGAAGAAACCAACACAAAAAGAGGTGTGTCCAATGACATGCAGGAACGAAATTGCTGGGAATTCTGCTCGCTTCTCCAGATTATTAGGTTTGCGGCGAGAAAGTTATAATTGCCTTGATGTGAATGTGTTAATCTCTGTGGTTTATCCTCCTGACCTTTGCACTCTGATACTGCCTTGCTCAAACAACCCTTGACTGCTTCCCATGTACTAATGATATTCATTTCATGATGCATGTTGTTTAGCAGTTATAGTTATGTTAAAACAAACGCAAAAATCCAAGATAGCTCTCTTTTTGTGCATCTTTTGTTCAATTTATCATATTCTGAAATTTCATCAAATGTTGTATTATATGACAAAATGTAACATCTTTGCACGACCAAATATTGTAGTTCTGTCTTTTGTCCACCAGCAAGTTTCTCCAAAAACTGAAACATACTTCAATTAAGCAAATTTTCACATGCTTATGTAGGTCTGATAGTTGTTTGTAGTTATGAGTTCAAAACACTTATATGGCACCATACATGCATTTGGCATAATGTCTAGTTTTTAGTCATGCCATGCAGAAAACCTTTTGTATTCACCTTGTATATTGGAGACTGCATCAGTAGATTTACCAATACATTTTCTTAAATTGATATTTAGATTTAAAAAAAAAAATGCTGCAATCTAAATTGCACAATAAATTCTGAGTTGTTAATGTTCAGTTTGACTAAGTGTTTGTGGATAGTACTGTTTGTCATGTATCTGAAACAATCAAGCATTAATCACATGAATGTTAATGTCACTGAAACTATATGTATACAAATACAACACATCTGTATCACATTTCTGCTTTTATTTCATCATTATTTCATCACACATTTTGTTTAAGCTGACTAATGGAATCAGTAACTGAATTTGCAGTAGTTTTGGACATTGATGGCTGCATATTTCCTCACTCCTTTATATTGTATCTATCATGGTGTTGTCGACTTTCTGTGCTAAATTGTCAGTATACAATGTCAGATCAAATTTGTAATAAGTAAAAATTAACCTCAAAGAAGTTACCATGATCAATATTTTCATTGAGTAATGGTATATGCCACCTCATTTATGCTTTCTCTATAGCTGAGTCCTACTTTCCAATCAGTTTTATCATTTTAGTTATCCCCATCATAATTTGATTTTCTTGCAACTTTCCAGTTTGCTGTCTTGTAAATAAACTTGACAGATCTCTGATTAGTTTTTAAAATATACTCTTCAGTAGAATTTGCATGAGTTGCACAGATATCATATCTGTTCTGTGGTTTGCTGTTATATATGTCTAGTGTGATTTACATTGAATCCAGTAATAAATAAAGAATTATCTAAATCGTTGCAAAAATGCAAGACAAAGAACAAAATAATTTTTCCATTTCATCATTATATGTTAAACAATGCCTACACACACCATTTTGCTGAAAGTAAATTTTTTTAGTAATTAACTTCCTCATTAAAATTGCATTGTTTATCACATTCATCTGAGAATGAACAATGTGGCAGAAACAAAATCATTTGGAGTTGCTGGCAAAAGATTCTAAATTTAACAACTCTGAGTTTGTACATAGAAATATCAGAAGTTAATGGAAGAGTCTGATTACTGGTGGAAGTATAGTATACTCTACATTCCTATTTATCAGTAATGCTAATGACATTGACTTAGAGGCTTTCTGGTACACATATATTTGTAGAATCATTTGATTGTGTCTTTGCAAAAGTGCAGGAAATCTATGACATCTGTATCAAATTTGCATTTTATGACAACAACAAGGATAAGTTGATCACGTTCGTAATTGAAATTTTGTGAGATTGTGAAGTAGTTTATGAAAATATATCTGTAATTTCACACATTCTTGTGATTCATCTTATAACATCATTTGTTATATTTTTTCTTCAGATTTAACTTCCCTATGACTTTGTACTTTCCTTTTGTGACATGTAAATATGGGTAAGTAAATATGTCAGTACAACATATAAAAATAGTTATTAGTAGTTATGTATAGTTATGGGGTGCTTAAGGGTCAAAGCTGTATAACTGAGAGGAGACCTCCACATAGCCTTTAACGGAATGCAGAGAACCGACCAGGGCTTCTTACCTAATGTCTAATCCTCACCTTCTCGTGGTGCACCCTGTTGGGTATCTACTTTGATACTGAACGAACGAGGATGGTCTGGCAATTTGGGATTTAGCCGACAAAATTGTATTCTTATTGGTTAAACCAAAATAAAAAATGATGGAACGCCATGACAAAATTTCATGCCGGCTGGGGCGTAGCCCGGTTAAACAAGGCCCCCGTTGTTTTCGCCAGGGAACCAGGGCGAACAGCGAAAAGTCAGCTACTGGAACAAATCTGAAAACAAACCCCAATTCAACATCAACAGAGTTAAAGATTGGTACTATAAATGTAAGAAGCCTGAATGGCAAAGAAATGGATCTAGATGAGGAATTAGATAAGTACCAGATCGACATAATAGGGGTGACTGAAACAAAAAAGACCAAAACTGGTGAGATCTTTCTGAGCAATAAATACAAAATGTTATATTCAGGCAATGACAATCAAGGAAAAGAAGGAGTAGCCATAGTATTTAACACAAAATACGAGGCTAATCTTCTTGAATGGCAGTCAGTCTCAAGTAGAGTAATGTGTGCAAATATGAGAATGGGGAATTGGACAATGAGACTTATTTGTGCCTATGGTCTCACAGAAGGTTCTATTAAGGTAGAAGTGGAGGAATTTTTTGAGGATTTAGAAAAAGCAACTGACACAATGAAAAAGGAAAAGTTGGTCCTTGTTGGGGATCTAAATAGCAGAGTAGGAAATGATTGTGAGATATACAAAAATATTTTGGGAAAATTTGGAGAAAAGAGCAAAGCTAATAATAATGGCAAATATCTGTTGGATTTCTGCTCAGGACATGGACTGGTTATTACTAACACCATGTTCCAACATAAAAATGTGCACAAATTCACATGGAGAGAAGAGGCTAGGAATAAGAAAAGTCTCATTGACTATGTTATTGTTGATAGTGATGTTTTCTCCTTGGTGCAGGACACCAGAGTGTACAGAGGATTTGAAATTGGAAGTGATCACTATTTAGTCTTGAGCAGGATAAAATTGAATATCATATTGAAAAGAATAACATGCAATGAAGTTTTAAAGCGAATAAAATTTGAGCAGCTCTCAGATGCAAACTGTAGACTAAAATACAGAAAGATTATTGAAAATAAAATGAAAGAGTTTGAGAATAGGAATCAAACCTTGGAAATTCAGTGGCAAACTCTGAAGAAAACATTGATTGATTCTGCCAGAGAGGCATGTGGTGAGGTTGTGTGCAAGGATAAAAAAATCAGAACTCCCTGGTGGACACAGGAAGTTAAAGAGGCAGTGAAGGAAAAGAAGAAAGCATATCAAAAGTTCCTGTCAAATAAGTCGGCTTTTACTCTTACAGAATACAGAGACAAATGTAAGAAAGCTAAACAGTGTGTAAAACTAGCTAAACAAAAGTCATGGGAGGACTTTGGCAAGAATATAGAAAATAAATATCAAGAAGGTGGCAAAATATTCTGGAGGTTGTTGAAGAAGCTTAAGAAAGGAAAGAGTGCTGTAAAAGGAGTTAGAGATGATAAAGGTGACATGAAAACAGGAGAAAAAGATATCCTTGAAGTATGGAGTAATTACTTTGAAAAACTGCTAAATGAAATAAGCAGTGATGACAGCATAGTGATTAAAAAACACTGACCAGGCATGCAGTCAGGAATACATATCCATACTTGAAGTAGAAAAAGCCATCATAGGCTTGAAATGTGGAAAGGCAGCAGGAGTAGATGATATTCGACCAGAAATGCTGAAGTATGGTGGTATAAAAGTCTTACAGTGGCTGCACTGCATAGTTCAGAAAGCCTGGACAGAGGGACAAATTCCTGATGATTGGAGTAGAACTCTCATAGTACCCATATATAAAAAGGGAAATAAAACTGAATGTGAGAATTACAGATGTATTTCCCTACTGAGTGTTCCTGGCAAGATCTATGCAAGTATACTTGAGAAACGGTTGAGAAGAATTGTGGAAGAAAAGCTTGGTGAAGAACAAGCTGGATTCAGGCCAAATAGAGGCTGTCAGGATCAGATCTTCACTTTATGACAAATAGTCGAGAAAGCATGGGAATATAACAAAGATCAGTATTTAAGTTTTGTCGATTTGGAAAAGGCATATGACAAGGTGCCAAGAGAGAAGCTATTCAATACGCTTCAGTTATATGGTTTCCTGAAGTACAAGTCTAGTACAAGTCTTCAGGATCTTTAACTGAATAACTGCTACAACAAAGCTATTTAAAAAAAAAAAAAAAAAAAAAAAAAAACTATGAAAATAGAAACGAGGATGTTAACTGCTTTCTCTGCAAACCTGTAGAATAAGTAATTCATTTCATCTATTTAGACACTTTTTAATGAAGATTATAAATTAAATTTGGAAATAGATAACAGAATAAATAAAGCTGGTATGATGGAACAGCCAGTCGAATAAATTTATGGAATAAGAAAGAATTTAGCCTAAATACTAAACTTTTATTCTACAAGAAAGTGTTCAAATTTTAATTCATGAATGTGAGAGCTGGTTTAGAAATATAGAACATCTGATCAAAGTCTATACATCTTGGATATGATGCTTCTGAGAAAAATTAAGGAAGTGAACAGATCGCATCAGTCTCAGAATTACATTAAAAATGAAGATATTAGAAAGTAACTTGACATTGTAAGAATTAACAATATGGAAGTGATCTAAGATGGTATTGTAACTTAAACATATTTGGAGAGGAAGGTATGCTAAACTAGCATTTAATCCAAGATGGAAGAAGAAAGGCTCAGAGAAGACCAAATTCTGTGTTATATATTTATCTGATCCAAACACAAACAGTCACAATATCTATAGCATAACAATGCCATTTGGACAAGGATTGATATGACTAGTTCATTAAAATGAAATATAAGATCTGACAGTGTTGGAGTCCTGACAATTAACAGGACAAATCAGGAGAGAAAAATTGATAGATAGTAAAAATATAAACTTAATCAATTATAGCTCTCGTATTCAGGAATTTGATGTGATGACAATGTTTAAATTTTTCGACTGATCTAAGATACAAGAACTTGCAGTTCAAAATGCTACAATTTTATAACATAAACAGGACATTGAGCAATACAGTCTGTATTCAAACTGTAAGTCATCACTTAAAATTGTGAAGAAAAATTTTATGTGATGTAAAATGAGGGCAAAACAAGGGTACATTATACTAATCACATTATGAAGGAAAGTGGCATTAAACCTAATATCAAAACTGGAGATGATGTTATATTCCTGGTACAAGTCTGCAGGATTCATTAACTGAACTGAATAATTGCTGTAATAAATAAGTATGAAAATCAGCAATAAAAAGACTGAAAATAGTCAGGAACATTGAAAACATCAGCTGCATATTTTTTTAATATCTCGAGCATCTTGAGTGATTAAACTATGGCACAAATACATTTCAGCAATTGAGGCACAATTTTCAGTGAAGATGGCAAAATATAGAAATAGACCTCAGAAATATGCAATTTGAGAAAAATTAGTCTCAACACTAAAGTAGCTATTAACAAGATTATTTAAACCATTTTTAACTTGCTGATCTGAAAACTGTGTTAGAAATAATAGTTGATCAGAGACTGGCAACCACAGATATTAAGAGTTCTGAATGAAATTAGGGGCATGAACAGATGGTATTCAATGGCAGAGTCATATATTAGGTATGAGTTAGCATTCTGGAATGTATGAGCAGTATTAATCTGGTGATATGTATGGTCTCTTAAACAGGATGAGAAAGGAAATGGTAACAAAACAAAATGTTTGATTCATGGATGTTAGGAATAAAAGATCTGATTAAGATCTAGCTGAATTGAGTAAGACATGCTTTGTTAGACAAATATAAGATCTGACCATATAGGTATCCTGATAACAGACTGATTTGGAGAATTGTTGATAGGAATTTTATAATGATTCAGTAGATCATGGTATCCTAATACAACTTTTGAGAGATATATCATGAATTTGATGATGATAATGATTAGTTATTTTAGAAATTATCTGCCTGCAATGATAGTTTTACATAACATATTCATTATGTAAAATATCAAATTCCTGATATACTCTGAAGGGGTGTTCAGGTTTTGAAGAGAACTACATGATTAAATTTACATTATTGTTAATCTCTTATCAACAAGTTTCCTTCAAATCAATCTATTACTTGTGAGCACTCCAATACTGATATCTAACATTTTTTGCTTCTGAGGCACTTCTGACTAAATCAATCCACCTAGATCTTAGCCTTCCTCTGGGTTTCTTTCTTGCCATCTTGGCATCAAACACCTGTTTTGCTAACCTTTCCTCACCCATTCTATTTAAGTGACCATACTACCTTAGGTTATCTCTGCTGACATACTCTTGAATGCTAACAATGTCAAGTTCCTTTCTAATATCGTCATTTTTAATATATGATTGTGCGAGTGATGCCATTGGTTCACTCTCCTAATTTTTCTCAGAACCCTCATATCTGTAGTCATTAGACTTTAATCAAGTGCTTTCTTTCTAACCCAACTCTCAGATTCATAACTTAAAACTGGTTTGAACACTTGTCTTGTATACTGATAATTTAGTGTTTTGACTAATTTCTCTCTTATTCCATACAAGGATTGGGTTCTAGAAAGTTCTGATAAACACCTAGACAAAAATTATATTAAAGCAACTGATATAACCACAAGAAAGAACATACTAGTAGCAGTTATGAAGGTAACATATGTTCTTATATTATCCTCATATGTTCTTTCTTGTGGTTATATCAGTTGCTTTAATATCATTTTTGTTCTAGGTGTTTATCAGAACTTTCCAGACCCTCCCCTCTCGTATAAATTTATTCAGCTGGCTACCCACCATACTAACTTGGCTTATTCTGTTGTCTATTTCCATCTTTATTCTACATCTTCACTAAAAATTTTGCCTAAATAGCTGAGATGTTTTACTTATTCTGTAGGTTCTCTGTTCAGGATACAGTTGATGTTTTTAATGTTTCTGCCTATTTTCATTGTCTTTGTCTTTTTATTACTGATTTTCATGCCAAATTTATTACAACAGTTATCCAATTTAGTCAGGGAATCTTAGAGGGAGGAGAACTCAGTGTAGCCTTTTAAGGAATGCAGAGAACTGACTGGAGCTTCTGATCTAATGTCTGATCCTCACCTTCTTGTGGTGCACCCTGTTTGATATCTACCTGGATACTGAACGAAGGAGGATAGGCTGGTAATTTGGGATTTGGTCAACCAAATTGTATTCTTATTGGCTTACACAGTGCTATGTAAAATATAAATGAATTAATTTCATAAAACATAACCTGATATATAGGATAAGACTTCATTTTGATATACTCTTAAAAGAAAGCTATAAAATATCAATGGTTGCCAAACAGTTTGTCATGAGTTGCCTTACACACTACTCAAGAAAATCTTTCAGAGTTCATATATTCATCTTTTACTAGTAGTTTTTAATAATGGGTTTCCCTGGCCTGACACTGTTAATTTTAACAACAGACCACACTGAAAATATTGTTACTGATGTTCAATAGTTAAATATTCTTTAACTTTTGAAATATTATTCTAAATATAATATATTTAGAAAACTCTCAGTTTGAGTATAAATTATGAAATCAAGTCTTAAAAGGCTTTAATTTCCAAAACTGTGAAATGAAAGGTTAATAAATTCTTTACCCACACACCAATTGAGAGTTCAAGTATGAAAAATACATATTTTCAAACAGCAGCTCAACATTTAGGTTTTTTTTTACAAGAATCAGCAGTTTGAAATAGCAGTCAGGCCAGTGAAATCTTTAATAGAAAGCACTAATAAAAGCGCATGAGTTTTTGATCATGTTTCTTCTGCATTATTGTGCAAAAAGCTTGTATTTTCATGTGTATATCACTTTCTAAACTTTTATAGTTTCAAAGACAAATATTGCCCATCTAGCTTTACTTTTAACAGCTTCTATATGTGATCTTACTTTCAGATTTTGAAACAGATCCTTCTACTCATCCAACTGCAGGACCCCTTTTTATGCAACGATCAAGAAGTGATGTGAGAAGTAAGTTAATGTATTGTTTTTTTAATTATTGAAGATAATTTTATTTCAATTGAAACATTAATGGACTAAAATCAAAAAGTTTATTGTCCCTCCCCCATATGTCTAATTTATTATTACATATTTTGCTATGAAATCCCAGGTAAATTAATAAGAGAATCAATTCTAAAAATTAGCATTATATTTAATTTCATACATATTGTTTGCAGTAATGATGAATTGGAATGGTATATGGGGGAAAATTAGTAGCAGATGTTGATATGATGGTTTTTGGTTCTTGAAAATATTAGATAACATCAATTGGTAGTATACTTGGCTCTTCTGTGAGCTGCTTCATCTCTTATTCGAGTTCTTACATCAAGGTTCTAATAACTTCCAATTTATTGGCTTGATGGTGCAAGAACTTGGTTATAGATACAAGCTGGTGTTTATTAATAACTTTCAGTACGCTGAAATGGATCGAGATTCATTTAATATTTTCGTTTTGCCACAAATGCATCCATGAAGGGTAATTTTTTTGGTGCTTTTCATCCCTAAAGTAAATTAAATCTTGGTAATTGGATCTGCTCCTATGACATTGGAACATTAGTCTCATGAATATTTCAAAGGGAATTAAGTGAAGTTGTATGTGAAGACCATTGTTTTCTTTTGTATTATAACGTCATCTAACATGACTGTATTTTTGACTATTGTATAGAGACAGTGACTAAGCAGAAATATATAGCCAGAGCATGTTACTGAAACAAAACATGAACCTCAAATAAAAGAAATTGCAATACTGCATTTGCTTCACACCTCAACTCAACATCACCAGAGTTAAAGATCGGTACCATCAATATAACAAGCCTGAATGGCAAAGAAATGGAGCAAGGTGAGGAATTAGATAAGTACCAGATCGACATAATAGGGGTGACTGAAACAAAAAAGACAAAAACTGGTGAGATCTTTCTGAGCAATAAGTACAAAATGTTATATTCAGGCAATGACAAGCAAGGAAAAGGAGTAGCCATAGTATTCAACACAAAATACGAGGCTAATCTTCTTGAATGGCAGGCAGTCTCAAGTAGAGTAATGTGGGCAAATATCAGAATGGGGAATTGGACAATGAGACTTATTTGTGCCTATGGTCCCACAGAAGGTTCTACTAAGGTAGAAGTGGAGGAATTTTTTGAGGCTTTAGAAAAAGCAACTGAAACAATGAAAAAGGTAAAGTTGATCCTTGTTGGGGATATAAATAGCAGAGTAGGAAATGATTGTAAGACATACAAAAATATTTTTGGAAAATTTGGAGAAAAGAGCAAAGCTAATAATAATGGCAATTATTTGTTGGATTTCTGCTCAGGACATGGACTGGTTATTACTAACACCATGTTCCAACATAAAAATGTGCACAAATTCACATGGAGAGAAGAGGCTAGGAATAAGAAAAGTTCCATTGACTATGTTATTGTTTTTAGTGATGTTTTCTCACTGGTGCAGTGTACTAATGTATAGAGGATTTGAAATTGGAAGTGATTACCATTTAGTCTTGAACAGGATAAAATTGAATTTCATAATGAAAAGAACATGTAATAAAGTGTTAAAGTGAATAAAAGTTGAGCAGCTCTCAGATATGAACTGTAGACTAAAATACACAAAGATTATTGAAGAAAAAATGAAAGAGTTTGAGAACAGGAATCAAACCTTGGAGATTCAGTGACAAACTCTGAAGAAAACATTGATTGATTCTGCCAGAGAGGCATGTGGTGAGGTTGTCTGCAAGGATAAAAAAAATCAAAACTCCCTGGTGGACACAGGAAGTTAAAGAGGCAGTGAAGGAAAAGAAGAAAGCATATCAAAAGTTCCTGTCAAATAAGTCAGCTTGTGCTCTTAGAGAATATAGAGACAAATGCAAGAATGCTAAACACTGTGTAAAACTAGCTAAACAAAAGTCATGGGAGGACTTTGGCAAGAATATAGAAAATAAATATCAGGAATGTGGCAAAATATTCTGGAGGTTGTTGAAGAAGCTTAGGAATGGAGGAAAGAGTGCTGTAAAAGGAGTTAGAGATGATAATGGTGACATGAAAACAGAAGAAAAGGATATCCTTGAAGTATGGAGTAATTACTTTGAAAAACTGCTAAATGAAAGAAGCAGTGATGACAGCACAGTGGTAAAAAACACTGAACAGACATGCAGTCAGGAATACATATCGATACTTGAAGTAGAAAAAGCCATCAAAGGCTTAAAATGTGGAAAGGCAGCAGGAGTGGATGATATTCGACCAGAAATGCTGAAGTATGGTGGTATAAAAGTCTTACAGTGGCTGCACTGCATAGTTCAGAAAGCCTGGACAGAGGGACGAATTCCTGATGATTGGAGTAGAGCTCTCATAGTACCCATATATAAAAAGGGAAACAAAACTGAATGTGAGAATTACAGAGGTATTTCCCTACTGAGTGTTCCTGGCAAGATCTATACAAGTATACTTGAGAAACGGTTGAGAAGAATTGTGGAAGAAAAGCTTGGTGAAGAACAAGCTGGATTCAGGCCAAATAGAGGCTGTCGGGATCAGATCTTCACTTTACGACAAATAGTGGAGAAATCATGGGAATATAACAAAGATCTGTATTTAAGTTTTGTCGATTTGGAAAAGGCATATGACAAGGTGCCAAGAGAGAAGCTATTCAATACGCGAAAGTTATATGGTGTCGATGGAGCATTATATCAAGCAATACTTAGTCTTTATTTGAGTTGTAAGTCAGCAGTTAGAATTGAAGGAAGAACAGGAAGATGGTGTAATGTTAAATCTGGTGTGAGACAAGGATGTACATTATCCCCTCTGTTATTCATTATCTATATGGATCACATTATGAAGGAAAGTGGTATTAAACATGATATCAGAATTGGAGATGTTAATGTCAGCTCTTTGCTTTATGCGGATGATGTTATACTTCTAAATAAATCCGCTACAAATCTGCAAGATTCTCTGACTATATTGAATAACTGTAGTAATAGAGATGGTATGAAGGTCACCAATAAAAAGACAAAGACAATGAAAATAGGCAGAAACATTGAAAATGTCAACTGTGTTGTGAATGGAGAACCTGTGGAACAAGTAAAACATTTCAGCTACTTAGCCACGATTTTTAGTGAAGATGGTAAATTGAATATAGAAATAGACAACAGAATCAACAAAGCTGGTATGGTGGGAAGTCAATTGAATAAATTCATATGGAATAAGAGAGAAATTAGTCGGAACACTAAATTAGCTGTATACAAGACAGTGTTCAAGCCAGTTTTAACTTATGGATCTCAGAGCTGGGTCAGAAGTAAAACACTTGACCAAAGACTGGATACCGCAGATATGAGAGTCCTGAGAAAGATTAGAGGCGTGAACAAATGGCATCAATGGCAATATCATATTAAAAACGAGGATATTAGGAAAGAACTTGACATTGTCAGCATCCAGGACTGTATTAGCAGAGCGAATCTCAGGAGGTATGGTCACTTAAATAGAATTGGAGAGAAAAGATTAGCAAAACAAGTGTTCTTTGCCAGGTTGGCAGGAAAACGACCCAGAGGAAGACCAAGATATAGGTGGATTGATACGGTACAAAGTGCCTTAGACGATAGAAATATAAGATCTGATAATGTTGGAGACTTCACAAGTAACAGACTGATTTGGAGGAAAATTGTAGATAGGAAGTTAGTAATAATGTAATTGTTTCATACAGTACTATCATATCATGTACACCCCTTGAGGGTACATGGCAGGAAATTGATGATGATGGCATTTGCTTCATGTTAAATCTTCATTTCTTTGATGACGTGTTCATATTGGTAACTAATCGGTTGTACCCATTATTATTTTTTTTTTAATTTCAGATTACTTTGACAAAATGCATAAACTTACTTGTTACGTTCATTTTGTTCATCTCTATGTATATCATGTAAAATCTGTTTTCATTTGACATAATTTATTGAAATGTGAAATTCGCATCATCATCATCAAATTCCTGCCATGTACCCTTAAGGGGTGTACAGGAAAAACTAACATCATTACTAACTTCCTATCTACAATTTTTCTCGAAATCAGTCTGTTACTTGTCAAGACCCCAACATTATACGGTACAAAGTGCTTTAGACGATAGAAACATATTTCTATCATCTAAGGCACTTTGTACCGTATCAATCCACCTATATCTTGGTCTTCCTCTGGGTTGTTTTCCTGGCAGAGAATGCTTGTTTTGCTAATCTTACCTCTCCCATTCTGTTTAAGTGACCATACAACCTGAAATTAGCTCTACTAATGCATTCCTGGATGCTGACAATGTCAGGTTCTTTCCTAATATCCTCATTTTTCATATGATATTGCCATTGATGCCATCTGTTCACGAATCTAATCTTTCTCAAGACTCTTATATTTGCGGTCTCTAGTCTTTGGTCAAGTGTTTTACTTCTCACCCAGCAGGTTTGAACACCGTCTTGTATACAGCTAATTTAGTGTTCGACTAATTTCTCTCTTATTCCATATGAATTTATTCAGTCGACTTCCTGCCATATCATCTACTCCTGCTGCCTTTGTTGATTCTGTTGTCTATTTCCATATTTAATTTATCATCTTCACTAAAAATCGTGCCTAAGTAGCTGAAATGTTTTACTTGTTCCATAGGTTCTCTGTTCACAATGCAGATGACATTTTCAACGATTCTGCCTAATTTCATTGTCTTTGTCTTTTTATTGCTAACCTTCATACGATATCTATTACAACAGTTATTCAATTTAGTCAGGGAATGTTACAGACTTGTAGCAGATTTATTTAGAAGTATAACATCGTCTGCATAAAGGAAAGAACTGACATTAACATCTCCAATTTTGATATCAGGTTTAATACCACTTTCCTTCATAATGTGGTCCATACAGATAATGAATAACAGAGGTGATAATGTACATCCTTGTCTCACACCAGATTTAACATTAAACTATCTTCTTGTGCTTCCTTTAATTCTAACTGCTGACTTACAACTCAAATAATGACTAAGTATTGCTTGATATAATGCCCCATTGACACCATATAATTGTAGCATATTGAATAGCTTCTCTCTTGGCACCTTGTCATATGCCTTTTACAGATCGACAAAACTTAAATATAGATATTTGTTATATTCCCATGCTTTCTCAACTGTTTGTCGTAAAGTGAAGATCCTGATCCTGACAGCCTCTATTTGGCCTGAATCCAGCTTGTTCTTCACCAAGCTTTTCTTCCACAATTTTTCTCAACCGTTCCTCAAGTATACTTGTATAGATCTTGCAGGAACACTCGGTAGGGAAATACCTCTGTAATTCTCGCATTCAGTTTTATTTCCCTTTTTATATATGGGTACTATTAGAGCTCTACTCCAATCATCAAGAATTCGTCCCTCTGTCCAGGCATTCTGAACCATGCAGTGCAGCCACTGTAAGACTCTTATACCACCATGCTTCAGCCTTTCTGGTTGAATATCATCTACTCCTGCTGCCTTTCCCCATTTCAAGCCTTTGATGGCTTTTTCTACTTCAAGTATGGATATGTATTCCTGATTGCATGCTTGGTCAGTGTTTTTTACCACTGTGCTGTCATCACTGCTTGTTTCATTTAGCAACTTTTCAAAGTAATTACTCCATACTTCAAGGATATCTTTTTCTCCCGTTTTCATGTCACCTTTATCATCTCTAACTCCTTTTACAGCACTCTTTCCTCCATTCCTAAGCTTCTTCAACAACCTCCAGAATATTTTGCCACCTTCTTGATATTTATTTTCTATATTCTTGCCAAAGTCCTCCCATGACTTTTGTTTAGCTAGTTTTACACACTGTTTAGCTTTCTTACATTTGTCTCTGTATTCTGTAAGAGCAAAAGTTGATTTTTTTACCAGGAACTTTTGATATGCTTTCTTTTTTTCCTTCACTGCCTCTTTAACTTGCTGTGTCCACCATGGAGTTCTGATTTTTCTATCCTTGCAGACAACCTCATCACATGCCTCTCCGGCTGAATAAATCAGTGTTTTCTTCAAGGCTTGCCAATCTGAGAGCTGCTCAACTTTTTTTGCTTTAAAACTTTCTTTCATGTAATTCTTTTCAATATGAAATTCAGTTTTATCCTGCTCAAAGCTAAATAGTGATCACTTCCAATTTCAAATCCTCTGTACACTCTGGTGTCCTGCACCAGGGAGAAAACATCACTATGTTTTCAAACAATCAACGAGACTTTTCTTATTCCTTGTCTCTTCTCTCCATGTGAATTTGTGCACATTTTTATGTTGGAACATGGTGTTAGTAATAACCAGTCCATGTCCTGAGCAGAAATCCAACAGGTATTTGCCGTTATTATTTGCTTTGCTCTTTTCTCCAAATTTTCCCAAAATATTTTTGTATGTCTCACAATCATTTCTTACTCTGCTATTTAGATCCCGAATAAGGATCAACTTTTCCTTCTTCAGTTTGTCAGTTGCTTTCCTCTAAAGCTTCAAAAAATTTCTCCACTTCTACCTTAGTAGAACCTTCTGTGGGACCATAGGCACAAATAAGTCTCATTGTCCAGTTTCCTATTCTGATATTTGCCCACATCACTCTACTTGAGACTGCCTGCCACTCAAGAAGATTCTCATATTTTGTGTTGAATACTATGGCTACTCCTTCTTTTCCTTGATTGTCATTGCCTGACTATAACATTTTGTATGTATTGCTCAGAAAGATCTCGCCAGTTTTTGTTTTTTTTGTTTCACTCACCTCTATAATGTCGATCTGGTACTTACCCCAGCTAGCTCCATTTCTTTGCCATTCAGGCTTGATAGTACCGATCTTTAACTCTGGTGGAGTTGAGTTGGGGTGTGTTTTCAGATTTGTTCCAGTAGCTGACTTTTCGCTGTTTGCCATGTTTCCCTGCTGAAAAGAAGGGTCGGAGGACTAATTTAACCGGGCGACGCTCCAGCTGGCATGAAATTCTGTCATATTGTTCTATCATTCTGTATTTTGGTTTAAGTCAATAAGAATACAATTTGGTCGGCTAAATCCCAAATTGGCAGCGCATCCTCTTTTGTTCAGTATCCAGGTGGATACCCAACAGGTGCACCACGAGAAGGTGAGGATTGGACATTAGGTCAGAAGCCCTGGTCGGTTCTCCACATTCCTTTAAAGGCTACGTGGAGGTCTTCTCTCAGTTATACAGCTTTGACCCCTAAGCACCCATGTGAAATTCTTCAATTGAAATTATTTCATTTCCTTAGATTTTTATTGAGCCATTTTATAATCATCACTCCCTTCAAATTCCTGATATGTATCCTTAAAGAATGTACAGAATAAGTTTACTTTAATTTTAACTTCCAGATTAGTCTGTTATTTTTATGTCAAGTCTATAATTGACAGATATTTCAGTCTTCTAAGACACTTCATGCTACATCAGTGTATAATCAGTCTACCTTTCACCCCCCCACCCCCTTTTGGGAGGTTTTTAAATCTGCCATCCTGGCAATAAAATATTTTTGCATACTAAGGATGTTTTCTAATATCATAATTTTTACTATGATTCTGGCACTTAAGCTATCTGTTTACCCTACTCCTTCCCCCCCATTTTGTTGGATTTGCAATAGCTTTTTCCAGTCTTCAATCAACTTTTATTTCTAACTCAGATCTCTGATCCAACTATAAATAAATAAATCCACTAACCACCTTCTATTCTCCTATATGGGAGTAGGCGAGACTATTTTTAGCCCTATCTAATGTTTTAAGACTGAGAGAGCAGTTCCATCTCTACCCATAGTCTTTTTCTACTCATAGTTAGAAAAAAGTCCCTCTCGTTGGCAGCTAGATTTGACCTGAGAATTATTATTTCGGTAACCTCCATGGTATTAGTAGACTTGGGAGGTCTGCTCAATGAATTTTGTAGTTACTTGCACTCCCTGCATTCCACTCACCAATCTCCATGTAAGAAATCTACTCCTCGCATCCTTCTTCCCCACATCTTTATACAACTTTCAGGGATGGCCTCATCTTACTATCAACTTTTTTTTATAATTCCTTCCGTATTAATCTGGCAGAATCTTTTAAATAACTTGAAGGTTTCTATCATTTCATGTTTCCTCTTATCTACCAAACTCTGTAATCTACGTTCCCTCAACTGATCTGCACAACCAACACTCCAGAGTCCTGATATCACTTTGGTCATTTATCTTTAGACTCTCTCTAGGGTTTCCACATCATAATGAAAAGTAAGCACCAAATTTGAGCATAGTAATCCATTTGTGATCAGACCAATGGCTTATATATATTTGTCAATGTGCTTTTTATCATAGCAGCAATACAAGATGCAATCTTTGCTTGGAACTTCAGTTCTGATGTTACTGTATTAGTTACCAGCACAGTAAATTGCCTTATATCTCTGTATCCCAAAGTGTTAATGCCTTGCATTTATTAATATCACAACTACCATCCCACTCATCTGTCCAAGCTAAAAGTCTACTCAAATTTTCTTGCAGAGAATTAGTATCAGCAATATGCCTGATAATTCCACCTAACTTTGCCTCATCAGCAAACGTTTGAAGATTCTCAATCCATCCACATGAAATATGTTTAACAAATAAGTGAAACAGTAGGGGCCCAAGAACAGAACTGTAGGAACCACTGATCACCTTCTTTTTCTGAGATACTGCTCCGTCACGTATAACGTGCTGATATCTTTCAGAAAGCCAATCTTCAATCCATCTAACCAATCTTTTATCTAATCTCATCTTCTGCAGCTTATACAGTGATCTGTCATGTGATAATTTATGAAATGCTTTTGCAAAATTCAAGAAAATCACTGTATGCAAATCTCTTATCCAAAGCATTTGTCACCTTGCTGGTATCATAAAATGTGACCACATTGCTAAAACATGACCTGCCCTTCATAACCCATATTGACCATCTTAGAGAATCTCCTGTTCATCAACTCAATCCTGTATTCTATCTCTAACCAGTTTCTCCAACACTTTGACACAATTGCAGACTATATCTGACAATTTTTGTAATTGGAATCTGTCTTAGAACCATGCTCATGGAGAGGTACTATTTTGCCTTATTTCCATTCCTTAGGAACCTTTCCCACTTCAAGACTATCATTAAATAACAGATCAAGGACATTGCTAACTCTTTTGCACATTCTTTAAAAATGTGTTTTGATGTCATCCTTTCCCACAGGCTTATTAACATCTAGCCCAAGCAACACTTGATATATCTCTGAATCTTTCACCTTTAATTCTCTTAATCTTTGCCTCCCTTCTACATGTTGCACTGCATCATTCACAACAGTATGATATACACTTAAGAACTGCTCATTAAATAATTCCACTATATCATTTGCTATGGTTACTTTGCTCTATTCACCAGTGTCAGCCTGCCATAATTATTTTTCCTCTTGCTTGCTACATAGCAGAAAAATTCTCTTGGATCTTTGACTTGATTGGCCAATCTCTTCTCATATTCTACTTTTTCTTTTTTAACCATGCTGGCCACTTTTCTTGCCCGCAGTTTATATTCTTGATTTATCTATTCACTATGAACTGTTTTGTACCTTCTCCTCCATAACAGCTTCTTTTGCAACGTATCTTGCTTGATTTCACAGTTCATTCATCCTGCTCTATTTATTCACTTAATTCTTGGTATGCTGTTATACTTTACTTTTCTCAGATACTGCCTTATCATTTCCTGTGCACTGTCAGCATTTTTTCTGCACAACTCATCAACCCAGAATATTGATGCTAGTTGACAAGATTATAATCGTCCATCTTATAAAGCATTTCATAAATAGTTCTGGGTTGTTACCTGTTCGACCACCTTCCAAACCAAAAATCATGATTATGCTCACCAACAGGTGGCAGTATTGACACTTCATTCACAACCACATTTTGTGAGGTTATCACCAAATCCAACACCAGAAAATCTTGTGTTGATTCCATCATATGCCTCTGGGTTATCCTGTAGAAACTCAGCATATTCACTCTCTTTGTTGCCATACACTATCTCTTCTTTCCAAACAACATTCCTATACACCTGGTCGTCTACTTACGACTGTCCGGTCTGCACTTATGAGCACAAAAAAAAAAAAAAAAAATTAATTAATTAATAAATTAATAATAAATCAGGCAGCCCCGCATATGATAACTATTGTATCCCATAGTTATCATACGATAACTATCTCTTACATACACTCAGTCACTTTCAAGCATTTGTTGCGTGTGGTGTATTAATTAAAATTCTACTGAAATACCCATAAAATGTCTAGTAAAAGGAAAGTGCCTTCATCTACAGATATACCAGCTAAGAATTCAAGGAAAACTATTGATTTAGAGTGTAAAATGAAAGTTCCAGAAGTATGAAGGTGGAAAGAAAGTGAATACAATAGCACGTAACTTGAAGTTATCACATTCCACGGTATCGACGATACTTAAGGACAAAGAAAGAATTCGGGAAGCTGTGAAAGGTTCCGCACCTATGAAGTCTACAATTTTAACCAAACAATGACAGGGACCCATCCATGAAATGGAGAAATTGTTGTTTATGTGGATGGAAGATTTAATACAGAAAAATTCACCCATGAGCCTTTGCACAGTGCAAGCGAAGGCTAGAAACCATCCAGTACTAATCAGGCTAGTACTTGATGGTTTAAGCGTTTTAAAAAAAGATTTACTTTGCATAATGTACGTGTCACAGGAGAGGAGAAGCAGAAAGTGCAGATGAAGATGAAGCCCAAAAATTCATTGATAGTTTCGACTCTGTAATCAAAGAAGAAGGTTATCTACTGGAACAAATATTTAACGTAGATGAAACCAGCTTGCAATGGAAATACATGCCTAATCGTACGTTCATACACCAAGAAGCAAAAAGGATGCCAGGATTCAAAGCTTTTAAGGATTGGTTGACTTTGTTGCTTGGTGGGAATGCTGCGGCTTTTAAGCTGAAGCCTTTTCTCATTTATTGTTCAGAAAACCCTCGTGCATTTAAGCACATCAACAAGCACACAGTGCCTTTACTACCGTTTAAACCCTAAAGCTTGGATGACTCAAGCACTGTTCGAAGACTGGTTCATGAACTGCTTTATTTCCCAGGCTCGTGAATATTGTGCAGAGAGGTATCCCTTTCAAGATTTTATTGATTATGGACAATGCCCCTGGCTACTTTCCTCATTTGGACAACCTTCAACATGATGTTAGATTTTATGCCACCTAACACAACCGCTGTCATTCAACCCATGGATCAGGGTGCTATTTCAGCATTCAAGGCTCACTACCTCAGAAGGACATTTGCACAAGCCATCGAAGCGATAGATTCTGATGCTGATTTATCTTTGCGAGACTTTTGGAAGTAGTACAACATTCTTCAGTGTATCGAGAATATTTCGACCACATGGGAATGTGTAACAAAGAATTGTATGTCGGGAATTTGGAATAAAGTGTCTAAAATGTTATGTGAATACATTTGAAGGATTTGAAAAAGGAGAGGAACTGGAAGTGATTACAGAAAAAATAGTTAAACTTGCAAAAAATCTTAAATTAGAATGTGAAATAGAAGATATAGAGGAGTTGCTAGATTGTGAAATGAAAGAACTTTCAGATGAAGAGTTGATTGAATTGGAAGCACAGAGAGTGTCAGAAGAAAAAGCGAGAGAGGAAGAAGAGAAAGAAGAGGAGCCAGAAAAGAAATTCACTGCAAAGAGTTTATCAGATTCTTTTTCGCAAATGAATAAAGCTCTCACCGGTATCGAAGCAATGGACCCTAATGTCGAATGATTCACAAAGGTTGAACATATCATTCAAGCTGCTGTGCGTTATTATCGTGAGATATATGAAGAAAAAAAGAAACAAACTGTTCAAACAAAGCTCAGCATGTTCCTCATCAAGAGAACATCTACCTCAACCCAAAAACATGACTCTGACGATCCACAACCCAGCACAAGCAAAGATTAAAAATTGATTTTGTAAATTTCATTTGTATTAATTTTTACATTAATATTAGATTGTATTTTTGTGTTTACAGTACAGTATATACAGACCGACTTACAACCTGTCAGCCAGAACGGAAGTCGGTTGAGTCGACGACCAAGTGTAATTAAAATCTCCCATTACGATCATCTTTCTTTTACGTGCCTGACTAATTTGCCTAAACATTTCATAATCAGTGATCTCCACATTCCATGCCTATAACAACATCCTATTAGATATACTGTTCTGTTGATCTCAACTTCACACCAAATAGCTTCAAAATTTTCACACATACTACTGTTTTCCACTTCCATTCTTGAAAGACACAATTCCTCTGCAATAACAGTTCCTGCAATCCTCTCTTTATCTTCCTATCCTCATCATCATCGTCATCAAATTCCTGCCATGTACCCTCAAGTTTGTCATGTATCCTCAATGAAAAAAATTACAATATTACTAACTTCCTATCTACAATTTTCCTCCAAATCAGTCTGTTACTTGTCAAGACTTCAACATTATCAGATCTTATATTTCTATCGTCTAAGGCACTTTGTACCGTATCAATCCACCTATATCTTGGTCTTCCTTTGGGTCGTTTTCCTGCCAACCTGGCAGAGAACACTTGTTTTGCTAATCTTTCTTCGCCCATTCTGTTTAAGTGACCATACCACCTGAGATTAGCTCTGCTAACGCATTCCTGGATGTTGACAATGTCAAGTTCTTTCCTAATATCCTCGTTTTTAATATGATATTGCCATTGACGCCATCTGTTCACACCTATAATCTTTCTCAGGACTCTCATATCTGCAGTCTCTAGTCTTTGGTCAAGTGTTTTACTTCTGTCCCAGCTCTCAGATCCATAAGTTAAAACCGGTTTGAACACTGTCTTGTATATAGCTAATTTAATGTTCCGACTAATTTCTCTCTTATTCCATATGAATTTATTCAACTGACTTCCTACCATACTAGCTTTGCTGATTCTGTTGTCTATTTGTATATTTAATTTACCATCTTCAGTAAAAATCGTCCCTAAGTAGCTGAAATGTTTCACTTGTTCCAACGGTTCTCCATTCACAACACAGTTGATATTTTCAGTGATTCTGCCTATTTTCATTGTCTTTGTCTTTTTATTGCTGACCTTCATACCATATATATTACAACAGCTATTCAATTTAGTCAGAGAATCTTGCAGACCTGTAGCGGATTTATTTAGAAGTATAACATCATCCGCATAAAGCAAAGAGCTGACATTAACATCTCCAATCATGTTTAATACCACTTTCCTTCATAATGAGATCCATATAGATAATGAATAACAGAGGGGATAATGTACATTCTTGTCTCACACCAGATTTAACATTAAACCATCTTCCTGTACTTCTTTCAATTCTAACTGCTGACTTACAACTCAGGTCAGCATTAAAAAGACAAAGACAATGAAAACAGGCAGAAACATTGAAAATATCAACTGCATTGTGAATGGAGAACTTTTAGAGCAGGTAAAACATTTCAGCTACTTAGGCACGATTTTTAGTGAAAATGGTAAATTAAATATAGAAATAGACAACAGAATCAACAAAGCTGGTATGGTAGGAAGTCAATTGAATAAATTCATATGGAATAAGAGAGAAATTAGTCGGAACACTAAATTAGCTGTATACAAGACAGTGTTCAAACCAGTTTTAACTTATGGATCTGAGAGCTGGGTCAGAAGTAAAACACTTGACCAAAGACTAGAGACCGCAGATATGAGAGTCCTGAGAAAGATTAGAGGCATGAACAGATGGCATCAATGGCAATATCATATTAAAAATGAGGATATTAGGAAAGAACTTGACATTGTCAACATCCAGGAATGCGTTAGCATAGCTAATCTCAGGTGGTATGGTCACTTAAACAGAATGGGCAAAGAAAGATTAGCAAAACAAGTGTTCTCTGCCAGGTTGGCTGCAAAACGACCCAGAGGAAGACCAAGATATAGGTGGATGGATACGGTACAAAGTGCCTTAGACGATAGAAATATAAGATCTGATAATGTTGGAGTCTTGACAAGTAACAGATTGATTTGGAGGAAAATTGTAGATAGGAAGATGGTAATGATGTAATTTTTTTCATGTAGTACTATCATATCCTGTACACCTCTTGAGGGTACATGGCAGGAATTTGATGATGATGATGACTTACAACTCAAATAAAGACTAAGTATTGCTTGATATAATGCCCCATTGACACCATATAACTACAGCATATTGAATAGCTTCTCTCTTGGCACCTTGTCATATGCCTTTTCCAAATCGACAAAACTTAAATACAGATCTCTGTTATATTCCCATGCTTTCTCAACTATTTGTTGTAAAGTGAAGATCTGATCCTGACAGCCTCTATTTGGCCTGAATCCAGCTTGTTCTTCACCAAGCTTTTCTTCCACAATTCTTCTCAACCATTTCTCAAGTATACTTGCATAGATCTTGCCAGGAACACTCAGTAGGGAAATACCTCTGTAATTCTCACATTCAGTTTTATTTCCCTTTTTATATATGGGTACTATGAGAGCTCTACTCCAATCATCGGGAATTCGTCCCTCTGTCCAGGCTTTCTGAACTGTCATGTCGTACCATCATTTTTTATTTTGGTTTAACCAATAAGAATACAATTTGGTTGGCTAAATCCCAAATTGCCAGCCCATCCTCGTTCGTTCAGTATCCAAGTATCGGTTCTCTGCATTCCTTTAAAGGCTATGTGGAGGTCTCCTCTCAGTTATACAGCTTTGACCCTTAAGCACCCCCTATTTTCCTAAGCATCTTCCTATCCTTTTTTGGAACATTTTTTTTCCTACCGTTTCTAGTCCTGACGTATCATCTTCAGTCAACCAAGTTTCACTTATACCAATTATTTTTGAGCATACTGACTCGATCAATACTAGAAACACTCGGCTCTTTTATTTTTGATACTCCTTATACAAACATAACATTTCCCCACTCTTTGAAGCCATTCCACCACCCACTGCGTGCTCTCTGCTATAGTAAACGTCTCTCTCTCTTCATTCTGACCAACCTTGTTTCCCTAGTCCTGACTGATTTCCATTCATATCTTTATCATTCCCACCTTTTTGCATTGCATCACCCTGTCTTGCCGCAATCACTTCTTCACCTTTATCCATCTTCTTCCTGTCCTTCAACAACCTACTTCTCAACATCTCTCTCTGACCTTTAGCAGTAATAATTTCATATGGACCCTGTGTGCTCTTAGTAAACAATTGCTCCAAATGTCCAACACTAAACCCATTCAAATGTATTCCATCAGCTTTGAAGAGAAGTTAGAATGGTTCAAATTGGTACAAATTCACTCTATACATTCACAAATTTATACTCTTTGCCTGATGACACTCTTTGCAATTTTTTACTGAAAAATTATGGCTAAATAGCTGAAATATTTTACTTGTTTTGTAAGTTTGTTTCTCATTCAGTAGATATTTTCATTGTTCCAGGTTTGTTTTCATAGTCTGTTTTTTATTGCTGATTTTCATGCCAAATTTCTTATAGCAGTTATTCAGTTTAGTTAAGGAATCTGCAGACTTGTGCTACATTTATTCAGTAGTATGATAGATCTTCATGAAGTACTGAGATTAACATCTCCATCTTTGATATCTGGATTAATATCACTTTCCTATATAATGTGATCCATGTAGATGAGAAATAACAGTGGAGAGTATATACACCCTTGTTTTGTCTTGCACCTCAGTTTACACCAGACTATCTTCATGGATCATTTTCAATTCTAACTGCTGACTTGCAACCGAGATATAGATTATGTATTACTTGATATCATATCTTGTTTACATCATATAATTCAGCATTTTGAACAGCTTTTCCTCTTAGTATTTTGCAGATCCTTGTTGTATTCCCATGATTTCTCAACTGTTTGTCTTAAAGTCTATCTTGATTTTCACTTTATCTGGAACACTCAATAAGGAAATTCCTCTAGTTCTCAACATTGTTTTATTTCCATGTTTATGAATGATTGAATTCAATTCCAGTCATTTGGAATTCACCCTTCTTCAGCCTCTGTCAAACTTTCTCCATATTTAAGTTTCTACTTAAATATAATTATTCCAGCTGCCTTTTTGTTTAGGTTTTTCTCAAGTATTTATTTATTTTGATTGCATTCTTTATGAATATTTTCTGTCACTGTTTGTTTACTTTTAAATCTTTCAAAGTAATTATTCCAGACATCAAGAACATCTTTTCCTGAATTTTTAGGTCACTTTTTTCTTTTCTTATTCCTTTTATAGTACTCTGACCTCCATTTATAAGTTTTTCAAATAGTCTCCATAACATTTTGTGCTTTCTGATAATTATATTTTACCAAACACTTCCCATGACTTTTGGTTAGCTATTGCTGCACATCACTTAGCTTTTTTACATTTTTCTCTGTATTCTCTCATTACACATACTAATTTAGTTGCTGGGAACTTTTAATATGCTTTCTTCTTTCCCTAGATTGCTTTTACTTGATTTGCCATACAGTTTGAATTTCTGTTCTTTCAAATGCTTCAACCATTCCCCTCCCTCCCCTCCTCCTTTCATCTGAATCAATGTTTTCATCAGATTCTAACTGCTGACTTGCAACCCAGATATAGATTATGTATTACTTAATATCATATCTTGTTTACATCATATAATTCAGCATTGATTGATTCATTAGTTGATTCTTGTTTTAAAGCACTTTTTTTCTTGAATAACATTTTCTTATATTTGAGTCTACAATTTACCTTTGAATACTGCTCGACTTTGATTTGTTTTAAAACTCTTATTTTTCTTTTCAGTAGTATGATATTCAGTTTCATCCTGCTCAAAATATGAAATAGGGAGTAATTAGGAAATGATTACTTTATTTCAAATTTATTGATCTTGTGTCCTTAAGTGAGAAGATATCAGGAATAACATGGTCATTGAGGTTATTTCTTGTTTTCTCTCTGTGTAAGTTTATGTACATTTTTATGTTGAAACATTGTTATATTAATGAATTGTTCATGTCCTGAACAAAAATCCAGTAGGTATTCATCATTATTAATTTTGCTTGTTTTTCCAGATTTTCCTAAAACATTTGTGTCTGGTATTCATTTCCCTTCATTTCCTATTCAGCTGCTTAGATATTCAACAACAACCAATTTTTATTTATTTGTCAGCTGTCTTCTGTAATAAGATGTTAATGCATGAACCAGTTGGTTTTATAGCAGGCGAGAGTACTATGCATCATATCTTTACCTGATGGAACATCGTTGAACAAAGCATAGACCTCAGAAGCCCATTATTTATAAATTTTATAGATTTTACCAAAGCATTTGACAGTATAGATAGAGAAAAAACATTATGGTTATTATTAAAAGTTAGGGAATTCCTGACAAACATGCGAGAATAATCTAAGAAATGTATTAAGGATTTAAGAGTTGTGTTATTGCACAGTAAACATTGATTGGTTTGAGATAAGGTCTGGTGTGAGGCATGGTTATGTAATGTTTGGGTTACTGTTTAACATGATCAGTCATTGATTGGATTATGAGAAAAGTTACAGGAGTAATAAGAGTAATTAAATGGAATCGTATGTCACAGAAGATCTAGATTATGCAGATGACAGTTTTGATAACATCAAAATACAGTGATACACAAGCAAAATCAGAAGACTCGTATAAAACAGCTGAAATGGTCATCATCATGCTTTTCAAGTATTTAGGCCTAGAGTGGCCTGTTCCAGCCTTAGAAGTCATCGTTGAATCTCTTTAGAGGATGTTCTGGTCTATTCACAACAGTACATTTTCCTAATGCTTTGTAATTTAAGGCTTGTTTTGGTAATCTTTCTGTTTTCATTCTTTCAATGCATTCAATCTATTTATGTTTATATTTTTTCTATTACTGATTCCTGGTTTAATTCATTCATAATTTTATTTATTTTATGATCGAATATAGTATATTTGTAGTTTTTCTCATAAACTTTATTTCAGCTGTTTTTAATCTTTGCCTGTCTTTGTTTTATTGTCCTGATTTCACTTCCATACAATAGGACTGGTAGGGCTAATGTATTATATACTTTTAGTCTGGCTTGTTTTTGACTAGGTTTGGTTTAAATATAGAGTTAATTACACCTGTTCTTTTTAAATATTTTGCAATCTTTACGTTTATATCTTTTTCATTTTCATATGTAATCATACATTATAGGTAGTTAAAATGAATTCACCTGTTCTAAAATCTTATCTATGACTATTTTAGTTAATCATAGATATTTTTATTGAATCTTGTCCTTTAAAGGACGTTTTTTATTTTTCTGTTAATATTATCATTCCATAATATTTGGCTATTTCATCATCATCATCAAATTCCTGCCATGTACCCTCAAGGGGTGTACAGGATATGATAGTACTAGAAGAAAAAAATTACATCATTACTAACTTCCTATCTACAATTTTCCTCCAAATCAGTCTGTTACTTGTCAAGACTCCAACATTATCAGATCTTATATTTCTATCGTCTAAGGCACTTTGTACCGTATCAATCCACCTATATCTTGGTCTTCCTCTGGGTCGTTTTCCTGCCAACCTGGCAGAGAATACTTGTTTTGCTAATCTTTCCTTGCCCATTCTGTTTAAGTGGCTATACCACCTGAGATTAGTTCTGCTAATGCATTCCTGGATGCTGACAATGTCAAGTTCTTTCCTAATATCCTCATTTTTAATATGATATTGCCATTGATGCCATCTGTTCATGCCTCTAATCTTTCTCAGGACTCTCATATCTGCGGTCTCTAGTCTTTGGTCAAGTGTTTTACTTCTGACCCAATTCTCAGATCCATAAGTTAAAACCGGTTTGAACACTGTCTTGTATATAGCTAATTTAGTGTTCCGACTAATTTCTCTCTTATTCCATACGAATTTATTCAATTGATTTCCTGCCATACCAGCTTTGCTGATTCTGTTGTCTATTTCTATATTTAATTTACCATCATCAGTAAAAATCGTGCCTAAGTAGCTGAAATGTTTCACTTGTTCCACAGGTTCTCCATTCACAACACAGTTGACATTTTCAGTGATTATGCCTATTTTCATTGTCTTTGTCTTTTTATTACTGACCTTCATACCATATCTATTACAACAGCTATTCAATTTAGTCAGAGAATCTTGCAGACCTGTAGTGGATTTATTTAGAAGTATAACATCATCTGCATAAAGCAAAGAGCTGACATTAACATCTCCAATTTTGATATCATGTTTA
This sequence comes from Typopeltis vanoorti, assembly GCF_054136105.1. Lineage (NCBI taxonomy): Eukaryota > Metazoa > Arthropoda > Arachnida > Uropygi > Thelyphonidae > Typopeltis > Typopeltis vanoorti. The sequence continues at coordinate 45,537,348 of NC_143572.1, read as the reverse complement.
ATACCACTTTCCTTCATAATGTGATCCATATAGATAATGAATAACAGAGGGGATAATGTACATCCTTGTCTCATACCAGATTTAACATTAAACCATCTTTCTGTACTTCCTTCAATTCTAACTGCTTACTCACAACTCAAATAAAGACTAAGTATTGCTTGATATAATGCTCCATCGACACCATATAACTGTAGCGTACTGAATAGCTTCTCTCTTGGCACCTTGTCATATGCCTTTTCCAAATCGACAAAACTTAAATACAGATCTTTGTTATATTCCCATGCTTTCTCAACTATTTGTCGTAAAGTGAAGATCTGATCCTGACAGCCTCTATTTGGCTTGAATCCAGCTTGTTCTTCACCAAGCTTTTCTTCCACAATTCTTCTCAACCGTTTCTCAAGTATACTTGCATAGATCTTGCCAGGAACACTCAGTAGGGAAATACCTCTGTAATTCTCACATTCAGTTTTATTTCCCTTTTTATATATGGGTACTATGAGAGGTCTACTCCAATCATCAGGAATTCAGCCCTCTGTCCATGCTTTCTGAACTATGCAGTGCAGCCACTGTAAGACTTTTATACCACCATACTTCAGCATTTCTGGTCGAATATCATCTACTCCTGCTGCCTTTCCACATTTCAAGCCTTTGATGGCTTTTTCTACTTCAAGTATGGATATGTATTCCTGACGGCATGTCTGGTCAGTGTTTTTTACCACTGTGTGTCATCACTGCTTGTTTCATTTAGCAGTTTTTCAAAGTAATTACCCCATACTTCAAGGATATCTTTTTCTCCCATTTTCATGTCACCTTTATTAAATTTAAAATATCTTTCTATAAGTTATCTTCAAAATTTGTAATTATTATTTGGTCATCAGCAAAAAAAAAAGTTCACAGTAGGAGAAAGTTTAATACCCTGATGGAAATTTTTATTCCACTTTATTATTTCATTTAGATAAATATTTAAAAAGTTGCTGGAAGGGGACACTCCTGTTGGACTCCTTGGTTTATCTTACTCAGAAATGATAGTTCATAATTTAATCTTATTTGTATTTGATTATTTTCATGTATACTTAACCTGGCCTGGTTGGCTGAGTGGTTAGCATATCCGCTCTCCACCCAAAAGGTTGCAGGTTCGAATCCTGCCGTGGGCATGGATATTTGCAATTGTCTGTGAAAATACTAATAGTGGTGGGCAGTAGATGGCATTGGTGTAGATTATGCAGTGGAGATAGAGTAGTAGGTGTCCTCTCTTGATGAGTCTTTGGACTTCTTGGAGGTGTCACATAATAATAATAATGATACTTATGATAGCATTTAGAATATTATTTGGTATTTGTCTTTCTTTTAATATGTTAAAATTAACTTTATGAAATGCTTTTTCAAAGTCAATAAATAGAATGTGTTTCTAAATTGTATTCTCTTCTTTTCTGTATTATTAATTTTAGGCAAAAGGCCAGGTCTATGCATGGTTGTCCTTTTCTGAATCCATTTTGTACTTCTAAAATAAAGATTTCAGAATATTTTATTAGTTTTATTTAAAATTTTGATATATATTTTGTAACAGGAATTTAGAATACTTATATCTCTAAATTATAACATCATCTCTACTACCTTTTTTTAAAGATAGGATCACTACTGCTTTTTCCCATTCTATTAGTGGGTTACTTGTTAAATAGATTTTATTTAAAAATAATGTGTCTTTCTTTGAACCTTATTCCTGCATATTTATTTATATAATTCTGAGCCTAATTTATTTTCTCCAAGTGATTTTCTATTTCTTGTTTCTTTCAGGCTGATTTCTAATTCTTCTTTAGTTATTTCATTTTCATTAAATGTTTGCCAGTTGTCTTTTTTAAAATATTTATCTGTCCACTGTATAGAAATTCTTCTAATTTCAATTCAGTGTTTAATTTTATGTTTTCTTTAGTATCTGTAATTAAATGTTTCAGAATCTGGGATTTCTATATATCTATCCAAGGATAGATATATAGAAATCCCATTTCTATATATCTATATATAACCTTTCAGGGAGAGTAGGAGAAGGGAGGGTTGCTGTACACTGATTTCAGTGTGTAATGCAGTTGATGGAAATTGTTCTTTCATTAATTTTTTCTTATTCCTTTCTGTAGGAGCTATTACTTTTAAGGCAGATGAATTTGAAAAATTATGAAATGACTGCAACTTGTAAGGTATGCTGGCATGGTTGGCTGAGTGATTAGTGCACCCACTCTCCAACCAACAGGCTGCGGATTTGAATCCCACCACAGGCATCGATGTTTGTGATTGTATTTAGGTGGAAGGTGAATGTTATCGCCTGGTGTGAGACTACTGTCTATGTGACTACTACTACTGGAAGTGGCTTGAAAAAGTTTCATGTTTGGTCTCTAGAGCAGGGTTTCTAGACTATAGAAAAAAAAATAAAATAAAAATTGATAAAAATAGAAAAAGATCCCTAGCTTACCCACAACACAAAAACGTACTATCGGTTTACCAAATAACCTTCGTGGGTGGGAGCAAGATAAAAAAAATAAAGATAAAAAGTTTGCATTTTTTTATTTATGTATTATTATTATTATTTTTTTAATCATTTCAGAACCAAGTAATAAATTTGGCAGTATTTTTAAATCTGAATTATCTGATAACAGTAAGTTGCATTTCAACTTTTTTTTTTTTTTTTAGCAAAAGAAACTGTAGTTTCTCAGATATTATCTCTGAAATTATATTTGCATTACTATATTATTGATATGTTAATGAATTTGCAAATAACTGCTATACAATAGCTTCAGTGAAGTTTGAATAAATAAATTTGAACAAAAGATAGATATTTATGGAAGGGAAAAGGTAACTATCAACAAAGGGATAGACCAGTGTTATTCCAGTACATTTTAAGAACTTTTTTAATTTAATACATCAGTCCCAAATATGAGAAACTGAAGAATCTGTAATAAGCAATATTGATGCTGTGTGGATATATCTATTGATGCATTATTTTTCCAGAAATTACTTTTTTAAAGTTTTATAGTAGCTAATTCTACTAATAGCTAACTACATAGCTAATTCTTTATAAGGTACTTCAGTATTATGAAATTATATTATATTTTTGAAATAAAATCAGTTTAATGGCTGAATAGTTTTGGTTTATATATATATATATATAAACATGTTACTCTCCAAGTTATCTCCTTGATAACTGAAAATTATTTTCAGTTATCAAACTGCAATTATTTCATAATTTTCCAAATTAATTTCTCTTTGAAGTGATAACATAATCACTTTACTGAGTTTTGCAGTATTTTATAATTAATCTGATATCTTCAACTTACAGCAAAATTAAGATGAATATAAATTACATTAATAATTAAACTGATAAACAGATATTTTTGGAACCTGCACTGAATATTCAGCATGGAAAATGAACAAATAGATTATTTAAAAAGAAATGCACTTTAACAGCCACAATCAGCCCTGCGCATATGTTACACATCAAATATAGCTATTAACTATAGAATAACATGTATTATGTATCATAAGACATCATCAGTAAAAGTAGCCAACAACAATGAGAATTGAATTAGAAAACAGCATGCTTAAATTGGAATTCCTCTGGGTATACGGTTGCACGTTCAAGAATCGCAATGACAAAAGAAACTTCTTCACAGTGAAGCTGGAATAGACTTAGTGATGTTGGAATAGTTACAGTAATTTTGACATTCCACCTACTGCATTTAGCAGCAGTGCTGCACAAAATGTTCATAATTTGAACACTAATGAATTCCAGATATTAGCAATAAAAATTTTAAATTGTATTGCTAATATTAGACAGTTCCATATAAAGCATGTTTTTGGATCATGAACATTAAACTTTTACACAACCAGATTTATTATTAAAATAAAAAATAAAAAAATGCAGATAACTGCTCTAGAATGTTATTACAATTATGAACACAATGGAAACATTCTTTTAAGAAATTTTCCACCTGCTCAATCACATATTTTGGAAATAGTAATTTGCATAATGTAGGATCTTCAAAGAACTAAAGTTATCTTTAATTGGCTATCAACTGTAACTACATTCTAGCGAGTGCTATTTTTATTGTCACTCATGATGTTATCAATACGTTCAAAGGAAAGAGCTTTGTTAATTAATAATTGAAGTTAGCTGTGATCATTTCTACTTGTATTTGCCTCAAGAGAAAAGATGCAGTCTCAGCTGTAAACAAGAGATTACTCGAGGCAGTATACGACACCATCTGTCATGAACTTGTTAAAGCTATGCAATCTGTTAGGATATACTCTGATATTTTCTATTCTGTTTCATTTAAAAATAAAAACAATGTTGATTGCTAGCCACTAAGCTATTCTACAGTTTGAAAAATACTATAACACTAGTGAAATTGTAAATGAGTTGTTCTTCAGTATTATAGTATCTGGATAGTGGATAATTCCATTGTGTATAGATGGATTAAGTACTGGAAACATTTTGTGTGAAGTACTCTCCTGTGATAAGGTGTTGGATTCCTTGGAAGGGGTCACATAATAATATGTAATGGTTTAAAATACAGTCGTCTCTCACTATACTGAAAAACTCCAACTAAAATCCTAGACACAATATTATTTAAATAAAATCATTACAGAGAATATCCACTATAATGAACTATTACTTGTGGTATCTACAAGTATATTTAAGACAAACTTTGTAAATAATCTTCACAAATTTTTTGTAAAGATGAATTAAATTTAGCCTCTGTCAACTTGATTTATTGTGCTTATATATAAAATATTACTAAATAGTCTTTTTTCATTAATTAACAGACTGTAGAGAAAAACGAAGAAGTCAAAGTAATGTGAGTATTGTTTCAAAATTTCATTTCATTCTCATTAACATTCAGTGTTGCAATTTTTGCATTATGTATAATAATGAGATTTGTTACACTGAAATTTGGAGAATTTGCTTTCCATTTTACTAGTAATATTCTTAACGATGAAAGTATTAAAGCTGTGAAAGGTAACTGTGAATATATTTCATTAGACATTGATGTTTTCATAATATATACTTCTCCAGTACCCATGTATACTATACTTGAGTGTCCATCCATCTGTTTATGTTTTAGATCTTTCACTAGAATTAAAAATATGTGGTATTTATCTGTTTTGCATAAATTGATTTAGTATGGGGGAAGAGGAGCTGTGTCTTATGAAGGGATGTGGATCAATTTCTGTATAGTCTCCAGTGATTTATTATAGAAAAGTGATTATTATCATGATTTAGCATTTATGAAGTTTTAGCTCAAATCCTTTCCACCAATGGTGGTACTTAAAGTTTCATCTGCTGGAAAGTTGATTTTAAGCAAACTCTGCAAGAATTTTCTCAAGAAATGCAAGATTTTCTTTTTACTGAATGGTGTAAATCTTCTAATTACAATTTTTGAATTTTATATATAGCTGTTAAGCCAGCTTGGTTGGTAAGGTAGTTCATGTGTTTCCTTTCCAGTTAGTTTATTCTTGATTTGAATTCCAGGCATGGATACATGTGAAAATCTTTAGATTGAAGACCAATTTCATCATGCATTAAGAGATCATCTTACTGCTTATTGGAGAACTGAAGTGGCTCAGGGAGGGGGAGGGGAATCACAGTACCATGTTTGGTCTCTAGAACAATCTAACCCTTAGAGGCCTACTCATAGCACTGAATGTTTGATAGTTTTAATGCCTTTTGTGGATTGGATGAAAGTTAAAAAAAAAAAAAAAAAAAAAAAAAAAAAAAAAAATTGCCCTCATTCATAATATTTTTATGTTTTGAGTAGTGGGTGCTACTGCAAGAAAATCGATACTCTTGTTAACACATTCACACTGGACTGTTTCATCCATCATGTCTGGGAGGAGAGGAGGGAGCTTGCTGTCATGTAACATGTCCTTTCCACATTAGGCAGGCAAATTTTTACACCTTTCTCAATATATATGTGGGGGGGAACACCAGTTTCAAGTATTTTCAGTAGAAGTTTCATTTAAAATTGATATTTATGAACCATCTTTATGATATAGGAAATATCTCAAAGAGATGTTTTCATATTTTGCATTTTAGAATTTATACATATAACATTTCCTTTTAAAAATATGCATCACATAAATGGGTTATCTTTGCACCAGATGAAGTATATAAATGAATATTTAGTGATATTTTTATTTTATGATCATACCATGGAGCATTATCCACAAAAACTTCAAATGAAAATAAAGGTACTAATTGCAATCAGTTCTCTTGCAATCTCTGCAACCAACAGCTAAGCTTTGAATCTCCTTGTAAACATGGATGTTTGTGTGTTCAGCTGGTAGTTAAATTTCATCACCTTGCTTATTGGCAATTTGAAGTACCTACCTTTGCAAAGCTATTGGCAGATTATCTAACCCTTACTTCACCTACACAGTATAAAAAAGATGGGGAGGATAACCATTAGCTAGTTAATCGAATTCCTAATGTTTTGTTCGCTGTTGGATCTGTCATAATGGCTACTTCAGGTTTTATACTGATATTTTGACTAGCAACATTCTTGCTGATTAAAAAGTAGTTTTAATATTTTTAGAAAGCTAATTTCTTTTTATGGGACAGATTTTTGATATTCATTGGATCAGTTACTGCCATAATATTTAAACTTAAACCACTAATTTGCTCTCTCTCACATAGTAATACAGTACTTCATATATCAACTTGGATATGAACGTGCAGGTTTTCTTTCTTCTCTAACTAAATTAAAGTCATAATAATACAGTTAAATATATATATATATATATATATATATATATATATATATATATATATATATATATATATATATATATATATATATATATATATATATATATATGATGGTGGTGTGAAAAGTTCTCGGCCTGACAATGAAAAAACGAATTTATAATTTCAAAATGATTTTTATTTTTCAACCTAATCTCCCTTAAGACTAATACATTTATTCCAGCGATGCTCCAGTGCCATTTTCCTGTCCCTGTAGTGTTCTCAGTAAGATCTGCAAAATACCCCTCTACAGCTGCAATCGCCTCTTGATTCGAAGAAAAATGCTGACCAGCGAGGAAAAGTTTTAATTTTGGGAAGAGATAGAAGTCAGAGGGAGCCAAATCAGGGGAATAGGGTGGATGTTCCAACAATTCATAGTGCAGATCCCTTAATTTTCCCATTGCCAAAACACTTTTGTGGGCAGGTGCATTGTCCTGATGAAAGATGATTTTTTTTCTTCTGCAAACCGGGTCTTTTCTCACAAATTTTTTTGTCTAGTCTGGTTAAAAGATTGGAATAATATTCCCTGGTTATTGTTTTACCCTTTTCAAAATAATTAATAAACAAAATGCTTTTAGCATCCCAAAACCACTGACACCATGAACTTTTCTGCTGATGGAATTGACTTTGTATTCTTTGGTGTGAACAACCAGATTCTGTCCACTGTTTTGATTGCTGTTTGGATTCTGGTGTGTGTAATGGTGAATCCAAGTCTCATCCATAGTAATAAATTGACGCACAAAATCAGTTTTATTCTTGTTGAAACGCTCCAAGCACTGTTCAGAGATTTTTCCTGTGAGTGTATTTTTGATCTGCTGTGTGCAAGCATGGCACCCATCTTGCACAAAGCTTTTTCATTTGCAATTCTTCATGCAAAATATATCCTACACATGTCTATATGCATGATATGGTATTGGATGACCGCCTGTCATCAAATACCATATCAGGCACTTGATCAATACTTTCTGGTTGTGTTACACTTTTTGGATATCCAAGTGGATTATCTTCAAGGCTGGTACAGCCACATTTAAACTTGGCAGCCCATTTCTTAATTGTCAAAAACGAAGGAGAAGAGTGCTCATAAACTTTTATGAACTTTGAATGAATTTCTTTTTGGCATTAAACCTTCTTTTACAAAGAATTTTATAACCGCACTATACTCAATTTATCCATTTCAAGGGATACAGACAACACTTTTGCTTCAAACAGCTGTATAAAACAAACTACTCAATAGAATGACTTGAAATTTCACATAGATGCTTATGACAGATGTACAAACTTAGAAAAAAAAAAATTTTCCTATAACTTTTTGATGCCATCGGGGCCGAGAACTTTTCAGACCACCCTCTTATGTGGCCATTCCCCTTGTTTTGGAAATTTGATTAGGAATGGAGTTTATTTGTGTGTGAATCCCACCTTGAAAGTTGTAACCTACCTACAGTACTAATATACAGTAAGTTTACAGTCTTTCATTGTGAGACTCATACTATCAGAAATTGTAGTTAGGGAGGGGAGCATAGCTGTTCGTTCAGTCTGCTAATGAGCAGACTGAAGGAACTGCTTATTTAACTTGGCATCAAAGTTCTTATTGGCACCTTTGATGCCAAGTTAAATAACTAAAGTGCATGGTTAAAGTGAATAAAACTGATATACTGAGAACGTGTCTGAATAAGTTCTGAGGTTTCTTTTAGGGGTACGTTTCTGAATTTTAAATAGGGAGCTATATTGAAACTGACCATGATGTCATTCTCTTTGAAGATTGTGTCTGACAAACAAACAAGATTGAAGTGTGCAGAATATTTAATATAGGAGACAGTGTGCTTAGTTATAAACAAGTGAATTCTTGGGCTAGGTGGGAGATGAATTTCAGTGCCCAGTTTGAGACCACTGCCCTACTTAGAGGCCTGAAGTGGCTTGAAAAAGTTCCATGTTTGGTCTCTAGAGCAGGGTTACTATGTAAAAATAAATTAAAAGTACAAAAACATATATAAAAATAGAAAAAAATATCCTTAGCCCACCTATGGTACAAAATGTACTGTAGGTTTGCAAATATTTCATGGGTGGGAGCAACATAAAAAAAGAAAAATGTTTGTCCACTCGATAAGTCTGGGAACCAATGCTGCTCTGAGTGCCAAGGGTTTATTTTCAGTAATCTATAAATCTGAGGTAACTTAGGATTATATAGTTTCAGGAGGCCAAGATATAATGTTATCTAATAATTTTTGGAGTGGCTTGTGTGTGTGTGTGTGTATCTAGGGTCAGCATCAAAGAGGTATGTAGCTTGATCTCTAAATAGGATTAATATTTTTTGTCACATTCTGAGCAATTGAGCAGACTATAGCATTTTTTTAATCTGATCATGAAAGGCCAAGACCTATAGCACACTAGTGCTGTGAGCAACAGGAATAGAAGAAAGAAGGCATCTGTTCACATTCTGCTTAAACAGCTGAGGATTGTGGTCTTTGAGAAGGCAGAGTGGGGGGGGGGGGGGGCGACTGTTCCAAAGGACTGAAGTAGATGGAATCAAAGAGGAGGCAGTGATGTTGATTTGGTGACTTTTAAAGTGAACTGTAAAAGGCTGTTGATTAGCAGTGGCTCTTGTATATAAAAAAAAAAGTACACAAAACCTAGAATGTTAAGTGCCATTGAGTTTAGTATAGGATAAATTCCTTTTTTGAGGCTTTCCTGATTTTAAAACATTGACCATGTCTAGTCAGAATTGGCAGTCTGGAAGGAAGTCTAGATGTATCATTTTATTTTTGCCCTGATTTGAAGACTATTTCTAGAATCCATCATGACCACATACCATTCTCTAAATGTAAATGTGGCTGCATGACATTATCAGAAATCCAGGAGATTTTTGTCTCAAATATGCAATACCTTTACTCTGATGTTTAATTGGATTATGGGTTGGCATAAATCAAAAGAAATATAAAAATAGGAAAACTCACTTAATGTAAAATTTTTGCCTAAGTGTCATAGGCATCTTTTGGTACAGCATCATTTTACATTAAATACATTTCTATGCGAGTCCATTTTTATATTTCTTTTGAGATTGTCATTATAGACTTACAGCTGATCCAGGGATCCTACACTGCACCCATAAAGTTTGCTAGTTGGGACTTTAGGATCCTACTGTTTTATACTGTCTGGGTTTGCCTCCCTGCTGGTGTGCCTACATCCACATGTATGGTTTGTCTTTGTGCCCATGAAAGATTCTTTGGTGACCAAAGTAAATTAAAACAACAATAACCAAATAAAACACGCCCTTTATTATCTTAGTTTTCATTTCCTAATTCTAAAATCTTAAACTCCAGAAATAAAGGGTAAATTTTCATATAGATACATTCATCTATTAACCTACAATTTGTGATATTTCAGTAATGTTTCAGTTTGAATATTCATATCATTTTGCAAAATGGATAGGAACCCATTAGATTCATTTTATTAAAATTTGGTATTTGGAATCCGTGCAAAAATTTGTAAAACTAGCTGAATATTTTCCTTACATCTGACCATTCTAGAAACAATGTTTCAAAAACTTCACTTTAGCTGATGAAATGAAATAAGATTTTGGATTTAGTATATCCATCTAAAATGTGTTGTCAGTTATATTTTGGTTTCAAAGGACCATCTTTATTTGTAAAATAATTTGAAATTAATAGTAATAATTTAATGAAATCTAGTGTTTACAATTACTACTAAAATTTGTCAGTTAACTGAGTTTGTTTCAGTTCAGCCATTTTTAGTGACAAAACAAAGTTGTGTATGTCTATAGTACAGCACATAAACAAAAAAATGGTTGTAGGTTCATTTGGTGTGATAATGAATATTTATAGAACTATTATACATAGGTAAACGATTGCATGGATTGCATTTCTTAACATTATTTTAGTAACATTCATAATTGAACCTAGAACTGTTTTATGGCATATCTATTCAATTTTGTTTGTTGTCTAATTTTGTTATTAAACATTCATATTGGGATGCTTAAGGATCAAAGCTGTATAACTGAGGAGACCTCCACATAGCCTTTAAAGGAATGCAGAGAACCGACCAGGGCTTCTGACCTAATCTCCAGTCCTCACCTTCTCGTGGTGAACCCTGTTTGGAATCTAACTGGATACTGAATGAACGAGGATTGGCTGGCAATTTGGGATTTAGCTGATGGCTTAAACCAAAATACAAAATGATGGTACAACATGGCAAAATTTCATGCTGGCTGGGGCGTTGCCCTGTTAAACAAGGCCTGCCTTGTTTTTGTGTAGGAACCAGGACAAATGGCAAAAAGTCAGCTACTGGAACAAATCCTAAAACTTAACCCAACTCAACATCATCAGAGTTCAAGATCAGTACTGTCAACATAAGAAGCCTGAATGGCAAAGAAATGTAGCTAGCTGGGGAATTATATAAGTACCAGATCAGCATAATAGGGGTGACTGAAACAAAAAAGACAAAAACTGGTGAGATCTTTCTGAGCAATAAATACAAAATGTTATATTCAGGCAATGACAATCAAGGAAAAGGAGTAGCCATAGTATTCAACACAAAATACCAGGCTAATCTACTTGAATGGCAGTCAGTCTCAAGTAGAGTAATGTGGGCAAATATGAGAATGGGGAACTGGACAATGAGACTTATTGTGCCTATGGTCCTACAGAAGGCTCTACTAAATTAGAAGTGGAGGAATTTTTTGAGGCTCTAGAGAATGCTACTGACACAATGATATTCCGCCAGAAATGATGAAGTATGGCAGTATACAAGTCTTACAGTGGCTGCACTGCATAGTTCAAAAAATCTGGACAGAGGGACGAATTCCCAATGATTGGAGTAGAACTCTCATAGTACCCATATATAAAAAGGGAAATAAAACTGAATGTGAGAATTACAGAAGTATTTCCCTACTGAATGTGACTGGTAATATTTATGCAAGTATACTTGGGGAATAGTTGAGAAGGTTTGTGGAAGGGAAGCTTGGTGAAGAACAAACTGGATTCAGTCCAAATAGAGGCTGTCAGGATCAGATCTTCACTTTACGACAAATAGTTGAGAAATCATGGGAATATAATATAGATCTGTATTTAAGTTTTATTGAATTGAAAGGCACGTGACAAGGTGCCTAGAGAGAAGCCATTCAATATGTTACAGTTATATGGTGTCAATGGGGCATTATATCAAGCAATACTTAGTCTTTATTTGAGTTGTAAGTCAGCAGTTCGAATTGAAGGAAGTACAGAAAGATGGCTTAATGTTAAATCTGGTGTGAGACACGGATGTACATTATCCCCTCTGTTATTCATTATCTATATGGATCACATTATGAAGGAAAGTGGTATTAAACATGATATCAAAATTGGAGATGTTAATGTCAGTTCTTTCCTTTATGCAGACGATGTTATACTTCTAAATAAATCTGCTACAAGTCTGTAAGATTCCCTGACTAAATTGAATAACTGTTGTAATAGATATCGTATGAAGGTTAGCAATAAAAAGACAAAGACAATGAAATTAGGCAGAATCGTTGAAAATGTCATCTGCATTGTGAACAGAGACCCTATGGAACAAGTAAAACATTTCAGCTACTTAGGCACGATTTTTAGTGAAGATGATAAATTAAATATGGAAATAGACAACAGAATCAACAAAGCTGGTATGGCAGGAAGTAGACTGAATAAATTCATATGGAATAAGAGAGAAATTAGTCGAACACTAAATTAGCTGTATACAAGATGGTGTTCAAACCTGCTAGGTTAGAAGTAAAACACTTGACCAAAGACTAGAGACCGCAAATATAAGAGTCTTGAGAAAGATTAGAGGCGTGAACAGATGGCATCAATGGCAATATCATATTAAAAATGAGGATATTAGGAAAGAACTTGACATTGTCAGCATCCAGGAATGCATTAGTAGAGCTAATTTCTGGTGGTATGGTCACTTAAACAGAATGGGCAAGGAAAGATTAGCAAAACAAGTATTCTCTGCCAGTTTGGCAGGAAAACGACCCAGAGGAAGACCAAGATATAGGTGGATTGATATGGTACAATGTGCTTTAGACGATCAAAATATAAGATCTGATAATGATAATTTTGGAGTCTTGACAAGTAACAGACTGATTTGGAGGAAAATTGTAGATAGGAATTTAGTAATGATGTAAATTTTTCATGTTGTAGTAGTATCATATTCTGTACACCCCTTGAAGGTACATGGCAGGAATTGGATGAACATTTATATTTTAGTGATTCCTAAATATCCAAACTTCAATTTAGGAATGAATTACTGATATTTTTTAATTGTTTTGTTAATAAAAATGGTCCAGAGTTGTGGCAAAAGAAAAAAAAATTGAAATAATAAAACATTTTCACAATAAAAACAGAATTATAAGTGAAGAAAAAAGTTTCATCAACCATCTATTCATTTGGTTTAAAAAAAAAAAAAAAAAAGAAAGAAAGAAAGCCCAGCATGAACAAACTTGACTAAACATTAAACCACTGTAGTTTACATGACAAAGCGGATAAATTTCTCTTTGACATAAATAACTGTTTTTCACTGATCAATTATCTTATCCATAGTCTTACTTATAGCATATCCTGTCACTCCTACTTGTTGACAAACCCATTCCTTGCAATGCGTAAAAATTCTGGGCTTCAAGACCTTAAACCAGTGCCTTAAACACTGATATTTGTACCATTCTTCAGTGAAGTGAGGATAATGTTTTAATGTTAGCTGTTTTAATGCTACCAAAATGCAGTCTTGCCTTCTTATCATCTAATGCCTGGTATGTATCCTCCAGTGGGTGCACAGAATATTCACTGATTGTAATGCATGAAAAAGTTTACATTATTTTACTAACCTTCATTCCACAATTTTCATCCAGAATTAGTTTGTAATCTGCCAGGACTTGAATGTTGTCTAATTTTATATTTAATCTTCTAAAGCACTTCTCACTATCTTGTACTTAGATCTTAGACTTCCTCTGGTCTTCTACCTGTCAGCCTTGCATGAAACAATTGCTTTGCCAACCTTTCCACTAACATTCTGCTTAAGTGATTATGCCACCTGAGATTTGTTCCTCATACATTTCTGAATACTAAGTGTTAAGATCCTTTCTGATATCTTCATTTTTAATAAGATTTTGCCATTGGTGCCATCTATTCATTAACCTGATTTTTTTTTTCCCAAGAACTTGTCTCCAGTCTTTTTTTTTTATGAAATGACTTATTTCTAAACATATTCTCAGATCCATAAGTTAATATTTGGTTGAGCACTGTCTTTTTTCTGTAGCTGGTTTAGTGCTTTGACTAAATTCTCTCATTTCAACAGAATTGCTAATTTTGTCTATTTCCATGTTTAATTGCATCTTCACAAAAATTTTGCCTAAATAGCTGAAATGTTTTACTTGTTCTGTAGGTTGATGTTTTCAATGTCCCTACCTAGTTTTAGTAATTTTTATTGCTAATTTTCACACCAAATCTGTTGCAGCAGTCCTGCTGAATTATATTGGATTTGCTTAATAGTATAACATCTGCATAAAGTAAAGAGCTGAGATTAATGTCTCCATTTTTGATATTAGGTCTAATGTCACTTTGTTTCATAATATGATCAATGTAGATGATGTCTATGTATTGCTTGAAACAATATTCTCTTTACATAATCTAATTGTATCATTTTGAGTAGCTATTCACTTGGAGTCTTGCCATATGCCTTTTCCAGATCTACAAAACTTAAATACAGATCCTTATGTCACATGGTTTCTCAACTATTTTTCCTTAAAGTTGAAATCTGATCCTGACAATATCAAATGTATATTGTCAAGATCAGATTATTCTTCCAATTTTTCTTTATTTTAAGTATGCTTTCATAAATCTTACCTGGAACATTCAGTAGGGAAATTATTCTGTAATTCTCACTTCTCTTTTTATAGATGGTACTATGAGAACTCTACTCTGTTCATCTGGAATTTGACGTTCTGACCATGTCTTCTGAATTATTATTATTACATCACACCTCCAGGGAGTCCAAAGACTCATCGAGGGAGGGCATCTACTCTACAACTCTTCTTCTCACTACTCTACCAACCTTCATCATCTACTGCCGACTACCGCCACTTGTACTTTCACAGACAATCATAAACATCCATGCCCACGGCAGGATTCGAACCCACAGCCAAAAGGCTGTGGGTTCGAATCCTGCCGTGGATTGCGGATATGCTAACCACTCGGCCAACCACAGCTGGCTTATGTAGTACATTTCCAGCTGTCTTTCCATGTTACATTTGTTTGGTGGCTTTTTGTACCTCAAATGTTGTATGTACTCCCAATTGCATTCTTCTTGAATATCTGTTTTTTCTTTTTTCATTTAATGATCTTTCAAAGTATTTTTACCAGTACATCTAGAATGTCTTCGCTTTTCATGTCACTTATTATTTCTGATTAATTTTACAATACTCTTTTTTCTATTTCTATGCTTTTTCAGCTGTCTCTAGAATGTTTGGCTACTTTTCTGATATATTACTTCTATATGCTTATCAAAGGTCTTTCCATGACTTTAGCTAAAACATTGCTTTGTTCTTCTTTTTATTCTCTCAGAACACATGTTGACTTACTTGTTAAGTACTTTTGATAGGTTTAAAGTCCATTTGAAGATGGGATAGAAAGCTGCTGAAACTGCTTCTCATCATCTTTTATAATTTTCCTTTTGGAACAGCTATGCTCTTGAAGAGTTCCCCAGTCTTCTTGCCTACACCCTACACATAGCATGTGCTATAGATTCTGTAGCCTTGAATTTGTGGGATTGATATATATAAATGTACAGTTTGAAATTGTTCACAGTTGAATTTGCATTTATCAGTATTCCTGTTTTTTATGCAGGAGCTATCTAGTACTTTGTAAAAAATCCAACAAGTGTATCAAAAGTTATGGTGGTTTATGATATGCCTGTTTATTTTTGGTACTCTAGACATAATTTTGTTTTGCCATTACAGATGGTCCATTTGAATCAAAAACTGGACATTTTGGCAAATCTTAAGAATGATTCTCAGTACCAAATTAATTAATAAAATCTGATATTGAAGTATTTCAGCCAGTCAGTGCAAAATTATGTTTTTGCTTCATTTTCCAAAATTTTGTCCATAAAAATGATGAGTTTAAAGAAAATTAAACCACATGGATATATTTTTTAATGATGGCTGGCACAATTGATATTATTTTGTTTACATCCTGCATTCCAAATTTTATGAACTTTATTAGTGTTAATTGAAGTATATAATTTTGATGTTTTATCCCTTTGTGTCCCTGCAGATGTCTTATTGAAATTTGAATGGCTCAGCAAATTTTTATAAGGATTCCAAATATTCAGTTTCAATAAAACTCTGTCCAGTCAGAGTTTGGGAATAACTAGCATAAAGATGGCAACAGAAAATGCATCTAAAAACACTTTTTTTTTATGGTTATCTCCATTCATTTCCATACTTGTGTTTTAGTGGTTCATAAACAATGCATTGTTCCCTTCTGAGATTTCACTGTTTAATAAATGATTTGCTTATGAACTTGCACAATTTTATGAAAAGAATAAATAATGGATAATGTGTGTGGCAAATTGTTTAGGATAAAATTTATGCCATTGATATTATTTGAACACAATGTGAAAGTGAATTGCAAAGCATAGCCATATTATACTAAAGTTCCAACAAGCATCTATTGTGCATTTATTATCCCAACTTGTTCATAGTGCAATGCACTGGATATTTGGCTGAATTCTTTAGAATGAGTGAACAATTTGTAAAGTAATTCATTATTCATTCTTTTCGTAAAAATAAAAATGATCTTATGTGTCTCTTGACATTTTCATGTATTCTCAAAATTTTTTAAAAACATTTTGTATACACTTACTGTGCTGATTACTGATGAAAATTCAGGTTTTTTTCAGAGTAAGGATTTCTTCCCTACAAATTTATGCTTTTAAATTTAGTCCTGCATACAGTTTAGTCTTGTACTTACATCAGGTGATGTTTAGTATAAAAAAAAAATGTCACAGGGTAACATAATTCATAAATCTGACAAATGCTACATAAGTATTTGTGTGATATGAGGAAACACATTTCCCATAGAATTTAGAAAAGGTAATTGTGCTTTTCATTGTAATGCACACATCTTAAATTTTTATTATATTTTCTGCATAATTTAGGCATTCATTCTTTAATGAGTTACATTTATTTAATCAGAAATTTTATTTTATTCTAACCAAATAAAAAAATGATCAACAAGTAAATTTAAAGCAGAATTGTCATTTGTAAGAATCTGTTTCTTAGCTTTTAGATACTCGGCCTCTTAAAAAATCAAGTTCTTGTTCCACTATTTATCTGGATGACAGTACAGTAAGCCAGCCAAACCTGAAAAATACAATCAAGTGTGTTACCCTAGCCATTTATTACCACATCCACAATCGTGCATCTAATCGTGTACTTGATATATTTGATGAAAAACTCCATCCATTGTCAGTAAGTATTCCCAGGGATTTTCTGTTTTTATCATGATCCATAGAATTTGGATCTCAAAATTAAGTTAGTTTTTGGCTCTATATCACGATACACTGCTTGGAAAGAAGTCAGTGGACACTCCTGGGGAGAAAGGTGCATTGTGCCATGCAACAAGTCAATGTAGCAAGTATAAATTGGAGCAATGTTGATGCTCATCAGTGCAGCTATGTCCAGATGAAATGACTGTCAGAATTGAACTGATAGTTTGCAAGAGGCATTGTGTTAGGATGTGTTGCAGGCCTATCTGTTCAGCAAATTGTTGACAAATTGGGAAGTTCTAGGTCAACAATCAGTGATACCATACTGAGATGGAAAAACAGCAAGTCAACTGCTACCTGCAGTGGATGACCCAGGACATTCACCAAACGTGATCGTAAGGTGCTCTGAAGGATAATATGCAAAAACCGCCATTCGTTAGTTGACATGTTGAATGTGGAGTGGGAATTGACTGGAATACGAATCTGCACAAAAACATTCAGAACTGTAGCTCACAACATGGATTTTTTTGATAGGACCCAAATATGCAAGCCCACATTACTCACACTCTTTTCTCCACTGCAGAGAATACTGCGTGTTGGTGTGAGTAATGTGGGCTTGCATATTTGGGTCCTATCAAAAAAATCCAGCGGGATGTGGAAGCTTGGAAAGCTGTGTTATGAAGTGACGAATCATGCTACACTACTGAGATGATGGATGCATGGGTGTGGCAGATGGTCGCCAAACATCTCTTACCAGAGTGCATAACCCTAACTATGAAATTTGGAGGTAGTGGTGTGATGGTATTGTCCTGTTTATCCTGGTTTGTCCTCAGACCTCTGTTTGTGGTGCCATGAACATTGAACTCCAAGATATATTTGAATATTCTGGACAATGTAATGCTTCCTATTTTCTAGCGTTTCTGTGGAACTGACCATTGTCTCTATCAGCAAGACGATGCACCATGTCATAAGGTGCTGCTGTACTGGTGTGGTTTTTGGCATGAACTTCACAACACTTGACTGACCTCCACAGAGCCCTGATCTCAATGGTATTGAACATCTGTGGGATGAACTGGAGTGTCAAGTGAGGTCAAGGGATGTCTGTCCCACAGCAGTCCAGTATATCATTATATACCTACGGGCAGAATGGTCCAAAATTCCCATCGATCACTATCATATGCTTGTGACAAGTATGTCCCATAGGATTGCTACAGATCGCAGTGAAAGGAGGTGGTCCTACATCTTAAGGTGTGTGCCATGGCTATTTATTTATCACTATGGTGTTTGTTGACTTCTTTCCAAGCAGTATATACACTATCTATAGTTCTATAAACTAGATTGCATTGCCTTTTTTTTCCATTAAGTCATTTAGCTAAATAAATATTTACAGTTTTAAAATTAAAATTCTATAAGGAAATCCACTGCTCCTGTCTAGGTGGAATAAATATTAAGAGTAACTAGCAAATATGTGACAGATTTCATAGAGCTAAATGGTTATCAAAAAAACAAATTATTGAAATTATAATTCTTCCTGTTCAAACACAACCAGTTATTTCTGTTTCTCTGAGAGCGAGATATGCAGTATATCTAGACAATAAATCCCCCTTTAAAATATCATCAATAAGCCAATATCTGTAAAGTAGTTATCAAAAAGCCAAAAAAGCTTCATTTTGGCGATGAAAAATAAATATAAATTGGGGATACCCGATATTTACTTTATATTACTGAAATGAAGCCTTTTGGCTCTTTCTTTGATCATTCCTATTACGCACTGACTTGAGAGTTCACTTATGAAAATCCAACTATCTGATATGAGATTGGTTTGGTATTGAATGAGGGTTTTTGCTCTCTTAAAGTTTCTGCCCTGGTCTCTGAAGAGAACCAACCAGTTCAAAACAGCTGTCAGGCCAGTAGAACCTTATCATCATCATCATCAAATTCCTGCCATGTACCCTCAAGGGGTGTACAGGATATGATAGTACTACATGAAAAAAATTACATCATTATTAATTTCCTATCTACAATTTTCCTCCAAATCAGTCTGTTACTTGTCAACACTCCAATATTATCAGATCTTATATTTCTATCGTCTAAAGCACTTTGTACCGTATCAATCCACCTATATCTTGGTCTTCCTCTCGGTCGTTTTCCTGCCAACCTGGCAGAGAACACTTGTTTTTGCTAATCTTTCCTCGCCCTTTCAGTTTAAGTGACCATACCACCTGAGATTAGCTCTGCTAACGCATTCCTGGATGCTGACAATGTCAAGTTCTTTCCTAATATCCTCGTTTTTAATATGATACTGCCATTGATGCCATCTGTTCACGCCTATAATCTTTCTCAGGACTCTCATATCTGCAGTCTCTAGTCTTTGGTCAAGTGTTTTACTTCTGACCCAGCTCTCAGATCCATAAGTTAAAACTGGTTTGAACACTGTCTTGTATACAGCTAATTTAGTGTTCTGACTAATTTCTCTCTTATTCCATATGAATTTATTCAATTGACTTCCCACCATACCAGCTTTGCTGATTCTGTTGTCTATT